>NC_137276.1:64125000-64750000 GCF_054371585.1 Giraffa tippelskirchi | reverse complement strand
CTCCTAGGTACCTCCCTCCACTCATCTCACCCTGAGTCAGGTCTAGGAAGGGGGTATCTGCAACTTTTCCTGGGCTCCTAAGCATCAGGCTCACCACCACCATTCTCCATGGTGCTGGCGCAGCCCCAAGAGCTAGAGAACAGGTCTGCACCAGCCACCCCATTTCACCTTCCCAAAGCATCAATTCTGCCCAGGGCAACCCAGCACCTCAGCAGGCTGGTGAGCAGGTCTTTTCAGTTCACAGACCCTCTGCACAATGCCTGCAATTAGGCCTGCCCATCTCTTAGCCCCCTTGTTGCACCCTCTTACTAGGTAGCAGCGTGAATACTCATTAGCACGCCCATATTACAGTTAGGAATACTGAGTCCCAGACTAGTTCAAAACTAAGAGAATTCTCGTGAATCCTTTCAGTGGAAAACTGCTTCAAACGCTAATGATCCCCCGAGCTGGGCCCAGGAAGAAATGGAGTACCAAGCTGTTTAAGTAGCCACGCTCTCTCTGGGAAGTCTCCTGGCTGTGTAGATGACATGAAGTGAGGGGCTCCAAGCCTCTGTGCTGCTGGCTGCTCTGTGAGCCGGCGCCCTATGCCTTAGTTCTCTGGAACTCAGTTTCCCAAACTGGGGCTGCTGAGCAGAGAGCAGCCCAGCCAGAGGAGGACACAGGGTAGGGGTAAGAAAACTGAAGGGCCTCTCAGGGTCACTTGGAGAGGCTGGGGCAGGGCAGGGGTCTGTAGCCAGCGGGCTGCTAGCCTTCCTGCCTGCCACCATCCCCCGCTCCTCTGGGAAACCATGTCTGCCACGAGCCATGGCCTTGGTGCCGAAACGGCTTTGACTCTTCCTGGGGAGCACCCAGTTCAGGGCTTAGGCAGCAATGTCTGTGGGGTGTGGGCTCCCCCCTCCTTATAGGAGGCCAGGCCAGCCTTCCAGCACTGAGATAACGTGCTGCCTGCAGGCTCCTCAGTTTCTGAGGTGTTTTCCAGGTTCTCTCTGGCTCCTCCTCTTGCTCTTACCCTGTCGTCCGCTCCCTCCTCTTCTTCCGACTCGCCCACTGGGTCCCGTGCCAAGCTCCCTACCTCCCTCCTGCCTCCCTCTGACTCCCTGCATGACTCACACTTTCCCTCCACCTTCCCAGGGAAAAAGTTTAAAAGTTGAGTTCCATAGGCTGCCTGCCGGTCCCCTCCTCCCTCATGATCCAACTGCTGCAGTCCTAGACAGGCAAGAGCTGTCGGCCAGACTATGGGTGCCAGGACTTCCTTTGCCCCCCACAACTCAAGGAGCCCTGTGTCCTGACCAGGATACCACTTAGAGCTGTGAAAGTCTAGACTTTAGAAGAGGAAAGTGACACCTCCCCGTGTATGGCTTCTGTGTTTGAGCTGAGGAAACTGAGGCCTGAAAGATGCTATAAGTTATCCAAGGACTTAGAAGGGGCTCATAACTGAGCTGGGAAATGCCCCCATGTTCTCCCCAGCACATGCCCTACATTAGTCCCCGGGGGGCAGCTTTGCTAGGATGCCAGGAATCAGCTAACCACGCAGACCCTCAGAGGGGTGTGCATGTCCAGCAGCAGATCAGTGGCCACACTGACCAGTGCCCACCAAGGCTCAACCGAGAGTGTCACCAAGGTATAGGACAGTGACTATGAGTATACAACTCCCCTACCGTGTGAGATCCTGGAGCCCTGAGGTGGGGCAGGGAGATGCCGCAGGTGTCAAATGCCAGGGGCATCCACTAGAACACAGAGTTGTCTCCACCCGGTCCACCTCCTGTTTGGCAGAAGATGCTCGTGTCCTGGGCTCTCTGGGATGGGAGGGCTTGGACAGGCAGCTGCTTAGGCAGCTGTCAGCAAACAGATGTGCCCACCACCCAGCCAGAGCACTTGGCAGAGAGCTGCTGCCCGCTGCCAAGTAGTCCTAGCAACCTCTCTGCCGTGGGGGGGGGGGGGTTCACAGGGGGCTGAAGGGGGCTCCCGGGGCACCGCCGTCTGACCTGTGACCCCCACCCTGCCCGCTGTGTTCTCCCGGTGCTCCTCCCCCGCACCCAGGCTCACGGACCTTACCTCGGGAGGCAGCCAGGAAGAAGGCGAGGAGCACAGGCCTCCAGCGCCGGCTGCCAGCCTCCGGGACTTGGGGAAAACCCATGTCGCCGTCGGGCAGAGCTGCGTCTGGCGCAGCCGGGCCGGAGCGGAGCCCAGGGGCAAGCAGAGGATACTCCTGGTTCGCAGCGAGCGGACGGGACGCGGCCGGTGGGGAAACCTCCGGGCGAGTGAGTGTCGAGCAAGTGAGCGCAGACGGCCGCCCGCTCCAGGGGCCCCACAGCGCCCCCGGGCGGCCATAGAGGGCACTGCCTCTGCAAGGCTCCACGGGAGGGGCTTCCCACTGTCCCGCGTGGCCTGGCCCTGCAGGTGGGGGAGCCAGGCAGTATCTCAGAGAGTCAGCAGCGCAGCTTGATCACTAGTTTCAAGACTTTTCTTCTCTCCCCTATTCCTGTTTGCAGAGGATTAGTATTGGTGCAAAGTCTGAGAAGTACATCTACGTCTAACTTAGCATCATCATCATAGATTGTATCAGCCCTCACCCACCAGCAGGGGCTTGTACCAGTCATCCTCCAATCCAGCCCCGGTCCTGATATGTAGTAGGCACTCCCAGTAGTGGAATGGATGGATGGAATCTAACTTTTGTAAAGAGCTAGGAGAGTCGGAGCAGGCTCAACTGTAGATTCCAGAGCCTGCAACACTCTTGTGCACATGTACACATGCGCACAGGTGCAGGCTTGGCGCATCCCTACACTCGGACATGTGTGTGTATGGTGTGTGTGTGTGCGCGTGCGCAACATTGGGTAGTATGTCCCATAGAAAATCACCAGCACTGCTCTGGCCCAGGCCCCAGCATCACCTCCCACCTTGCAGCCTCTCTTACTCCCTGTGCCCCAGATGTCTGCAGGACGCTCTCACACGTGCCCACCTCTAGCCCTCTGCTCTTGCACCACACCCAGCACTGGCACTCCTGGCAATGTCTCTCTCCTCTCTTCCAAGTTCTTATCACTCAGGGCTCAACTCAGTCCCTTTCCCTTTACAAAGTACCCTGAATGTCCCCTGAAGGTCTCCATCCAGTCTACACCCCCATTGTCTATCACACCAAGCCTGGGGTTACCAAACAGCTGGGCTTCCCCCCGGGCTCATTTGCCTTCTAACCAGGGTCTGTCTCTGATGTTTCTGAGTCCCTGGCACAAAACTGGGCATAGGGGAGATGTTTGATACACACTTCTCTGAATGGATAAGTTGATATATAAGTGAGTAGTGATTTCCCAAATAGAAGTGGAGGTGACAGTGGTAAGGGCCAGGGATCAGGGGGGAGGGAGGGCACAGCATTGTACCCTGTTTACCCCAGCCTAGGTGAAGCTTCCGAAGGTTTTGCCGACCCGTTAAGAGTCTTGAGCTCACAAGCAACACCCGATTGAAAGACAAAGTACAGCCAGAATCCATGTGGGTTGGGAGTCAGGGTGGTGAGACTCAGGGAAAGCCAGGAACTCTGGGTGTCCCATGGGCAGACTGATCCAAGTCAGAGATTCTCTGAATGCTTCTAGCCCTCACTCCCAGGGTAGGGAAAGCTGCAACAGAGGAATGGTGGGCATCATGCTACTACTATGTGAACTGGCATAGGCCTAGTCTCCCTGAAGCCAGGGAATCCCCCTGGGACGGGAGTCCCAGTGATTTCTAGGACATAATCCAAGTTCTTGGTCACAATCCTGATCTTGTGACCCCGCTTTAGGGGACAGCCCAGGGCCCTCTTCCTGGCAGAGTGTGAGTTCTTCCACCCAGGGAAGTTACAAAGCCAACTGAAACCAGGTGGGTACCAGGCGCTGTTCCTATCCTGGCCATCGTCCGGTGGAAATGAGGTGGGGTCACTGAAGGGTGAGACCCTGGAGCACCTGCTCTCCCTCCCCTCATCCCTTCCTGGCTTGGCCTGGCCCAGACCACCCTTGAAACTAGATTCCCTCTGCCCCAGGGCCTAGAAGGTGGGTGTGGAGAGGCTGGGATTGGGGGAGGGGAGCAACTGCTCTGCCAACCCCTTCCCCAGAGGGCAAGAACACCTGAGCTGGGCCCGGTCCCCCTGCCCTCCACTTACTTCCTCCCCACCACACTCCCCCCCACCCCAGTGAGCCTCCTAGGTTTGCGTCAGAGTGAGACACAGAGGCATTGCCCAAGGTGTGGGCATGGTCCAGAAACCTCAAGCACTGTTTCTCCAGTATCAGGGCAGAAGAACTAGGCTAAGAGGGCCTTTGGGGCACCAACTTCCTCCTCACACTAGAGGCCAGGGGAAGTCAGACCCACCTCCCCCTCCCAAGCTCCGACCTGGTCTTAGAGAGAAGGGGTACCATGAAGCAGCTCTATTAGAGCCCCCCTCACTCTCAGTCCTGTGGTGGTTAGACCCACTTCCAGGAGTCTGGGAAAGGGAAATGTCAGTACCACCACCCTTTTAGTGAGACTGTAGGGCGGCGCTGGCATGTCTTGCTGGCAGAAGGAGCTCAGAAGGATGCAGTGCTGGGCTCCTCACTGGTGGTAAGCGCTCACAGCTGCATCTGTGTGCAGAGCCACAGATGAACACAGTGTCCTTCCTTGACAGTCATCTTTACTCAAAGATTTGGGGCCTCCACCACCATTTTTAATGGAAACTAACAAACACCTTATGGGGAAAACAAGTGTGAAACTTACATGAGCTTTCAAAAGGAGAGATTTCAAAGATATTTCATTCTTGAGATAAAGAATTTCATTCTTGCTTCAGGGGTGTTCCCCAACTCAGTGCAAGTCCCCTCTCCACTCTGGTGGGAAAGTCTGAGAAATGTAAAAACAGTGCATTTTCCTTCACTATGTGATTGTAATTTTTATGAAGAGTCATTGAGACTCTAAGACCCAAGAGAGTATCTCCCTGATGGAGCAGAGGTTCAGACTGATGGTGGCAGATCAGCTCCTCAGAATGTCTGAACCAGAAGGGATGTTAAAGAACAAGTCGGGTCCTTCACTAACAGAAAAGGTCCAGAAAGGATCTCTGTGACGTGTCCAAGGTCACCGAGCCCCATCTCCAGGTTTCCAACACTACCTGCTTTGGAAACAGTTCTAGCAACCACCTAACATCCCCCACCCAACCCCTGCCAAGATCCAGAGCTGCAGCTGTCCCTGCCTCCCCAGGGGCAGTGAATTCTTCTTAGGTGCAGATCTCCTGTCTATCTGTCTGTCCTTCCACAGGTGATTCCAGAACCAACTCAACCACCAATAAAGGTGCACATAAGTTGTCTATATCCAGCTTTTTGCACTACCTGTTTTCAGTTCCCTGCCCTTGACAATTGCCTGGTCACATTCTCTCAAAACATCACCCAGATGTTTTGAAAGTAGTTATAACATTATTATTGTATTTTATATTAGTAACTAATTATAGTTTGTATGAGTCAGGGTACTGGAAGAAAACAGATGGCACACTCAGGGCTCAACTGAAGAGGGCTTAATGGAGGGACTGTTTTACAGAGGGCTGGTAAAGCACCCATAGACTAAAAACTGAAGGAAGCCATTTCCACCCATGGGTGCAGAAGGCAAGAGGGGGATGAGGTAATTAAAGCCCATTGAGGGCCAGAGCCATGGAAGAGGGGCCACCCAGCAGAACCACTGCCTCTGGCAGAACTGCAGCGAAGAAAAGGGAGTAGAAATCCCCCCACCCCATCTCCGTCAAACCATCTGGAAGCCAAATGGCAAGGGAGCCCAGGTAAGGCAGTCCACAGAGGACATCCTCCCAGGTGGAGAAGCAGAAAAGGAAGAAGGGAAGCTGAGGGACAGAGAATACCAGCGCATGGCTAATTTCTTGCTTCCACTTATCGCTTCTGCTTGTGAAGTGCCACATCAACCACTCTCAATGGTTCTTGGGTGCTGCTTGCTAAGTTTCGATTGGTTAAGTATTACCTGTGGTCTGACTGAACCAAACATCCATCAAAAATGGCCAGTCACTGGAGAGCATGGTGTGAAATTGTTCTTGCACTGAAGTCATATGCTGTTAGCTTTATTTTTCACAACTCTATGAATTCTGTCCATGTAACTGTCTCAAACCCAAGGTCCTTCCTCTCAAAAGTGCTGAAAATAGGTATTTCTTCCATTTACCTGAACAGTGGGTGAAGTTTAAATGCATGGGCTGTGTACGTTACATTCTTGCCTTTTGTGATCTAGAAGGAGGTCCAGGGTAAGTAAGGCCCTGGCCCAGTCAAAGCTATGGGCTGGAGGCAGTTATTGGGGTTCATCTCATATGCCAATGTTAATCACTAGATCAGTGTTCTGACAAGGATCCTGAGGTTATATCTGGCCTCAGCAGTGCAATGATTGATTAGTGATGTCTGCCACTGGCATGGACATAAGAGTGGTGGTGCAAGTGCCATCTTCGGCCAAAGCAGTTACCTAGCTTGGCTCTCAGTGGAGCCTCTGTGATTTTCTCTATCAGCCTGTGACTTCACTCACCCTCATCCTTCTCTCTTTACCTCACCATGTTGGATCACATTGAGTAAGTTCAGCCTAGAAACACATCCAGCTAGCTCCACCTCAAACCCCCTAGCCGGCTGACTGAGGAACCTAATCACGCTCTTCTCCACAGGCCACCACCCACGTGTATGTGACCATAGTGGATGAGAACGATAACGTGCCCGTGTTCCAGCAGCCCCACTACGAGATCTTACTGGATGAGGGCCCGGACACAATCAACACCAGCCTCATCGCCATCCAGGCCCTGGATCTAGATGAAGGACCCAATGGCACAGTTACCTATGCCATTGTGGCAGGCAACATCATCAACACCTTTCGTATCAACAGACACACGGTCAGCAGCTGGTGGAAGGGACCAAGAAGAGGGTCAACTAGCTAAAGGGATTGGAGGGAAGTTCAGCGACATCATGGAGGTGGGGGCAGAGCAAAGATGGTGTCCAGGACGAAAACAGGATGGCAGCCTGTGCGGGAGGATGAAAAGGCTGGGATAACAGGGGCTCCTTGTCACAGCCAGGATGTCAGGGCCTACCTCCTAGGGTGGTTAGAGGGTACCCCAGACCCACGACCCATTGACCCACCGTTGTCCTTCTCCATATCCCACAGGGCATCATCTGTGCTGCCAAAGAGCTGGACTATGAGATCAGCCATGGCCGCTACACCCTGATTGTCACTGCCATGGACCAGTGCCCTCTCCTGTCTCATCGCCTCACTTCTACCACCACGGTGGGTGGATGGGTGGGTGGCACACTGCCCCAGCTTGGACAGCTCCATGGGGAAACAGGGTAGGGAAAGATTATTCAGGAGAAACACCTCAATCCGCAAGCCCTGTCCTGGTCTCTGCAACTCACCCGAACTTGCACTGTGACTTTGAGATTACTGAACCTCTCTGTGTGGCTACAGCTGTGAGACAGATGATTATGCCTGCCTTCCTCCCCTTCATAGGTAGAGCACAAACTCTGGTCAAGCCAGCAGGGGTTCATGTTCCTGGTCTTCTACCTCCTGTGTGACTCTGGGCAAGTCACTTAACCTCTCTGAGCTTCACTTTCCTCCTCTGTTAATGGGGGATAATATAAACTGTTTCAGAGTATGGGAGGAGAAAATGAGACCAGATAAAATGGCCATAGTACAGCAATAAATAGAGGTTCATAGCATTATTATTAATAATATTATTCTGCCCATAGAAAGACTCTGACAATAACAAAAATTTATCTACATGTATAACTTCAACGACCCTCCCACACCCATTAACCAATATGATCCTTACATCAGCCTAGGAAGCAGAATTGTCAGGTCCAGTTTACAGATAAATAGGGCCAGCTGGGGTCCGGTCCTGACTAAGCTCACCCATCATCTCAGGTGCTTGTGAACGTGAATGACATCAATGACAACGTGCCCACCTTCCCCAGAGACTACGAGGGGCCATTTGATGTCACCGAGGGCCAGCCAGGACCCAGAGTGTGGACCTTCGTAGCCCATGACCAGGACTCAGGCCCCAATGGGCAGGTGGAGTATAGCATCACGGATGGAGACCCTCTGGGTGAGTGGGCCTGAGCTTGGTGATGGGGTGGCATGACCCAGTGGGCCTCTCCCTGACCCCACTCAGGAATAGAATGAGAAAGGAGGTCTTTCTAACTACTAATGGTAGTTGACCCCACAGTTGTGTGATCTTGCCCTCTCTGGACCTCAGTTCCCCCATCCATAAGATAATGGAAATAAACTCGTCCCAGGAATATGGTGAGAACACCCTGAAATCTGGGAGCAGAGGCTGGTAGCCTTGAAAAGTCACAGACTCCTTTGAGAATCTGATAGAAAACACCCTGGGTCACACCCAGAGTAAAGGCTCCAGGGAAGATGAAAGAGGGAAAGACAAGCATGCTTGCCCCAGACCTTCAGGACCCCCAAAATGCACACCTGAGGGAGCACCCAGACTTCTCTGCACACCTCATCATCATCCCTTAATAGCCTTCACAGCTGCCTTGGCTGATCCCCTCAGTTGAAGAGCAGGTTTGCCTGGCCAGAGCAGTTTCTCAAGATGGTTTTTACTCACTTTTGTGGAGTAGGAATCCCAAACTCAAGGCCTACTGGGGCAGTGCAGGGAGCATACATGTGGGGAAAGTTCTGGGCTAGAGAATAGGGAGCCAGAGGGCTGTTGCAGCCAATGGTGGTCAGATTGAAATGCAGACCCAGGGGTGAGGACTTCCCGTTTTAAAAAAGACATGATGGAAATCCAAATCATTGTGAAACATCCTGATTTTTAATTGATCACTCAGTAAACATTTATTGACCATATTTGCTGATCACATTCCAGATGCTGAGTATACAGAATGGTAAAAAAAAAAAAAAAAAAAAAAAATCAGACACAAATCCCTACCTTTATAGAACATGTGTTCTGGTTGGAAGATACAGGCCATGAACATGACTGATTAAGTAGATGACTTTGTCTACTGGGAGGTGCTAAGTCCTATGGAGAAACATAAAGCCAGGAGAATGGGGAGTGCCAGGGTAACGGCCGCAGTTTTAGAGAGAACGCTCAAGGAACACATGTGCAAGGAGGTGACATTTGAGCAAACACCCAAAGGAGGTGATGAATGGGTCATATGGATATCCAGGGCATGGCAGACAGACAGAGCAGCAAGTGTAAAGGCTCTCAGGCTGGAGTGTGCCTGGCTTATTCACAGAGGAGCAAAAAGACCCAGTGACTGGCATGAAGCCAGCAAGGGAAAGAGTAGGAAGAGATGAGATCAGAGAGGTAACAGAGCCAGATGTTGTTGGGTCCTGCAGGCCATTGTGAGGACTTGTCTTTTTCTCCAAGTGATGTGGGAAGCATAAGAGAGCTTTGAGCACCAGAGGGATATGATTTGACTTGAATTTCAACAGGAGCACTCCAGTTCCTGAGCTCAGAACAGAGAATAGAGATTAAGGAATGACTGATAGGAGCCCCCTTGCAGTCCCTTGGGCTAGAGATGTGAAGCTAGAACCAGGGAGGTGGCATTGGAGATGGTGAGAACTCTAGTATATTTCATAGACAGCCAACAGGATGCGAGATGTAACTAAGGATGACACCAAGATTTGGGCCTGAGCAACTGTGCTGTTGTTAGCAGATAGGAAGACTGCAGGAGGAGCAGGAAAAGGGGGTTGGGGGAATGAGAAAGATGAGGTTAGCTTTGAGATGTTAGATTGTTGTTCAGTTGCTAAGTCATGTCCGATTTTGTGACCATGTGGACTGCACCACAACAGGCTTCCCTGTCCTTCACCATCTTCCAGAGTTTGCTAAAACTCATGTCTATTGAGTCAGTGATGCCATCCAACCTCTCATCCTCTGTCACGCCCTTCTCCTCCTACCCTCAGTCTTTCTCAGCATGAGGGTCCTTTCCACTGAGTTGGCTCTTTGCATCAAGTGGCCAAAGTATTGGAGCTTCAGCATCAATCCTTCCAATGAATATTCAGGGTTAATTTCCTTTAGGATTAACTGGTTTGATCTCCTTTTCTGTCCAAGGGACTCTCAAGAGTCTTCTCCAGCACCACAGTTGGAAAGCATCAATTCTTTGGTGCTTAGCCTTCTTTATGGTCCAGCTCAGCTCTCACATCTGCACATAACAATTGGAAAAACCAAAGCTTTGAGTATATGGACCTTTGTCAGCAAAGTGATATCTATACTTTTGACTACGCTATCTAGGTATGTCATTTCTTTGCCCTTTCTTCCAAGGAGCAAGCATCTTTTAATTTCATGTCTGCAGTCACTGTCCACAGTGATTTTGGAGCCCAAGAAAATAAAGTTTCTCACTGTTTCTATTGTTTCCCCATCTATTTGCTATGAAGTGATAGGACTGAATACCATGATCTTAGTTTTTTGAATGCTGAGTTTAAGTCAGCTTTTTCACTCTCCTCTTTCACCTTCATCAAGAAGCTCTTTAGTTCCTCTTTGCTTTCTGCCATTAAAGTAGTATCATCTGCATGTATGAAGTTGTTGATATTTCTTCCAGAAATCTTGATTCCAGCTTGTGATCCATCCAGGCTGGCATTTCTCATGATGTAGTCTGCATATAAGTTAAATAAGCAGGGTGACTGTATACAGCTTTGACGTACTCCTTTCCCAATTTTGAATCAGTCCATTGTTCCATGTCCGGTTCTAAGTGTTGCTTCTTGTCCTGCATACAGGTGTCTCAGGAGACAGGTAAGGTGATCTGGTATTCCCATCTCTTTAAGAATTTTCCACAGTTTGTTGTGATCCAGACAGTCAGAGGCTTTAGCATAGTCAATGAAGCAGAAGTATATGTTTTTTTCTGGAATTTTCTTGATTTTTCTATGATCCAGTGGATGTTGGCAATTTCATACCTGGTTCCTCTGCCTTTTCTAAATACAGCTTGTATATCTGGAAGTTCTCAGTTCACATACTGTTGAAGCCTAACTTGAAAGATTTTGAGCATAATCTTCCTAGCATGTGAAATAAGTATAATTGTACGGTAATTTGAACATTCTTTGGTATTGCCTTTTTTTGGGATTGCAACGAAAACTGATCTTTCCCAGTCCTGTGGCCACTACTGAACTTTCCAAATTTGCTGGCATATTGAGTATAGCACTTTCACAACATCATCTTTTAGGATTTGAAATAGCTCAGCTGGAATTCCACCAACTCCACTACCTTTGTTCGTAGTAATGCTCCTAAGGCCTACGTGACTTCATACTCTAGGATGTTTGGCTCTAGGTGAGTGACCACACCATCATGGTTATCCGGGTCATTAAGACCTTTTTAATACAGTTTTTTGAAATACCTCAACTGGAATTCCATCACCTCCACTAGCTTTGTTCGTAGTGATGCTTCCTAAGGCCCACTTGACTTCACGTTCCAGGATGTCTGGCTCTAGGTGAGTGATCACACAATAGTGATTATCTGGGTCGTGAAGATCTTTTTTGTACAGTTCTTCTATGTATTCTTGCCACCTCTTCTTAATATCTTCTGCTTCTGTTATGTCCATACCATTTCTGTCCTTTATTGAGCCCATCTTTGCATGAAATGTTCCCTTGGTATCTCTAATTTTCTTGAAGAGATCTCTAGTCTTTCCCATTCTATTGTTTTCCTCTATTTCTTTGCACTGATCACTGAGGAAAGCTTTCTTATCTCTCCTTGCTATTCTTTGGAACTCTGCATTCAAATGGGTATATCTTTCCTTTTCTCCTTTGCTTTTCGCTTCTTTTCTTTTCCCAGCTATTTGTAAGGGCTCCTCAGACAGCCATTTTGCTTTTTTGCATTTCTTTTTCTTGGGGATGGTCTTGATTCCTGTCTCCTGTACAATGTCATGAACCTCTGTCCGTAGTTCATCAGGCAGTCTGTCTATCAAATCTAGCCCCTTAAATCTATTTCTCACTTCTACTGTATAACCATAAGGGATTTGATTTAGGCCATACCTGAATGGTCTAGTGGTTTTCCCCACTTTCTTCAATTTAAGTCTGAATTTGGCAATAAGAAATTCATGATCTGAGCCACAGTCAGCTCCCGGTCTTGTTTTTGCTGACTGTATAGAGCTTCTCCATCTTTGGCTGCAAAGAATATAATCAGTCTGACTTCGGTGTTGACCATCTGGTGATGTCCATGTGTAGAGTCTTCTCTTGTGTTGTTGGAAGAGGGTGTTTGCTATGACCAGTGCATTCTCTTGGCAAAACTCTATGCCCTGCTTCATTCTGTACTGCAAGGCCAAATTTGCCTGTTACTCCAGGTGTTTCTTGACTTCCCACTTTTGCATTCCAGTCCCTTATAATGAAAAGGACATCTTTTTTGGGTGTTAGTTCTAGAAGGTCTTATAGGTCTTCATAGAACCGTTCAACTTCAGCTTCTTTAGCATTACTGGTTGGGGCATAGACTTGGATTACCATGATATTGAATGGTTTGCCTTGGAAATGAACAGAGATCATTCTGTCATTTTTGAGATTGCATCCAAGTACTGCATTTTGGACTCTTTTGTTGACTATGATGGCTATTCCATTTCTTCTAAGAGATTGCTCCCCACAGGAGTAGATATAATGGTCATCTGAGTTAAATTCACCCATTCCATTCCATCTTAGTTTGCTGATTCCTAGAATGTCGACATTCACTCTTGCCATCTCCCGTTTGACCACTTCCAATTTGCCTTGATTCATGGACCTAACATTCCAGGTTCCTATGCAATATTGCTCTTTACAGCATCGGACCTTGCTTTTATCACTAGTCACATCTGCAATTGGGTGTTGTTTTTGCTTTGGCTCCATCCTTTCATTCTTTCTGGAGTTATTTCTCCACTGATCTCCAGTAGCATATTGGGCACCTACCGACCTGGGGAGTTCCTCTTTCAGTGTCCTATCTTTTTGCCTTTTCATACTGTTTGTTCATGGGGTTCTCAAGACAAGAATACTGAAGTGGTTTGCCATTCCCTTCTCCAGTGGACCACATTCTGTCAGACCTCTCCACCATGACCCGTTCGTCTTGGGTGGCCCCACACAGCATGGCTTAGTTTCATTGAGTTAGACAAGGCTGTGATCTGTGTGATCAGATTGGCTAGCTGTCTGTGATTGTGGTTTCAGTCTGTCTGCCCTCTGTTGCCCTCTCTCAGTGCCTACTGTCTTACTTGGGTTTCTCTTACCTTGGACGTGAGAATGGAATTCCGGTCGAGCTATTTCAAATCCTATAAGATGATGCTGTGAAAGCGCTGCACTCAATATGTCAGCAAATTTGGAAAACTCAGCAGTGGCCACAGGATTGGAAAAGGTCAGTTTTCATTCCAAACCCAAAGAAAGGCAATGCCAAAGAATTCTCAAACTACCGCACAATTGCAGTCATCTCACACACTAGTAAAGTAATGCTCAAAATTCTCCAAGCCAGGCTTCAGCAATACATGAACCATGAAATTCCAGATGTTCAAGCTGGTTTTAGAAAAGGCAGAGGAACCAGAGATCAAATTGCCAACATCTGCTGGATCATCGAAAAAGCAAGAAAGTTCCAGAAAAATATCTATTTCTGCTTTATTGACTATGCCAAAGCCTTTGACTGTGTGGATCACAATAAACTGTGAAAAATTCTGAAAGAGATGGGAATATCAGACCACCTGACCTGCATCTTGAGAAACCTGTATGCAGGTCAGGAAGCAACAGTTAGAACTGGACATGGAACAACAGACTGGGCCCAAATAGGAAAAGGAGTATGTCAAGGCTGTATATCGTCACCCTACTTATTTAACTTATATGCAAAATACATCATGAGAAACGCTGGGTTGGAAGAAGCACAAGCTGAAATGAAGATTGCCAACAGAAATATCAATAACCTCAGATATGCAGATGACACCACCCTTTGGCAGAAAGCAAAGAACTAAAGTGCCTCTTGATGAAAGTGAAAGAGGAGAGTGAAAAAGTTGGCTTAAAGCTCAACATTCCAAAAACTAAGATCATGGCATCTGGCCCAATCACTTCATGGCAAATAGATGGGTAAACAGTGGCTGACTTTATTTTTCTGGGCTCCAAAATCACTGCAGATGGTGATTGCAGCCATGAAATTAAAAGACGCTTACTCCTTGGAAGGAAAGTTATGACCAACCTAGAGAGCATATTAAAAAGCAGACTTTGTCAACAAAGGTCCGTCTAGTCAAGGCTATGGTTTTTCCAGTAGTCATGTATGGATGTGAGAGTTGAACTATAAGGAAAGCTGAGTGCAGAAGAATTGATGCTTTTGAACTGTGGTGTTGGAGAAGACTCTTGAGAGTCCCTTGGACTGCAAGAAGATCCAAACAGTCCATCCTAAAGGAGATCAGTTCTGAATGTTCATTGGAAGGACTAATGTTGAAGCTGAAACTCCAATACTTTGGCCACCTGTTGAGCTGAAGAGTGAAGAACAAAGAGCTGACTCATTTGAAAAGACCCTGATGCTGGGAAAGATTGAGGGCAGGAGGAGAAGGGGGCGATGAGATGGTTGGATGGCATCACCGACTCAATGGACATGAATTTGAGTAAACTTCGGAAGTTGGTGCCGGACAGAGAGGCCTGGTGTGCTGTGGTCCATGGGGTCGCAAAGAGTCAGACACAACTGAGCGACTGAACTGAACTGATACAGTTTTTTGTGTATTCTTGCCATCTCTTCTTAATCTCTTATGCTTCTGTTAGGTCCTTGCCACTTCTGTCCTTTATTGTGCCCATCTTTGCATGAAGTGTTCCCTTAGTATCTCCAGTTTTCTTGAAGAGATCTCTAGTCTTTCCTATTCTGTTGTTTTCCTCTATTTCTCTTCGTTATTCACTTAAGAAGGCTTCCTATCGCTCCTTGATATTCTCTGGGAATCTGCATTCAGTTGGGTGTATCTTTCCGTTTCTCCTTTGCCTTTTACTTTTCTTCTTTTCTCAGCTATTTGTAAGGCCTCCTCAGGCAACCACTTTGCCTTCTTGCATTTCTTGTTCTTGGAGATGCATTTGGTTACCACCCCCTGTACAGTGTCATGAACCTCCATCCATAATTTTTCAGGCACTCTGTCTATCAGATCTAATCCCTTGAATCTATTTGTCACATCCACTGTATAATCATAAGAGATTTAGATCATACCTGAATGGCCTAGAGGTTTTCCCTATTTTTTTCAAGTTGAACCTGAATTTTGCAATAAGGAGCTGATGATCTGAGCCACAGTCAGCTTCCGGTCTTGTTTTTGCTAACTGTGTAGAGCTTCTCCATCTTCGGCTGCAAAGAATATAACCAATCTGATTTCGGTATTGGCCATCTGGTGACCTCCATGTGTAGAGTCATCTCTTGTGTTGTTGGAAGAGGGTTTTTGCTATAACTGGTGCATTCTCTTGGCAAAACTCTGTTAACCTTTGCCCTGCTTTGTTTTGTACTCTAAGGCCAAACTTGCCTGTTACTCCAGGTATGTCTTGACTTTCTACTTTTGCATTCCAGTCCCCTATGATGAAAAGGGCATCTTTTTTTTTTTGGTGTTAGTTCTAGAAGGTCTTGTAGGTCCTCACAGAACAGTTCAACTTCAGGTTCTTTGGTGTTAGTGGTTAGGGCATAGACTTGGATTACTGTGATACTGAATGGTTTGCTTTGGAAACAAACTGAGATCATTCTGTTGTTTTTGAGATTGCATACAAGTACTGAATTTCAGACTCTTGTTGACTCTGAGGGCTACTCCATTTCTTCTAAAGGATTCTTGCCCACAGTAGCAGATATAATGTCAGATAGGGCTTGGGTATACAAACCAGGAGTTCAGGAGAGAAGTCTGCTGTTGAGAGAGGTATTTGGGAGTAGTCACCCCAGAGATATACGAAGGCATGAGATGAGAGGAGTGCACTGAGATGGCTGACAGAGGAGAAAAGAGCCTGGGATGAATTTTCAATTAAGAGACTATAAAAGCAAGTCTACTTCTGTAGGGCCAGACTTGGAGCCCCTGCTGTCCAGAGCTTGTGATGGATCACTCTGTTCTGATATGTCACTCTGTCATGTCCCAAAAGGTCCTTTCTCTGGCCAAGCACTGTGCCTTCCTGCTTTGCAACCAGCCTTTCTCTGCTATTGTCATACACAGAGGTGGTGTCACTTAACAGGAGTCCTGCTCCTGTTCAGGAGGCTGCCAGAGCCTGCTTGACAGGTGGGTGTTGGGTGGACAGCTGCGCCCCCTCCCAAGCAGGGGCCCTCTCTGCACCCACCTCTAGGGTGCAGGGCTCACACACATGTCCAGCAAGCTGTTCCCTGGCACTGGCTTTGCAGTTCTGTGCAGAACCTGCTGAGTTAAATGTACACGTGATCAGGGCCAGCCCAGGAACTTGGGGCCTCATGGAGGCAGGCCGAGAGTAGACATTCAGAGCCCAAAGATAACTTGGGTTGGGGGGTCCCTGAACACAGCTCCCACTCCAGAGGAGATGAGCAGAGGCTAGGTGAGGTGGGGAGGATGACAGTACCCTGCTAGAGCAGCTGGCACAGGTCACGACATCCCCTCCCCATCTCTCTCCTCACCGCTGGGTTCACTGACACCATGTTGGTAAATCAGGGGGTGGGGTGCTATTTTCCTCAGAGAGCTGGTTTAGCGACACTGTGGGTGAAGGGATGTCCTCCAGGCCACCCAGCTTCAAGGTCACCTTCCCACCACTGCAATCTGAGCATGGAGGGGGCTCCTGCTGGGGGAAGACTGGAGGCTGCGTGAGCTCTTTGAGCCCCACTAAGCTGCAAGGAAACACGTGGTCAAAGAGCACTGGGGAAACAGGCCATATCACTTGTGCCTCTCCCACCAGCCCCAGCCTTCTCAGAACCTACATCTACCCCTTGTGGTAGGTCCACTCCTGGGACCCCCTTTTGTATATCTTCATCTTCTGTGTAAGCCCCCAGCTTCCTCACAGGGATGCCTGGGCTCCCTTTCAGGGCTCCATTAATGATATGAAGAGCTGCTGTGGGTCTGGCACACACAGGGTGAACTGGGCCTTGTCCAGCACCAGCACCACCCTGTGATGGCATGTCCTTATTAGCCCATTTTTCAGATGAGAACATGAAGGCGAGATTTAATCGCATGCTCAAGGGCACATAGGAGTGAGTCAGCATGCATACCTGGATATGACTGGTGGAAAGCCTCTGATTTTAAACCTCTGTCTCCAGAAGCAGTGGAGTGATGAGGAGTTCAGGCCCCAGGGCAAGCTCTGAGGAGGGTAACTTGCAGTGTGGGGGGCCTTTGACCTGGCCACTGCCTCACTGAGCTGACCTCGTGCGGGTCTAACTTGGGCTCAGCCCCCATCACCTCAAGCCTGCTCCCCTGAGCTTCAGAACCTCTTCCCTTTCTTCCAGGGGGTGGTTGTCTTTGGAAAGAAGGCAGCTGGCCATCTGCTCACACATGGCCAGGGGATGAGACAGGGCTGGGAAACCCCTACAAAGGGAATCCCCAGTCCTCTGGAGACCTTGGACTATCAGGCTCAGGAAATCCTGCTTCAAGCAGCTTCCGCCCCCCTAAGCAGGGCGTAGCCCATAGGGCCACTGGGAGCGGAAGGGCTGGTGGGAACTCCCAGCTGCAGGTGGGCCTCAGACAGGCTGTTTTGGTGAATCAGAGCAGTGGGAACTGGGGGCAGAGAGTTATGAGGTAGGATGTGTAGGAGCAGGCAGAGCAAAGTGTTGGGGAGCTTGGGCCTCTGTCCTTACCGCACCCTGAGGCTGTGTGTCTGAGCAAGTCAGTGCCCCACCCTGAGCCTCTGCTCCTAAATGTCGAAAGGGAAAGTGAAGGAAGTAACTTTCTCCCGGCCCCCATTTCCTGGGGGAGAGCATGGAGAGGAGCCCCTCTTCCTCACGGTCTCTGCTGCTTCTCCCTTGTTCATCTTCTCTCACTGTCAGCTCCCCGAGCGCTCCCATCCAGCTGGGACCCCACTCGCTCCCCTGGCATTCCCCCCACCCTGCTCTTCTCCTCCACCCCCTCCCTGATCTTACCCTTCCCACCCTCAGCTCTGAGTGCTAAGTCCCATGTGCAGTGAGCTGAGATGCAGAGCATTGGGTTTGAATCCGGGTGCTGTTAACTTGCAGTGAGAGCTTGAACCAGTCATCAGCCTTCTTTCCCATTTCATTTTCCAAAGGACACTGGATGGTGTCTGAGATCTCTTCCCGTTCAGAGCCTGAGAATCTGAGGTTCTTAATCTAGGCATTCCCAGACATCTGGCCCCTCAGCCAGGCCAAGACAAGGACTGAGGCCACAGGGCCAGCTGGGGGTCCTCAGAAACCTCAGAGAAAGGAAGTCAGGGCCACCAGGGGCTGAGGGGTGGCCACAGGCCTGGGAGAACCCTGGCTGTGCTCCATCTGGCTCAGTACCAGGGCTGAATGGAGGGCAGCTGGGGGCTTCCCTGTCCTCGGTCCCTCCCACTCCATCCTCCCTGGTGCCTCACCACTGGCAGGGTGCTCCTCTGTGGTAAGCTTTGCCCTTCCCCAATACCCTGTTTTGCAAGATGAGCTATCTGGAAAGAATAGCATATTACAAAGTTTCCGATACCTTCATTCATTGATTTCTGATCAAGGGTGGAGAGAAAGTGGATGCCTGTGTAGAAAGGGAGTCCCCACTTTTTCAACATAACCATCATGTGGTCAGGGCTGTCAGGGCCTGAGTGGCCTCCTGTCCGCTTGCACCCCTAGCAGTTATCTGTTCCCCTCCTCCTGCATGTCCCAGCCTTTGGCAGGTCCTGAAGCTGGGGGCACTGGAGACCCCTTGCCTCAACTGTAAGGCTCACTGGAGGAAGCGGAAAGAGGCCTGGGCTCCCCACCATTCCTGGCCATTCTCCGCTGACTCCAGCCTCTCCTGGGCGACACCCAGGGGAGTTTCTGATCTCTCCCGTGGAGGGCGTGCTGCGGGTCCGGAAGGATGTGGAGCTGGACCGGGAGGCCATTGCTTTCTACAACCTGACCATCTGTGCCCGAGACAGAGGGGTGCCCCCACTCAGCTCCACGGTGAGTCTGGGGGCCCTGTTCCACTGGCTTCACCTCCCCACCCTCTGAATTCTCTATAGAGACTCCTCTAAACACTGCCACCCTCAGGCCCAGAGTGGTCTCAGGCTGCTTTAGAGCCAGTCCAAGCCCTCAGGGCCCCTAACAGACCTATGAGTCCTTGTGGGGCTCACCCTTGGAGGCTGGGCCTGGCGGCCACGGCCACTTGGAGCTCCCAGGGGAGACTTCCCTGTCCGCCAGGCCTCTGCACCTGTCACTCTGCTGTTTCCACCCTGCCTCTGCCTCTTTACCTTTCTGTCTCCCTCTTATCCTCACTTTCATCCTCTTGCCTCCTTTGTTATCATTTGCCTTTCTTCCTCTTTCTTCCCCATGACCAGATGCACCTCTCCCTCCCCAGGAACCACCACTTTGCTAATCTGCTCCATCTGCCCCCTCCTCCACTGTCTCCTTGGCCACCATGTCCACCGTCCCTTTCTCTTCCTGCTCTCTCTCCCTCCATCTCCCCCATGCCCCCTTCTCTCCTGGTCCTCCTCCTTCACCTCCTCCTCCCCCTTGACCTGCCTCAGATGCTGGTGGGGATCCGGGTGCTGGACATTAATGACAACGACCCTGTGCTGCTCAACCTGCCCATGAACGTCACCATCAGTGAGAACAGCCCCGTCTCCAGCTTCGTCACTCATATCCTGGCCGGCGACGCTGACAGCGGGTGCAATGCCCTCCTCACCTTCAACATCACTGCAGGCAACCGAGAGCAGGCCTTCTCCATCAACGCCACGGTAGGACCAAGTCTGACCCCAGGGAAGCCCCCAGGAATTTTTCTAAAAAAGAGGACCCTGCCCTAGGGGATTTTCTACTCTACTGTCTGGGTTTCTGCTGGTTCCACTTCCTCTTCAAGTCTCTTCCCTCCATTGGCATTTGGGGGTCTCTGGAAAGCTTGGAATCTTGGATTCCTAAGTGAGCCACTTCTGGGATCCCTGTCACCCCAAGGCTTGTCATGTAGGGATGGGACCAGAGCTTCAGTGCCCCTTGGTTTGCATCAAGGTGCAGCAAGAAGTCCTCATGTGGCCTCTCGGAGTGTTACTAGCTGCTGACCCTATGGAATCCTCAGAAGGACCATCCCTTTCAGGCAGCACAACCTGGGTATAGTTGGGGGACACTCTTGTCCTAGCAGGACCCTGCTAACCCACTGTGGTTGTCCAGACCATATCTGTAACGATTTAGGGAGGTCATCTACAGTCACTCCTGCAGGCAGAGCAGTTGGGCCTCGGTGAGCCAGAGCCAAAGTGGGGGACAAGTCACCCCTCAATTCACCAGTCGCTACATCCCAGACAGGGATCATCACAGTGAACCGGCCCCTGGACCGCGAGCGGATCCCAGAATACAGGCTGACCATCTCTGTGAAGGACAACCCAGAGAACCCACGCATAGCCAGGAGGGTGAGACTGCAGGGGGTGGGGGTTGGGCTGGGGGTGGGGGTTGGGGAGGCGCATGGCTCTGCTGGATTTATCCAGGTGGTATGGCCTGGGCTTAGATGCACAGGCTTTACAGTAAGCCAATGCTCAGTTCAAATCCAATTTCCGCCTGTCAGTGGGTGAGTGGCTTTGGCAAGTCAGTGTTCCTTAGCCTCTACTTTCTCTTCTACAAAATGGACACACACCTATCCCAAAGTCATGGAGGGGCCTCGAAGGAGCCAATATCTGTAAAGTCCTTGGCACAGTGCCTGGCACATGGCAAACACTCAGTAAACACCAGCTATCATCTTTTCTCCTCAAATCACTGATACTTGGGCACACAGGACTGGGGGTAGGGGGAGGGTGCGGGCAGGGCAAGGGAATACATGTACTCACAGCATGTACTCTGGAATTCTGAAAGGATTACATTTTCCAGGTGGCTTTTCCCTCAAAGGGCTTCCCTGGTGGCTCAGACGGTAAAGAATCCGCCTGCAATGTGGGAGACATGGGTTCGATTCCTGAGTTGAGAGACCTGGGTTTGATCCCTGAGCCTGGAGAAGGGAATAGCTACCTACTCCAATATTCTGGCCTGGAAAACTCCATGGACAGAGGAGCCTGGCAGGCTACAGTCCATGGGGTCGCAAAGAGTCGGACATGACTAAACAACTTTCACTTTACTTTCCCTCAAAAGCCAAAAAGTTGTCTCTCTTTACTAAGAGGAGATGGATATTGCAAAGCAAACAGTGCATTCAGGGGTAGGGTCAGCCCTCTTCCCCACCCATGAGGTCTGGGTCCTGGAATGGAGTCCTAGGGTCTGGCTCATCTCAGCTCTGCTTCTGACTAGTTGATGGCTCAGCCCCTTCTGGGCCTCGGTTTTCATGTCTGTACAGGCTGAGGAGCCTTAAGGCTGGAGGTCCTTGCAGACCGCCAGCATTCTCATCCTGTGTGCCTTCCCTTCCTTCCTTCTCTTACTCCTACCTTTTCTCTCCTGCTGTCCTGCCCTCTCTCTCCCCCACACACACCTGCCCTCTTAGGAGGGCCTGGGGCATCCCGGAAAGGAACAGCATGGAGTGATGGGAAGGAAGCTTGGAGGCTGCTGGGCCCCATCCTGCTGCTAACTTGCCATGCAGCTTTGAGTAGTCACCCCCCTCCCTGGTTCCCCCATGTCTGCAGTGAAGAAGCTTCTGGGGTACTGGGAGGTTCCAAGGGATAAGGATTATACCTGTGGTTTTTGAAAGGTGTGAAGTGCAGTACTGGATGAAAGTTTGGATGAACTCTGACCAGGGCACGAGGCCAGCCAGGAGGATCTGGAAACTAAGGTTCATCTTCCTGGCTGAAGTCCTTCCTTATCATGAGATGGGACATGACTCAATACCATTTACATCCATTCTCCTGTGAACTTCACAACATCTCTGAAAAGGAGTTAAGATCCCCATTCATCAGATTGGAAAACTGAGTCCCAGAGAAGGGAAAAGATTTGCCCAAGGCCACCCTGTGAGCTGCTAACACAGCTGGGGCTTGAACCCAGGTCTCTGGACCCGTGGTGTGGGCTTTTTAATCATCTACCTCTCTTCCTTGACCTTCCTCCCACTCCACTTCGCAGTCTTCCTCCCCTGAAGCGCTTTGCCAGAACCAAAACATGGCCTACAGCCTGTCCTCCCGTTGTGCCTCCCACAGGATTTTGACTTGCTGCTTATCTTTCTTGCGGATGAGAATGACAACCACCCCCTCTTTACTGAGAGTACCTACCTGGCAGAGGTGATGGAGAACTCTCCTGCTGGTAGGTGCTGGGCCCACCTGGGAACCCCTGCTGCTACC
Organism: Giraffa tippelskirchi; assembly: GCF_054371585.1. Classification (NCBI taxonomy): domain Eukaryota; kingdom Metazoa; phylum Chordata; class Mammalia; order Artiodactyla; family Giraffidae; genus Giraffa; species Giraffa tippelskirchi. The sequence goes on along the minus strand of NC_137276.1, from coordinate 64,727,812 downwards.
AGGCACCCCCTGAGCTCAGATGCTGAGGACTTCCCTGTGCCTGCTGGAGGCCCAGCTGAGGCCTGGCTGAACACAGAGCTGGCAAGTGCAGAAGGGTGTGGTGGGGAGAAGGGAGTATAGCTCTGAAGGGCTGGAGGACCAGGGCTGCCAGGCTCCTAGAGGCCACCAAGGAGGCCACAGTTCTGGTTGGAAGCAGTCATTGGTCCCCAAGACTGAGAAGAGCCCCACTTCCCCTCCTCAAGGGACATTTAACCATAAGGAATACCCAGGAGGGGAATAAGCCCACTCTTTGTGCTCCCCCGACTCTAGGAGCATAGGGCATCCTGGAGGCTTCTGAAAGCTCAGGGAGCATCTGAAATCAGAAGGGGGGGCCAGGCCCTTATAGATCAGTGTGGCCCTTCCCCCACACATGTACACTGAGTCTCCTCTTCACTGTCTCCCCGAAGATGTCCTTTCACTCCTCCTCCAGCCTCCCCAGCTCCCAAAGCTTGGAGTCTTAATTTGGGAAGAGATGAGCTGGGATACTCCCTGTCTCTGGCTGGGTATCTCCCCTGTAAGGATATGAATCTTAAACCTGCCTGTATATATGCTCACACACGTGCCATTGCACGTCCACGTGAGGCATATGTGTGGGCTTACACGTGTGCAAAGATGCACATGGGTGCCTGCACAATGCACTCCGTGTGCAAATATAACCACCTGTACAGGCAGAATGCACAGCCGGGGGCCTCCCAGACCTGCGAGCACCATAGAGTGAGTGCTCATGGCTGTGTAAACACAGAGTCTGGCGCACACATGTGGGTTCCTAGCCTTGAATGGTCAGGCAGCTGTTGGAGCATTGTGTATACACATGTGTGGGCAGACTGGGCTGGGGGTACATACCTAGACAGGGCCCCCACACGGGGAGGGGATGTCAGGGAGCCCCCAGACCCTCCCACGGTGGCCAGCCTCAAAGGCTGCTGGGAAGGCCAGCGTGCTCCGGGCGGGCCGGAGGGGCTTGCTCATCGCTGTTGTGTTTTCTCCCCAGCAGGGCTTTGAGGCCGCTCCCCAAGCATCTGCGTCAGTCTGCCAAGGCTGCCGCAGCCTGGCCCAGGGCCCCCCACCCCGTCCGCCTCACCTCCTCTCCTCTCATTCATTGTCAGCCATGGCTCACCGGGACAGGGCAGGGGAGGGGCGGGCGGGGGGCCAAGTTGGCCCTGCAGTGACCCCTCTCCCCCGGCCCAGGGACCTCCCTGACGGTACTCAACGGGCCCATCCTGGCCCTGGATGCAGATCTGGATGTCTTCGCTATGGTGACCTACCAGCTGCTGGGCGCCCAGAGCGGGCTCTTTGATATTGACAACAGCACCGGTGAGACCTCTGCACATGCCCCCAGCTCTCCCAGCCCAGCTCCAAGTCTTCCTTCTACCAGTCTCCACCACTAGATCTAGTGTCTCCTTTCTCAGTGCTCTCCAGGCTCTCCAGAAGTGACCTGCTGATACATAAATTCAGCCTTGGTAGAGAGCTCCCAAAACCCACTCCATCTTCTCTCCTCCCCGACCCGGAGGATGGGGTCCCTAGTCTTTCAGAAGAAGCAAACCATCCTCAAACCAGACTCAAAACTCCTGTGTTGCGTCAGTCTGGGCCTGGCCAATTTGATGACGGGAGACAAGGAGGAATGTACTAGCACCTCTCTCAACAGAGCTGCTCAACCCTCCGGCCTGAGGCACTCATCTCAGGCACAACTCTGGAGAATTGCCAAGGACACCTGGGGAGGGGACCTCCCTAAACTTTGGTTGTTCAGCCTTGGAGGAAGAAAGTCCTTGTGTTGCTTTCTCTGCTGCTCTTTCATCTCTGTCCCCATCATGCCTTACCTTTCTCTGTCCCCACTGGGTTGGTTCTTGCCCAGTTTCCCCACCACATCCCTTCTCCTTTGTGTCTCCCTGGCCGGTGGTGCTGGGTACCAGGTGTGGTGACAGTGAGGTCAGGTATCATCATTGACCGGGAGGCCTTCTCACCCCCCGTGCTGGAGCTGCTGCTGCTGGCTGAGGACATCGGGCTGCTCAATGGCACCGCCGACCTGCTCATCACCATCCTGGACGACAATGACAACTGGCCCACCTTTAGCCCTGCCACTGTCATCGTCCACCTGCTGGAGAACTGCCCACCAGGTAGGCAGGGGTCAGGCCCCAGCCCCCAGCCCCCATACAGGAGCTGGTCGTGTGTGGAGATTGTAGTCTCACAGTTTGCAGGCAGAAGTCACCTCCAGTGGGGAGAAGGATGGGCATCAGGGTGGGTGGAGAGGGGCTCAGGAGACCCAAGTCCTCCCTCCCTTCCCTTCTCAGACCTACAGTGTCTTGTATTTTTAAGCTATGTTCCCTCCATGTTCCTGTATGGAAAGACTGATTGTTTCAAAGTCAAAATAGGATTGACATGATTTCCATCAAAATCAAATATGATTTGGAAGATAGTTCAGTTCAGTTCAGTCGCTCAGTCGTGTCCGACTCTGCGACCCCATGAACCGCAGCACGCCAGGCCTCCCTGTCCATCACCAACTCCTGGAGTTTACCCAAACTCACATCCATTGAGTTGGTGATGCCATCCAACCATCTCATCCTCTGTCGTCCCCTTCTACCTTCAATCTTTTCCAACATCAGGGTCTTTTCAAATGAGTCAGCTCTTTGCATCAGGTGGCCAAAATATTGGAGTTTTAGCTTCAACATCAGTCCTTCCAGTGAACACCCAGGACTGAGTTTCCTTAGGATGGACTGGTTGGATCTCCTTGCAGTCCAAGGGACTCTCAAGAGTCTTCTCCAAGTTTGATTCTAAAGAACATTTTGAAAAATAAGTGTAATAAAGCTAGATTTGTCTTACAACATATTACTAGTATTTAATACCACATGATATGAACACAAGACTCTGAGACAAAGTAGCCCAGCAACAGTAATGGGTAGATTAAGGAATGTAATATTATATCATAAAGGAAACGATGAAACCAATAGTGAAAACTGTTTAGTGTGCAAAACATTTGTTCATATTTAGTGTAGATTCACATTCCATATCAGACACCAGTAAGAAACCCAAAGACATCCTAAAGAAAATATAAAAGAGTATAAAACATTAAAAAATAAAAGAAGACACTTCAGGTGAATATCTGCTTTAAAGACAAGAAGGTTCTAAGTAGTTAAGAAACACAAAGAACATAAAAAAGGGAAAAATATTAAGTTCTGGTACATATGAGCCATTTAAACTTCTTTACATCATATAACCAGTATCAAAAGGTGAACTAAACACTGAAGAAAAAGATATTTATCACAAGCTACTATAATTATATAGTTTATATAAATTGACCAAAAATAGGCAAAGGACAAAAACTGACACTTTGCAGAAGAGAAAATACAAATAATCATTAAATTATTAAAAAATTGTTTAGTCTCAAATAATCAAAGAATGCAAAATAAAATAGGACACCATTTTCCTAGAAAATTGCAGATGAAAAAATGCATAAAAGATGGATGCTTATTTGCAAAATAGAATTAGACTCACTTTGAAAACAAATTTATGGTTACCAAAAGAAGCTGGGGGTGGAGGGATAAATTAGGAGCTCTGGATTAACAGATACACACTACTATGTAAAAAATAGATAAACAACAAGGACCTACTGTATAGCACTGGGAACTATATTTAATATTCCTGCAATAGCCTATAATATAAGAGAATATATATTATATATATAGAGAGAGAACTGAATCACTTTGCTGTACATCTGAAACTAGTACAACATTGTAAATCAACTGTACTTCAATTAAAAATAAATTAAATTTAAAAATAAATATATAACAAAATAACAAAGATAGGTGCTAGCAAGGCTATTGTGGGAAGAGGCCCTTGTGACCCTCAAGGAAAGTATCTCAGTGTGATGTTTTTATATAAAAGGTCACTGTTCAGCTGCTCCCCATTCCCACCCCCACAGGATTCTCAGTCCTTCAGATCACAGCCACAGATGAGGACAGTGGCCTCAATGGGGAGCTGATCTACCGAATAGAAGCTGGGGCTCAGGACCGCTTCATCATCCACCCAGTTACCGGCATCATCTGCGTCGGCAATGCCACCATCGACAGGGAGGAGCAGGAATCGTATAGGCTGACAGTAGTGGCCACCGACCGGGGCACCGTCCCTCTCTCGGGCACAGCCATCATCACTATCCTTATCGATGACATCAATGACTCCCGCCCCGAGTTCCTCAACCCCATCCAGATGGTGAGCGTGCTGGAGTCAGCTGAGCCAGGCACTGTCATTGCCAACGTCACCGCCATTGACCATGACCTCAATCCTAAGCTGGAGTACCACATCATTGGCATCATGGCCAAGGACGACACTGACCGCCTGGTGCCCGACCAGGAGGACGCCTTTGCTGTGAATATCAACACAGGTACAAAGGCCTGCTCCCCTCCAGCCCTCCTCCTACTCCCTGCCCAGTCTCCTGGCTCTCTGCTTTCTCCCTTACCCTCCTCCTTGCTGTTCTGTCTCTGCTCCTCCCTACCCCTCAGCTGCTCCTTCCTCCTCTCTTTTCCCTCCTACTGACACCATGCCCTTCCCTCTCTTTGCCATCTCTACCTGGGCTCTTTCCCTCTCTCCCTTCTCTTCTTCCTTCTCCCTTGACTAGCTCCCTAATTATCTTGCTCTACCAGTATTGTATGAGTGTGTCCATCTCACCACACTCATGATAGCATTAAATATTATAGGAAAATTGCATTTTTAGTATGCATTTCTGTAATAACTGAGTGGTTGAACACTTTCTTCATATGTATCCAGGCCATTTAACTTCTTTCTAAGTTTCACATACACACGCACACACACACACACACACACACACATATATTTCTATGTTATATGTGCGTGTATGTATACCCTTAATGATTTTCTTACACTATCACAAAACAAAGGGGATCTGTGGCTTATCTTTCACAATTTATGCAGCTTATAACTTTGATTTTAATTTTATTATTTTTCTAAAAGTTCAGCATTTTTGCTTCTCTGGGGAGTTAAGGAGGGGACATGGTACCAACTTACAGGTGTACTTCTTGGAAGGCCCAGAGAAGTGACAGAAAAACTAACATGGCTATGACAAAATGCTAAAAATCATTGTTAGTCAGAGAAATGCATAGTAAAACAGCAATGAGATGTTGGTTTTCCATATGTGATCAGCAGACATTAGGATGCTGGACAGTATTGAGTATTGGTGACAGTGTGGGAACATCATACACTACTGTAGGAATTTTGACGAATTTCATATCTAGACAGCAATCCAGCAATACCCAATGACCCAGCAATTCTGCTTCTAGATATATGTCCCGAGGAAGTTCTCAGGCTGATAATGAGACTATGTGAGGATGTTCACTGCAGTGTTATTGGTGACAGGAGCTTGGTGGCAGCCAAGGCATCCATCCCTGGGATAGTGGAGAGTAAAATGTGGTGGTTGCACATCATGGGATACCAGGCAGCTGTTAGAAGCAATCAGTTAGACTCACACAGAGAAACCTGAGGTGGGGGTGGGTGAGAGCCTTAAAATCAAGTACTTACTGACAAGGATAAATAGAATGGGTTCTATACATATATATATATATACGTGTGTGTGTGTGTGTGTGTGTATGTGTATATATATATATATACACACTCGAATCCCTTTGCATAATGTAAAATACATACACAAAAACAATACATGATTTTCAGGAACAGTTTCAATAAATACACTTTAATACATTTCCCAAGGGGAGGAGAGAAGGGGAGAGGAGTGTGAAAGCAGAAGGGAAAAGATACACACATAAAACAAGAGTGATGCCAGTGACCATCATGTGCAAACAACTGAAGAGTATGATTAACTCAATATGCCTCTGAGGCCCAAAGGAAAAAAGACAGGAAAACCATGAGCCACTAGGAGGAATTAGATAACTTAGTCCTGAGTCAGATTAGCAAAATTCCCACTGCAGTGGTTTCTCAGGACCATGGAGAGCTGCCCCATGCCCCTGCCCAACTTGATGCATACTGTTGCCTCTACCATTTTTTCCTGTTCTCTCTCCAACTGACTCTCTTCTCTCTGTTTTCCTTTCCAGTGTCTTCTCTACCCCTCTTTCTCATGCTTTCCCCTTCCCTTGCTCACCTCTCTCCTTCTTGCTAGAGCCTCAGCCCACTGGGTGCTCCTCTCCTACTAGGCTCCCCCTTGCTCCCCTAGCTTCCTGCCCTTCTGCCTCTTCCCATCCACCCCATCCCTCCCAAATGTGCCCTGGTCAGCTCTGAGCCCTTCAATCCCCCATGCCCTACTCTGCTCCATTCCCTCTGCACCCTGAACTAACTGACGTTAACCCTCTTCTCTCTTCCTCATGGCTGGCAGGCCCACAGGTTTGAGCTCTGTTTCTCTGTCACTTCCCACCTCATCTCTTCTCTGCTTCACCCCATCGCCTTCCTCCATACCCACCACACCCCCACCACCCTTCCCATCCCGTGGGACCTGGGCCAAGGCCGTGGCCCAGCCTTTGCAGACTGAATGCAGCCACCCTCTCCCCATCCTCGCTCCCCAGCCTCGGGGACAGGGAGCGAGAGTAGGAAGAGGAGGAGGAGGAGGAGGCAGCGGCCCAGGGTAAGTGACTGCCCCACAGTGGGGGACTCGAGGAGGACAGGAGTTCACAAGGGGGAGTGTGCCAAGGAGGAAGGGAGTCCCAGACACCCCAGTGCCTGAGAGGGAGCTGGGAGAGAGAGAAGGGGTTCCACCCTAGGATGAGGCCAACGGGAGGAAGAGCCACCAGGCCCTCACACTGGCAGGAAGAAGAGAGGTCCCAACAGAGCCAGGCCTGAGATCAGAAAAACTCAGTCTGTCCAGTTCAAGCCCAGACTTCTGGAGGGCTCCTCTGTGAATCAGGAGCAGGCAGGGCTTGGGGGGCAGTGGGTAGGAGGGAAGAAAACCGCTCTTTGTTGTACAGCTCCTTTCTCAGGGGGCCATGCCATGCCCCCCGACCCCGTTATCATGACAAGGGGGTGGGCCTTACTGTCCAGCTGTGCCACTGCTGTCCCTTCCAGGGACCCCACTTAGGGATTTTCAGTGCATTGACCTTCCTTTATGCTTGATCTCCCTCGAATACAAGTGTTTTTTAAGTTATAAAATACATATAAAATTTACCATCGTAACCATTTTTAACTGTAAGTTCAGTGGTTCAGTATATTCATGTCGTTGTGGAATACAAGCTTCTTTTTTTTTTTTCGGCCATGTAATTTGGCTTGTGGGCTGTTAGTTCCCAAACTAGGGCTCGAACCCAGGCCCTCAGCAGTGAACGCATGGAGTCCTAACCACTGGACCACCAGGAAATTCCAACAAATATGTTTTTAAATAAGCAATTACATAGCACTTTCTATGTGCCAAGCCCTGTTCTAAGCCCTTTACAAATTTATTAAATTCATTTAATTGTTATAATCTTCCAAATAGCCTTCTGCGGTAGGTATTGTAATTGTCCTCATCTCACAAATGAGGACACAGGGGTGTGGAGAGGTTAGATAACTGCCCGGCTGGGGAGCGGTGAGTGAGGGGCAGATTGACATGCCCCAGCTAGCACGTGGCTGTGGTCTCATCCAGCCAGAGGAGACCAGCAAGTTCCAATTCCACTGGGGACCACTGCCCACGGTGGGGGTTGGGAGGGTTGGCCAGAAGCACCCCTGGGAGGCCCAGATTTTAGGGGGTTCCCCTGGGACTGAACCTGACTTGGTCTGGTCTACAGGGTCTGTAATGGTGAAATCCCCTCTGAACCGGGAGCTGGTTGCCACCTATGAGGTCACTCTCTCTGTGATTGACAATGCCAGCGACCTGCCAGAGCGCTCTGTCAGTGTGCCAAACGGTAAGGCCTCTCCCCACAGGCCTCTCGCACATGATCCCATAGAGAGGCAGGCCTGGTACTGAGAGGGAGCAGCGGGACTGGCTACAGGGGCTGCCAGTAGTCAGGCTGCATGAGGAGGGGTGGGAGCCGGGGAAGGTGGCAGCTACAGCGAGGCTGGGGGTGGCCCTGTGTCCCTGCTGTTAGGCAGAGCTCAGCAGTGGGGAATCCAGAAGCCCAGAGCTGTGTGTGATCTTGAACTCTAAGCCTCAGAGTAGGAAGGAGGCATAGTAGACGCTGGAAGGGGACTGAGAAAAGGATGGGTTGATGGAGACTTAGGTCGGAATCCCATTGTCAGAACTGGTAACCAGGGTGTAGCTGGGATGTGAGACAGGAATTTCAGATCTGCTAAGAAGCCACATGATCAGGCCAGAGGTAGCAAAGAGCAAGGCAAAGTAACTTGAAGCCACAGACACCACAGCGGAGAAGAGAAGGGCATGCAGACTGCCTTCTGTGGCTGGGCACAGGCTGTCCTGCCTGTGGCATGAGCCAGGAGGGGCTGCTAGAGGCACTGAATCTTGCCAAGCAGGGAGCGTGGAGGGGGATTTAGGGATGGCGTGGCCTCTGCCATGAGGCGGAGACAGCTGGGGTCGGGGAGATAGGCTTGGCAGATACTGGCTGCTTATCTTTATAGCCCAGAAGCCCTAGTTTTCAGGAAGGGTGGACCTAGTCATCCGCTACTTGTCCCAGGCTCAGAGGGTAAAGGGCCCAGGCTGGTTATACAGAGGGAACAACTCAGAGGGAAACAAAAGATCAAATCACGGAAAAGGGTCTTACAGATCATCCGAGTCCTGTCTCCTGGGACAAGTTAGGAAACAGCAACAGTGACGGCCAGGGCTTCCACCAAGGTTACCAGTCAGTTGGCAGGACCCAAGCCCCTTTCCCTATGGAAGAGTGAGCGACCTGACCAGAGTCAAGGGGACACAGGCCACCACCCGAGGCTAGGGCCAAGCTTCAGGGAGCCCCAGGAGGTCTATGAGATGCTGCCATCCTCTCTGGGCTTGGCTGAGACTTAAGAAGGCCTGACCCAGCCACACCGGGGCCCTCTCCTGCCACTCTCACCTGCTGCCTCCACTCCAGCCAAGCTGACGGTCAACATCCTGGACGTCAATGACAACACACCCCAGTTCAAGCCCTTCGGGATCACCTACTACACAGAGCGGATCCTGGAGGGGGCCACCCCAGGCACCACGCTCATCGCCGTGGCAGCTGTGGATCCTGACAAAGGTCTCAATGGGCTGATCACCTATACCCTGCTGAACCTGATGCCCCCGGGCTATGTCCAGCTGGAAGACTCCTCAGCAGGTAGGCAGGAAGGTCTGCCAGAGGAGGGGCTGGGGAATATGTGTCTGTGCCTGCTTAGCCTCCCAGAGGGGCCAGGTTCACTTCTCACCCTCCAGCTGAGGTCCCACCATGACCCCTCATCGGGTGGGGTCAGATCCCACATGGCTAACATTCTAGTCACTCCCACATGCCTGACCTAGAGGCATGGATGGAGTGCCTCGCTCTCGGTTAGAATGGAAGCCCCCTTCAGCATCTGCTGGAAACCTGGAATAGTCCCTCACCCTCTCTACCACTCAAGCTCCACTATTAGTATCACTTAGGGAACAAGTAGGCCAAGAGAGAAGTGTCCCGGAGGAGGTCCTCAACTTGTTTTTGTACATCTCCCCCCCCCCCTTTTTTTTAACTATTCCCTCTTTTTCTTTTTTTGACTGCACTGGGCCTTCGTTGCTGTACATGGACTTTCTCTAGTTGTCGTGCATGGGCTCAGTAGTGGCAGTGCTAAGGCTTCTCATTGCAGTGGCTTTTCTCAGAGCACAGGCTCTAAGTGTGCTTCGGTAGCTGTGGCATGTGGGCCCAATAGTTGCCGTGCACAGGCTCAGCTGCTCCACAGCACGTGGAATCTTACCAGACCCATATCCCCTGCATTAGGCAGGTGGTTTCTTAACCACTGGACCATCAGGGAAGTCCCCTTCTGACTTGTGAAAAGCTTTCTCACCCTTCCAGTGAGGAGAAGAGCTAGACACCAGTTATTCTCAGCCCTCTGGCCAGCCGCTGGGCAGTGATGCCTAGCCACCCTTCTCCCTCAAGGGACCGTGCTCATCCCTCAGAGCCCCAGATCCTTCTCTTCACACTTCAGAGAGCTTCCACGAGTGAGGGGGTGGCCAGAATGGCAGTGAGAGTCTCTGTGTCTTAGGGAAGGTCATTGCCAACCAGACAGTGGACTATGAGGAAGTGCACTGGCTCAACTTCACCGTGAGGGCCTCAGACAACGGGTCCCCACCCCGGGCAGCTGAGATCCCTGTCTACCTGGAGATTGTGGACATCAATGACAACAACCCCATCTTTGACCAGCTCTCCTACCAGGTGGGTGGCCAGGCCAACACACTAGGTCTGGGACCCCTGCCCATTCCTCGGGACCTTTGGGCATCTTCCAGTCCCACCCTGCCAGCCTTCAAGTCCCGTGGGAATGACCGTCCATGAGTAGCTTGATGCTGTGCGTTGTCTGCATCGGTGAGTTTCTTCAGCAAGGGCAGAGACTCTAGACTGACCACGGCCCATGCTTTCTCTCTGCCCACTGGGCTCCAGGAAGCTGTCTTTGAGGATGTTCCTGTGGGCACAGTCATCCTGACGGTCACTGCTACTGACGCTGACTCAGGCAACTTCGCCCTCATTGAGTATAGCCTTGTGGATGGTGAGGGCAAGTTTGCCATCAGCCCCACCACAGTAAGTGGGCAGTGGAGGGCCTGGGTTTGGAGAATGGGAAGTGGGAGGGGCCCAGGGTCACAGGCTGAGAAGCTACCAAAAATATTGCAGTCATCCCATTTCTGGGTCCTGCCCCCTGGACATCTGTAGCCTCAGAAGTCTTCCAGCCATGTTGGCAAGCGCTGTTCTGAGTCCCAGACATCCTTAGACCACGGCCTTTCTGTCCCAGCAGACCCGGAAGGAAGTGGCCAGTCTTTTGGAAGTTGCCCTTTGTGGGACAGAATCTGAGATGTGTCTCCACCAGACTAGAAGACTTGATTCAAGTCCATGAGACTGCTTTTTGAAAATGCCCAAGAGAGGCATAGGAAGCTCTGCAGAAAGTGGGCACAGTAGCTGAGCACCTACTGTATACATGGCCCTATTCTCAGTGCTGAGAGAGGGAAGAAGTGCCCACCACACAGCCCTCATGTTCCCATGAGTTTCAGACTTGTGGGGATGCAGATTTTGAATGTCAGCAAATTGGTTCAAAGTTGCTGTTTCAGTACAAGGAGAGAGGGAGAGAGCCCTGTGGCCTGGGGCTGGCTGGCCAGGCAGCACCTTCCCGACTTGTGAGGCTGAAGTTGGACTTTCCCTCCTGCTGCCTGCCCATATCCCCCTGCACTCTGCCCTTTCAGCAGGGTTTCTCTCCTTCCTCTTGGTGTGAACAATAAGACATACTCCCAGCCTGGCACTGTGACTGTGAATACTTGTGGGGCACTACTAGGTACCTGGCCAGGTAATGAGCTCCAGCCTGGGCTGTTTATCCCATCTCCAGGTAGACTCTGGAGTAGTGAAGGCAAGAAGCGCCACTAGAATGAGAGCTCCACGGGGCCAGGGCTTTTGTCTCTTCAGTGCTGTATCTCCAGGGCCCAGACCAGTGTTGGCACTTAGCAGATGCTCAGTAAATATCTGCCGAACTGATGAAGGGCCTGACTCCACCCTCCCCCTCCTAGGGTGACATCTATGTGCTGTCCTCACTGGACCGGGAGAAGAAGGACCACTATATCCTGACTGCTTTGGCCAAAGACAACCCTGGGGACGTAGCCAGCAACCGTCGAGAAAATTCGGTGCAGGTGAGGGACCTTGGTGTGGACACTAAGGACTGTGGTTGTGGAGGCAGCAGGCAAAGCCTTTACAGGATGGGTGCTGCAGGGCAAGAGCAGGGCCACTTTGACCCCTGAGAGCTGTGGTGGCAAGAGGGAGAAGCAAGAGCTTAGCCGGGGTTCACAATGGCTGTGGCTTAGGGAGACGGGGGCTTTGTAGGAGAATCTTCTTGTGTCAAAGCCCTATTAAGGCAGCTAAACATACATGTAAGTAAGAGTTAGTTGCTCAGTCATTTCCAACTCTGTGATCCCATGGACTATAGCCTGCCAGGCTCCTCTATCCATGGGATTCTCCAGGCAAGAATACTGGAGTGGGTTGCCATTTCCTCCTCTAGGGGATCTTCCTGACCCAGGGATCAAACCCGGGTCTCCTGCATTGCAGGCAAATTCTTTACCGTCTGAGCCATCAGGGAAGCCCAAACATACCTGGGTGTAAACCAGATAAAGCCTGGGGCTCCACATGGCCCACTGGTTCCATGGTGTCCCATTGAAAGAAACACAGTCCAGTGACCAAACATAATCATAAAGCATTTATCTTTATTTATGTATCAGAGAACATTAATGAAGGCTTGAATTCACAATCCCATTCCCAGTCCAGGTCTAGCGTCCACACAGTTGCTCTGGGGAGGCCAGCATCCCACCTTCGCTCTGTCCCCATTTCTATCCAAAGTCCTTCTCCTCAAGACTCTGCTTTCTTTTCTTTTTCTCTGTTCTTTCTGGCCTTTCCAGTCCTGTCTTTCTGTATTCAGTTCTTCCACTTCTCAATAGTAACCTAACCATCCAAAGAAAAGTCTCCTGAAGGGTAAGGAGGTAAGAAGCTGGGTTGGCAAAGAAAAATTCTCCTTAGCAGGTAGGGGGCGGGGCTGGGAGCATCCACACATCCCATCATTCTCTCCTGTCACATAGGCAGGTGCTGTGGTGGGGAGAACACAGTATTTGTAGTCAAGAGTCTACACTAGCTGAGCACACTGCACGTAACCTCTCTGAGCCTCTGCTGTCAGCAATGCAGGGAAAGCGGGGCAGGGACAGCCATGGGGAGGCCTCCCTCCCAGAGGGGTGCTGAGTCAAGGAGACGGGAGGTAGAAAAGTGCTTTGTGCACTGAAAGAGGTTCTTGGTGTCAAGGCTGTGAAGGGCTCTGATACAGGTACAGTCAGGCAGGGCCACAGCAGCCAGGGGGGGAAAAAAAGGCCTCCTGGTGTAGCCAGAGGACCTGCCCTGGGCTGTGGGGTCAGCAGGCAGATCCAAGTCAGACACAAACACCAGTCAAGAGGGGCCCTCAGGGGTATAGGCGTCATAGTCCCACATTAAGGTCCAGAGATCAGAGTCAGATGTATGGGGCCACGTGGGAAGGGACAAAGGACAGAGTAGAAGGTGGGTGGGGAGGGGTCCCTGCTGCAGGACCCAGACACCAGACTAACTGTTAACCACAGTGCTAGCTGCTGAGCATTTCCCCAGGCCAGGCACTACACATGCACCATCACAGACGAGCCTCACAAGCCCTGAGAGGTAAGATCTTCTTGTCCCCAACGTACACGTAAGAAAACCAAGGCTCAAGGGGTTAGGCTTCCCTGGTGGCTCAGAGGGTAAAGCATCTGACTACAATGCAGGAGACCTAGGTTCAATCCCTGGGTGGGGAAGATCCCCTGGAGAAGGAAATGGCAACCCACTCCAGTACTCTTGCCTGGAAAACCCCATGGACGGAGAAGCCTGGTAGGCTACAGTCCGTGGGGTCGCAAAGAGTCGGACACAAGTGAGAGACTTCACTGTGTCACTTTGTCAAGGGGTTAAGGAATATTTTGAGGTCAGACTAAACAGTGGGCACTGTCCACCCCAGCTTACTCTTGTGTGACCGGGTCACCTGAAGCAGCCCCCACTACGCTCCTGACCTTTGACCACAACCCCCTCCAGGTGGTGATCCAGGTGCTGGATGTCAATGACTGCCGGCCACAGTTCTCCAAGCTCCAGTTCAGCACGAGCGTGTACGAGAATGAGCCGGCAGGCACCTCTGTCATCACCATGATGGCCACCGACCAGGATGAGGGCTCCAATGCAGAGTTGGCCTACTCACTTGAGGGCCCCGGCGTGGGTACGTAGCCTGCTCCCCTCTCCCAGGATGCCTCAGGGGCTGCAGCCTCAAGCCAGGCAGAAGGTACAGGGTGGAGGAGGGATGGGAAGGGTATCTCGGCAAGACCCATGCCCTGCTCTCCTACCCCACCTGCCAGAGGCCTTCCACGTGGACATGGACTCGGGCCTGGTGACCACAAAGCGGCCACTGCAGTCCTATGAGAGGTTCAACCTGACAGTAGTGGCCACAGATGGTGGGCAGCCCCCGCTCTGGGGCACCACGATGCTCCTGGTGGAGGTCATCGACGTCAATGACAACCGCCCCGTCTTTGTGCGCCCACCCAATGGCACTATCCTCCACATCAGAGAGGTACTGTTGTCCCCTGGGGCCTCCTGCCACCTGCACCCCCTTCCAGTATCCAGGCCACTTCGCCATCCTGCAGCCTGAGGCTGAAGGGGACCCCACCATGAAGGCAGGGAAACTGAGGCCAGAGTAGGAAACCAGCCAGCTCAGTGCCCCACAGGGCAGTACTGAACAGTGGCTAGTAAGAAGGGCTGTGCCAGCCAAAGCTCTTGGATCCACATCTGACTCTATCACTTACCAGCCAGATGACCTTGGGCAAGTGATTTCTCTGAGTCTTTTTTTTTTTTTTCGTCTGCAAAGTGGGACTAATAATAGTAGGTGTCCTATCTCTCACTCCTGAATGTCTGCCAAGGACAGTCTCCCCACAAGTCACTTCCCCCATACTTGTCTCAAAATAAACACGCAGCCCCTTCTGTCTGTCTGTTGTTCCTGCTGATACCAGTGTTGGAGACAGCCTGGGACCTGAGGATGAACATCAAAATAAGAAACAAGGGGAAGTGGCTGAGCTTCTGTTTCCAATTCTTCTTTCATGCCTTGTTCTCAAATGTCTTATAAAGACAGGGAAGGACTCCTTGACTCCTGCCCTTCCCCTCCTTCCTCTAAGCACCAAAGCCCAAAATGCTCCTTGATGGAATATTTGGGGTGTCTCCCACTTGTTCTTTGCTCCCCAAACGAAAATGAGCCAGTGGGCTCAGCATCTCTCCACATCTCAGAATGTCAGTGTTAAGTCCTTGCTGTCACTCTGTCTCATTTGAGGTTCCACATGATAAATTTCTCCCAGGGCTGAGCTCTAGGAAACACTATGCTTTTACCATGTGATTTGTTTTTTCACCTGTGTCTACTGCAGTGACACAGTGGCCCTCTTTTCTTTGTTCACTAGAGAGCTCAGAGTGGTCAGCCCACCTTGATTGATGTACATGTTAGTGAACACGCCTTCCCTCCCATCTCTCTGTTTCCATCTTCCTGCCAATCATTTTTTTCACTACCCTGATTTTTTTAACCCATTCACTCTTACTTAAGTTTATACATTCTTGTCCACTGCCTCAAATCTTCTTTACAGAATGAAGCGGGGTATAAATTAATAATAATCTAGTTCTTTGTAACTCCCCTGGTGGCTCAGACGGTAAAGAATCCACCTGCAATACAGGAGACCCCGGTTCGATCCCTGGATGCGGAAGATCCCCTGGAGAAGGAAATGGCAACCCACTCCAGTATTCTTGCCTGGAAAATCCCATGGACAGAGGGGCCTGGTGGGTACAGTTCATGGACTCACAAAGAGTCAGACACAACTGAGCAACTGAGCATAGTTCTTTTCCACATCAAAGGGCCCCTTTTACTAAGTTTTTTTTTTCCTTCAAGGGGTCCATATTTGAAAGATTCATGTCTCTTGAACAACCAGAATTTGTTAAGTTATTACCTCTGTCATCCCACTTTCAATCTATTAGATATAACTGCCAGTTGGAGTTTCTGATTGTCATGATTAATGAGATAAACAGTGAAATCATGCTGAGCTGATACTTTTTAAACTGAAAGCCAAAAACTTATTCTTTTTCTAGTGCCCTTGGCAACCTTTTCATGGGCCAATGTTGATGTCTATTAGGTTTTTTGATACCAGCTCAGACTTAAGGGACTTGGGAGCCTGAGGGTCAGAGAAGTGAAGTGGCATGTCCAGGTCACAGATGAATTAGTAACAGACTTGAACCCAACTGTCCAATCTCTAGCCACCAAATCACCCTACCTGCATGCCCTCCCCATTTTCAGGGACCCCATTGGATGGATGTGTTGTTTGGGGATACCTAGCACTCCTGTGATTGGGGTAGCAGACCCAGAAACAAAGGATGGGTCTGAGGGTCTTCTAAACCTCAGCCTGCAGTGGGATGGGAGGATGGGATAGTCCTGGAAGGGAGGTCAACCCAAGAGTCTGGAACATGATGGATCCCAGGCTGGACTGTCCGTGGGCAGTGGCCTTGGCACGGGGTAGGGTGAAGGAACATCCTAGCAGGTGCTCAGACTCCAGGAGAGTCCAACCAAGCAGATAGGCATTTCCTAGGAATGCTGAAAGGTGGCAAGGACGTTCTGCTCTGGGAGGAGAAAGAACAAGAGCTCCATCAGATCTGGGAGCTGGAATTCTCTCAGGATACCTCCTTCTGTACCCACTGCAGGAGATCCCACTGCGTTCCAACGTGTACGAGGTCTACGCCACGGACAAGGACGAGGGCCTCAACGGAGCCGTGCGCTACAGCTTCCTGAAGACGACTGGAAACCGGGACTGGGAGTACTTCACCATCGACCCAGTCAGCGGCCTCATCCAGACCGTGCAGCGCCTGGACCGGGAGAAGCAGGCAGTGTACAGCGTAAGGGGGCGTGGCCTGGCGCGAGGGGCGGGGCCCAGTGCTGGGGGCGGAGCCAGCCGAGAAAGAGACTTTCTTCTGGGCGCAGACCACGTCCCCACCTAGAATGTCTGCGAGGGTAGTGGCCTGTTCTCCGGGGATGCCTGCCTGGGGTCCTTCGTCCACTCTGACGGCACTTCTCCTCCCCCAGCTCATCCTGGTGGCCAGTGACTTGGGCCAGCCAGTGCCCTATGAGACTATGCAGCCGCTGCAGGTGGCTCTGGAGGACATCGACGACAATGAACCCCTTTTCGTGAGGCCACCAGTGAGCTTACCCCTCCCCCGCACCGGTCACACCACACACTCTGCACACTGTGCTGTAGACACACGTGGTTACATGTGGAAACTGCCCGGCCCTTGACAGAACAAATATTGTCTGAGCAGCTACTATGTCAATGCGCTACCCAGCAGTCAAAAGGCAGACAGAAATGCCTGACTCCTGGAGCTGACGTTCCCATGTCTGCATACACGCTCACAAAAGGAGCCTGAAAATCAATTCTGCTCTAGTGAGCTGGGGCTGCGACTCTTCATGTAGACTCATACTCTCTAACTCGGTGGTTTTCTCCTCTTTTGTGCACACAGGGTGTGATGTTTCCTGGAGACTGCATGTATATATGTGTGTGAGAGTGTGTATGTGTGCACATGCAAGCCCCCTCGTTCAAAATCCATCAGGTGCTAGGAGACCTCAGAGAATGTGCCCAGCCAGCCCTGCCCTCCTGGAGGAAGTCATGGGTGACACTCTCTGAGGGCAGAGCAGGGGTCTCTCCAGCCTAACCCTTGCTACCTTAAGGTTATAGCAGTTTCTCTAGGCCTGGGTAGGAAACTCCCTCAGCACTCAAAGGCACTGCCTAGTGCCCCCTGGCAGGAGCAGAGGCTCAGGCCTTCCCTTGGCCTCCCATGACCTCCCTCTCCCCCTGCAGAAAGGCAGCCCCCAGTACCAGTTGCTGACAGTGCCCGAGCACTCACCACGTGGCACCCCTGTGGGCAACGTGACAGGCGCTGTGGATGCAGACGAGGGCTCCAATGCCATCGTGTACTACTTCATCGCAGGTGGGGCCTGGCAGGGTGGTGCCTCCCTACCCTGGGGCTGGAGATGACCCACATGTGCCCCCTCCCGGCCCCTCATGCTGTGCCACGGTCCCTTTCAGCCGGCAACGAAGAGAAGAACTTCCAGCTGCAGCCTGACGGGCGTCTGCTGGTGCTGAGGGACCTGGACAGGGAGCGCAAAGCTGTCTTCTCCTTCATCATCAAGGCCTCAAGCAACCGCAGCTGGACACCTCCCCGCAGGCCCTCCTCAGCCCTTGACCTGGTCACTGACCTCACCCTGCAGGAAGTGCGTGTCGTGCTGGAGGACATCAACGATCAGCCACCACGCTTCACCAAGGCTGAGTACACTGCAGGTGCAGGGACCAGAGCCTGGGCCCAGGGTGTGGGGTGGCCTCTCCTCTGCTGCTTACTCTCATCTGCCTGTTCCTGCAGGAGTGGCCACTGACGCCAAAGTGGGCTCAGAGTTGATCCAGGTGCTGGCCCTGGACGCAGACATTGGCAACAACAGCCTTGTCTTCTATAGCATCCTGGCCATCCACTACTTCCAGGCCCTGGCCAATGACTCTGAGGACGTGGGCCAGGTCTTCACGATGGGTAGGGGCTCCAGCCACTTCATGGACTGTAGATCTGGATGAAATAGGGTTTATGGGGGTACCACAGCGTATAGGTGGCCAGTCAGCCACATCAGTCCTTCTATTCACCCATCCAACCATCCACCTATCCATCTCTGTATCTACCCATCCACTTTCTTTTCTTCTTCCCATCTCCTCCTCCATCCATCCATCCACCCATGCATCCATTCATTCATCTTCGTTCATTGGTCTGCCCATCCATCTTCCCATTCTCCTTTCCATATATCCTCCTATCTTTCCATTTGTGCACCTCACCGTCCCCTGTATCAGGCATTGTTCTAGGTAGGCACTGGGGAGCCAGAATTCAAAAAGCACATTTCAACCTAAAAGTATGCATGGTTGCTTGTTCATCTGCCTGTGTGGAGAGCTGAGCATCTCTGGGTTAGGTTCTAGAAGGTGTCCCAGTGGGTGTCCCAATCTTACCTCCAGCTCCAGCCCCTTCCCTGCACTTTGCTGCCCACAGCAATCAATTCAGGTTCTTTAGCCTGGCTTTCCAGGCTCATCAGCTCTTCCTTCTAATCCTGCTTTCTGGTTCCACAGCCCCTTTTATACCCATAAAGGCATGGCTCCCACTCAGGCTGAACTGCTCACCATTCCCTCAGCCTGCTTCACACCATCCTCCCCGGGCCTTGGATCCCTTTGTGTTCACTTCCTGGAACACCATCCTGACCGTCACCTCCGCCTTCAGAATGCTCCCCTTACCACCCTCTAAAGTCTACTTCATGTGCTGCCACCTCCAGCCACACTACCAGACAACCATCGCTTTGTCTTCTGAGTCCCCACTGCTCTTAAACTAATAAGCAGAGAGGCTCCATAGCTTGCTATAGGTCACAAAGCTACCAAGTGGCAGACCTTGAACCCAGATCTAAGTCTCTGAATCCAGTCTTTTAAGAGAAGACTGTGCCGTACCACCGCTGGTCATCTCTCTGCTATGGTTGTGAAATTCCAAGGCGCATGTGTTATGTGTGAGAAACAGACATGGGGGGCGGGGCTCAGAAGTGTTCCACAGCCTCCCAGCATGGGATGGCAGAGTCCAGCTTGTCATCCTTGGGTGAGTGCAGCCCAAGTTGTGTTTTTAGTATGCCACGTGTTTAAATAGAATTCTCTAGAGAAAGTGCACCAGCCGTGGGCTCTCCCTGCAGGGAGTGTGGATGGCATCCTGCGCACCTTCGACCTCTTCATGGCCTACAGCCCCGGTTACTTTGTGGTGGACATCATGGCCCAGGACCTGGCAGGCCACAATGACACGGCTGTCATTGGCATCTACATCCTGAGGGACGACCAGCGGGTCAAGATTGTGATTAATGAGATCCCCGACCGTGTGCGTGGCTTTGAGGAGGAGTTCATCCGCCTGCTCTCCAACATCACCGGTGCCATCGTCAACACCGATGACGTGCAGGTACCCTGAGGAACCCGCTCTGGGTCTAGGGGCAGTGGAGCAAGAAGATGGGCCAGGACACAGCAGTGCAGAGAGAGCAGGGGTGTATGAAAGGGATCAGTCATTTCTTAGCTGCCTGAGCATGGTCCTTCCAGGTCTGTGGGCCTCAGTTTCCTCCTCTATAAAATGGGGCTACTAATAGTGTCTGACAGTTCAGTAGTCAGTCCCTGGTGAGCATTCAGTAGTGCTGGGGTTTCAGCAGGGTAGGGCAGGAGGGGCTGCTAGAAGAGGCCTGCCCCTCCCATGCCTTGCTCCTGCCACACCTCCAATGATGCCCTTCTCACCTAGTTCCACGTGGACAAGAAGGGTCGGGTGAACTTCGCACAGACAGAGCTGCTCATCCACGTGGTGAACCGCGACACCAACCGCATCCTGGACGTGGACCGGTGGGTGTGCATCTGTGCTCAGCTGTCTGTCTGTCTGCCCCCACCCTGGAGTTGGGGAGCAGGGTAACACCATCACGCCTGCTGTATGGAAGGCTCTCACCCAGGGGTGGGCTGGGCAGGTAGAGTTGTATGAACAGAGATCCACGCCCTGAGCCTTACTCTTCCCATGTGTGAAATGGGAGTATTACAGCAATTGGGAGGATCAAAGAGGATCTTATGTGAAGGGATGGTGAACCTGTAAGATACAAGGTTATCCGAGCTGGTGGGCCTGAATCTCACAAGGCTTGGTGGGGGGTGAATTTGGGGGCAGACTGTCCTGAGTGGGACAAGCTCTTGAGGAATGGCTGAGGCCTCTGCCCCTCGCCCAGGGTGATCCAGATGATCGACGAAAACAAGGAGCAACTGAGGAATCTGTTCCGGAACTACAACGTCCTGGACGTGCAGCCCGCCATCTCCGTCCGCCTGCCCGATGACATGTCTGCCCTGCAGGTACCCCTGGTGACACCCACCCCCACAGTCCCCGTGCTGCCCTGGGTGCTCTCACCCACTCAGGCCTGGCCCTGCTCCCCTAGATGGCGATCATTGTCCTGGCCATTCTCCTCTTCCTGGCTGCCATGCTCTTCATCCTCATGAATTGGTACTACAGGACCGTGTGAGTGACCCCTACTGCCCTGCCCTGAGACAGGCTGACCAGCCCTGCTCTGCAGTCACGGGGGCAGGCAGGGCCATTAGGCCCTAAGGTGCCAGTCCAGCCCCAGCCTCCTTCACCAGCCCTTCTGCTTCTTTCTAGACACAAGAGGAAGCTCAAAGCCATCGTGGCTGGCTCTGCAGGTAAGAGAGGGCTGTGATGGAAGGGGAGGTGGGCGGGGCCCCTGAGGGCCCAGAGTGACCCCTAGGGTGTACCCCTCTCCCCCACACCCCAACCCTCCTCCTACAGGGAATCGTGGCTTCATTGACATCATGGACATGCCCAACACCAACAAGTACTCCTTCGATGGGTGAGTGGGGTCCCTGAACCCTGCCAGGTACACTTTAGGGAGACACACCCTGGACCAAGCTGGGGTAAAGTCCCTACTGTCTCTCAAGCCCTGAGGGCATCATGGACTGGCTGAAACCTGGGGTGTGGGTGCCCCCTGCTGGGCCAAACACCCCTCTCCCTCCACCCTGACTTGGACTCCCCAACCTGATTGGGCTGAAAGTTCCAGGGAAGCGTAGGTTTGGGGCACTAGGTGCAAAGGGAGGCCTCTGAACCAAAGCTGATCCAGATGGGGATGCTGTCCTGGTTCTTGGGGGATCCGTGAGGGGAGGATGCACCCACAGGTGCCACAGGCAAGGGGCCTGTTTCCTCAACCCCCAGTCCTGTGACTGCTATGGCCAAGGAAACAGTGGGGGCCCATTTCCCTCAAAAGCATCAAAAGTGTCCATCCACTTCAGCCTTCCTTTCTCAGCCTCCCCCCAACCCCACTCCATCTACAGGGCCAACCCTGTGTGGCTGGATCCTTTCTGCCGGAACTTGGAGCTGGCCGCCCAGGCTGAACACGAGGATGACCTGCCAGAGAACCTGAGTGAGATCGCTGACCTGTGG
Organism: Giraffa tippelskirchi; assembly: GCF_054371585.1. Classification (NCBI taxonomy): domain Eukaryota; kingdom Metazoa; phylum Chordata; class Mammalia; order Artiodactyla; family Giraffidae; genus Giraffa; species Giraffa tippelskirchi. Next base: position 64,706,159 of record NC_137276.1, on the reverse strand, counting down.
AACAGCCCCACCCGCACCCATGTGAGCCTGGGCCAGAGCGGGCGTGGACAGTCATGAAGGACATGTACGTGTGTGTACACATGTGCGTGCTGTCTACCTCTGCTCCAGCTAATGCCTCCTCTCCCCAGGGAACTTTCGGGCGTGAACCAGCAGCAGTCAAGCCTGATGATGACCGGTACCTGCGGGCTGCCCTCCAGGAGTACGATAACATTGCCAAGCTGGGCCAGATCATTCGGGAGGGGCCCATCAAGGTGAGCCTTCCTGGCAAGCTCCTGCACCCAGACCCCTGGCTGGGCTTGGACTTACTCCAGAGGATGCAGAGACGGGGGAGGGTCCTGGGAAACGGCTTCCTCCACCTCTAGGGCCTCAGCTAGACCTGCCCTCTGAGAGGCCAGAACAGTGGCCCTGGGTTGATGAGGAGCTGCTTCAGGCGAGTGGCCTCAAGGCCAGGACGCCAGCGACATAGGTCCGGCTGGCTGCTGTCAGCAGGCTCTGTCTCCACCCTCTACCCTAGGACCAGATGCCCAGAGTCACCTTCCATTACCCCCACCTGTTAAGGGAGTGAGTAAGGGGTGGGGCAGGAAGGGGAGGGCCTTGGTGGGGGTTAACCCTCTCCCTCCCCCAGGGCTCGCTGCTGAAGGTGGTCCTGGAGGATTACCTGCGGCTCAAAAAGCTCTTTGCACAGCGGATGGTGCAAAAAGCCTCCTCCTGCCACTCCTCCATCTCCGAGGTAGCGGGTGGGCCGGGAGCTGTGTGCTGTGCCCCAGCCCTGGGGGTGCTCTCTCCCTCTCTCGTTCATCCTCCTCGGAGTCTCTGAGATGCAGCCAGGACCCAAGACTGCACTGGGTGGGGGTCCAAGGAGTCAGACAGTTGGGTTCTGCTCTCTGGGCTCTGCAGTGGACTTTCCCAAGGATGGGTGGGTGCTGAGGCAGTGTTTCTCAGATCTGAGAAACCCCCAAGATCTTTAAGAGATCATGTCATTTTTAGAAATTGACTGCAGTGCCACGTCAATCATTTTAAACAGTCAGACTTTGTCTAAAAAATTCAGATTTCCAGCTGGGCCAATATTCCCCACTGCCATAGGTGAAAACTGAAAAGCTCCACACAGGACAGAAGCACCATTTGTTGTCTCTGCTCGACCTTATCAGTCCCCTCCAGCTTCCACTGTGGACACTTCCCACCTGCCACAATGAGAGCTGATCCTGCTTGAGGCCAGCCCGGTAACCAGTCCAGATTCCACAGCTGCAGTCACAGGATCTTCATAGACCTCAGAGTGAATACAGGAACTTACACAGATTCTCATAGGAACCCCATGCTCTGGAGAACACACCTGTAGCACCAGACTTCTATGGTTCTCCTTTGTACCCAGTTTGAGCAACACGGTCATAGGCCATGCAGGCTTCTGTGGCACAAGCCCAGGGCTCCTTGTGTGCGGTAGGGAGAAAACAAGCCCATAGCAGGTGGGATTCTGGGGCCATCGGCCTACACAGGGGCAGGCCCTGAGCATGTGGGGGTCCCGGCCTCTTGCAGCTGATCCAGACCGAGCTGGAAGAGGAGCCAGGGGAGTGCAGCCCCAGCCAGGGCAGCCTGCGTTTCTGCCACAAGCCGCCTACCGAGCTCAGAGGGCCAGATGGGATCCCTGTGGTGCACGGGAGCACAGGCACACTGCTGGCCACTGACCTCAACAGCCTGCCCGAGGATGACCAGAAGGGCCTGGGCCGCTCCCTGGAGACGCTGACGACGGCCGAGGCCAGCGCCTTTGAGCGCAACGCCCGCACAGAGTCCGCCAAATCCACACCCCTGCACAAGCTTCGCGATGTGATCATGGAGAGCCCCCTGGAGATCACGGAGCTGTGACTAGATGGGGGGAGCCCACCTGGTATGAGCAGCCCAGACCCTCCCAGGGCCAGAGCAGGGGCAGGACCTACGGGGTGCAGGCCCCTCCAGGGGCAGCTCTGGGCATACAACCTTCGGCTGGCCCAGCAGCAGGGCCTGCCTCAGCTGCTCAGATTCCACTTCTGCCAGACGCTCATTCAGGATCTGATCGCTACCTTCATAAAATGTTATTTTTTTAAGAAAATCAAACAGAAATGGTAAGCACCTAAGGATGAGGTAAGGAGGGTCACCGAGAGCCCAGGAGTCTGCGGTCCAACTCAGCCCAGGCTGAGCTGAAAGAGGCCAAGCTGGCCCTCCCCCTCCCACCCCAGCCCCACTGCACAGGAGCCCAGCACTGGGGAGGGAGCCCAGCGCAGGCACACCCTGTCTGGCCTTGATTCTTGGACTCCAGTTCAAGTCCCAGCACATTTCTGCCACATCCCTGACTGGACATGCAGGTGGAGGCAATGAGTCCTCCTTGTCTGTCTTCCCTATATGGACACAATGTCAGCGAACAGCACTCTCTCCATTTCATTGGCTTCCCAAACGTTCCCAGCTCATAAAGAGAAAAATGACTGATGTTCCCTTGGGTTTTGAATGTAAGAATGTGTGTATCCGTCCCCCTTTTAAACTAAGTTATTCCCTCAATATTTTCCCCTTGGTTTTGTTCAATTGGTACGCACTGAACATCCCTAGAATGGTCTGAATTTTAAAAAGAAAAGCAACTCACAAGGAACCGGCACGTCGCTGTGGTAAACTTACCCACTGGGCTGGGCTGGGGCAGGGGGGCGGTGGGGGTGAACACGGGCCAGAGCTGGGCCCGCCTTCGGGGGCACTCCCTGACCACTGACGACCCCGGGGCTGCCACGGGGAACCAGAGATGGGACTTCATTTCTGTAGCCAAACAGGGCCCGAGGACTGCTGGGCACTCACAGGCTCACAGCCTCAAGAGCTCTTCAGAAGCCAAACTGCTGGCTGAGGTATCACAGTCAGGCTCTGGTTGACAGACTTTATTGTTAAATCACAGAAATTTTAGTGCAAAACAAAACCAAAAAATCGTTAAGTTCATTTAATAGCAACCGCATGTCTTGCTCTCTCCTGGAAGTGGAACAGAAGATGCGGCCAAACGGGAGAGAAGAAGGCAGGGCGGCTGCCAAGGCCCCGGGACAGCACACCCAGCGGACCTTCTACCTGGAAGCCAGAGGCTTAGGAGCTTGTCATCCACATTTATTGGCAGGTCGAAAAGAACATCTATAAGATGGGGGTCGGAGGGGAGGGGCTGTCCTGCCCAGAGCAGTGGTGGCGCTGGGCAGCAGGGTAGACACAAGAGCAGGCAGGAGGCGTCACCGTGGTCCACACACACACACAAGCAGGCCCACAGAACCTCCACAAAGAGCTAGCAGGGTACATTTAGGTGAACTGGGTTTTTTCCCCTCCCACCCCAAACCACAGAACTCCAAACAACGCACCCATCAGGAAAGACAAGAAGGCTGAACTGAAGGTGGACCCAGGGATAGCGAGCCCCGCCCCACCAGGTCTCCTGAGCAACTGCTTCCCACAGCTCTGTTCCAGTGAGAACTGCATTTGTTTAAAAAGCCTCATTATTCTGAGTCTCTCATCCTTCATATAAAACTACCTTTGTTTTGCAGTCAGCAGGCCCATGAAGGGGGATGGTGACTTTACTCCTTCGTTAAGAGTAGGCAGAGGCCTCAGCACCCAAAGCCCAGCCAGGAGGATGGCTGGTCCAGAGGCTCTGGCTCACACCCCCAGCCAGAGCCCCCTCTCCTCCACATGACCACACGCAGGGACAGACTCAGAAGACCTCCAGTGTATGCTATGTCGGCATCTGTGTAGCAGAGAAAAGGGACACTGAAGCAACAATGTCAGCATGCCACTGACAGCAATGCCACAATGAGGGAGAGAAGAAAGGGACTGAGGGAGAGGGGATCCTATTTCTATAACAAAGTCAACAGATACATGTTCGTTCCCCCAGACACACAAGCAGAAAAAGACGCCGCAGTTTCTCCAGGAAGGAACACGCCTCTAGTTCCACACGTGACGCTTGCAGTGCTCGACGGCCTGACAGGAGAGAGGGGACAGTTTAGTCTGCAGGTGACACACTCTACCCCTAGCCCCTCAGCACATGAGCCTGCACCAGGGGACCCGATACCCTCGCCCAGATCAGCCAGAGGGCACCACACGCTGAAAACCCAGGTCATTATCTCCTTTAAACCCAGGCATAGTATGTGGTGGGGTTCTAAGACTCATAAGGTAAGGGTCCAGAGCAGTGGGTGAACAGCACCCCTGCAGGTAGGGCCACGACCCCTCCCTCTGATTACACACCTGAGCCCTGGCACAGAGGGCCCCGAGGCAAAACTCCTCAGCCAACAGTCAGCCGTTCACCCCAGCTCAGAATTGGCCCAGGTACCCAGGAGAGCGGGGGATCCCACTCCACCACTGACTGTGCTGCAGGGGGCAAGGGGCCTCACACCCTCCCTGCCATGGCCCAAGATGATGCAACACCACCAACACTAGCTCATTGAAAGAAGAGAAAGTTGCGCAAAGAAACAAGTAACAGAAGTTGAGACACATATCCCCACCCAGGAAAGCAACATGGGTCACCCAGTAGTGGCCGCCCACTACTGGTGTGCAGCATGCTCCACCTCTGCTCCAGCCAGGGGCTCCCGGCCGTGACGGGTGAGCCCCGGGGTGGGTGAGGCTGACCGGCCCCTCCTGGGTGAGGGAGGGCCTCGCCGGCACTGAGCCTGGGCTCTCTCCTGCAGTCCGCGTGATGTCGCGGCCAACGCCCAGGGTGGTTTGAGAAGAGCTCTGCCTGGCCCTGGTGAAGAACCAGGCCAGGCTCCAGTCAGGGCAAGAGGGATCCAAGGGATATGAGGCCTTGTGCAAGAATCCAACAGGCCTTGTGCAATCCCTCGGGTGACTGACTTCCTGTGAACCTGACCCTGTCACAAGGGAACCGAAGGCAAAAGCAAGAAAGCCGAAGAAAGAACACTGCAGAACATCCCCTGCCACCCATCACTCCTCAGAGACGAGAGCGCAGTGAGCCCTGCTTTTGCTGGTGACCGCACGTAAGCCTTACTGCACCCCCATCCTAACCCCGAAGACAAAATAGAGAGCTAAGCGCTGAGGCACTGTTAGAGCAGAGCCTCCCTCTCCTCGGCGTCATGCCCTCCACTCCACCAAAGCGCAGGCACGGGCCTGGCAGGCGGGCCCACAGGGCAGTCACTCACGTTGCACAGGGCGGCCGACTCCATGTTCTGGCACCAGTAGCTTGGGCCCCAGACACACTTCTCAGTTCCCAAAAGTGGCTTGTGGGCTGCTGGGCAGGCTCCAATTTTCTATATGGTCAAGAGGAGAAAGTATTAGATCTGCTCAGCTAATCCTTTTCAAAACTGAGATTATCAGCTGCTAGAAGCAGCTAGAATCAGAGCTCTAATAAGCACTTTCCCAAAAAGGCAAGGTTGCTCAGTAAAGTGGTGGGACCTGGAAGCCTGGTTCTTCCACATACTGTCCCCAGACTCTGCCTCCAGCCCCAGACTTGAGAGGAACCCTTCCAGGGTCCACACAGCACTCCCCTGCCAGGCGACACTACCCAGGAAACTACCAGCCTAGCACACGGCTTACCAAGCACACGAAGGAAGGGTCCATCACCTCCACCAGGATTTCTATCAGCACCGGTTCATACTCCGTCACAAACTGGTCACACTGTCAGGGAAACAGCAGTGCAGGTCTGGGTGAGTGCAAGCAGAGCGCAGGCAGACAAGGAGGGGCGCTCTACATGCTCTTCTACCAGAACTCCTGGCCTTGCCAGCCTCCCTGCCCAGGTGAACTACCTACCCACACCTGCTCATTTTCCTCCCAGTGCCTCCACTGGAGCCAACAGAGAGCCTTTAAGAAAATCTCAGTGGACTCCAGGCCAGAGGCAGAAATGGCCAAACTTCGCCCAGAGGTACAGTCAACGAGCGCCCAGCTCCTACACTCCCCCAGCAGGTGCTGCCATTTGGGCTGAAAGCAGCCCTCAGCGTACCTGCTTCTGGTACTGGTCCGGCAGGAAGCTGCAGCCTTTCTCGAGGGCAGCCAGGATCTGCTCCTTGGTGCTGTTCTTCTCCAGGCTGCGGTCCAGATAGCCCACAAGCTTCTTGCACACCTCGCAGAAGCCACCGTCCTTCCTCGGCATCACGCGGACTGCAGGAGAGAGCCCAGGCTCAGTGCCGGCGAGGCCCTCCCTCACCCAGGAGGGGCCGGTCAGCCTCACCCACCCCGGGGCTCACCCGTCACGGCCGGGAGCCCCTGGCTGGAGCAGAGGTGGAGCATGCTGCACACCAGCTCGGGGCTCGCCTCCTGCAAGAGGATCGACAGGATGGCGCTGCCGTAGGTGTCCACCACCTCCTGGCACTGCTCAGCTAAGGATGTGGGCAGCTTCGAGCACACTTTGTCTAAAGCGTGAATTATTTCTTCCTGAAACACAAGGAGAGAGGCTCAGTGAGAAGATGGGAGGCTGCATGGGGGTGAAGAGACTCTGAAAATGCTGATGTGACCAGGAAACCAGCCAACAAGCAAGGTGCTGTTTTCTCCCCCAAAGGCTAGAGCTCAGAGCAGGGCAGGTGCCTCCTCCAGCCACAGCCCAGAGGGACCTGCTGGTGGGGAGTGTGTGTTCCGACCTTCAGGCTGGTGTCCCTCACCCACCAGGGCCAAGACCAGGTCTTCTGCTGGTCCTCCCACGAGGCCGTTCTGGCTCCAGGGCCAAGAGAGGTTTGTCCCCAGATCCACGTACCTCAGTCCTGTTGTTGTCAATCAGCTTGACCACCTCCTTCACCACGTACTCGCACACCTCGCAGTAAATGTCAGCCTTCGCCGGGGCTGGGTCCTTCTGTTAAAAGGGCAGGAGAAGAACACTGACCCCGAGAGCCTCACCTCACCCCTTGGTCCTGCTCCTCTAAAAGGGGGCCGAGGCGAGGGTGGGCTAGCCATCGCCCAGAAGCCACTTTCTGCTGCTGTCAGAACAGGGTGTGGCTTCTTCCTAGTGTCTGAGCCCTGGTCCCTGCTGTTCCTATAGTAGGAAACCGGGCTCTTTCCCTAATCCTCCACCTCCCACCCAAAACTAGGAAGAGATGCAGTGAAACTGTCCCCCAACCCTAGAGAGCTGTCCATTCAACATCTGTTTGGTTCCAATCACCTCATCATTCAGCATTCATTCTGGGGAGATGAATGAGGCAGTAGGAACAGAGGATCCACTCTTCTATTATTCAGAAGACAGTTTTAAACACATGTGAGCTCTTCTCTTGACTTTCAAGTCTCAGCACCTGAGATTGCTTTTCTAGAGCCTATCTTTGATAAAACGGTGTTGAACAGAACTTTCCATGACAACCTTCTCTAGCTGTACCATCCAGTACAGCAGCCACTGGCCGTGTGTGTCTACTGAGCACCTGAAATGTGGCCAGTGTAACTAAGGAACTCAATTGTTTTTAATTTTCTTTAAATTTAAGTACCACATACGTCTAAGAGCACAAGCTATACCTCTCCATTTTGTCTGGCCACTAATTCAGTCCGAGAGATGGGCCACAGCCTCTGAGCATCTGGACTGGGCAGGTGGGGGAGGGGCAGTCAGATACCTAATCCATGTGTGGTCCACACAGGGCACATGCCGCAAAGATCGCGGGAGACTTGACAGCTAAAGGTCAAGCAACACTGACATGGAAAGTTCCAGAACAAGAAGTGCACACACATCCCATGTGGTGAGACACCAGACGCCTGGGTGCTCCGTGAACACAAGGATGATCCTGTTCACTGCTGGTGAACTACTGTAGGCCTCAATTTCTAAAACACTACCCCACCTGTAAGAAGTGCTGAACAGAAGTCAATTATGGAATGAAGAAGATCTTTACCAAGTGAAGGATGCTAAGGAAACAAAACAATACAAGCAGAAACACCCAGAGAAGCTCCTGCACCAACGCTGGGAGTGTTCTGGGAACGTCGAGTTGGGACCATGGCTACAGCGGGGGGAAGGATGTGGGAGCAGCCACAGAAAGCACATCAGAAAGGTTTGGTTGGAGCCAGGCACTGAAACATGACTGAATGGTGTGTTACAAATGGAGACTTAATCCCATGAGCACTAGGGAGCATAACTAAGGAAAGAAATATAGGACAATGAGGGTGCTGCATTAGTTTACGGGGATACTGTAAACTGATGGTCTCAAACTCAAGTACCCTCAGAAACCAAGCAGGGAACCACAGGCGTGGGTGCTGTGTAGGGCGTGACAATGTGGGAGTGGCAGGGCGTCATAAACCAATGGCAGCAGGTACCTTGATGGGCTCCACCAGCTCCAGGGCGGGGATGACATTCTCCGGGACCACCTCAGCAGGGACCAGGGTCTTCATGGGCATCTCCTTCACCTCGTCACAAAAGCCGACCAGCACACAGATCTCCTTGGGTTGCTGAAAAGAGCACAGAAGCAGCTGTTAAGAAGCAGGCACGCATTCCCCATATACATTGTCCCACACTCTACACACAAAGGTCAGGGTGCTGGAGGAACATCCTAGACCCGGCGTCAAAGTTTGGTCAGGCAAAGACTGATATTAAATCTAAGGCGCTCGTGCAAATACACATGTACCAAGGAGGCCATGCAAAGCTTTGAAGGGAGATCAGACAACCACTGTCGCTCCCAGCCAGGGAGCACCCAGGGAAGCACAACCCCTGGCACCTTTCACCAGCAAGCAAATCCTCTCCAAGGCCACTTGGTCTGTTCTAGAACCTGTTTTCCTGTTTAGCTGGCTCACTCTCAGGAGGAAGTAAGCTATACATTCTTTCTGGAGGAAGAACCATCATGCCCATGACCTAACAAAGCCCCATGTGTTAGAAATAAAACCACACCGGATCTTTCAGTAGCAGGACCATTAAAAAGGATGCATTAAGGGGAAACACTGACTTTTTATAAAATCACAGTCTGTGTTCATAATGGCACACACACAGCACACACTGAAGCCCAGTCTCCCCAAGTGATGAAACTGTTCAAGTCAGAAGATCCACAGATTGATCCCCTTCCCCTCCAGACAGGAAACCAGAGAACTCGAGTTGGTACAACACCTTGACCATTTCACTATGAAGGTGGCCAAGAGCAAGTGAAGTATACATGCTGGGTATACTTTGTAAACAAATGCGCTCAGCAACTCACTCTGGCCTGATGGCATCTGCCTCCCACCACCGAACCATAAAGCAGCGAGAAGAAGATTGTAGAAACAAGCCCTGTTTATGGGAGACAGCGAGCCCACTGCCATGGCTCATGGTATCCTATCTCTGACAGGCTTTAAGAATGGGGAAAAAAATCAGAAAAGGGTTGGAGACAGAGCAAGCTTTTTAGAAAAAAGACCAAGATCAGGAGGTGTGGCTGCTTTGTCTCTGACCAGTTTTGCTATACTAACTCCTTGAGGAGGCCTAGGTGAAAATTCAGATTATTTCAACCAAGGTGCTCTCCTATTAGACTTCACAATACCTTTGAAAATCTTGAATTCTAGAACTAGATGAGGGCAGTACTCAGTACAACCCTGAAAGGGCACTGGTTCAGTAAGTCCAGTCAGGGGGCTCGGTCCCCAGGTTTTGCCACCAGTGGCCTTGCTGTTGAGCTGTCTCGTGGCTCCAGAACCCAAAGGACCCATCACGCGGAGGGGCAGAAGCTATAATCAAGAGATTGTTTCCAATTCTCTGGATCCAACAGACAGGGCAACAGTCTGCTCGCTATTTGCAAATGACTCACTCATGCAGCAGAAGCATTTCTGGGCTGACGAAAAACATGACTGTGACATGCAATGCTCTCCTGAGTCCTGACAGAAACAAGGTGTCCCAGTGGAGTCAGGCCTGCACTGCAGACAGCAGTGGCCAGAGGCCACCCATGGTTCCCCACCCACTGGTGGCCTGCACATGGCCGACTACTCACTGATTCTGACCAAAGCATAAGGCTCTGCAGGCTTCATTTTCTGGGCCTCCTGCAGGGGAAACTAAACCCCTGACCCCTCCAGTGCTGAATCACACAGGAGAGATGTAGACTCTTCCCCCTGCCAGCTGATTTATTAACAGAGAGAGGGAGCCTACCTGTCACAATCGTTCCTTGTATCTGTCAGAGCTGTTATGCCGTACAAAAAAAGATGAGCAAAATAACTACAAGAAGCAGCGAACCACTACTACAAGCAAATTTCCATCACATACCTGATCCTGCTGTTGAACAAAAAAAAACAGGAAATCGGGGATGAAAATAAGAGAAAGGAAAGGACACAACAGTTAAGAAAAAATTAAAACAACAATAATCAAGCAGTTAACTAGGTGTAAAAAACATCTGTCACCAGAAGTTTAGGGGAAATGCCCTTCCAGGCATCTTATCAACAACCTACCTTGCTCCTACTACTGCCTGCACATGGGGGCCTGAAAGCTGCTCTCCCTTCAAGGGTCAGACCCCACGGTCCAACCTGTCTGTGCACCGTCCCCTCGTCCCTGACACTGAATCAGAACCCTGAGCGGCAAGTCCCCGGAAAGCACCAGTTATGAAGGGCTCTCCTCGCTCTGAAGCCGAGCCCACCTCGCCTGCAAGGCCCTCACCTCAGGCTGGTGATGAGCAGCCGGGAACAAGACACAGGGCTGCTCAAATCAGAGCACCATCTTAGAACATCAAATACACCCAGAGAGGTCACGGAGCCCTGGCCCAGGTCTCAGGGCAGATTGCCCCCAGGTGGCCAAATGCCAGCCTGGAAGGCTGGTCTGACAATGCAGGCATACCTCATTTTGTTGAGCTTCACAGATTATACAAACTGAAGGTCTGGGGCAACCTTGCTTCAATCAAGTCTACTGACCCCCTCTCTGTTACATTTGCTCACTGCATGTCTCTGTGTCATAGTTTGGTAATTCCTGCAGTATTTCAAATTTTTTATCTTACTAGTCAAGGTGATCTGTGTGATCAGTAATCTTTAATGTTACTACTATGACTCACTAAAGGCTTCAATGATAGTATTTTTTAGCAATAAAGTATTTTTATTTAAGGTATATACATTGTTTCTTTAAATCTAATGCTACTGCATACTTCACAGAGTGTGGTACAAATGTAACTTTCATATGACTGGAAAGCCAAAAAACTCCTTTGACTCACAATTTCGAGGTAAGCCTGTGTATCAAAAGCCTTGCCCTTTATTCAGCAATTCCAGTCTTACTTACCATTTACCTATCTTGAGGGAGAAAAGCAGGGATGTGCATGTCTATCTCTTTGGCTCTACGGATGTTCACCATAGTTTTTATCCTAAGACCAAACCTGCAAACAACCTCAACACCAGCCATAAGGAATTTTATCTACACAATGGAATATTATACAGCCATTTAGCAATCGTACATGCAGAATATTTAATGACCAAGGCAAGTTTAGACAAAAAATGCAAAAATATGGGTAATTATCCCTATTTCCAAATATGTCTATGCAGCATGATTTTTAAAAATAATAAAAACATTTTGTTAGCTATGACGAAGCACTTAACTAGACCACGTCACATCAAAGGCTTATTTTTTCCTGCTTTAGCAGCATGTCTTTGTATGCAAAAGTCCTTTGCCTTTAAACTATTTTTAGAACAAGGCAGGGTGTGAGTGATATTTCCACAAAAATATATTGTGCCTGATGGACCCCTGAGTGGTCAGATCAGGGCCAGAGAGTAACTCATTTAGGCTTTACAGGCCCGAAGGTCTTAACTACTCAACCCTACTATTATAGTGCAAATACGGGCATCACGATATTCCAATAAAACTACTGGGCTACAGCTTTCTGATCCCTGGTTAGAGAACAAACTTAAGCACTGTAGGCCAATCTCAACATAGTTAGGAAGTTAGCGTGACAGAGAGAAAAGCAGTATTAAATACAACTCACTCCTCACCTGCTGCGGATTAGATCCTAGGAGGCCAGGGCCTCTTCCCTGTGTAAGGGTGCCTTCAGACCACCCTGCTCTGTAGTTTCCTACATGGAGCTAGCTGGCTTCCCTCCACGCGATGGATGTTGTCTACGTCTAATAACGGAGGACCACCCCCAACCACCTGGATGTATCAGAAGCAAGTGCGGCAGTTACGGGCTCAAGCAGCAGCCATAGCCGACACTGCTGCAGAGCGAGGACCAACTAAGGGAGGCGGATTCTCCCTGCTCAGAACTCGGGCTACAACAGAGCAATCCTCAGGCCTGGCCGAGCTACAGAGCAGACTATTTCCACGGGTCCCAGAATGAAAGCCAGATACTGGAAATCTGATGGCTGGCTCACAGACAGAGGCAAACAAACCGCCAGGAAGCCACCATGGCAGTCCCGAGGGTCAGGCTGCTTCCGCCTTTCCCCAGCGCAGGGAACGCAAGGGGGAGGTACTAAGCTGCAGGTGGTCAAAGAGGGCTCCTTTTGGTTTAATCCAGTACTCAAAGGTAAAACAAGGGAAACTAAGCTGTACAATTTTCAAAATCCTAGAAATCACAGTCTGAGACAAAGAGAAACGCTAACAAGGAGCTTCCCCCACCACCTACCATATGCATCACCATTTGGATAGCAATTTCCGAATACTGGTTGATGTAGTTCTTGCACTGGGGAGACAGAAACAGACTTTTAGTAAAAAAACTGCTACAACAATACACCAACACCCCAGCCTTTCCAACAGTGTCAATATGCAAATATCAAGGCAAGTTTCCAAGAGCAGAATCCTATCAATGTCTGTTCTGGGCAGCCTCAGTAAGACAAAAAATGGCAAAGTGTTTTGAAAATGTTTTCCAAAGGCCCTTAGAGATGGAGTCCTCCAATCTCCTTTTATGGCCCTTGCTTTCCCCAAGGTCACAGAGCAACTACTCAGGGGCAATTTAGGATAAGTGTGAGATACACTGATCAATCTGAGATTACTTTCCAAACTCGTTCACACATTCTTAGGATTATAAAGTTTAAATCTAGTATAATCCAGTTAAGTTATAATGATTTTCATAAATATCTAGGTATTTCTTGCAGACCCTCTGGTCATGACTGTGAAGTGTCTATAAGTAAGAAAACGGAGGGTGATATAACAGCCCTCAGAGAGGTTAGCCTGGGGAAGGCAACTGACATAGCAAATATACAAAGACACTTCAATGAGGCTAAAAGAGTCCCAGGTTTAAGTGGACAGAAAGGGACCCTTAGCTTCCAGAGCTCCACCTAGAAAGGCTGCTCTAGAACTCAGACCCGGGAGTCCAGGTCTAGCAGAGGTTTAGTTTCCCAGTTGTCGGGCATTAAACAGCATTTTGGTTTTAGATGTCAGTCTCACGAATATGGTTAATGTGAACAGGGCTCAAGAAATAAAACCCTCGTGGAGGTAACAGAATTTCTGAGTCCACAGGACCAACATCCTCCAGAGTTAAAGAAGGGGTGCCAGGCGAGCCTCCTGCCAGCCAGGGGCCTGAGCTTCCCCCAGGGAACCACCCTGCTGGTGGCAGGGACAGTTAGAATTACGAATATACGACAGCCCAACCTTTCAAACCAGGGTTCTAAGTGGTTCTATTCTTGTTCCTCACACACATGGCAACTGGGAGAAAAGAAGAACAATCTTCCTCAGGGCCCTTAGGTGGAACCTGAAGTGGTACCCCAGAAGTGAGCTTTCTTGGCTGTCCCACACCTGTCTCCAGAGCCCAGCTCCCTGGCCCAGAACATCCCGCGATGCAGGAGGCAAGGCTCACCATGTCAGACATGCCGGGCCCCAGGCGGTCGCACTCTTCCTTAGCGTGGTCCACCAAGGCCTCGACAAAGGTGGAGTTGGTCCTCAGAGCTTCCTGGACGTCAGTTATCATCTGAATGCAGTCCTGGCAGACGTTCCCATTAGCCTAGACAGACGGAGTGGTTAGGCTATACACCCTCCTTAAACAGCTCAGGGTATTCAGACTCCTACATGCTCATACTGTAACACTAGAAGTGAGTCCCTAAACAGTTCCTAATGTGCTTTTATAGGCTCTAAAGTGACTAAGGTTTAAAATCATGTGGGCATTTATTACAGTGAAACTGAACAGGAAAGGGGGCGTGTTAAACATCCCAGTTCTTCAGAATCTCTGTGGCACAACCATTTGAAGGGTGGCTGGTGTAACTGTGGAGTCAGGTGAAGGAATGAGGCCCCAGTTTCAGAACTGTACACACTGCCCCTTCTGTGTCTCAGCTCTGGTTCCACCCCAACCCCAAACGGGGCCCTGGGCAGCCTGGCCCATCGCCTCACCTTCTTGGGCTGGGGCTTGCTGTGGGAGCCGTCCTGAGGGTACAGGAGGAGGGGGATGTTGGCCATGATGGGAGCCACCATCTCAGCCATATCCAGCTCCGGGATCTGATTGGACTCGAGCTGTTTCTGGTGATTCAGCTCCGCCAGGTGCTTCTGAAGAGACTCACAGAGGTTGAGAGCGGAGCACACCTCCCCGGGATGGCTCTGGGGGGAAAGAGGCCCAAATGGAAACCCTTGCCCTAGAAGGAAACAGGCCACCTGGTGCCTCAGAATTCTCCCTTTCCTTATCTCCTGGCTTGACTCACATGCACATGCCCAGCTCACAGGCACCTCAAACTAAAGCACTCAACCCTCCGCAGCTCCATTTTAACAAATGCTTCTACCACCATCCTCCCAGAGGCACCGGCCACAAACCTGGAAGGCATAACTAACTCTTCCGTTGCCTGCAGTCCCGTCCATCAGCAAGTCTAGTCCGTTTATCCTCTAAGACAATGTGCAGCTCTCCGCCTCCCCTACCCACCTCACATCTCATACGTGAACCTGCCAGCTTCCCCTCTTGCAACTTCCCACTGGTGGGACCCAGACCAACCCTTCTGAATAAGGATCCTGTCACTTCTCCCGTGAACCCCTCCCAGGGCTCCCCACTGCACTGGCAATGCTGGAACATGGCCTGAGATCTTGTGGTAACCCCTGCTTTCCGCACCAAAACTGTGGTCCCCGCCCAGGACACCCCTGTCCCACTAGAGGTTTTTAGAGTCTTTCCAAATTCATGAACTTGGCTCTTTGTTCCTTGCTGAAAACCCAACCTATGACATATGGTTTATGCATAACAGATACTTATTGAATGAAAGTCGAGCATCCTTATGGCTGACATGAGTTATCAAATCAACACCTGTAACTGTTACACCAGTTTACATTCCCTCAATAATTCTATGAGTTCCCATATTTCCTATACCCTCCCCAACCCTTGGACATTACAAGCTGAGCAGACTGCTCTGCCAAAGCCATTCTGGATGTTAAAACTGTAGAAAAGATCTGTTGACAAAATCCCAATCTATCAGTGAACTCTCCATCGTGGTCACCGTAATCTGATCTGGAACCTCCCCTGGCTCCCTCACGTACCATCTGTCCTTTAATCATGTCCAGGATGACTGGGAGGTATGAGTCGACGATCTCCTTGCAGGAGGCAGACATGTTCGGCTTAGGCAGCCAGTCACAGGTCCTCTCCAAGTACACAAGGATCTCTTGCTAGAGAGGACAGAGGCGAGAGTCAGACCAGAATGGACTTCTTCTCCACCAATGGGCTGAACATAAGATGCCCTCCAGCTCCAGCAGCCCTCAGGGAAGAGGACATGGGAGAGGGCTAGTGAGGAGCCATGGCTCCTCCAGATCAATGAGGCAGAAAGCAGACGCGAGCACTATTCAAAACAGAGATGCTCGGACCTGCAGTCTCCCAGGCACAGGGAACTCTGAGCAGAAATCGCCAAAAATGAACCTAAAGGTTAACAGCATGTGATACAAAATCCCAGTCAATCACAGGCATTTAATGCTGAGGTCAGGAGTCAGCAAACTAGCACCCATGGCTTGTTTTTGTACAGCCTGTGGCTAAGAAAGGTTCTTACATTTCTAAAGGACGGGGGTGGGGGGCTTACATGACAGACACAGTCTGTGACCCTTGGGACAATTATTTCCCACCTGCGCCTGGATCATCCCTAGTTGGACCCCCAGAATCACAGCTCTGTGAGGAACCGATGCACGTGGCCACACAGCTGCCGCTCACACCTGGTCACACACACGCTGGGGGCGGCTCACCTCGGTGGCGTTGTCTTTCAACATGTTACCAGCTGCAGTGATGACATCTTTGCATATGTCGCAGGGAAGGGATTTCTAAGAGGAAAGAACACAAGAGAGATCTGTATTTGTAGGACAAAACTCACATCGCACACAGGTGGAAACCACCTCGGCCTTTCTTCTCACTCCATCTAGACAGGGCCACCTCTGACACACCGGCGCAGGCCAGTCCCCCAGCCTAGGTGAGGCCGGTCCCACTGCTCTGTGCCTCCACGGGACAGAAACCCTCCTCCTGCACACTCCACCCCTCAGCACCTTGTGCAGTGCACCTGGCACCAGGCACATTTCGTATACCTGTTCACAACACATCTGTGAGGAAACTGAAGCTCAAAATATACCAGCTGGAGGGCCTTCCCTGGTGGTCCAATGCGGGGGGGCCTGGGTTTGATCCCTGGTCAGGGCACTACATCCCACATGCCACAACCAAGAGTTTGCATGCATCCACTGAAGATCCTGCTTGCTGCAACTAAGACCTGGTACAGCCGAAGTGAATGAAGTGAAGTGAGTCGCTCAGTCGTGTCCGACTCTTTGCGACCCCATAGCCTATACAGTCCCTGGAATTCTTCAGGGCAGAATATTGGAGTGGGTAGCCATTCCCTTCTCCAGGGGATCTTCCCAACCCAGGGATCGAATCCAGGTCTCCTGTATTGGTCTCCTGCATTGCAGGCGGATTCTTTTACCAGCTGAACCACGAGGGAAGCCTAAGTAAATAACTATTTTTAAACACCAACTGGAAATCAGAGTAGCAAAAATCAGAGAAAATCGGTACTGTGATGCAGAGAAAGGGAAGGCAGGGAAACAAGGCCCAGCCAGACCTCTGCACATTCAACACCGGCACCACTGCCAGTGCTTCATCTGCTTTCCACCTCCTGGGCCGTGCTGCATGCCAGTGGGGGCCACACGTCACCACTGCAGAGCTCAGAGACGGAAAACCTGGCATCCTTCCATGGCCCAGGACCATGGAAAGTCTAGCCAGTCCTCAAAGCTTGTGGGGAGTCCCTTCTGCATGTCAACTGATTTTTGACCCATGAAGAAGGAACTGACACATCTCAACTGACACAGGTGAGATAAAGGAACACCTGTGAATTCAGCTGCATTTAGAGAAACCGCCTTGAACCTTCGGACCTACTCAGGCTAATCCCATGCATGGGGCCATTCAGGCATCCGGAATGAGTGCCCCCAAGGTTCAGGTGTCCACAAGACTGTCCTGTTAAGACAGAGAGAGATCTAAAGAGTTCCCCTCATGACACACTAAACTTCAAAAGAGGAAGCAGTATTAAAAACAAGACCGGAAGCAAATGAGAAACAAAATGTGAAATTTTGGCCACAGACGGCAGGTCAAGAGTGAATTCAGAAACTTAAAGAGCAGTGTTATTTAATTAATTCTTCTTGTCTTACTGAAGCACTAGGAGCTACTGACGAGTTTTAACACTTCAAGCTCCACACAGTCAAACCTGGCTTGTACCATGGGTGGAAGCACATCCCGGAGTTGGCTGACTCAGCCAGCAGAGCTTGGGAGTCTCCTGAGAAGGTTCAGATCGCGTGGAGTGCGCACTTGAGGTTTGTCATCTCAAGAGCATTCCCACATTAATGTGCTATATATTTATCACTGTTCAGAAGAAAAATCAGTGGCACCTTTTCCAGGTTGGCTATAGCTGGAAATAAAATTCTCGACAGCTACCAAGCTCTAGGGTCTGAATCAATGATGTGCCTGTTTGAGAGGCAGAGAGAGAAAATACCAAAAGAAGGGGAAGGGATTTTCAAAAGCTTAGCATCTACTTTGAGTGAGTGACAAGGGCAGAGCTGTACCCATGTGTGCAGTCCTGGGAGCGGGAGCCACACCTCATCTAGGGCAGAGAGGACAGAGCGGAGCACACGGGGGAAGACGCTCCCCCGATCTGTGCCTGAAGACACTGACTGACCTGGGGGGACGGAGCCTCCCATCTCCAGCCCTCCAGGACTCCCTGTGGGTCCCCCGCCCCACCACCACAAACAGGTCCTGCCTCCCCCGGGTCATCAGGAGGAGCAAACAAGAGGAGGTAGGCGAGAGTGCTTCGTCGAGGGCAGCGGTTCCAGACAACACTGAGGACACTCACCACAGTCGGCTTGTTCCAGACGGTCTGCAGGCAGTGCCGCACGGCCCCGCAGTCGGACGCCGTCTTCACATTCTGACACCACACAGCCGAGCCTCTGGTACATTCCCTCAGGCCCAGGATGGGGCTGGCGAGAGCTGCAAGCAGAACTGGCGTGAGCAAGTGGCCCACTCCCACAAGGCCTGCCTCCCTTGCTTCCCCAGGATAGGGCTCTGGCATTCTGTGGCAACACTAGACTGTCCCTCACCAGCTACAGAAGATACCAGTCACACAGCCAAGGAGCTGCATTGTCACCTGTGTCCCAGGGTGGGGAGGGACTACCCATCCGGTTCACTATTTTCCTCTGCCACTTTTTTTAGAACAGTATCAGGCAACAGACCAGTCGTTTTAATCTTTATAATCTTAAATGTCCATGAAGTAAAGAAAGAAATCAAAAAATAAAAGACTGGCACGTTTAAAACAGAAGATTCAAACTTCTACAGAATGAAAAATAGCCAAAGCTTAAAAAACTGTAATGAGACTACCAAGATTCATAGCCTATAAAACAATGGCTCTTGCGTTCTCAGTCAATCCTAAAGGAAATTAGTCCTGAATATTCAATGGAAGGACTGATGCTGATATTTTTGGCCACCTGATGTGAAGAACTGACTCATTGGAAAAGACTCTGATGCTGGGAAAAGACTGAAGGCAGGAGAAGGGGACGACAGAGGATGAGATGGTTGGATGGCATCACTGACTCGATGGACATGAGTTTGAGCAAGCTCTGGGACTTGGTGATGGACAGGGAGGCCTGGCATGCTGTGGTCCATGGGGTCGCAAAGAGTCAGACACAATTAAGTGACTGAACTGAATGTTGTTGTAGTAGACAAGACCCTTTATAAATCACCTGGGTGAGTATCTGCACATAAAGTCTGCTAGCAAAAAACAAGACTACCTAGCCACCGAAATATCACAAAGTATACGTGTGTTCACTTGAAACCAGTTGCACACGTGGAGTTTCACCTATGGTATAACAAGGGAAGTACTCGCACGGAAGTCACAGCCACAGAAATGAGATTAGCAAAAACAAAGGAAGGTCTAGGTCACCTGGGACCAAAGAAATGCAGGTTAAAGTGAGAAGGTACCCTATTTCTAAATAGCTAAGGGGAAACAAAAACCTTGTCACAAGACAGTGACAAATTTGTGGTGAAAATGCATTATTATAAGGCTGACAGCAGTGTGACTGGTAAGTACTTCTCAAAATGTTTTAATGCATTTTAAGAACTGGAGAGAAAAATTCCTCTTCAAAAGTCCACTTCTAATAAAACTGTCGGGAAATACAGTAATTTAACAGGTAAAATACAACACGCATAAGTATATATATTAAGTAAAATTTACGATATTAAAAAAGGCAGATGTAAGCTGAATGGTCAAAAAATTGGGGGAAACTAGTGATATTCTTATCAAAATACGCAGTTGCCAAGTATACTTATAAAGATGACGTATGTCAAACAGAAAAAAATTCAAAAAGAATATGAAATTGGGGTTTTACAAAAAATCAGAAAATAAAACAATGTGGTTGGCTAAATTACTTCTCTTAATTCCCAATGGCATGTTGTGTGTGTGTAATTTTTAAACAATACTTCATAAACATACTTCATAAACTGCCTGAGAGCACTTGTGTGTTTCTTAAAATAGGTCTATGGTATTCCTTGATTCTGTAACTGAAAAACAGCAAGAAAACTCTCACATTCACACCTCACTAGGAAACTACAGGTTATATATCAGGCTGCACGTAGATAGACGACTGGCCAGGGGTCAAATTCCAGCACATATCATGAGAGGGCTGAATAAACTGTTGCAAACAGAAAACATTTGGTGGGGGTCTGAGAAGAAAACCCCAGAGCCATGAAACAAACAGATTTAGCAACTCGGGCATCATGCTGCTTCACCCTGTAAACCAAGAGAGGACGCGGTAAATCCTATAGACACCTCTCTCTCTCACACACACACCCACCCTCCCACCACGGGCTACACACAATGAGGGTGGCAGGTGCTCTCCCTCCAGAAGGGAGGAAATGCTGTTGTTGTAACACTTCACTAGCATTCAAGCCTAGTTATAGTTCCACAAACTAGTCATACAAAGATGGGAGTCACACATCCCCAAAAAGCTCAAGTCAGATGACCTGTGCCCCTTCAGACACCAACAAACAAATTCCTAATCTGCTGCCCAGATTACAGCCCTCTCTGATCTTTCGGAGCAAAAACATCACAACTCACAATGAGTTCAAGAGCTCAACAGAACTGGCCGCATGCCAAAAGCTGTTGGTTTGGTCTGGTCTCTGTGGGAAGACAGGTGCCAGGTTCATAACAGCACCACACTCCCCAGACAGTGAACCATAACAGAGCCGAGCGAGGCTGGGCCCTCAGCTGTAGGTGGGGGAGGGCGGAGCGGGGCAGAGTCACGAGAGTAACTCTGAGGAGTGAGGGGGTCACAGAGACCGCCCCAGACCTGGCGGCTACCACTAGCACTTCCCACGCTCCTCCCAGGCACTGGTCACCGGGTTCTCCTGAACGGTACCCACGAAGACACACTGCCTGCTTCCATCTCCACACGGAACGTAAATCATCAACAGAAGTCTGCAAAATGAGTCTCTGGGCAAAGGAACAGCACTGCCTGCACAGGGCTCGTCCACCATTTTCCATGCTTACAAATACACAATCATGGACAACTTTCATCAGCTTTCATCAGGGATTGTCTCCGACTGACCCAGCTAGGAACTGGCTACAAGGGACCGAAATCTATCAGGTTTCAGGAACACAATGCACTATCACAGGCCCAAGCAGCAAGAATGCTTTGTAACTTGCTTACTCCCTTAGAACTTGAAGCAGTAACCACCTGCTATACAGACTTTGTAACTTGTTTACTCCCTTAGGAACTTGAAGCTGTAATCACTTGCTATATAGACTTTGTAACTTGTTTACTCCCTTAGGAACTTGGAAGTAGTAACCACCTGCTATAAAGACTTTGCTACTTGTTTTGGCCAAGCCATTCTAGACTAAAAAAGTAGCCCCTTTCATCTGATATTGGTCAAACTACCAAGAACCCAAGGTCATTTCCCAATGCCAACAGTTACTGAGTAGTAACAAGCCTGCACCTCAGAACTAGAGATGAAAGATATGCAAGGTAGCCCGTCTGGTAGACCTAAGAGGTCACCCAATCCACGCCTAAGAGACTTCATGGACACTGAGAAACGAAAACTGAAGTCCCAGCTCAGCTCCTAGAAATTCAGTTCTCAGCTAGACATGCCCATTTACCTCCAACCTAAAGCCAAATTTACAAAGGTGCACATTATGAAAATGGCCTGTGGTGGGATTTCCTAAGATGACCTGAAACAGCTGTGTTTTCTCAGGTTGGTAATGAGGCTGAAACAAGCCTGGTGATGCCAACGAGCTACCTGCTGAGGTTCGGGGCTTATTTCAGGAGCTGGTCTCCTGAAACCAAACAGTGGGTCAGAACAAGTTTGGGACGCAGATCCCTTCCCCAGAAAACGCACTTGTACACAAAACCCTCACACCCCTTCAAGGGACTCTCAACAGCTGTGCAGAGAACAGCCTGGGACTGCAAGCTCTAGCGGTAAGCATGAGTTTTCTCCACAGAAGTGGGAGAACTAAGATGAAGATGTAATCATTAACCCCACTGAGACAAGCACAGGGCCCTTCGGTGGGAGATCAAAGTGAAGACAGACAGACTCCTGGACCCCAAGAGCAGAAGGGACAGACACTGCAGTAACAGAATCCTGGCGCTGCAGGCCTGGGAGCAGCGAGGAGGATGCCAAACGCCTGGGGCAGCCAGGGGTGGCTTCTTCAAAAGTGAAAACTGAAGTGGCACCTTTAGAAAGACTGTTTAAAGAGAGATGAGGTGTGTGGGGCCGAGGGGAGAGGGAGCAGTGCTCTTTATAAAGGGAAAGCACTGTGTTTCTCTTTTCAGGAGCCAGGCTGAAGCAGACCTCAGGCCCACTGGGAAGGACCTCAGCTGGCACTCCGCCCTTGTGATGGGTCCTGTGGGCGACAGCACACGCTAGTGTCACCAGGTGGGATGTGGGAGAAACGAGAGGGAGGTGGGAGATCCGGATGACGGGCACCTAATGGAGTGCAAGGCTCAACCCAGAAAGACCAAGCAGGGAGCGGGGCAGCAAGGAATGAAGGGGACAGCTGGAAAAATAAAACCCTCAGGGTTAGGTTTAAATCTGAAGTCTGTGCAGCTGGAAGAGAGAACAGGGCAGCAAGAGCCAACAGCACAAGGACGGAGGTGGGGGTCAGAACCCGGGGACACAGGCAGGCAGAACACATGTGTGTGCCTACTTCCTGGGGCAGCAAAGGGCACGCTAGGGATGGGGAGGCAGATGGGAAGGTGAGGCTCCTAGGAGACGCGAGGTGTTCAGCTGGGAAAGACAAGTTCTCCAGGATATGCACAGTTATCGTCACAGGTCAAGGACACCTTCCACCTCTGACACGGGGGCAGACCTGCTCTGGGCGGTGGTTTCAGACCCCAGACCTCAGACCTCAGAGCAGTGGGGAGAGGGGAAGGGAAGCAGACCGCAGCTCAAGGTAAGAAACATTAACATCCATAGGACATAAAAAGGGAGTGGGTTGGCTCATTGCATGATGACCTTGCCAACAGCAGGAGCAACCAAGCAAAGGAAATGCCCAACCTGTGAGGGATTCTGTGTAAGAGGGATCCTGAGTGGTGAGCAGGGGAGGACCTCTAGGGGCTACAAGTCTTCACTCTCATAATAATGAGGCAAATGACATTCAGTATTTACACATAACCAATGTTGAAATTACCCTAAACTACTTTCTTAGGTGTTATTTCTCAAAACATGTACCCAGCAAAGCTTTCATGTCTATTTTGATCTTCCCACACTGCCCCCAAATACCAACTTCCTTCTCTGAGCCAACAGGCTGAACTTGAAGAAAGTTCTTAGAATGTCTGCCTGACTCCCTGGAGATTTCTGATTTAAGTTGGTCATATTAAGTAGGATCACTGCTCAGGGTGAGGCAAGCACTGCACTTCTTAGTTCAAGGGCCTGGCATTCGAGCCCTCAATGACAAGCACTGGTGGGCTGAAGTCAGAGAAACAATGGCTTCAGAGACACTAAACACCACAGGCAAGTTCCATTTTATCAGAACAGGGTTTTGGTTTTGCTTTTTTAAAAAGACTTCAATTGTTATTTCCTTAGGAAAGCAGTGGGTGCTCTATTCCCTTTTTACTCTCCAGGCTTAGAAGAAAGTAAGCAGCTGTGTTCTAAACCACTCCATATGTAAGTCATCAAAGATAGGCTGCAATGGAATTCTACTGTCTTGAGAACAGTTGCCATGAGCTGACCAGTCACGGGCTTTGCTTGTGGAAGCTCTAGACTCTGACCCAAAATCCTCAGTGAGCCTGGGAAGGAGGGAGCGGGGGGATGAGAGCTCACCATAACCATGTATGTTTCAGGTGCTCTTATGATGACTTCTTAAGTGAGAAGGAGAGTTTAGAGTGAGACTTCTAAAGCAACTTATCCACCATCTAAGTTAAAACATGGTATACTGAAAAGAAAATGAGATCTGCCTGCAAGACCTGTCCAAATGACCTCAAGCAAATCATCACCCCTCTGAGTTTGTTTTTCTTCTGTAAAGTGAGGATTTTACTGGATTGTTTTGAGAAACAGGATGACAAAACTATGCACTTTCAACTGCCAGAGTACTACTCTCTCAACCATCATTCCTTATCATCATTTCTCTGGCATCTTAATTCATCTACATTATCCTCTACCAGACTGGCTCTGAAATCAGTGAAGGTTCAGATCATGGCTCTATTACTTTCAGTCACATGACTGTCAGAACTTTAGTCTTCCAATCTGCAAAATGGGCCTTTTACGAGTACCTACTTCAAGGGATTTGTAAAAATTAATCTATTTGTAAAACAAAGTTAGTGCAGTGCTGGCATGCTTTGAAAGTCCAACAAGCACCATTACTATTACTATCCATAGCAGTAACCAGATCTTACCCAGGTCCACTACCCTGCCCAGAACAAGCACTCCACAAACAGCTGAATCAAGGCTGTTCAATTTTGCTTTCTCTACATTTAATCAGGTCATTAACTGGCAGCTCAATGACCTGGAGAGCTGCACCCCAACAACCTCAGAAGTTGCTGGCTGCTAAATTAAGACCCAGAAATCACAAGGAGAGTGAAGCACAGGCTGAACTGTTAATGAGCCCAGGAGCTGACACTGCGTATCTAGGAACTAAACAAGAAGCCCTGCATGAACAAAAACGAGACGTGCTCAGCGAGATACCAGTAAAAGCACCAGCGAAATGCTCTCGGCAATTCATGTTATTGCAGCTACAGGCTGATTGCCCTCCAATCCCAAGAAAGCCACCACTGTTCAAAATATTTTTGGAGCCCACCTTTTAGAAAGCCCTCTCAAAACCTCTCCTTTTCTAGAAGGGCAAGAAGCAGTGTGGCACCGTGATCACTGCCCTGGTAATCAGGGGTAGACAGACCTGAAGAAACCCCTGCTCTGCTGTCTATGATAGCCAAAGCTCGGAAAACTCACTAATGCCACAATTACCTGCAAAATATGGAAAATAAGAGTGCCCTCTTCTCAGGAATTCTGTGAAGACTAATGAGAAAGCAGAGAAAGCACTGACAGTGCCTAGTACCTAAGAAGCTCAATTGATTATAAACCAGCTTGTTGTTAATGGTGAACCTGGGGGGAAGATGACAAAGGGAGGTGGTCACATTCTAATTTTTATGTTTTGGCATAAATTAACCTTTTTTCAAGTTTCCTTTAAAATCAGAAAAAAAACTGTTAAATCTTACAACCTGTTATAGGGAACAATTATCGCCCAGTGTGGCAAAGACCACAAGTTGCTCCCTGTATCTATTCTCCACCCGTTTCAAAGGAACAGAACTGCAAATTCTTAGCTACATATAAGGCTGCCAAAATTAAAAGCCACATTTCCCAGTTTCCCTTTTAGCAAGACCTGGCCCTGAAACCACATTCTGGCTGATGCGGTGGATGTCAGCAGAGGTTACTGAACTTTTAAAGACAAATGTGATGGCAGGAACTCTAGCAGCCAGGATGGGCCACAAAGAAAGGGGCTAAACTTCAAGGATGCTGAACATTAACCTAGAAGAATGTGGGTCTCTGAATTCTTTTGGAAGTAGAAACACTATACCAGCCCTAGACTGACTGGCTCCTGAACTTACTATGATAGATAATAACAGTTCAATAATATTTAAGCCATCATTATTCTAGGTCTCTGATGCCTGCAGTCAACTGATGGCTAACTTTAATATCAGCTTAATCATCTACCTCAGTCACCAAAATAGTCTCCAAACGACAAGTCTTTACTAAGGCTTAACCTCATTAAGGATATTTAAAAATCATGTACACAACATAATTGACAAAGATTTTCAAAAACAACCTCAGAATGAAGGGGATAATTATTCCTAGAATGTGTATTTTATGCCCTATTGGTTACAACAATCAATCTTATTATTTTAGCCATATAAAATCTTTCCTTTTTAAATATTTCTGGTAATATGTGCTAAATACTGTTAGAGTCTCTGATTATCAAAAAAAGGTGGGGGGAAGGTGTTACAGAAAATGTAAGCGGCCTCCCTGTATCAATAATCAGAATACTCAGCACATATTCCACAGGGCAGTGGATCTGATGCCTGGGTAATGCACTGCCATGGCAACAAGCAGGTTGCTAGGAAACCAAGAGAGATGAACCCCAGGAGGGGCAGCATCTATCTCAGGTTCCCGGCATTCAGACATTTCTCAGGAGAATTCGTGCACTTGGATTTCCTAAGAGCAAGGAGATAATACAATGCAGTCAACACTGACTACTCGATGAATAGCTGGTGTCACAAATACCTTCGATGGCAAAGAACATTTGTCTCTTCTTTATAGGATCTTGTTTTGGACAACATTCCACAGAGCTGAATAAAAACACTGCCCATTTAATCATTCAGAATGGCATTAGCTCAGAGGAAGCCTGCCTTGATCTGGAGGAAGTAAGGTTCAAATATTCCTCTTATCACAAAAGAAATCTGTGGCAATAAAGCTTTCAAGCTCCCTAGGCTGACATCCCATTACATCTGGCCCAGATAAGCTATTATTTCTGTTACTTAAGACAAAGGTTCTTTCTTCCCTGTTTCTCCTCTCCCACTGTTGCCGTGTTTATAAATTTTCCTCATAAGCCAGATCATTCTAGGAAGAAATTAATCAACATGAAGAAAGCAACAGAATGCTCAGGTACACTGCCCTGTGTGGTAACACACACTGAGGGGCAAGGTGATCTTCTTAAGATTGTAAAAAAACGATTCAACTTGGCATAATTAATTTTGGGAAAAGAAATTCCTATCTCCTTCATTCGAGAGCATTCCAGTCCTAACACAACACTGTAAATCAACTATACACCAATAAAGAGATTAAAAAAAAAAAAAAAAGAGCACTCTTGTCCAATATAAACTATTAGCAAAAGCTCTTCCAACATGTCAACCTAGGTTGATGATCAGAGATGAACTTAAATCACCTTAGGTAAGATTATGCCACAGGGCCAGACAGGACTGCCTAACATCCAGCCAGATGGATGGGTATAGGCAGAGGTCAAAAATGCATGTCTGCATGGCCCAGAGCACGGCCCAGGAGTCAATTCAGCCAGCAGCCAGTCCAGGCTCTACCCCATCCCTGCTAATCAGCTAGGTGGTCTCTGCACTCCTGAAGAAGAAAATATTCTTAAAAAAAAAAAAAGATTTTCATGCAAACTCAACTAATAAGGAGTGTTCTGGGCTTATCCCACAATGATTGTTTAGTAACTAAAAAGTTCAGGGACTTCCCTGGTGGTCCAGCGGCTAAGGCTTCATGCTACCAATGCAGGGGGCCTGGGTTTGATCCCAGGTCGGGGAACTAGATTCCACACGCTGCAACTGAGAGTTCGCATGCCTCCAATAAAGATCCTGTGGGCTGCAACTAAGACCTGGCGCAGCCAAATAAATTAAATTAAATGTAAAATAAAACAAAAGTTTCAGACACGTGTGTGTCTACAAGTGTCACTTACTTAACACTTAAAAAGAATACCACCTCCACTGAAAATGCCGAAATCTAAAATTCAGATCACAGCATGGATGAGGGCAGGATACTAGAATGCCCCCCAGCATTCTGATTTAGTTGCTCTCACCTGTGAGGGCTCTTGGGAGGATAAAATCGATTTTAAGCAAAAAGCTCCTAGAACAGAGCTGGGCACACAGTAAACTCTTGGGAAGGGTCACCTACTCTGACACCTGCAGTTCCTGCAAATCAGCTACACCAGTGGTTCACGCTCCAAGTATGGTCCGTGGAACCCTGAGGGTCTCAAAGATTCTTTCAAAGGGTCCATGAGGTCAAAATTCTCATAAGAGTAATATGAAGATGCTAGTTGCCTTTTTCACTCATTCACCCACAAGGGAGCAGTGGAATTTTCCCGGAAATATGCGACATGTGACAGTGCAAAGAATGAATGCAGAAGCAACTGAAAATCCAGCCAGATGTTAAAAAGATTGCAAAAATGTAAAAGAAGCTGTTGCCTTCCCTAAGTATGTTTATGTTTAGGAAAAGAGCTATCTTTCATTAAAGTCACAGTATTTTAACATGTAATGGATTTATTTTTTTAAGCATTATTTTAAAAATGTTGTCAATTTATAAGATGGTAAATATCAACAAATATAATCCACATTAAGAAAAGTTCGTTGAGGGTCTCTCAATGTCTCCTGAATACACAGGGATCCTGAGACTAAAAAGTTGGAGAACCACTGCATTAAACATTTATAAACAATCAAGTTCTGGAACCAAAAGGAGGGGAAATAACTTCCAAAAATTATCAGGGCCACCAGGGGTATCTAAGTTATGTTAGGCTCTTGTGTCCCTACTCCCTACATAAAATCCTCTCCAACAAGCTTGGGGGACAAGGGATGGGCAGTTTCTAACCTGGACACAGTTTAAAAGCCAACAGTTCACCTGAATAATCCAAAGTCCCTCTTGATTTGGCAACTCCTGAACACAATTTCTGAAAATTAGTTTCAGTTAATAAAAGAAAATACTTTGTCTAATCGTGACAAAGACTTGGTGATACTAGCATTTAGGTTTTATGCATAGCGACCCACCGGCACTTACTGACCTGACATCTACTTTCTGTGTCTCACACCACAGTCCAGCAGTGCTAAGCACCTATTAGGTGCTGGACACTGTCATACATGCTGTAGATCCAGTAAGTGACCATGACAACAAATAAAAACACATCACATGATGCCAGGCAGAGCTGAGTGTTATGAAGAAAAATGAAGCCAAGGAAAAGCAAGAGGAGGGCAGGATGGCACAGCCATTTCAGAAAGAGCAATGGGCAACAGCTAAGCAGAGAGTAACCACACGATTATCTAAAAAGGAAGATGCCCCAGAAGGGTAGAACACAAACGCAAAATTCTGAGCAACAGTAACTCAGCAGCCCTGACCTGACAGGAGAGGGAAAAGAACCCTTCAAAGTATCCAAGGACCAGAAGACGTGACCATGCAGAATAAACTTCGGATTTTCCTCCTACATGGCCCTCTGGTGTCAGGGCCAGCACATGTAGGACAGCATCCCAGCATGGCTGTTAAAGGAGTTTTGTTTTGGCTTTTATCTTTTTTTTTTTTTTACTGTAATAAGTGACATCACTAAGACTAGCCAAAAGAACTTTCTATAACATCTCCTGTCATGTAAAGAATTACCTTTCAAAAGCAGTATCTATCCAAATATGCTGCTGCTGCTGCTAAGTCGCTTTAGTCGTGTCCGACTCTGTGCGACCCCATAGACGGCAGCCCACCAGGCTCCTTCGTCCCTGGGATTCTCCAGGCAAGAATATTGGAGTGGGTTGCCATTTCCTTCTCCAGTGCACGAAAGTGAAAAGTGAAAGTGAAGTCACTCAGTTGTGTCTGACTCTTCGCGACCCCATGGGCTGTAGCCTACCAGGCTCCTCCGTCCATGGGGTTTCCCAGGCAAGAGTACTGGAGTGGGGTGCCATTGCCTTCTCCAAATATGACCAGAATTCAATTTTAAAATTTAGAACTGTCAATAGAATCCATGCCACTTTTTCTGGGACACAGATGTCCATCAACAGGTTTTACTAAATTGAAACATCTATACAATAAAATACTCTGAAGCTACTTTTTTAAACAGCTGGGAAGTAGAAGGTGATTAAGAAGACAGGACAATTGAAGTGCAATGTGGTACTCTGGATTCACTCTTGGAACAAAACACCAGCTTAGTGGGAAAACTGGTAAAATCCAAATAAAGTGTGCAGTCTGCATGCGTGCTCAGTCGTCTCCGACTCTTTGTGACCACATGGACCGTAGCCCACCAGGCTCCTCTGTCCATGGGATTTTCCAGACAAGAATACTGGAGGGGGCTGCTATTTCCTCCTCCAGGGGCTCTTCCTGACCCAGGGATTGAACCCGCGTCTCCAGTATTGGCAGGTAGATTCTTTACCACTTGAGCCACCTGGGAAGCCCATGCAGTCCAGTTAACAGGTTAATTTCTTACTTCTAACAAGTGTACAGTGATTACACAAGATATTAACAGTAGGGCATACAGGGTGAAGGGTATATAGAAACTCACTGTATTAGCTTTGCAACTTTTCTGTAAATCTAAGATTATTCCAAAATTTTAATTTTTTTTTAAGAAAGGTAAGTAGACCTACAAGACCTTTTAGGTAAAAGGTCCACACCAAAAAAGATGTCCTTTTCATTATAGGGGACTGCAGTGCAAAAGTTGGAAGTCAGGAAACACTTGGAGTAACAGGCAAATTCAGCCTTGGAGTACAGAATGAAGCAGGGCAAAGGCTAACAGAGTTTTGCCAAGAGAATGCACTGGTCATAGCAAACACCCTCTTCCAACAACACAAGAGAAGACTCTACACATGGACATCACCAGATGGTCAACATCAAAATCAGACTGATTATATTCTTTGCAGCCAAAGATGCAGAAGCTCTACAGAGTCAGCAAAAACAAGACCGGGAGCTGACTGTGGGTCAAATCATGAACTCCTTATTGCCAAATTCAGACTTAAATTGAAGCAAGTACGGAAAACCACTAAACCATTCAGGTGTGACCTAAATCAAATCTCTTATGATTACACAGTGGAAGTGAGAAATAGATTTAAAGGTCTAGATCTGACAGACAGAGTGCCTGATGAACTATGGACAGAAGTCCGTGACATAGTACAGGAGACAGGGATCAAAACCATCCCCAGGAAAAAGAAATGCAAAAAAAGCAAAATGGCTGTCTGAGGAGGCCTTACAAATAGCTGTGAAAAGAAGAGATGTGAAAAACAATGGAGAAAAGGAAAGATATACCCATTTGAATGCAAGAGTTTCAAAGAATAGCAAGGAGAGGTAAGAAAGTCTTTCTCAGCGATCAATGCAAAGAAATAGAGGAAAACAATAGAATGGGAAAGACTAGAGATCTCTTCAAGAAAATTAGAGATACCAAGAGAACACTTCATGCAAAGATGGGCTCAATAAAGGACAGAAAAGGTATTGACCTAACAGAAGCAGAAGATATTAATTAAGAAGAGGTGGCAAGAATACACAGAAGAAGTGTACAAAAAAGATCTTCATGACCCAGTTAATCACGATGGTGTGATCACTCACCCAGAGCCAGACATCCTGGAATGTGAAGTCAAGTGGGCCTTAGGAAGCATCACTACAAACAAAGCTAGTGGAACAAAAACATGATGGAATTCCAGTGATGGAATTCCAGTTGAGCTATTTCAAATCCTAAAAGATGATGCTGTGAAAGTGCTGCACTCAATATGTCAGCAAATTTGGAAAACTCAGCAGTGGACACAGGATTGGAAAAGGTCAGTTTTCATTCCAATTCCAAAGAAAGGCAATGCCAAAGAATGCTCAAACTACCACACAATTGCACTCATCTCACACGCTAGTAAAGTAATGCTTAAAATTCTCCAAGCCAGGCTTCAGCAATACATGAACCGTGAACTTCCAGATGTTCAAGCTGGTTTTAGAAAAGGCAGAGAAACCAGAGATCAAATTGCCAACATCTGCTGGATCATCGAAAAAGCAATAGAGTTCCAGAAAAACATCTATTTCTGCTTTATTGACTATGCCAAAGCCTTTGACTGTGTGGATCACAATAAACTGTGGAAAATTCTGAAAGAGATGGGAATACTAGACCACCTCACTTGCCTCTTGAGAAACCTGTATGCAGGTCAGGAAGCAACAGTTAGAACTGGACACGGAACAACAGACTGGTTCCAAACAGGAAAAGGAGTACGTCAAGGCTGTATATTGTCACCCTGCTTATTTAACTTACATGCAAAATACATGATGAGAAACGCTGGGCTGGAGGGAGCACAAACTGGAATCAAGATTGCCGGGAGAAATATCAATCACCTCAGATATGCAGATGACACCACCCTTATGGCAGAAAGTGAAGAAGAACTAAAGAGCCTCTTGATGAAAATGAAAGAGGAGAGTGAAAAAGTTGGCTTAAAGCTCAACATTCCAAAAACTAAGATCATGGCACCCGGCCCCATCACTTCATGGCAAATAAATGGGGAAATAGTGGAAACAGTGAGAGACTTTATTTTGGGGGGCTCCAAAATCACTGCAGATGGTAACTGCAGCCATGAAATTAAAAGACACTTATTCCTTGGAAGGAAAGTTATGATCAACCTAGATAGCATATTAAAAAACAGAGAGACATTACTTTGCCAACAAAGGTCCATCTAGTAAAGGCTATGGTTTTTCCAGTAGTCATGTATGGATGTGAGAGTTGGGCTATAAAGAAAGCTGAGTGCCGTAAAATTGATGGTTTTGAACTGTGGTGTTGGAGAAGACTCGTGAATGCAAGGAGATCAAACCAGTCAATCCTAAAGGAAATCAACCCTGAATATTCATTGGAAGGACTGATGCTGAAGCTGAAGCTCCAGTACTTGGGCCACCTGATGCAAAAAGCTGACTCACTGGAAAAGATCCTGATGCCAGGGAAGATTGAAGGCAGAAGGAGAAAGGGATGACAGAGGATGAGATGGGTGGATGGTATCAATGACTCAATGGACACGAGTTTGAGCAAACTCTGGGAGATGGTGAAGGAGAGCAGTGCAGAAGTCCATGGGTCACAAACAGTTGGACACAACTTAGTGATTCAACAACAACAAATATACATGGGTCTTCATTATAATTACTCTTCTACTTTTCTGGATGTCTAGGATGCTCCATGATTGGAAAAAAAAAAAAAAAAGAGCAAGGAGCAAACAGTCAATGTAATATGTGTTTGTGTTAAAAAGAAAAACAGAAAGGGAATTATACACATAGTCACCTCCAGGTAACCAGCAAGCTTCCTAAAGAAGATGGTACCAGGCTGCCTCTGGGAAAGGCCCGACGGTGGGGGTTGGGGGAAGGTGGTAGGAGGGAGACAGACTTTCTACTCTCTGACCTATTACAATAATGTAACTTGTTTGTGACGTGCAGTTATTACCTAATTAGTTCACCTCCACTGATGGATAGGGAACCAGACTTGGGGGTGAGAGGTCGCAGAGGGGTGTGGAACCGGCTCTGGGGACCATGGTTAGTGACGATGAGCCTAGAATCTGAGCAGTCTGCTGGGCTGCTCTGTTAAAGATTGATGTATAAACTGAGGGTCTGGCTGCCGAGCCAAACTCTTTCCCACCTCCCTCCTAATGGCTGACTACCTACCCTGGTTTGTTTTCTGACCCAGTAATTATGACCAACATACGTATTTACAAGTCAATGTAATTTTGTTTGTTGTTAAATTTACAACATGTTTTGAAATGAAAGAAGGCAGGAGATATCACAAAATCGAGGACAGAGAGGGTTCGCTGGCAGAACAAGGACATTACCAAACACATATTGCTTCTATATCACTTCTATATACAAACCTCACAGTGCTTAATGCCTGTGCCTTGTCATTTCGGTAAGCTATTAAAGCATCACTACAACCCAGTTAGATAGGAATGACTATCGATCCTACTTTACAGATGAGAAAGCAGTTTAAGAAAACTGCCCAGGGTCATAGAGTCAGTGGTGTGATTAGTTAAACTTCAATTCCACAGTATCATCTCACTCCCATATTAAAAAATTACAAATTCCACAAGAAAACATGAAATTTGGACAGATTATTCTTCAGGGCACAGGCCATTACCCAAGGCCACAATTCAGGGATTATTTTCTGGAACTTCAACAGTCAAATTCTTCATCCCAATCATTGCAGTATTTACCATCAGTTTTTAAGTGATTTAAAAAAAAAAAAAAAAAAAGGCAAGAAAAATTCAGACCCTCCTTCCAGGAGGAAGACCCAAATCACGGGCGTCAGAACCAAGGCTTAGGTTTAGAATGCCCATGCTGGAAGACTGCCTCCAGAAGCTGCAGCGCACACCAGCCCAACGTGGCAAGGTCTTGGTCTCGAGAACGTTCCATGCCTTACTAGGTGCTTTCCCCAGCCAGCAGTTCCCTGTTCGCCCTTCCTTTTCCCAATCCAGTCAAGCCACAGCCCAGCCATTCCAGTTTCACATCAAGAAAATGTAGGAGCAAGTTCCCCTTCCTCATTTAGAAAAACTCAGACCACCTGATCCAATACATTTCCGCTATCGTAGGTGGTACTGGATACACCTTGTCAAATGCAATTAAATAGCACTTACCAAATCCTTGATTGGCTAATACAAATAAGCCCTTCACGAATTATATTCATATTACTATGAATGTTGATTTTGACTAAAAACTGACAAACAGGGAAACTGTCCAAATTCCTGACAGGTGAGAACTGGAACTGGCTTCCCTGGTGGCTCAGACGGTAAAGAATCTGTCTACAACGCAGGAGACCCAGGTTCAATCCCTAGGCCAGGAAGATCCCCTGGGGAAGAGAATAGCCACCCAATCCAGTATTCTTGCCTGGAGAATCCCATAGGCAGAAGAAACTGGCAGCAAGGTCCCAAAGAGTTGGACACAACTGAGCGAGTAACACTTTCACTTTCTGACAGGTGAAAATATTCAGCAGGCATGCCATAATCATGTCTTGCATCTTAATAAGTGGATTCCCAGGTGGTTCAGTGGTAATCTGCCTGCTAAAATGCAGGAGATGCAAGTTCAATCTCTGGGTCAGAAAGATCCCCTGAAGGAGGAAATGGCAACCCACTCCAGTATCCATGCTGGGAAAATCCCATGGTCAGAGGAGCCCTGGTGGGCTATAGTCTGTGGGGTCACAAAGAGTCAGATTTGACTAAGCATGCATGCACACAACATCTTAATAAAAATAAGCTGTCATGGGACTTCCCTGGTGGTCCAGTGGTTAAGAATCCACTTGCCAATGCAGGGGACATGGGTTCGACTCCTGGTCTGGGAACTAAGATCCCACATGCCGTGGGGAAACTAAGCCCATGAGCCACAACTACTGAGCCCTCCCACACCTAGAGCCCGTGCTCTACAATGAGAAGCCCCCACACTGCAGCTAGAGAAAGCGAGCACAACAACGATGACCCAGCAAAGCCAGCAATAAAGAAAAAAAATTTTTACAGCAGCTATCAAATGAATATAAGTTTGTACATAATACATTCTAGCATCCCTAGAGAGCTACCTGCCTCAGTGCTGGGCAAACTGTTCATCTGGCTAGCCTCTACACAAGTAACAGGCAGCTAAGCTTCAGGGAATATGTACCACCTCCCAGACATCAAGCCACAGGTCTTACACTTTTCACCTCATTAACACTGGGCCTGCCTTCCTCCACTAGAACAATCACCCAACAGTATGTCCTCACTATATGATCCCATGTATAAAAAGCTCAAAAACAGCAGCTGGGTTTTGGGTTTCCTTTGGGACAAGTTAGAGAGAGATGGGGAGGCACAGGGGCTTCTGGAGTGGACTTGTTCACGTGCAGTAATACCTCAATCTGTACACTTAAAATGTGCATGTTTTCTGTGTGTAAATTACAGCCCAGTAAATTTGTAAAGAATTAAGCAGTTCATGTTGATGGAAGGACAGACAAAGAGCAAGCACTGTCACGAGTCCTGGGTTCTGATTCTGACTTCCTCAGTAAATGGCCTACGATTTGGGGGAGTCATTTCTGGGGGCCTCAGTATCTTCATTCCTGAGAAGTCAGAGGAGGTACTCTCCATTTCTCTCAGTATACCGTCACTGCCATTTCTTTTCCAGGTGGAGAAAAAGGACGGGCAATAGGATAACTGGAAAAGTAACTCAAAAGCAAATGTCTCTACCACCAGGACATCATTGAAACACAAAGCAGAGGCTGCAGATCTAAAATGACACGCTCTCAGGGAGCAGATGGCTCTCAGGGAGCAGATGGCTGCCGTCACCAGGTACCTTCATTAACAAGCTCAACAGCGATCCTAAACATTTTTTTATCTTTTCAAAAACCTACACTGAGGCCAGAACTGTCAAAACAAGCAGGCATTCACACACTGTGTTCAGAGCATGAACCAGTGAACCAGTGAAGTTGCTCAGTCATGTCCGACTCTTTGCAACCCCATGGACTGTAGCCTACCAGGCTCCTCCATCCATTGAATTTTCCAGGCAAAACTACTGGAGGGGGTTGCCATTTCCTTCTCCAGTTCAGAGCATGACCTTGACATAATCCTGAAGGCTGGGCAGCAAGGTTAGAGCACAGTATTACACACTCCTATTGCCCAAGTGCTCTGGGAAGAAGGTGTCTAGGTTAACTGTCTGGTTAGCCACACTCCCGTGTATATTGCACTCGAGGAGGACTTTACATTTCCTCTTTGTGTGGTGTGATTCAGAACCCCTAAGGGTCTCGTGAGCAGTGACTCACTGCCAGTAAGAAAAACTGGATACTGAAAAACAAAATAATTGTTCTCAATCAGTGTAGATAACTTACAGACTAGCATTCGTTTATCATACAGACCATGGAATAACAAGCACTATTAACCCCAGCAAGAAAAAGTTTCTTCTGTGATTATAAACCAAAATCTTTAGAAACTGATCGTCTTTCATAATCCACAAGTAAAACAAGGTTAGGAGCTTGGTTTAAGGTTAAGACACACTCCTGGAAGTTGCTGAAAGCTAACATGAGGAAAAACACCTTAAATCTACCTCACCTATAAATAACTTATTTCTTTGATTTTTCCATCAACTGTCATCCATTTTAATGGTTTGATTAAAATTTGGATTGCTGCATGAGTTAAAATGGAAGCGAGCCCTTAAATTACAGTTCACCAGAAACAGAGAATGGCTATAAAGATCAGATTTATTTCCCACAGTGGGCTATCATCTGAAAACACCCAGATTTGTGAAAACACTTCTGTATTTAAATTAAAATCTGGCTCTATTTATCTCACTCCTTGCCCTTTACCACGATGATTTAAATGAGGTTAAGATGTGAAAACAAAAGCTGAGGGTGTGGGGAGGGCATAGGGCCCTTTCTAATTCCAGGAAGGCAGTGCAGCTAGTTTTCAAGCTCGGCCCTGTAGAGATTTTAACAACCATTAGTACTACTTCAGGACAATTAGTGGGTGTAAGAATACTGCTGTGTAGCACCAACTTCTCAGGTACCTACATTTTCCCCAAAATAAAGGCCACTACCAAAGCCGGCCAATGGCCATGCAGGATGAAAGGAGGGCTCCATTGCAAACAACAAAAACCTCATATCATCTTGGAGATGTAGGATGAAGAGTAAACATGTATGCAAAGATAAGCATCAACACAGAAGATATATATATTTCTGTGTTTTCTGCAACTTCAATACTTTTAAAAACTGGGGCAAGTGAGGCCAAGCGCCGAAGTCTGTCCAGAAGTTGAGGCTCCAGTCCATCTCGATCACGTGCGCCCAGCAGAAGCAGAACACAGCTGCTGGAGGGGGTCACCCTACAGGCCCACTCCGAGAGCAGGACGGAGAGTTTAAGAGAAGGCCCGGGTGAGTCCCAGCCACGCCACCTCAAGCCCTGAGGGAGACGCTACTTCCCCCGCCCCGCCCGCCGGACCCCAGACCCTTAGCAACCAGGTTTCCAACCGCCTCCCGCAGCCCCTCCGCCGCCCAGCAGCTACCAGGCGCTACGCACGCGCCTGCGCAGTGCGCGCCCTTCGCCAATCCCTACGGAGAGCGGAGGGGCGAGGCCCGGTACAGCCCGCTCCAGGACGAGCGGGCCGCGTTCTGTGGGGGACCCCTACCCCAGGCTGGTGGGGGGTGGCTCTCAGGGCTTACCCGCGCCGAGGAGGCTGGCTAGGACGAAGAACGAGTACATGGCGCCACCGGACTCCGCAGTCTGCAATGCAGAGCGTCAGCTGATTCTCGGCGAATATAAACCTGCTCCGCCCCAGAGTCGCCCACTGCGCAGGCGCAAGATCAATCCCCGCCGGGCGGCTCCGAATTCCCCCCGCAGCCTGACTCAGCGCCACACAGGGCGCCTGCGCGGAGGGGAGGCAGGGCGGGGCGGGGCGGAAGGAGGGAGGGGTCATCAAAAAAGAATACATCATTGAAGACATTAGGGATTATTTATATAAAATATCTTTCAAGCCTCACCTTTTTTCTATGACGTGCCATTTTCTGTTATTAGGGCCATTTTTCAGCCGAGAATCGAAAAGGTTATCTACTTTTTCTAAGCTCTCACAGTCAGAACTCAAACTCACCACCTGACCCAAAGCTGTCTCCTAAATTGACATTGATGGTATTTAAGTGGCAGGGCTAGCGCGTAGCTTCATTCTGGTCCCTGATTTTACCTCTTCACATCTCACATCCACCATCCCTTCTCCCCATGACTCACTGACCGGTTTTTCCAATATTAGATATGTAGGGTTTCACGGCAGGTCTCCGATGTGCCACTTTGGCATGTGAGTCTTTCGCCCATCCAACGTGTTAGTTTAAGAAATGCCATAGGGTAGTTTTCTATTTCATTTTTCCCCTTTTAGGTCTTAAACTATCTTTGACTAGCAACTGTCATCATGTCAACAAAGTGAAACATGGTTGGCTGAATGAGAATTGATATTGGGTGGAAGATCCCCTGGAGGAGGGCAGGACAACTGGCTCCAGTATTCTGGCCTGGAGAATCCCATGGACAGAGGAGCCTGGTGGGCTACAGTCCATGGGATAGCAAAGAGTCGGACTGGACTGAAGCAATTTAGCACACGCACATATAATGGGTAATAAGGGGCTTCCCAAGTGGCGCAGTGGTAAAGAATCTGCTTGCCAACGCAGGAGATGCAAGAGATGCAGGTTCTATCCCTGGGTTGGGAAGATTCCCTGGAGTAGGAAATGGCAACCAATTCCAGTAGTCTTGCCAGGAGAATCCCACGGACAGAGGAGCCTGGCGGGCTACAGGGGCTACAGTCCATGAGGTCGCAAAGAGTCAGACACAACTGAGCACACACACACTTGTCTTTCGCATTAAAGGCAATGGAGACCCTGCGGACTTAAGAGAAATTACTGCTTCTCCCTTAACTACCTGGAAGAATTTAAATTAGGAATTTAAAAAATAAATTGGGAATTTTTCCCAGAAAGAGAGTTATTACCAGGGACACATTTTATCTACGTGACCTCCATCTATATAGCAGGGCAGATCCCTAATTACCAAAAAATCTGCTCTTATCTGCCTATGGGTGACCCTCCTGTCCTTGGAAGCCCTAGGTGTCTATTCTATTCCTTATCTCAAGATGGGGTATATATCTCATTTTACCTCTGTGTCTCTGACCTGCTCCTGTTTGTGGGATTCCTGAACATATGAAATTAAACTTTACTTTCTGTTAATCTGCCTTACATCATTTTAATTATCTGATCAATCAAAAAGAACCAAAGAAGGGAAGAGAAAATTTCCCCTTCCCAACAAACACACTCCATCCCAAGGCCCTACTAAGGTCTGTCCTGGAGCTGGAGGGAGTGGAGGAAAGGGACTGAGGAGCAAGACGGGGGAGGATAGGAAGTGCATGAGTCATTGGAGAAGGGAACAAGAAGTGATGCGCAAATTGAGAACCAGGCTAAAAATCAGCCAGCAGCCTTGTTGGAGAAGGAAGCAGCCCCCACCCCCTGTCTAGTGCTCGACTGTTACCTTACTCCAGAATGAAAAAGGCCTGGGTGGCCCACAAAACCACTCGCCTTCTACCTATGCTTGACCCTCAGGTTCTGAGCAGAGATGATGACCCTCACCTCACCATCCCCCAAAGGACAAGTACCTAGAAGTTCAAAGGAAGGAAGGGAAGGAAATCTCGGCCTAATTTTAGGGCAGACCCTTAAAGGTCATTTAGTCTCATTCCATCACTGTACCAAATGAGAAATTCAGACCTGGAATGGGAAGGCATTTATCCAAGGTTACACTTGACCAGGGAGGGGCAGACCCAGAGTCCCATCCATCTGTGACAATCTGAGGAACAGGCCACAGACAGAGGTCTCACCACCTTTGGTCCCCCTCCTTCACCTCACCTCCTCCACCACCACCACCCCCACACTGCAGCTCTTACTTCCCACTGGGGAGCAGGATGGGGAAGTGTGCCCTGCAGTGGGTGGTGTGAAAGAGCTGAGTAAAGTTGGGACAAGATTTGGTCTAAACTGGATGCCTCACTGACTGGCCTCAGTGGCAAGATGGAGGCTGCATGGCTGCCCCCATCCACAGGCTTC
This sequence comes from Giraffa tippelskirchi, assembly GCF_054371585.1. Lineage (NCBI taxonomy): Eukaryota > Metazoa > Chordata > Mammalia > Artiodactyla > Giraffidae > Giraffa > Giraffa tippelskirchi. The sequence continues at coordinate 64,666,436 of NC_137276.1, read as the reverse complement.
CTAAGTCCAGCCACAGCATAGGGCTTATCACCCCAACATCCAGATAAGTGCAAGGGACGTGGGGTCCCAGGACACAGCCTGGTCCCCAGCTCCTCATCGGTGAAGGAGGCAAAGCATCCCGTGCAGAGGTTACAAGACCCCAAGCCAAAAGGAAACCTGGAGACCTTCAGGTCACAGGCTCTCACTTTGCTGGAGTTACTGCACTCACAGAGCTACTTATTGACAGAGCTTGAACCAACCATGACTCTTTTTTAATACCCCACCTCCCTCATAACCACAGGGATATGTCAATGTTTTTGCGATGAACTTTTCATGCCTTTTATTTGCACACCTGGAACACAAGAGTAATTAAGGAACATATTACTCTTGTAATATGTTCTTGTTACCCTCTTCCCTGTAAGGATAGGATTTTAATAAAGAATATAAAAGCAGTAAGTAGGTTATGATCATTTTTTACCAAGTCAGTCGATGCTTAAATCCTCTTAAAATACCTTCCTAACCATCTGTGCGTAGGCAACAAGAGCTATGAAGCTATTTGAACCCTTTGACCCTATAATACCATTCCTAGCTTTGTACCCCCCTCAAAGAAATAATCCAGAGCTGAGAAGTATTTTATCCAAAGTGTTCACAGAAGGGCTCTTTGTAACAGTAGAAACTGGAAAGATTTCAAATGCTGAAAGATGATGGGCTAGCTAAGGAAATAAGCCTGGACAAAACAATGTTACTTGAAGCAGCTTTGAAGCATGAGGCAGAAGCAGCAGCATGCCCTTCTCTTTCAGAAGTGGCAGGATTTTCAGGAGAGGAACAGAGAATCAGAGGTGGAAAGAGTCTTGACTTTGGGTTGTACCCATCATTCCATTATTTCACTCATTGCCATGTCCATGTTTTATTTTATACTTTTTAAAGAAAAAATTATGGGAAAAATTTTAAAAGGTGAAAGAAAATCCCCTTCTTTTCTTCCCTACTATGAGCTCAAGTTTTCAGGAACTGTAAAGATATTTCTCCTCAGAAATGTGAGCCATGCTGGAGATCCTGGCAGGGTTCTTGATGGCTTTCCAGTTCTGGGTCCCAGTTCCTCATGAGGCCCCACTTCTAGGGCCTGAGATCTGTGAGACTCCCTCCTGTAAGATGAATAATTCCCCTTCTGGCCCTGGACAGCATCCATCTGTCACTGTTTCTACAATGGAAAGAGCCCTTGGCCAAGACAGCTGATAGAACAGAGGCATCCACTGGGAAGGCCCAGCTCAGCTGTCTGACATCATACCTCCACCCTGGCTCCCCCTCATCCTGGAAGCACCCCTAACTACCCCCGGCCAATTCCTAGCCTCTGATGTCTGTTCCTCTCTTCCCACCAACCCTGGACTGCCGGAGAAATCAACTGTGTCAGCTAGGCTCACAAATTCCTCTGTGCTATTAATACTTGGCACCTTTTTGGCCCTCCCATGTGGCCGAGTCTGTCTGTCTCCTGATATCCTTCACCTCTTTTTCCCTTGATCTTGATAATTAGTAATCAAACTCCCTATTTCTGGCTGCACATATGGCCACCCAGAAAAAAGACACTTCATAACCTCCCTTGCAGCCAAAGGACTTCATTCTGGCCAATGAAATAAAATAACACGTGCCAATTTTGTGACTTTTAAGGTCCTGTTCTTAAAAGCAAGAGAAACAGCCAGTGCAAATATTTGACAAATCTGAGTGACTAAAACTTTCACTTTCACTGCTAGGACACTGACCATTTTGTTGGGGGAATGTCTTGGAAGATCCCAGCTGAGCCAAGGTATTGTCCTGGAGGGGTGGGTGTTCCCAGAGGATAAGTAAGCAGAGGAATGGACATCAGGGAGTCAGCAGTTATTTACCAGCTGGTACAGAAGTCGGTGAGAGTTGGACCATAAAAAAAGGCTGAGCTCCGAAGAACTGATGTTTTCTAATTGTGGTGTTGGGGAACTCTTGAGAGTCCCTTGGACAGCAAGTATATCAAACCAGTCAATCTTAAGGAAATATTGTACCCTGAATATTCATTGGAAGGACTGATGCTGAAGCTGAAGCTCCAATAGTTTGGCCACCTGATATGAAGAGCCAACTCATTGGAAAAGACCCTGATACTGGGAAAGATTGACGGTCAAAGGAGAAGGGGGCAGCAAAGGGTGAGATGGCTAGATAGCATCAATGGACATGAACTCAATGGACATGAATTTGAGCAAACTCTGGGGGATAGTGAAGGACAGGGAAGCCTGGCATGCTGCTGTCCATGGGGTCACAGAGGCAGACATGACTTAGCAACTGAACAACAACAAAACAGAAGTATTTTGGGCTTCCCTAGTACTCAGTGGTAAAGAATCCACCTACCAATGCAGGAGATGGGTTTGATCCTTGGGTTGGGAGGATCCCCTGGAGAAGGAAATGGCAACCCACTCTGGTATTTTTGCCTGGGAAATCCCATGGACAGAGGAGCCTGGTGGGCTACAGTCCATGGGGTCACAAAAGAGTCTGACATGACTTAGTGACTGAACAACAACAGAAGTATTTCAGTAATTTTACTCCTAAATAATGCTGTTGATTTGTACCAGCTAAATGTCAGCTGTGGCTGCAAATCCCTTTCTTATGTTGGATTGCAGACATAATGGCAGCAGCTCAAGCATCCATTCTGGGCCATGAAGTAGAAGCCTTGCTATGGATGACAAAGCAACAAGAACCTGGATCCCTGATAATTATATTTGTTCTATATTATCCACCTCCACTATTTACCATCCCCCACTATTTACCACCTCCACTACAGTACTATCCACCTTTACTACTTATGTAAACACATCCATATGTCATTTAAGGTTTCATTATCTCAAGTTTTCATTACCTTCCAGATCTTTTCAACAATGCTCAAGTTCCAACCGCATCTTTGTCTTCTTCATGCTCAATTCCTATTTTACCTCTTTCCTTCCATCTCTGAAAAGGAAATGCCTTTTCTTCTTTTTGTGAGGCCAGACTGTAGCTGCTAAACCCTCCTATGCATTTGCTGATCAGCTCCTATGACTGATACTATGAGGACAGAATTGATACCCTGTCCACTCTTTTTATATTTAATATATTTTTTCCTTTTTAAAAATTAGAGTATAGTTGATTTACAATATTACATTAGTTTTAGGTGTGTTCATTCTCTTTGTTTGTTCCTCATACTTTACCGGTTGTCAAATATTTTTATTATTCATCCCTCGAGTGCTTTGCTCCATCAACTGTCCTTTTGTTTTTCATATCTTCAGTCTTCCCCCTCACCACTGACTCTTCTTCAGATTATAAATATACACAAGGCTGTCCTAGCCTAAAAGAAATATCACCCCTGACTTTCATTTCAGCTACCTTCTCATACCTTCCTTCACTTCCTTGCTCCTTGAAAGAGTCACCTACATTGTTTACTACCGTCCCTCCAGACTAACCATAACCCTGCCCACTGCTCCACGGAATGGCTTTTTGAAAGTAAATAGTAAATTTCTACTTGGAAAGTCCAACAGCACCTTCTCATTCCCTTTAGCCTCTGACCCTGTTGGCCTGTTCCTCCTTCCTACAGCTCTCCCACTTGGCATCTGTAACACCACAGCACTCTGCGGAATGCCGGACATCCAGCACACAAGTCCCCATGCCTGCTTCCTCACCCATGATAGACATCACTAGAAGAACTTGACTTTGAAGCCTCTTCAACTCAGTACTCCAGCTGCTAGGACCAGCTGATCAAAGTTGGATCTTGGATTGACACGTACTTGCCATCTTTCACATCTCTGGGAAACATGCTCTGAGACTGAGATGTGTGGGCAGTTTTCAGCACATGCTCACAGAATCACACCTGTGAGGCAATGAGGGCAGCAAGACGGGGCAGAGGGGGAAACTACACTGCACTAAAGTTGCCACTGAGGCCTCAGCCCACCGCCGTGTTGTAGGGATGGCCCTGCAGAATTGTCCTCAGTTGAGGCAAGAGGAGGGGCCCTTGCACCTCAGCATAACAGTGTCCTGGGGGGGGGGCAGAACTTTGGGCCAGGGGCTCCCTTTGGCTGAGGACAATTCATGCACAGGTGCTATCCATCAGTATGGGCTTCCCTTGTGACTCAACTGGTAAAGAATCCACCTGCAATGCAGGAGAACTGGGTTTGATCCATGGGTTTGATCCCTGGGTTGTGAAGATCCCCTGGAGAAGGGAAAGGCTACCCACTCCAGTATTCTGATCTGGAGGGTTGCAAAGAGTTGGATATGAGTGAGCAACTTTCACTTCATCCATCAGTATGGACTGAATGTTTGTATCCTGCTCCAAAATTCATACATTGAAGCTTAATCCCCACACAGTGACTATATTTGGAGATGGGGAAGTAATGAAGGTTCATTGAGGTCATAAGGGTGGGCCCCTGATCTCACAGGATTAGCATCCTTATCAGAAGTGACACCAGAGATCTTGCTCTCCCCCTGCACCCCAACCCCAACCGCACACACTTAGGAAAGGCCATGTGACCACATACCAAGAAGGCAGTCATCTGCAAGCCAGAAAGAGATTCTTCACCAGAAACCAAATCAGCAGAAACCTTGATCTTAGACTTCTGGCCTCCAGAATTGAGAGAAAATAAATGTCTGTTGTTTAAGCCCCCCGCTCTGTGGTATTTCACTGTGGCAGCCCAAGCTGATGAGGACCAGTGCACAGATGTGAGTCCTTAGCAGGCTGCCCTCCAGGCAGCAGGGAAATGAGTTCTGTTAAAAAGCAAAATTCAACTGAGTAGATTTTTAAGATCTTATTGGCTTTATTCAACAATTCATGAATTGTTGCAGCATCCTATCTAGCAGATAAGAAGGAGCTTGGCGGAGCTGTACAAAATGAAACACTTTTAATGGACAGAAGGGAGTAGGAACAAAGAAGTTATACTAGGTCAAGTTTGACTAGGTCAAGACAAGCAGCTTGGCTATGGCAAGGTCACTTTCCTTTAGGGGATGTCAAGGGTCTATCAGCCAGATGACCTGAGCTAATGCTGATTGCTCACTAGGTGATTCCCGAATGACTGGTTAAAGATTCCATTTCTGGAAAATCCAACACTGTACTTAAGGCTCAGTTTGGAGCCACCAGGCTTAACATAAGTGACTTCATTTGGGGCCTGCTCTCTAGTGCTTAACAGTCCCTTGGTCCTGACAGGAGATCTAGGGGTGCACAGCAGCACCATTCTCACCACCCCTGCTCTGAGCTGGCCTCCTTCTTCTCTGACATTTCTTCTCAGAACACAAGCCTCGGCCCTAACCCAACTCTGCAGTCTGCTCCCTTGAAGTCCCAGCCTTGCCCCTCCCTCCCATGGTCCCAGCCACTCTGCTCCACACCCCCAAGGGTTGCCTGAATAACCTGTGTGGTTTCACATCTTTGTGCCCAGTAATACCTACTTCCTCACCTCAAATTCCCTTTTCTACTTCTTCCCCTGGGGAACTTTTAACCTTCAAAACTCAGTTAAAATGATACTCCTAGAGGAAAGCCTTTTCTATGCTGTAGGAAATGGTCAAGGCTCCCTCCTGCCCCTTCTGTACTTGATTCACTTCTCAAGTAGCTGTCTTGTTATTTTCAGCAGTACTTTTACTGAGCATCTAGTATACACCAGAGGCTGTGGATGCTGAACTAAAAGACACAGGCTGAATGGAAAAGCCACACTTGGGGCCTGATGTTATCTCATGCTCTCCAGAGAAGCCAGAGTACCCCACTGAGTGCATGGCTCTCTCAAGGTTCCTGGTGCACAGGTCCCGTTTGGCACCTTGAAGCTCTGCCACCTTCTGGGCTGGGGATGAGCCCAGGCCCAGGCAGCCTGTCCGCTCTGGAGGCTGGCCACCCCCAGGACGCGGCCCGGCCCCTGGGCTCTGCTCCCAGGTGTAGTCACAGCGGTCCATGCCTGGCTGAGCCAGTCAGGTGCCCTGTGGGGAGCTGGCCTGCGGGCTGCTAAGAGCCCACGCTGGTAAGTCAGTTGCAGGCATCGGAGCCCATGGGAGACAGCTGAGTCACCGCGATGAAGTCTGCCAGTCCAAGAGGTCGGAACCCTTTTGAGAATCTGCTGAAAGCTGGGAGCACTCTGCCAAAAAAAATGCTCAGACACAACATTTGGCACAGGTTTCGGGAGACTCTCAGCCCTCCTCTGTCCATCTGTGAATGTCAGAATGTGAACTATAGTAAACCCAAAGAGGGAAGTGACAGAACAAGTCATAAGACCAGTAGGGAACAGAGCTGGGACCAGATCGTTCCAGTCCTCCTGGTTTAACACTTTAATCTCAGTTCCAAGAACCTGCCTTTCACCTCCTGAAAAGTGTCCCAGTTCACTCCAGCCTCGGGCATCCTTCTCTTCCTCTGACTTCTAGAATACTCACAAGCCCTTGCTCCAGATCAATGTTGTAGGGTGAACAATAACAAAGATAAGATTAGACTGAAGAGTTAGTTCCTGAGCCTGAAAGGAAAGCAAGAACTGTTCAATAATCAAATTGAGTACATTAGCATATCTTTAACAAGTGAAGCTTCCTAATGAACTTGGATTTTAGAGGAGGCAGGAGAGAAGAATCAAAAAGGCAATCTGGCATTATCCAACAGCAACCACAACCACAACTGGCATTAACCGACTGTCTGTTACATGCCAGGCTCCCTCCTGATCACTCTACATGCATGGGCTCAAATCTTTAAATCAAGGATCATGTCCATTTTACAGACAGAGAAACTGAGTCTCAGGAGGCTGACTTACCTAGGATATTCCTGATCCTGGCAAAACCAGGATTCAAACCCAAGACAGTCTAGGGCTGAGGCCGATGCCACAGAGCCTCTACTGAGAATGCCCAAGGACTTCTCTGGTGGTCCAGTGGCTAAGCAGAGAAGGCAATGGCAACCTACTCCAGTACTCTTGCCTGGAAAATCCCATGGAAGGAGGAGCCTGGTAGGCTGTAGTCTATGGGGTGGCTAACAGTCGGACACGACTGAGCGACTTCACTTTCACTTTTCACTTTCATGCATTGGAGAAGGAAATGGCAACCCACTCCAGTGTTCTTGCCTGGCGAATTCCAGGGATGGGGGAGCCTGGTGGGCTGCCGTCTGTGGGGTTGCACAGAGTTGGACACGACTGAAGCGACTTAGCAGCAGCAGCAGCAGCCAGTGGCTAAGACTCCATGCTCCCAATGCAGGGTCCCCAGGTTGAATTCCTGGTCAGGGAACTAGATCCCGCAGGCCGTAAGTAAAGAACCAGTGTGCCACGATCAAGACTAGCAGAGCTGAAGAAATATTTTTAGAAAAGAAAGAGAATGCCCAGAATTGCCCAGGAGTGACAGAGCTGGGACACTCATCTTAATACTCAAGGCACAGGGGCCAGCAGCACCTGATACAATCAGACAACCACCTTTCCCTTTTCAGGTTCCACGTGCCCAGAACAGACTCTGTAACTTGTCTGACCAGCCTGATCACAGTGGGGAGACTGCTGCTTGCCTGGGCAGATAATTCCATTCAGGATACAGGGCTATACCTTGAGTAAAGACTGCTCATCTGGCTTTCATACTGAACTTGCCAGTTGGTGTGTGAACCTCATTAACTCTGGGCTCTGAAGACATTAAAGTTCTCACTGGGCTAGGTGAACGAAAGTCCTTGGACCACAGTCATTTCATCACAGTTGTTACACCCTATGAAATCAGCTGAAGAAAGCGGAGCCCACAGAAGGGATCACTGTAACCCTGGGAGGCATATGAACTCGAACCCTGTTTCGAGTTCAGATCTGCCCATTCAGCCACGAGCTCAACTAACGTGTAGTCCTGGCTGGCACAGGGCACCTCACGGCAGATATGTCTTCCTGTCCTCAGGAGGTGGCAGTCCCAGCGGGGATGCAGATGGACAAATGAACCCCCGCCCTGTCTGAGAGGAGATGATTTCTGAGCAAATCTTCTCCCCTCTCTCCATGGAGGATTAGGAAGGTATGCCCCTGGTGACCCAGATCCTTTGCCCAGGAGACCCATGCAGTGCCTGACTCCTTCGTGGGCTCCTCTGGGGTACAGCAAGGTCAGTTCTGAGAAAGTTCACATGTGTATCAGGACTCACAAAATGGGGACTGCCCTCGCCATGTCAAAAATCTACACTGAGGTCAGCCTTACTTAATTTACTGATGGGAAACCCCTGGCTAGGAAAGTTGCTGAACACCATCACAATCCTCTGACCAGCAGCTTAGCCAGATCATTTGACCCTAGAAAACAGAACCCATCAGCTTTAGCCAGTCTTGTCCTGTTTCCAAACTGCCTCTTCTAATGCTCTGAAAACGTGCTCCTGCCTCAAATTCCTCAGCAAGAGTGCTCCCCTGCTTGTGGGGTATTGTGTCCCCCTAAGCTGTGGGCTGTTTCTCCCCTGAATAAAGGACATCAAACATGACTAAATTGTTTTAGGTTTATCATTTGACAGCTTTCAACAGACCCGCTGATCTTAGCTGTTGAGTGGCCTCCAGTCCTTCCCTGGAGCTGGGAGCATCAGCCATGAAGAGGTCAGGCTTGCCCTTCAAAAACCCTGTCACACAAAACTAGAGAATCAGTAAAAAGATAAGTCATGGCCTGGGGTAGGGAAAGCGGGAGGGATGTGAGAAGGTGGATTTGAAACTGTTCTGTGTGATCCTGAAGTGGTGGGTACATGACATTATGTGATTGTCAAAACTATAGCACAAAGAGGGAACCGATATAAACTATAGACTTAAGTAATAATGGTGCATCAGGGGACTTCCCTGGTGGACCAATGGCTGAGACTCTGCACTCCCAGTGGCGTAGGCCCAGGTTCAATCACTGGTCAGGGAACTAGATCCCACATGCCGCAACTAGAACATTCTGCATGCCACAACTAAGACCCAACGCAGTCAAAGAAATGAAATTAGAAAAAAAAAATCATAATAGTGCATCAAATGGCTCACTAATTGTAACAAACATACAACACAAATGCAATATGGTTGTAATAGGGAAAATGGGGGAGAGGAGAGAAGGGGCATAGGAAAACTCTGTTAGTTGCTCAATTTTCCGCAAACCTACAATGACTTTAAAAAATAAAGTCTATTAACTAAAAGACACACACACACAGCAGACAAACAAAAACACCCTGTCACAGAAACCAGACCTAAGGCCTTCCCAGATTCTGACTGATTCTGCCTCTCCTGAGACATATTAAAGGATTATGACCCTGCAGTCACACTGGGACCTCCAGGGGCTCCTACAGCACTAAAGCAATGTTGAACTATATAATGATAGCAAGTGGAAAGTCAAAGTACAGAAAAGTTGTCTAATATGCTCCATCTGTGTTTAAAAGGGACAGTTGTACATATTTTATTATATTTTCATAGACTATCTCTGGAAGAATTTAGGGGAGGTGGAAGGGGACCTTTTTACGAAACTTCTTTTAGAATTCATTTAGAAATCATGTAAAGGCACTACCCATTTTCAAAAAAAAATAAAGAAGGTTAAAACTATTAACTGATTAACTCTATCGCCTGCTGTACCAACTGTGAAATCCTGGGCAAGTTACCAAGCCTCAGTGTCCCCATCCAGAAAATGGGGAGAACACTGCACCACAGTCATAGGACTGCTGTGAGGACTGGATGAGATCAAGGTGTTCAAAGAGCCCAGCGCAGGCCTGGTGAGTGACAGTTCGTCAGCACTGCATAAGGGAACCCTAAGCAAGAAGATGTTATAGGCGTTAGGGGGAGGGGAGTTGCTTCTCTCTTATTTATTAAGAGCAGGAGGAGGTCTCCTCAGGTGGACAAATAAAGTAGGGAACTGCCCCAAAGCCTGTGCATCCCAGGGGGCAGTTGTTCTCCATTCCTACATCCCTGCTACGGGCCTGTTTCTGCTTCACAATTCTGTTTCATCCCAGGACCTAAGTCCCCCCAAGCCCGAGCACCCTACAGCCACATCACTGTGGGCATCTCACCCTGGGGGCCTGCAGGAACTGGAGGGGTGGTAACGTCAATGCTGGGGAAGGAGAGAGATCCCTGGCCCCCCGCCACCAACCCTCCCCAGCCCAGCTGCCTGTAAGCTCGCTTGCTGGCTGTGGGCAGGGACCCTTGCTTCCTCTGGTTGCTACCCACAACCCTCAGGTGCTCCCACAGACCCCCCCACACCCCAACCCCAGCCCACCCAGCAGGTGCTCGGAGAATGTCTGACAACATTAGGACTCAGGAATGTAGCAGCCTGCCTTCTGCCTCCCCAAAGAGCTTCTCCTGGTCCAGGGGCTTGTCGCCCGCAGAAGGGGCCCTGAGGAGCCGGGACGCGTGGTTCCTGTTTCACACTCATCGTAACAGCTGCAGGACCTTGGGTGACACATGTGCCTCCCCGGGCGTGCTGTCGCCATCACTGATGGGCCAGGAGAGGCTGGGAACAGGCTGTCAGGCCCCATCCTGCTCTCATGCCCCCAGTGACCCAGAAGCCCAGGGGTCTAGGGGGTGTGTGTTCCTGATATCACTGGGCATTTACACCTGCTCTCTCTGACCTTGGGAGGAGTAGGGCAACGTCTGCTGACAGCTTGAGGAATAGCATTTAAAATAATAACAGGCATCTCCCCTGATTATCAAAGCAGGTATGTTCACTGCCTATAATTAAGAAAATTGTGGAAAGCACAAAGAGGGAGGTAAATGTCATTTCCCAACCATACCTCCTGAGGACTGTAAAAAGGGAGAGGAGCTTTGTTCACCTGGAGCAAGACCTTACTTAGAGGCGCCCAGAAGGAGCTGAGACCAGCACCCACCCCCAGGGGCCCTCTTCCACCCCAGCCTGGAATCACAGCCTTGAGGAAGTTCACTGCTAGTCACAACCCTCAGCCTCCTGGTCACATGCTCTGGTAGGAAGCCCGGCCACAGGCTCACCCCTCCTGGACCTACTGGGTGGCTGAGAAGGCCTGGGGTCACGTGCAGAGCTGCAGATATGGGACCAAAGTCTCCAAACCAAATGTCACCACTTTCAGACAACCTGTACTCCCTTCCTCAGGCCTTGAGTGAAGCCTGCAGTGGAGCCCTGGCTGGGGCCTGTGGGGCAAGGCTCTCCTCTGCTCAGCAGAGACCCTGACTGTGAGGCACCAACACCAGTTAAAACAGAATTTTCAGTCCTCCCAAGAGTCCCCGAGGCCAAGATCTTCCTTCTACAGAAACAGAAACTGAGACCCAGAAACAGGGAATTCCTCCAAAGCCATGCAAAGAAAAGCAAGAGCTGGGACCAACCCCAAGTCTCCAGATGCCCTGAATAGCACTTTCTCTGCAGTTTTGGCCTTTTTGTCCTGGAAACACTCGCTAAAAACACCAACCTGCAAGTTGACTTAATCTCTAAGGTATAAGGAAGCCTGTGTAAGGAAAGAAGAGGACTAATTATCAAACATGATTCTGGAAGTGACAGGGTTGAGAAGGACATGAGCCGCCCCTGCCCCTCGGCCAGGAGCAGCTGGTATTTATGGAAAAGGCTTTATCTGCAGGAGGGCAGGGCCCACAGACATGTTGGGGGCTGGGGTGCCCCATGAGTCAGTGGATCTGGCTCTGCTCCCTCAATTTCCCTTCCCCATTTAGGATTTCTGGGAGGCTTCAAAGGTGAGGTGTGGGTGGATCCCACAGCCCACAGTCGAAGCACCACTGAGGTTCTTATCCTGACTAGGACACTTTTGTGAGTGATTAGTCATCGGTCACACCGCCCACCTAGTGTCCTGAGCATCACAGTGGGTTAGAGGGTCACTTGACACAGGAGTTAAGGATCCCCTGGGCACAGGGAAGTGCACCCAATGGGAAATAGAAACTGAAGCTCCTGTCCTGCCAAGCCTCAGTCCCAGGAGACAGTAGCACATGGCCTAGGACAGTGGACTGAAATCATTCAGAGCTGAAAGGGCCCCTTGAGAGCTCTAGACCCGTCTAGTGTATCCCTGTAATATAGGACTGGGATACCAGCAGCTTGACGAGGCCCAGGGCCTGGCTCGAGATCTCTCCCCAGGAGATCAGGAGAATTCAAATTCAAATGTTCAGCTCCAGCCCAAAGCGCACTGCGCCAGTCGGAGCTCCGCTACCTGAACCCCCACCCCTAGCACGGCCTGGACGCTGACCAGCACTGGGTTTCGCCAATTGTTTCTTACTCTGGGTTGGTATGTGTCTTGGTATGTGTGGCCTCCCAGACCTGCAGTCTTCATAGGCAGGCAGGTTCTGCACACAGTAGGGCTTTAGGTACCTAGTAGGTCTTGGCAACCCTCTCCAGTATTCTTCCCTGGAGAATTCCATGGACAAGAGGAGCCTGGCAGGCTCGGTCCATAGGGTCACAAAGAGTCAGACACGACTGAAGCAACTTAGCACCCAGCACAGGTCTAAACTTTTCCCATTAGAACCTCCGTGCTGTGCCTTCAGAAGTAAGCCTGGCACACAGCAGGGCCTCGAGAGGGGAAACTGACGCCAGAGGTGCTACCATGAAGGGGGAACAGGTGCAGCCGGGCTGGGCCAGGGATCCTGGGGCCTGCTGGTAAATCTTTCCTTTCTGCCCTCCTCTGACCTATGAATTGGGCCATTCAGATCACAACCAGCAAGGTTACTAATTAGGGAAATGCTCTTGAGGGGTGAGCTGGGGCCCTGAAAGCTCAAGACAGTGCCAGGGGCAAGCGCCAAGCTGGGTTCCTTGGTGCTGATCCTGGAAACCTTGGGTCTCTGGGACTCTACCCCCTGGAGGCACAAAGCAGGGTGAGCCCTCCCAAAGCCCACCCCCTCACCAGTTCACCATTACCACTCCCTGAGAGTTAGGCAAGGTCAGATTAACCTTTCCTATGTGACAAATAAGCCCCAGAGAAATGGCCTTGTCAAGCTCACACAGCTGCTTAGTGGCAGGGTTAGGCTTTGCGTCCCTTTGTTTATACAAAGCCCAGGATCAGTCACCCCCCCAGAGAAGTGTGTCGGGCTCCAGAACACGGCACGGGGGCAGCCAGATATCTACTGAATGAAAACACCTCTCACTACCTTCGCCCTAGTCCTGACAACATCCCACCCTCCCAGGGTGGTCTCAGAGGCCTCTAAGGGTCTCCTGTTTTCCCCCTTGACCGCCTGTTCTCCAGCATGCATGCCAGGAATGTGGGTGTGGTGAATCAGTGCAGAAATGACAAAAGTGAAAGCGTGAAAGTGTTAGTCACTAAGTCGAGTCCAACTCTTGTGACCCCATGGACTGCAGCCTGCCAGGCTCCTCTGTCCATGGGATTCTCCAGGCAAGAATTCTAGGGTGGGCTGCCATTTCCTTCTCCAGGGGATCTTCCTGACCTAGGAATCAAACCCGGGTCTCTTGCATTACAGGAGGATTCTTGGTAAAGAATCTGAGCCACCAAGGAAGCCCTTGACAAAATCCTCCCTAAAAGCCATCCATGCCCACGGAGGCTCCTGGGATATACAAAGACATCAGCACAGCCAAGGCCACCCGTCTAGCTTTCCCATGTACCCATTCCCGGGTGTCCTTCTCCCACTCCAACCCCAGTCCTCTGGGGAGCACCACCCCATGACAACCTCCTGGCACCCGGGGAAGGGGCAGTTTGAGACAGAGAACCGTGAGGCAGGCCCAGGCCCCAGAGCACAGCAATGAGGGCAGGTCCCAACAAGGCTCTATTTCCTGCCACCTCCCAGCAGTTAGAACTCTGGAGCAAAAAGGTTGCCATGGGGATGCATACTTATCTGAATTTAAAACCTGAAGTCAGATGTTTTCTGACACCAAGGCAAGTCTGCTTGGCTGACTGCAGTGATACAGCTTGATGTGACAGATAAGCTTCTCAAATCAAAGGAACTGAAGCTGCTGCCCCAAGTTTGGGCGAAAAAAATATTTTTAAAACGTTGACAGCATACAGCAAGCCACAAAAAGCATCATTTTGCAAGTTTAAATGTATGATTAAAAAGAATTCAAATGTGTTTTAAAGGGTGCTTGTGAAGAAAAACTGTGAAGAACACTGTCTTGTTAAAGCTATCTTTTCCAACGCCCATCATTTTTACCGGCTCAGAGATGTCCCCTGTGGCGTTTTGTGACTGTTCCTCCTCAAATGCAACCAGCTCCTTCCCACAAGGTGGGGGTTGTGACCCTTTGTCCTTCCCTTTCCTAAAACATCTCTCCCCTAAACATTTGCTCTCATGTCCACTCCCTGATCACCCCAACCAGCAGAGCCTCCACACTCACCATACCTGTCACCCTGTCATCATAAGTGTAAGGAAGGCACTTACATTCAAGTACGCTGGACAGTAAGTAAGAGTAATGCTGGAAAGCCAGGGATGATGGCAAGAGAAAACGACAGCAGGGGTTCAAGCACGGGGAGGGCGGAGGCCCCTTTCAATCCTGCTGTGTCTCCAGCCTCCAGGTCAGGGCCTGGTACACACTAAGTGCTCCGGAAACGTGCTCCAGACGTTCTCTAGATGAGGTGGGGACAGTTTAGATCCAGTCTGGGCCACAGGTAATCATTGTAGTTGGCCCTTCACATCTGTAGTTTTCAAATCCACAGATTCAACCAATTGAACTGAGGATAAAATGTTTGCTGAAAAAGGAAAAAAAAAATTCTAGAAAGTTTCAAAAAGCAAAACTTAAATTTTCTGCACACTGGCAACTATACACATAGCATTATATTGCATTAACATTAGGTTTTATAAGTAGAGACGATACAAAGTATAGGGCAGGATGTGGGTAAAGTTATATACAAATACAGTTAACCCTTGGTCAAGGAGGGGGTTGGGGGCACCAACCCTCTGCACAGTTGAAAATCTACATACAACTTTTAGTTAGCCCTCCATGTGTGCAGTTCCACCATATTTGTGTTTCTGCATCCGAAGATTCAAGCAACCCTGGGTCATGAAGTCCTACAGTTATTATTGAAAAAAAAAATCTGAGTATAAGTGGACTCACGTAGCTGTTACCTGTGTTGCTCAGGGGTCAAGTGTACTACGCCCTCCTACATAAGGGAGGTGTGCATCCTTGGATCCTGGTGTCTGTGGGGGTCCTGGAACCAAACCCTGTGGCTACCGAGGGACGACTGCATTGAGGAATGACTGAGTGAATAAATGAAGAAGCAGAGGAATGCGGATGTGAGTGCCTGGAATCCCACACTCTGCCCAGTCTGACAAATGCCTAATGCGCCCTTCCTGACCCAGCTCCAGAGTTATCCAATTTGTTGCAGTCTTCTTCGGTTCCACGAGGGAGCGCGTCCCGAGATGTGTGGACTGACCTCAATGGGGTCCCTGATGACACAGCATTGGCAGCCTGGGCAGCAGCAGATAAGTGTTCCCAGCTCCTGAGAGGCCTTGGGGTGGCTGACTCCCGGAGAAACCCGGAGGCCTCAGTCCAGTGACATTCTGGAAGGGGCCTCAGGCGTGGGACTGGAGGCCAGAAAGAGGCCCAGGGCTGTGCTTCAGCCTGCAACGGCTGGCCCTCACTGTTCTCTCACTATCTCGAGGCCACTTTATCTGAGCTTAGAGACACAGGGCTCACTGGGAGACAAGACAGGTCTTGGGACTTCCCTGGTGGTCCAGTGGCTGAGACTGCTTCCTCTCAATGCAGGGTTAGGGTTAGGTTCAATCCCTGGTCAGGGAACTAGATCCCACATGTTTCAACTAAGACCCAGTGCAGCCAAGTAGGTAAATAAATAACTTTTTTTTTAATTTTAAAGACAGGCCTTCTCCCTGGGAAAGGAATCAGCTGTGGGTTGATGGGATTACAGATAGTCCTTTCCTCCACCTGGCTTACCCTGATACACACGGCAGGCTGGGTGCATGCTGAGTATAGACAAGGAGGAGGGTACAGTGGAGCCCTGTCCTCAAGAGATTCTGAAGGGTCCATCGAGGCTCCATGCAGACCAAGAGATGTCCTACCTCCACATGTGCCCACCTCTGGAGACCTCCTAAATCTCAGACATCACTGTCATCTTCATTGTCCCCTCCACTGCCACCACAAACAACTTTACATAGACCATCCCTTCTGATGGTCTTGACAAAGACCATACAGCCTAAATTTTTTAAATCACTTTTTTTTTTAAATTTAATTCACCTTTAAAAAAAAAATCAGGTAAGAGAATTTTGAGTCATAATCCATATTCATGGCATAGTCTTCATTGCAGACTATATTGTTGTGAAAACTAGGAAGAATCTGTGAGAACAGGGCCTGGGTCCACTGCGATGGTCACTGAATTCCCAGGGCTCAGAAGTGTCTGGCATGACGAGGTGCTCAACACCTTTTGCGCAGTCAGGAAGTGGCAGCGACGGGATTTGAACCCAGATCTCCAGGCTGATTTGGTCCCAGGTCTTCAGCTGGGCCCATCATATTTCATGCCATTTACAGTGTCTCTATATTGGTTTGCAAGAAAGGGAAAAACAGAACTGTGAGCCGACAAGCCCCTGCTCTCCCACCTGGGAGAGGATGGCCTTGGGCAGAAGCACCTAGAAAAGGGAGACAAGGCACCCTCCTCTCAATATGAGGTAATTGCCAGGGTGCCAGGAAGACACCAGGACACGCCCCTTACAAGCAAGAGAGCTTTCCCGGCCAGATTCCCGGAGGACACCTGGGGACAAGGTGTGAGCAGTTCCAGAGAAGAATACTCTCCAGCCCCACCTGATCACTGGAAAGCAAGGGCAGGTGCGTTCTCTCAAGCCAAGTGGGAAGGAAGGGAGGAACTAAAAGAGGAAAATAAAAGTCTAGGGAGGTCAAGTGATTTTCTTCAAGTCATCGTCAGTCACAGGGCCAGACATGATTTCAAAACCTATAGTCTCCTGCTCTACCAACTAAACTACGGGGAGAGGCTGACAGAAGTAGGGAAAACTGAGTCTGTTTGCAGGGAGAAGATTCAGGAAAGAAACCGGCCTTCTTAGGAAATAAAGTAGAAAACTACCTCTTGAGGGCAGGCTCTGAGAGGTATAGGGTAGTGGGTACAGTCTCCTCTCCTTCGTGGGCAATTCATCAAGAAGTGCCAGGGACTTAAAGGTATTCTTTCCATTTAGCCCAGGAATGCAACTACTGGGAATGGATTCTAAAGCCCAAATGCAGGAAAGCATTATGTACAAAGATGTTTACACAGCATTAGTCATAAAAGTAGCAGGTTGGACATGATCCAAATAGCTGATGATAAGAAAATTACGAAGAACATTGAGGCAGTGATAGATTATTGCACAGCCAATTATAGTGTTTTTTGAGAGGGCTTTCTCATGGTGGGGGGGGGAACACTAACACCAACGTGTAGGTGGAGAAAAAACAGGATGTGAAATTATTTATGCCAAATGACAGCAGATATCTAAACAAGGCACAGGAGAAAAACCGGAAGCAAACAGGCCAAAGTGGTACTGCAGTGGCCTTTGTGGGATAAGACCAAGGGAACCTGGGTTGTTTATTCTGCTTGTTATATCTCTTTTCTTTAAAAAAAAATGGAAAATATTTTAAACATTTTACTGATTATAAATTAATACCTTCTGTTGGTAAAAAAAAAAAATTAAATATAGATGTGTGTGAAAGTAAAAAGTGGGCAATTTCCTGGCATTCTAGTGGTTAGGATTCCATGCTTTCACTGCCAAGGGCCTGGGTTTACTCCCTGGTGAGGCAACTAAGATACAGCAAGCTACACAGCATGGCCAAAAAAAATAGAAAGTAAAAAGTGAAAGAACCTTTGTAATTCCACAGGATACAGTATATCTGGCTAAGACTCCAAGCTCCCAGTGCAAGGGGCCCCCGGATTCGATCCCTGGTCAGGCAACTAGATCCCACATGCCGCAACTGAGTTCACACACCACAGCTAAAGATCCTGCGTGCCACAACTAAGACCCGGCACTGCCAACTAAATTAATTAAATATCTAAAAAAGTAGTTACTATCCTCTTAGTCACATACATACACACACTTATCTACATACATCAGTTCAGTTCAGTTCAGTCGCTCAGTCGTGTTCGACTCTTTGCGACCCCATGAATCGCAGCACGCCAGGCCTCCCTGTCCATCACCAACTCCCAAAGTTTACCCAAACTCATGTCCATCAAGTCGGTGATGCCATCCAGCCATCTCATCCTCTGTCATACCCTTCTTCTCCAGCCCCCAATCCTTCCCAGCATCAGGGTCCTTTCCAATGAGTCAACTCTTCGCATGAGGTGGCCAAAATATTGGAGTTTCAGTTTCAACATCAGTCCTTCCAATGAACACCCAGGACTGATCTCCTTTAGGATGGACTGGTTGGATCTCCTTGCAGTCCAAGGGACTCTCAAGAGTCTCCAATACCACAGTTCAAAAGCATCAATTCTTCAGCTCTCAGCTTTCTTCACTGTCCAACTCTCACATCCATACATGACCACTGGGAAAACCATAGCCTTGACCAGATGGACCTTTGTTGGCAAAGTAATGTCTCTGCTTTCAAATATGCTATCTAGGTTGGTCATAACCTTCCTTCCAAGGACTAAGCGTCTTTTAATTTCATGGCTGCAATCACCATCTGCAGTGATTTTGGAGCCCCAAAAAATAAAGTCTGATGCTGTTTCCACTGTTTCCCCATCTATCTGCCATGAAGTGATGGGACCAGATGCCATGATCTTAGTTTTCTGAATGTTGAGCTTTAAGCCAACTTTTTCACTCTCCTCTTTCACTTTCCTCAAGAGGCTCTTTAGTTCTTCACTTTCTGCCATAAGGGTGGTGTCATCTGCATATCTGAGGTTATTGATATTTCTCCCGGAAATCTTGATTCTAGCTTGTGTTTCTCCCAGCCCAGCATTTCTCATGATGTACTCTGCATATAAGGTAAATAAGCAGGGTGACAACATACAGCCTTGACGGACTCCTTTTCCTATTTGGAACCAGTCTGTTGTTCCATGTCCGGTTCCATGGTTTAATGTGCCACTCTGGGATGCAGCAAAACTTCTGGCTCTACACTACGGAAAACAGTATGGAGGTTCCTCAGAAAACTAAAAAATAGAATTACCACAAGATATGGCAACCCCACTCCTGGGCACATTCCCAGAGAAAACTGTAATTCAAAAAGATACATGCACCCTTAAATATTCACAGAAGCACTCTTCATAATATCCAAGACATGGAAACAACCTAAATGTCCACTGACAGATGAATAGATAAAGAAGATATGATACATATATACAATGGAATACTACTCAGTCATAAAAAAATGAATGAAATAATGCCATTTGCAGCAGGATGCAACTAGAGATTATCATACTAATGGAAGCAATCGAGACAAAGACAAATACTGTATGATATCACTTACATGTGGAATCTAATATATGACACAAATGAACCAATCTACGAAGCAGAAACACACACACAGACTAGTACATATAGACTGGATAAGCAACGAGGATCTACTGTATAGCACAGGGAACTATATTCAATATTCTTAGATAAACCATAATGGAAAAGAATATATATTCCTAGAGATCCTAATCCAATGTTTTACAAAGCTTCAGGTAGCTCCTTGTGCAGCCATGGTGGAAGACCCACACGAAAGCAGAGCTGCTCTGGCTAAAAGGAGACAGAGTCACAAACCTCACTCAGTCCCCTTCTCAGCCATCCTTGAAGCTGCTCCCAGGACCACACCAACTCCAGTAATCTGTGGAGAGTCACTGATGCAGCAACTCCACAACTGTAGGATGGAACACTAGCTGCTGCTGCTGCTAAGTCGCTTTAGTCGTGTCCGACTCTGTGCGACCCCATAGACGGCAGCCCACCAGGCTCCTCCTTCCCTGGGATTTTCCAGGCAAGAATACTGGAGTGGGTTGCCATTTCCTTCTCTAATGCCTGAAAGTGAAAAGTGAAAGTGAAGTCGCTCAGTCGTGTCTGACTCTTCGCGACCCCACGGACTGCAGCCCACCAGGCTCCCCCGTCCCTGGGATTCTCCAGGCAAGAACACTGGAGTGGGTTGCCATTTCCTCCTCCAGTGCATGAAAGTGAAAAGTGAAAGTGAAGTCGCTCAGTCGTGTCCGACTCTTCGCTACCCCATGGGCTGCAGCCTGCCAGGCTCCGCCGTCCATGGGGTTTCCCAGGCAAGAGTACTGGAGTGAGGTGCCATTGCCTTCTCCAAAGGCTGCCATCAAAAATGTAGCCTGCATGCACCAATTGGGAAAATTTCCCATGATGCATTTTTAAGTGATGTGGACTGAAAGAAAAACGCACAACGTAACATTGTGAGTTTCAGTTTTCTGTTTGTTTTTTTGGCCACATCAGATGGTATGTGGGCTCTTAGTTCCCCAACCAGGGATCGAACCCATGCTCCTTGAATTGGAAGCTCAGTCTTAACTACTGGACAGCCAGGGAAGTCCCTGTGGGTTTCAGTTTTACGCAGGGACCCTGCTGGAGACTATAGCTCAGGAAACAGCCTCTCAGAAGCTCTGAGGGGACTGGTCTGAAGAGGGAGGGGGAGAAGCCAGTATATGTATGATTTCAGGGAGAGAATAATCAGTGCAGTCAAGCATGAAGATTATTACTAGTCATAGTTCAGATGTCTCAGTTGATTTTAGTGCTCTTCTATGCATGGGGAGATCCAAAAAATCTAGATCCATTAGATTTTTTTCTGAGATATCACCAACTATCTAAGCAGCCTGCTTTTTCAAAGCACATAGCTCCTCATCCTGTTTTTCACCCTGAATTCTTTACAGGGTACTGTCCCTCAGTGATTACAGTAGTTAATGACTTAATCCTTGCAAAACTGGATGGTGGGCAACACTCTTGTTTTATAGTGAGAAAGACAATTTACTGAACAGCAGGTATTATATATGATCCTTACATTTTTAAAAGTCTACATATATGTATTATACAAAATTTTCTGTATGCTTGAGCATGCATATAAAAAATCTTATATATGCCATTCCTGCAGAATCCTTATCACAATGTGTAGTGACACAGTATTTGTTTTCCCATTAATCTGTCAACCTCCCTTCACTAGACAGTAATCTCTTAGGAGACAGGAACCATATCTGCTCACCAGTGGATCTCTAGAGTCCAGATTATTCCCTGGAACATGGTGGGTCCTCAGGAAGTATTTGTTAAAGGTGGACAGAGAAAGATATAGAAAGGAAAAAAGGAGTGAAAGAAAAAAGAAAAACGTGCTCAAAGAAAGGAAGAGGGAAGAAAAAGAAAGAAAGAGAAAAGAAAAGGCAGGGAGGCAAGAAGAAAAAGAGGGGGAGAAAGAGATGGAGAGAGAGAGGGAAGGAAGGAGGAGAAAATCAGAATTGGAATTTTACTTTTACAACTTTAATTGGTTGTTGTTGTTCAATCCCTAAGTCACATTCAACTCTTTGCGACCCCATGGACTGCAGCATATCAGGCTCCTCTGTTCCTCCACTATCTCTCAGAGTTTGCTCAATTTCATGTCCAGTGAGTCCATGATGCTGTCTAACCATCTCGTCCTCTGTCGCCTCCTTCTTCTCCTGCCTTATTGAAGCCTTATTTCCCAGCATCAGGGGCTTTTCCAATGACCTGGCTGTTCCCATCAGGTGGCCCAAGTTTTGGAGCTTTAGCTTCAGCATCAGTCCTTCCAATGAATATTCAGGGTTGATTTCTTTGGCACTCAGAATTCTTTATGGTCCAACTCTCACATCCATGCACAGCTACTGGAAAAACCATAGCTTTGACTATATGGGCCTTTATTGGCAAAGTGATGTGTCTGCTTTTAATTGGTTGAATATCTTTTAAATGTTTTCACTGTAAAATAAAACACAGATACAGAAACTGCTACAGTCCCAATGTATGGCTTAACTAATAATAACTACAAGGTGAATGCCACTGAGACCAAGAAAAAGAACCTGGCCAGCCGCCCACAACCCCCTCCACGTGCTGGTCCCCAAGCACTGCTCCACTTCCTCCAGAAGCAGGAACCTTTATCCTGACTTTTTTCCAGCACAGTGATTGCAAACCAGCCATCGGGGAGCGGGGTGGGGTGGAGGTTTTAAAGTTCCAGCTCCTGGGGCCGCCAAGGTTCTGTTCCCTCTGCAGATACCCTTCTCCTCCCCAAGCTTGCGCAAGACCCGCCTGACCCTGCAGACCCATGGTGTGGGCTCCGCAATCCTCATCCGCTTTCAAAACACAGTTTTAAGCAACCCTAGTGGATTGAGCTTCTGGTCTACGGAGAAAGGGAAGCGAAAGAGGATCAGAAACTGCGCCGAGTGATTTCAAGTTCAAGGTGGTCCATCAGGAAGGTGGTGAGGATGCGCACCACGCGGAAGGGGCAGCCCCGAACCGGCTGGGCAGTTGGTGCAGACCTGGCGGGCACCAGGCACAGCAGGTCAGTGCTGGCCAAGCCGAGGCACAGCAGTGCGTGGCCGGCCTGGAAGTATCTCAGTACCTGCCTGCGGGCATCCATCCATTCACCCATTCACACAGCGGGGCAAACCGGTCCTGGAGGAAATGGGAGGGAAGCACTGCCAGTGGGACCTTGAGGGTGGAGGTGGGAGTCAACTAGGAAGAGTCAGAATTTTGGGAAACTGCTCCCTGTCCCTACACCCGGAGCCTTCTGGTCTGTCCAGTGGGGACTGGGTGGTCACGAGGAGGGAGTGCTGGAGTGCTGAGAACACACTGGCATCACCCTCCACCTGGGAGAGGAAAGAGCCTGGAGGCCTGAACTCCACCTCCACCCACGTTCCCCTGGCTCAGGCCCTGCCATCAACTTGCTGTTGGTCTATCCCTTCAGAGGCTCTCACCTCCTGAGTTCTAAAATGGAGCTGGAGAACCTCTGGGACTACATGCATATCATGAGGTAAAGGACAATGAGGAAGCTTGTGCAGCTGCTCTGACCACATCTGAAGGAAGCAGGTTTGCTTCCCAGACCCAGTCTCTGAGCACAGTCCCTGGGATCCAGTCATCCACATCACGGGGAAGGGAGAGGGGGGATTTCCAAATCAAGGAGAAAGCAAACCAGTGACCACTGAGTCCATCCCCTCAAGGATGTGTTTGTGTTGCACAGTCTTGAAGGAATCATGCTTGGTTTATAAAAATTTCATTTTGTTGCCAACAATTAAGATACAGAGATTACATGTAGAATTCGGGCCAGTTTCCTGCAGGGTCACAGTCACTCAGCTGAGCCCTTTGATGCACCCACACCCAGCTGCACTGAGTTCCTCTGGGCCTTTGAAAGCAAGATTTCCACTTGAAGCTAAGCAAGTGCATGGCGGTGGTTCCATAGCAGAACACAACAGAGGAAGGATTTTGGAGTCAGGAGCTCTCATCTACAGATGAGAAATTCCAAACGCTGACTGTGCCCCAGGAAATGGCACACTGGGCTCCAGGTCTCCGTTTTCCATCCGCACTATGGCGGAGCAGGCGAGCTTAAACATCCCCGTGGACCCAGCACGTTAGATAGGGCCTGTGCACTTCCTTTGTGACCGTTTCTTGTTCCGTCCTTGCTGGGAGGTTGCTGCTCCACTTTCTGCGCACTAGCCGGGAGCCGAGCGTGGGAACGCTGGGCCTCGTCCCTCCCTGGGAGGGGGCCTGAGTTCTGACAGCTACTCCTCCAGTCACTGTCTGCTGCAGCTGCTGACCTGCAGTGCTCCCTGATGGGAGTGCACTTCTTCAGACACTTTGTGCTCATCCCGACAGAACTGATCCTCAGATGATTAAATATTTTCAAGAGAAAAGTTTGAACCCAGTTAATTACATCTTCTCATACTTAGAAAAGCACTAAAAACATTAACTATGATAGCGGCTTCTTATGAATAGCAGGAACCTTCTACCAAGGGGTATGCTGGATTGCACGCACCCCTTCATCAAAATCTCGTATGCACTGGACTTCCCTGGTGGTACAGTGGATAAGAATCCACCTGCCAATGCAGGGGACACTGGTTCAATCCCCGGTCTGGGAAGATTCTACATGCTATGGAGCAACCAAGCCATGTGCCACAATTACTGGAGCCCACACTCTAGAGCCCGGGAACCACAGCTTCTGAGTCAGCGTGCCACAGCTACTGCAGCCCGTGTTCCTAGAGCCTGTGCTGTGCAACAAGAGAAACCACCGCAATGAGAAGTCCCATGGACCACGACGAAGAGTAGCCCCTGCTCACCACAGCCAGAGAAAGCCCAAGAGAAGCAAGGTGCAGCCATAAATTCATTCGTTAATTATTAAAAAAAAAAAAAAAAGACATGCAAAACTTTTTATAAAAACCACACATACTGGCCTCTCCTCTCATCTCAGAACAGTTGTCAGAGCTCTTTGAGAGACTCTCTCCTGGGTTATAATCCTCATGTTGTCTTGAAGACAATTTTCCATTCCTTTCTTAGATTGACTACTGATTACTTTCCCTGTTGACAGTACCCTTGGAGGCACCCTGGGTTACTGCAGAGATGAGGGAGGGGAACCACTGGCATCTGTGGCAGAGGCTGAGCACGCCGATTCCACAGTGCTCGTGGCTGCCTCTCAGGACAGAAACATCGTCCATGCCTCTCCTGATTCTCCTATGTCCCTTCAGGTGTTCATGTCAGTGAAAAACACCAGCCTGCATTTCACACTTTAGCATAAGAGGGTTTACAGATTTTAAAACACACTCTGAGGAGGCAAATTAATGGAAAACTATAGTTTGTTTTGCATAAAATTCCACCAAGTTTTACCCATTTCAGAAAATCACAGCGGGAACAGCCACATCTCTCCTGGAATTTAAGTCCCCAAAACAGTATCCTTAAGGCCCTCTGCACTTGCAGCCGGGCACGGGTGATATTCTATTGTGCTGTGAGCCTCTGTCACTGTGTCACCTGTGCCTGCTGGGGGAATTGGTGGGCATGTACTGACTGAGATGCACAGAAGGATACGATGACCTTCTTTTTCCTTTATATGATTAGGACATTATATGTTGGGATTCTTTTTCCTTTATATATTAGTTGGGACATTATACTGTTTTTAAAATTTTTTAATTATTTATTTATTTATTTTTGGCTATTCTGGGTCTTAGTTGCTGCTTGAGCTTTTCCCTCATTGGGGCATGCGGGCTTCTCATTGCGGTGGCTTCTCTTGTTGAGGGGTAGGGGCTTTACAGCACACAGGCTTCTGAAGTTGCAGCATTTGCTTGTGGTTCCCAGGCTCTAGAGCACAGGCTCAATAGTTGTGGCTCCTGGGTTTAGTCGCTCTGCAGCATCGGGGATCTTCTCAGACCAGGGATTGAACCTGTGTCTCCCGCACTGGCAGACGGATTCTTCACCAGGGAAGCCTCATAATAGCTTCTTAAAAATTACATCTATAGTAAGTTTTATTATCTGTTGATGATTTTTACTGAGGTCCATGGACCCCCCCTGGAGTCCCTGAGACTCTTTCAGGACAATGCTGATATCACTATGATAACATTTGATGATTAAAAAGCCACAGTGGGTGAAACTGCTGGCACTCCAGCAGGAAGCAAGGAAATACCCTAAACTGGGCTGTGTCCTATATAGACACACACTCACAATGACAAAATAGGTCAGTATTACTGAAGAGGACCCTTGATGAAGCAGTAAAAATAATAAATTCCACTGACTCTTAGCCCTTGAGTATACGACCTTTAATATTCTGTGTCATGAGATTGGCAGGATGTATAAGGCACTTTGGCTGGAAGCCTGGGTAGACGACTGTGGAGGAAAAGCACTAGAGAGCTCGTCAGAGTTGGCGCCGATTCTCCTCTTGGTCCATGGAACACTGTTTTTACTGGAAAGAACAACCAACAGACACTGTGGGTATTCAGACTTGCCTATTTGGCAGTCTTTTAAAAATGGGCAAAATGAGCCTGTCCTCTCAAGGAAAAATAGTTGACCATGTTTGTTATCAATGATGAAGCTTAAGGTTTCGAGCAGAAATCAAAATTTTGGAAAACTTGTATCCACCACTATGAGCTTGACAGCTTCCCAATATTTAAAGACTTTACTGAGATGAGTGGCAGTGTTAACGAATGCTGTTTTTTAAAATTAATTTATATATTTTTGGCTATGCTGGGTCTTCACTGCCGCATGCAGGCTTTCTCTAGTTGCAGTGAGCTGGGTGGGGCTACTCTTCATCACGGTACTTGGGCTTCTCATTGCAGTGGCTTCCCTTGTTGCAGAGCACAAGCTCTAGCTGTGCAGGTTAGCAGCTGTGGCGCACAGACTTAGTTGCTCCACAGCATGTGAAATCTTCCCGAATCAGGAATAGAACCCATGTCCCCTGCACTGCTAGGTGGATTCTTATCTACTGTGCCACCAGGGAAATCCATGAATGCTATTTTGGACCCTGTTTAATGATGTGTGTCATCTTTTGGAAGATCTGAACCACTGGGTTAACAAAACTTTCCAAATGACCAATGTGGGGGTACAATAAAAATCACACCTGAGTAAAAGATCCACCTAGGGTATAAGATCGGAGAAGGAAATGGCAACGCACTCCAGTATTCTTGCCTGGGAAATCCCATGGACAGAGGAGCCTGGCAGGCCACAGTCCATGGGGTTGCAAAAAGTCGGACACGACTAAGCGAGTCAACAACAACAGAGTCCAAGAAAGACCTAAACATTTTAAAGTAAGAGAGTAGGACATGCTCATTGATATGGTTTCAGATTCCACACTGTACTAACCTTTAAGAAACTACCCCTTGTTGATTTCTGTGTAGCAACAAGGAAGAAAATCCACAGTTATCTGCAAAGGCTATTAAAACCCTTCTCTGTTTTCAAACTACATACTGTGTGGAGCTAGATTTTCTTCAGTCAAAATGTATCACGTCTCACACCTGTCAGAAAGGCTATCATCAAAAAGACCACAAATAGCAAACACTGGTAAAGACGTGACGAAAAGCAATGGCCTACACACTGTTAGTGAGAATGTAAATTGGTACAGCCACTGTGGAAAACAGGATGGAGGTTCTCAAAAAGCTAAAAACAGAACTACCACATGATCCAGAAATTCCATTCCTGAGTATAGATACATAGAAAATTAAAACACTAACTTACAAATGTACATGCCTTTCATGTTCATAGCAGCATTATTTACAACAGCCATGTCAGGAAAGCAAGCTCAGTGTCACTAACAGATAAGCGAACGGAGAAGACGTGGGACAGACAATGCAATACTACCCCGTCATAAAAGAGAATGAAAATTTGCCATTTCGACAACATGGATGGACTTGGAGAGCATTCTGTTTAGTAAAATAAGTCAGACAGGGAAAAACAAATAATATGTCATCATTTATATGTAGAATCCAGAAAAGAAAACAAATGAGTGAATGTAAAATGGTGAGCAGAAACGGGGGAAAAATCTGGCAATTCTTGAATTGTTAAGAGTTAAGCCATTCCATTCTTAAGTGTATACACCCAAGAGCAATGAAGATACACATCTAACACAAAATATGTACACAAATGTTCATAACGGTATTATTCACAACAGACAAAAGTAGAATCTGCCTAACTATCCAACAGCTCATGAATGCATAAACACAATGAGATAAATCTATATAATATGATTTTGTAATAGAAAGAAATAAAGTACCAGTTCATATTACAGCCTGGATGAACCTTGAAAACACTGTAATAACAGAAGCCAGTCACAGAAGACTGTATACTATTTGACCCCATTGCTTCAAAATGTCCAGAACAAACAAATCTACAAAGATGGAAGGCAGATTAGTGGTTTCCCAGGGCTGGGGGGTAATAGTTAACAGAGGGTACTTTCTTTCTGTAGTCACGAAATGTTCTAAAATTAGACTGCAGTGATGGTTGCACAACTCTATGAAAACACTAAAAAATATTGAATGGTACACTTTGAGTGGGTGAAGTGTACAATATAAGAATTATAGTTCAAGGAGTGGCCAACCAAGATGGAGCAGGCAGACCCGGAGCTCAATTCTTTCAATGGGTACACCAAAATTACAACTTATTACAAAGCAACTTCCTAAGAAAAAGACCTGAAGATCTAAACGTATGGATTAAAGATCTAAACGTAAGACCAGAAACTATAAAACTCCTAGAGGAAAACATAGGCAAAACACTCTCCGACATAAATCACAGCAGGATCCTCCATGACCCACCTCCCAGAATATTGGAAATAAAAGCAAAAATAAACAAATGGGACCTAATTAAAATTAAAAGCTTTTGCACAACAAAGGAAACTATAAGCAAGGTGAAAAGACAGCCTTCAGAATGGGAGAAAATAATAGCAAATGAAGCAACAGACAAACAATTAATCTCAAAAATTTACAAGCAACTTCTGCAGCTCAATTCCAGAAAAATAAACGACCCAATCAAAAAATGGGCCAAAGAACTAAACAGACATTTCTCCAAAGAAGACATACAGATGGCTAACAAACACATGAAAAGATGCTCAACATCACTCATTATTAGAGAAATGCAAATCAGAACCACAATAAGGTATCATTTCACACCAGTCAGAATGGCTGCTATCCAAAAGTCTACAAGCAATAAATGCTGGAGAGGGTGTGGAGAAAAGGGAACCCTCTTACACTGTTGGTGGGAATGCAAACTAGTACAGCCACTATGGAGAACAGTGTGGAGATTCCTTAAAAAACTGGGAATAGAACTGCCATATGACCCAGCAATCCCACTGCTGGGCATATACACCGAGGAAACCAGAATTGAAAGAGACGCATGTACCCCAATGTTCATCGCAGCACTGTTTACAATAGCCAGGACATGGAAGCAACCTAGATGTCCATCAGCAGACGAATGGATAAGGAAGCTGTGGTACATATACACAATGGAATATTACTCAGCCATTAAAAAAAAATACATTTGAATCGGTTCTACTGAGATGGATGAAACTGGAGCCCATTATACAGAGTGAAGTAAGCCAGAAAGAAAAACAACAATACAGTATACTAATGCATATATATGGAATTTGAAAGATGGTAACAATAACCCTATATGCGAGACAGAATAAGAGACACAGATGCATAGAACAATTTTATGGACTCTGAGGGAGAAGGTGAGGGTGGGACGTTCTGGGAGAATAGCATTGAAACATGTATATTATCACATGTGAAACAGAACACCATTCCATGTTCGATGCATGAGACAAGGGCTCAGGGCCGGGGCAATGGGATGACCCAGAGGGATGGGATGGGGAGGGAGGTGGGTGGGGGGTCCAGGAAGGGGAACACATGTAAACCCATGGCTGATTCATGTCAATGTATGGCAAAAACTATTACAATATTGTAAAGTAATTAGCCCCCAACTAAAATAAATAAATTTATTAAAAAAAAAATAAAAAAATAAAAATATATGCACAACCTAAAAAAAAAATAAATAAAATAAAATAAAATAAAAAAAAAGAAAAAGACCTGAAGAGGAGCAGAAAAGATTTTCCACAACTAAAGATATACACAAGGAAACATAATGAGATAGGTAGGAAGGGCAGAGACAGAGTATAGGCACGACCCAAATCCCTGGGTAGGTGATCACAAACAGGAGGAAAATCACTACTGTAAACGTTCTCCCCAATGAGCAAGGAGTCTGAGCCCCACATCAGGCTCCTCAAGACCTGGGACCCTGCACTTGGAAGACAGGATGTCTGGCTTTGAAGGCCATCAGGGGTATGGGTACTGAAGAGCCAGAGGGTGGTAGGAAATAGACGCTCCTCTTAGAAGGCACATGCAAGGGACTTCCCTGGTGACCCAGTGGTTAAGACTCTGTGCTCACACTGCAGGAGGGCATGGGTTCAATCCCTGGTCCCAGGCCAGGGAACTAAGATCCCTCATCTGGCAAGGGGAAAAAAGAGGGAGAAATAAAATCTCACAGGCTCTGGTTTCAGCCCAGAGACAGTAATTTAAAAGGAGGCTGGATCAGGTCACTTGCTAATCTTGGCAAACCTCCCAGAGAGGAAGGAGGCAACTGAGACTCACATTGGGGACAGTGACACTGGAAAAGACCTTTTGGTCACTCCTATCTCAAGGACACTGTACTGGCAAGTGCCATTTAGAAATACTCCCCCTATCCTGGTAGTTCCAGGAACATACCCACTAACAAGCAGGTGAGCAACAGACCCTGAACCCCAGGCCATACGATGAGGCAGAAAGTAAAGAGTCCCCACCTAAAAGAAGGGCCTCAATACAAGGGCCTTGCAGGCACTGGGCTAGTGGAAAGCGCCACCTACCAAATTTATGAAACCTATAATTTCAAACATATATGCACCCTTATATTCACTGCTGCATTATTCAAAATAGTCCAAGTATGCAAGAAACCTAAGTGTCAAGCAATAGGTGTAAAGATAAAGAAGATGGGATGTATATACACTATAGAATATAGCTCATTAATAAAAAGAAGGATATATTGTCATTTGCAACAACATGGATAAATATAGAAGGTATAATCTAACTAAAATAAGACAAAGAAACAAAAAATCCGATTGAACCCAGGTATGAAATCTGGAAAACAACAACAACAACAAAAAAAAAACCAAAAACACAACTGAACATACGGAAATAAAATCAACTCATATATACTGAGAAAAAGTGAAGTAAGTAAGAAAGAAAAACATAAATACCCTCTGCAATGACTAATACGTGGAATCTAAAAAACAAAAATAAACATAAGAAAACAGAAACAGGCTCAGAGATACAGAGAAAAATCTGGTGGTTGCCAGAAATGAGGTGAGTAAAGGGGTGAGGAGAATAAATGAGGGAAAATAAAAAATAAAAACTTACACCAATGAAATAATTACATCACAAGATATAGTGTACAGCATAGGGAATACATTCAAAATATTGTAACAATTTTGTATGGTGACATAAGGCAACTCTACACATGAACATCACCAGATGGTCAATACCAAAATCAAATTGATTACATTCTTTGCAGCCGAAGATGGAAAAGCTCTATACAGTCAGCAAAAACAAGACCAGGAGCTGACTGTGGCTCACATTATGAACTCCTTATTGCCAAATTCAGACTTAAATTGAACAAAGTACGGAAAACCACTAAGCCATTCAGGTATGACCTAATTCAAATCCATTACAATTATACACTGAAAGTGACAAATAGGTTTAAGGGACTAGATCTGATAGGGTGCCTGAAGAACTATGGACAGAGGTTCTTAACACTATACAGGAGGTGGTGATCAAAATCATCCCCCAAAAGAAGAAATGCAAAAAGGCAAAATGGTTGTTTGAGGAGGCCTTACAAATAGCTATGAAAAGAAGAAAAGCTAAAGGCAAAGAAGAAAAGGAAAGATATACCCATTTGAATGCAGAGTTCCAAAGAATAGCAAGGAGAGAGAAGAAAGCCTTCCTCAGTGATCAATGCAAAGAAAAAGAGGAAAACAACAGAATGGGAAAGACTAGAGATCTCTTCAGAAAAATCAGAGATGCCAAGGGACCATTTCATGCAAAGATGGGCACAATAAAGGACAGAAGCTGTTTGGACCTAACAGAAGCAGAAGATATTAAGAAGAGGTGGCAAGAATACACAGAAGAACTGTACAAAAGATATCTTAATGACCCAGATAACCACAATGGTGTGATCACTCACCTAGAGCCAGACATCCTGGAGTATAAAGTCAAGTAGGCCTTAGGAAGCATCACTACGAACAAAGCTAGTGGAGGTGATGGCATTCCAGCTGAGTTATTTCAAATCTTAAAAGATGATGCTGTTGAAGTGCTATACTCAGTATGTTAGCAAATTTGGAAAACTTGGCAGTGGCCACAGGACTGGAAAAGGTCAGTTTTCATTCCAATCCCAAAGAAAGGTAATGATAAAAAATATTCAAACGACTGCACAATTGCACACATTTTACACACTAGCAAAGTAATGCTCAAAATTCTCCAAGCCAGGCTTCAGCAATACGTGAACTGTGAACTTCCAGATATTCAAGCTGGTTTTAGAAAAGGCAGAGGAACCAGAGATCAAATTGCCAACATCTGCTGGATCATCAAAAAAGCAAGAGAGTTCCAGAAAAACATCTACTTCTGCTTCATTGACTATGCTAAATCCTTTGACTACATGGATCACAACAAACTGTGGAAAATTCTTAAAGAGATGGGAATACCAGACCACCTTACCTGTCTCCTGCGAAACCTGTATGCAGGTCAAAGTGCAACAGTTAGAACTGGACATGGAGATACGGACTGGTTCCAAATTGGTAAAGAAGTACATCAAGGCTGCATATTGTCACTCTGCTTATTTAACTAACATGCAGAGTATGTCGTGCAAAATGTTGGGCTGGATGAAGCACAAACTGGAATCAAGATTGCCAGGAGAAATATCAATAACCTCAGATATGCAGATGACACCACCTTTATGGCAGAAAGTGAAGAGGAACTAAAGAGCCTCATGATGAAAGTGAAAGAGGAGAGTGAAAAAGCTGGCTTAAAACTCAACATTCAAAAAACTAAGACAACGGCATCCAGTCCCATCACTTCATGGCAAATAGATGGGGAAGCAAAGGAAACAGTGACAGACTTTATTCTCTTGGGCTCCAAAAATCACTGCAGATAGTGACTGTAGCCATAATATTAAATGATGCTTGCTCCTTGGAAGAAAAGCTATGACATACCTAGACAGTGTATTAAAAAGCAGAGACATTACTTTGCCAACAAAGTCCGAACAGTCAAAGCTATGGTTTTTCCAGTAGTCATGTATGGATGTGAGAGTTGGACAATAAAGAAGGCTGAGCACCAAAGAATTGATGCTTTTGAACTGTGGTGTTGGAGAAGACTCTTGAGAGTCCCTTGGACTGCAAGAGATCAAACCAGTCAATTCAAAAGGAAATCAATCCTGAATATTCATTGGAAGGACT
Organism: Giraffa tippelskirchi; assembly: GCF_054371585.1. Lineage (NCBI taxonomy): Eukaryota > Metazoa > Chordata > Mammalia > Artiodactyla > Giraffidae > Giraffa > Giraffa tippelskirchi. The sequence goes on along the minus strand of NC_137276.1, from coordinate 64,633,772 downwards.
GGTGCTAAAGCTCCAATACTTGGGCCACCTGATGCAAAGATCTGACTCATTAGTAAAGACCCTGATTCTGGGAAAGAGTGAGAACAGGAGAAGGGGACGACAGAGGATGAGATGGTTGGATGGCATCACCGACTCAATGGACCTGAGTTTGAGCAAGCTCTGGGAGATGGTGAAGGATAGGGAAGCCTGGCATGCTGCAGCCCATGGGGTCACAAAGAGTAGGACACGACTGAATGCCTGAAGAACAACAATAGGGCAACTAACCTATAGTGGTGATCAATTTGCAATGTATTGAAACATCAGTATATTACACACTCTTATAGTATGTCCAAGTGAAAGTCGCTCAGTTGTATCCAACTCTTTACGACCCCATGGACTTAGTCCATGGAATTCTCCAGGCCAGAATACTGGAGTGGGTAGCCTTTCCCTTCTCCAGAGGATCTTCCCAACCCAGGGATTGAACCCAGGTCTTCCACACTGCAGGCAGATTCTTTACCAGATGAGCCACAAGAGATGGGAATACCAGACCATCTGACCTGTCTCTTGAGAAACCTGTATGCAGGTCAGGAAGCAACAGTTAGAACTGGACATGGAACAACAGACTGGTTCCAAATAGGAAAAGGAGTATGTCAAGGCTGTATATTGTCACCCTGCTTATTTAACTTATATGCAGAGTACATCATGAGAAACGCTGGGTTGGAAGAAACACAAGCTGGAATCAAGATTGCCGGGAAAAATATCAGATATACAGACGACACCACCCTTATGGCAGAAAGCGAAGAAGAACTAAAGAGCCTCCTGATGAAAGTGTAAGAGGAGAGTGAAAAAGTTGGCTTAAAGCTCAACATTCAGAAAACTAAGATCATGGCATCTGGTCCCATCACTTCATGGGAAATAGATGGGGAAACAGTGCAAACAGTGTCAGACTTTATTTTGGGGGGCTCTAAAATCACTGCAGATGGTGATTGCAGCCATAAAATTAAAAGATGCTTACTCCTTGGAAGGAAAGTTATGACCAACCTAGGAAGCATATTGAAAATCAGAGACATTACTCTGCCAACAAAGGTCCGTCTAGTCAAGGCTATGGTTTTTCCAGTAGTCATGTATGGATGTGAGAGTTGGACAGTGAAGAAAGCTGAGCGCCGAAGAATTGATGCTTTTGAACTGTGGTGTTGGAGAAGACTCTTGAGAGTCCCTTGGACTGAAGGAGATCCAACCAGTCCATCCTAAAGGAGATCAGTCCTGGGTGTTCATTGGAAGAACTGATGTTGAAGCTGAAACTCTAATACTTTGGCCACCTGATGTGAAGAGTTGACTCATTGGAAAAGACCCTAATGCTGGGAAGGATTGGGGGCAGGAGGATAAGGGGACGACAGAGGATGAGATGGCTGGATGGCATCACTGATTCGATGGACATGGGTTTGGGTAGACTCCAGGAGTTGGTGATGGACAGGGAGGCCTGGAGTGCTGCGGTTCATGGGGTCGCAAAGAGTCAGACACGACTGAGTGACTGAATTGAACTGAACTGATAGTATGTCCACTGCAGTTACATTAAAAAAAAAAAAAACTACAATTCAATGCTGTTTTTTTTTTTTTTTTTCAAAATTGACTTTTCTGGAACCAGGGTTGCGAAGGGGAACCTTAGCCAGAGGGCTAGTGTGGAGAATCCTGCCCTCTGGTGACTGATCCTAGGACAGCATCCCAGAGGAAAGGAAATTGGCATCTGCTATCCTAGAAATGACCACAGGAGGGCACCACAAGGCAACAATCGCTCCTCACCACTGGGAAACTGCTCCCAATCTTTGGAAGCCCCACATCCAGTCAGATGTTTCAGGGACTGAAACAGATGAAGAGCAAGAGCAAGAGCCAGGCCAGGGCAGGAGTGACCGTATACAACTGTCCACAGTAACGATGCCCAGAGGACCCCCAATAGCAGCCTAAGCCATCTTCTCATCACTGCACCCGATTCACAGAGAACTGGACACATATAAAACAGTTACTCCCTACAAGGGATTTAAAACACCATTCACTTGTTCATTCTGTCTAGAAAAGATGCTGGAGCACCTACAGAGAGCCAGGGACTGGAAAGAAGTCACTGAGGACACAGGGATGAGCAAGAGAGACTAGGTCCTGCCTCGCTGGGTCTTGGCATCTACTGAGGGAGACAGACTTGAAGACAAACTTCATCCACACACAAAGTTCACTTAAGGCGACTTTCCCAGCAGTCCAGTGATGCAGAACTCAAGCTTCCACCGCAGGGGCACGAATCTGATCCCAGGTGGGGAACTAAGATCCCACAGGACTTCTGGAGTGGCAAAAACAAAAATAAGCTCCCTCAGGGACTCTGAGGGGGTCAGGTGCTTTACGGGCATCTGAGGTAGGGGTTTGTTGATCCTGAAAGGCAAGAAAGATACTGGAGGAATGTAAGTGTAAGAGCATCCTCTGGGATGCTGCCCTAGGATCAGTCACCAGAGGGCAGGATTCTCCACACTAGCCCTCTGGCTAAGGTTCCCTGATGCAATCCCAGTTCCACAAAAGTCAATTTGGGGAAAAACAAAACAAAACAAAAAAAAAACAGCATTGAATTATAGTTCTTTTTTTTTTTTCTTTAATGTAAGTACAATGGACATACTATAAGAGTGTGTAATACACTGATGTTTCAATACATTGCAAATTGATCACCACTATAGGTTAGTTGCCTTATTGTTGTTATTCAGTAAGTGTAGGTGTAGGAGTGAAGGTGTAGGAGTTTCTGAGGTGATGCTGGGGAAGGGGAGTTTCAGGCTGAGGGAAGAGCCCAAAGTGCAAAAGCCTGGCGGCAAGAAAACCCCTGGTGCCCTCCAGGAACAGAAGGAGGCCAGTTAGGTTGCAATGGTATCAACCACAGAGCAGAATGAAGCTGTCAGACAGGCCACGATGTGCATGAATCTCCAGGACACTCTGAGAAGTGAAAGGAGCCCGGGTCCCAGAGTCACCTCCTGCATGATTCCGTGTTCATGAAGGATTCACACTCCGCAAATCCACAGGGAGGTTGTCAGGGGCTGGGGAGAGGGGATGGGGAGTGGCTGCGTCAGGGGTGCAGGCTTCCTTTTGGGAAGGAACGACAATGTTCTGGAATGAGGTAGAGGTGACAGGGGCACAACATGCTGAATGGACTAAGTGCTGTGCACAAGACTGAGCTGATGTCCTGTGACTTCACCTCCAAAAAAGCCACAGCCCAGTGTGTGGAGTTCAGTGAGGGAGGAGCAGGAAGGCAGGGAAGCCCAGGGCGGGGCACTGGTGGGAAGGCAGGGAGGGGTCTGGCCTCTGTGTTTAGGGATCCTCAAGCATGGAACACTGAGTGGGGAGAGGCTCCCAGTGACCACACTGACCACTGGGCAAAAGGAGACAAAAGAAGAGAGAGAGGATAAGTCAGACCTAATAACCCATGGTCGTGGCAGGACAGCAAGACAAGGAAACACAAGGAATAACCAGTGTTGCTGAGCCATCATGGACTGTTGGAGGGAGTGCAAATTAGTGCAGCCACTGTGGGAAACAGTGTCGAAGTTATGAAAAAATTAAGACTAGAGCTACTATGTGACCCAGCAATTTCAATCCTATGTATTTATCCACAGGAGGAAAAAAACAGTAATTTGGAAAGATAAATGCAATCCTATGTTCAATTCAGCATTATTCATAACAGCCAAAACACAGAAGTCATCTATATGTTCACCCATCCAGGTATAGAGAATGGAGATGTGATGCACATATTTCTAAATACATACACATACTAATAAATGTATATATATATACATACTTATAAGTAAACATACACATGTATTATTACCACACATTTAATATTACTCAGCTGTAAAAAGCAAGAAATCTTGCCATTTGCAACCACCTGGATACACTTAGGAGGTATTATGCTAAATGAAGTAAGTCTGAAAGAGAAAGATAATCTCTGATTTCTCTCATATGTGGAATCAAAAGACAAAAACAAATGAACACAAGAAAATGGAAACAGGTTCAGAGATACTGAGAAAAAACTTGGTTTCCTTAGGGGCAGTGGCTTCCTTAGGGGAGATGCAAAAAATTACTGATAGAGACTAAAAAATATATGTTTCCAATTATAAAACAATTATATCATGGGATATAATGTACAGAGTAGGGAACATATTCAAAATCTTGCAACAACTTTGCATGGTGAGAGAAAGCAACAAGGTTTCTCCTGGTGATCATTATGCAGTGCATCAAATCACTGTAATATACACTTGAAACTGTTACAGAAAGTCTCTTGTACTTCAGTTAAAAAAAATAATTACAGTTCAATGTTGTTATTGTTTTCAAAATAGACTTTTACAAAGCTGGGGTTCCACAGAGAATCTTAGCCAGAGGACTGATGTGAGGAATCCTTCTCTCTTGTGGCCAATTCTAGAATAGCATCCGAGAGGCCAGGAAACTGGCACTTGCTATCCTAGAAATTACCACAAGAGGGCAGCAAAAGGCAATATTAGCTGCATTCACCCCTGGGAAAAGGTTCCCGATCTTTGGAAGCCCCACACCCAGCCAGATGCCCAAGGATTGAAACAGGTGACAAGAAAGAGCCAGGGCAGGAGTGACCTGATACAACTGTCCACAGTAATGATGCCCACAGGGCCCCCATTAGCAGCCTATCTTCTCTGGCTCCCACTACAGCCCTAGTGAGGGGCACCCCAGACCCCAAAACTCACACAGGGCTGAGGAAGATACAGAACTGGGCACCAGAGACCCACAAGTTCTTGGATGCCAATTCTGATCGCCACTGCATCTGAAGTGCAGAGAACTGGACACACATAAAACAGTTTATCCCTATAAGGGATTTAAAACACCATTCGCTTGCTCATTCCATCCAGAAAAGATGCTGGAGCACCTACAGAGTGCCAGTCAGGGATTGCATAGTAGTCACTGAGGACATAAGGATGAGCAAGAGGGACCCAGATCCTGCCAAGACGGGTTGTGACATCTATTGGAGGAGGCAGGCCTGAAGAAAAACCTCACAGGCACCCAAATCAAAGCTCACTTAGGGAAATTTCCTGACGGTCCAATGGTTCAGAATCTCCACTTCCACTGCAGGGGGTGAGGGTTTGATTTCTGGTCAGGGAATTAAGATTCCATTGGCCCATGGAGTGGCCAAAAGGGAAAAAAAGAAAAAAACCCTCAGAGGCTCTGTAGGAGGACAGGTGCTCTGCACCTGAGGAAGGATCTTGTTCATCCTCAAAGGCAAGACAGAAACTGGAGAAGGCATCGGAGTTTCTCAGGTGTTGCTCAGGGAAGGGGAGTTTCAGGCTGAGGGAAGAGCCTGAAGCGGGGAATCCTGGAGGCAAGAAAGGCTCGGTGCCGTCCAGGAATGGAAGGAGGCCAGTTAGGTTGCAATGATAACAGCCACAGAGTAGAATGAAGCTCTCATACAGGCCACGGTGTGCATGAACCTCCAAAACACTCTGAGAAGTGTAAGGAAGCTGGGTCCCAAAGCCACCTCCGGCGTGTTTCTGTTTGTATAAACTATCCAGGAATAGCAAATCCACAGGGAGGAAAAGCAGACGAGCGCCTGTCAGGGGCTGGGGGAGAGGGGACGGGGAGTGACTGCATCAGGGTGCGGGCTTTCCTTTCGGCGTGATGACAACGTTCTGGAACAGTGTAGACACGACAGGGCACAACATGCTGAACGAAGTAAATGCTCTGAACAAGAATGATCTGCTCTCCCTAGAATGTCACCTAGAATGTATATGGTTCACTGAGGGAGGGGCAGGCAGGCAGGGAAGCGTAGGGCTCGGGGAGCACTGGCAGGCTTCACCTGCCTGGGAAATCAGGGAGGAGCTGGCCTTTGTGTTTAGGGACCCTGAAGCAGGGAACATTGAACGGGGACATGCTCACAGTGACCACACTGACAACTGGGCGAAAGGAAAACAGAGGAAGCAGAGTCTAGGTAGAGCTGATGGCCCAGGGCTGTGGCAGGACAGGAAAGACTAGGAGACACAAGGAGTAACAAGCATGTGATTACACGGAGCAAAGGAAACCGTCCTGGGCTGTCGGTAGGAATGCAAATTCCTGCAGTCACTGAGGGAACAGTGTGGAAATTACAACAAAAATTAAAAGCAGAACTACCATGTGACCCAATCCTGTGTCTTTCTCCACACACACGTACAAAACAATTCTCACTGATTTGAAAAGATAAATGCACTCCGATGTTCTTGGCGGCACTATTCACAACAGCCAAGATATGGAAGCCACCTATGTGTCATCCATACAGGTACAGAAAATGGAGATATGAGCTCCTAAATCACTGAGGATGGTGACTGCAGCCATGAAATTAAATGAAATTAAAAGACACTTGCTTCTTGGAAGAAAATCCGTGACAAACCTAGACAGTGTATTAAAAAGCAGAGACATCACTTTGCCAACAAAGGTCTGTATAGTCAAACCTATGGTTCTTCCAGTAGCCATGTATGAATGTGAGAGATGGACCATAAAGAAAGCTGAGCGTCGAAGAACTGATGCTTTTGAACTGTGGTGCTGGAAAAGATTCTTGAGAGTCCCTTGACGGTAAGAGAATCAGAGCAGTCAGTCCTAAAGGAAACCAATCTTGAATATTCATTGGAAGGACTGATGCTGAACCTGAAGCTCTAATACTTTGACTACCTGATGCAAAGAGCTGGCTCACTGGAAAAGACCCTGATGCTGGGAAAGATTGAGGGGAGGAGGAGAATGGGATGACAGAGGACAGGGTGGTTGGATGGCATCACCGACTCAATGGACATGAGTTTGAGCAAACTCCAGGAGATAGTGAAGGACAGGGAAGCCTGGTGTGCTGCAGTCCATGGGGTTTCAAAGAGTCAGACACAACTGAGCAACTGAACACAACAATATACATAACACACGTGTGTGTACTCCTATTCTTTTCAACTCCATGAGTGCAGACGGCCAGGCTCCTCTGATTATGGAATTTTCCAGTCAAGAATACTGGAGTGTGTTACCATTTCCTCCTCCAGGGGATCTTTCTGACCCAGGGATTGACCATGCCTCTCTTCTGTCTTTGCATCCTTGACATTGGCAGGAAGTCCATAGAGACACACACATTCAAATACTACTTAATACAGAAAGCAAGAAATCTTGTTATTTGCAACTACATGGATGCATCTAGACGGTATTATGCTTTGTGAAGTAACCTTACAGAGAAAGAGAAAAACACTCTGATTTTACTCATATGTGGAATTTTTTAAAAAAGTGAACATAACAAAATGGAAAAAGGCTCAGAAATACAGAGAAAAACTGGTGGTGGTCTGACAGGGGCAATGAGGGGAATACCTTAAGTGAGACTAAAAAATATAAACTTCCACTTATAATTGTGTCACAGAATATCATGTACAACACAGAAAATATATTCAAAATATTGTAGTGACTTTGAATCACCATTCAGAGAGCAAATAGTCTTATCCTGGTGATTGTATTGCAATGTATGAGATCACTGAATTATACACACCTGAAAACTCATATAATATTGTAAGTAGATTGTAGTTCAATTAAAAAAAAAGAATTACAGTTCAAAGCTTTTTTTTTTAATTAGTTTATTTTCTATTTTTTAACTTTACAATAATGTATTTGTTTTGCCATACATTGACATGAATCCACCATGAGTGTACATGTTTTCCCCTTCCAGAACCCCCCTTCCACCTCCCTCCCCATCCCATAAATCGACTTACATGAAGCTGGGATTCCACAGGGGAACCTTAGCCAGATGCCTAGTGTGGAAAATTCCTGCCCTCTGGTGGCCAATTCTAGCATAGAACCCAAGAGTCAAGGAAACCGACCCTTGATCTCCTAGAAATGACCACAAGGAAGCTGCTGCTGCTAAGTCGCTTCAGTCGTGTCCGACTCTGTGCGACCCCATAGACGGCAGCCCACCAGGCTCCGCCGTCCCTGGGATTCTCCAGGCAAGAACACTGGAGTGGGTTGCCATTTCCTTCTCCAATGTATGAAAGGGAAAAGGGAAAGTGAAGTCGCTCAGTCGTTTCCGACTCTTAGCGACCCCATAGACTGCAGCCTACCAGGCTCCTCCGTCCATGGGATTTTCCAGGCAAGAGTACTGCAGCAGCACAAGGCAACATTCACTGCGCTCAAGCCTGGGAAACTGATCCCAGTGTTCTGAAGCCCCACGCCCTGACAGATTCACAAAAGGCTGGAATAGGTGATGACGAAGAGCTTTATACAACTCTCCACAGTAATGATGTCCAAACTGCCCTCATTAACAGCCTAACCATCTTCTCTGGCTTCCACTGAAGCCCTAGGAAGGGCACCCCAGACCCCCAAAACTCACACAGAGCTGAGGAGGAGGTAGAATTGAGCACCAGTAACACAAGTTACTGGATCACCGCTGCACCTGACACTCAGAGAATTTAATGCATATAAACTTTTCCTTCCTGCGTGCATGCTAAGTTGCTTCAGTCGTGTCTGAGTCTTTGCGACCCCATGGACTGTAGCCCAGCAGGCTCCTCTGTTCATGGGATTCTCTAGGCAAGAATACTGGAGTGGGTTGCCATTTCCTTCTCCATGGGATCTTCCCAGTCCAGGGATAGAACCTACATCTTATGTCTCCTGCATTGGCAGGTGGGTTACTTATCACTAGCGCCACCTGGAAGGCCCCTTTCCTTCCTAGTTATTCCTAAATAATATAAAACAAGAGACACTACAAGTTGTATAAACTAGACTTAAAATATCTCAAGTATTTTTTTTTTTAATATCAGACACCTAAGATTGGACAAAAGCAAAATAACCCAGCATTATAATTTTCAATTCTGTTTCTTACCAAGATTATGTGTGAATAAGCAACGCTCAGCTGGTGGTGCTGATGTGACCATCAGCTGCTGTAGGGCTAGGTAACAGAGGCTACCCTGGGAGCAGGCCCTCTGGCCCAGATTCAGGGCAAAGGAGTGGCTTCCTGGCAGCCTATGTGGCTGCAAAGCTACGTGCAGAAGGGATCGTGGCCCTTCCACCAGTGTCCTGAGAGGCCACATCTGTTCTTGCCCCAGTTCTCCAAGGGGGAGATCCCACCCCTCACCTCCTGCCCTTGGCCATAGATTATTTTTATCTGTTCCAATTACCAGTTAGCCTGGCAGCCCTGTCATTTGGGAGCCTAGCCACCTCTGTACTATAATTTCCCAGCAGACAACTTAGACCTTAAAATGGCCCTTTGACACAGACTCTGGTGATGCTCTGTGGCCAGAGCCTCTTCTGCAAATGAGGGTCAGGACTTGGTGCTGTGGTGTCAAAACTGGGGAGGAGGAGGTTGGGCCTCTGGAGTTTCTGCATCTGCCTCTTCTCCACCCTTAAACTGGGCTTGTCCATCTTGAGTGTGACATCTCTTCTCACAGGGGAAGGACTGGTGCCGAGTGTGGGACTGGCAGGAGCAGCCCCATACCCAGCTCAGATGTAGGGTAACCTTTGCCTCCCCACTGACCTGGCCTGGTATTCGTGACATGGCTGCTACTCTGCCTCAAGGATGACTCCAGGAACCCTCTGTGTGCTTGTCACGTTATTTCACTGCAACTCACCTTCCATCATGCACCTCCTCTAACTGCTCATAAGAAGCAATCAAGATGCTATTGAGGACTTACAGAGCACCCAAAATGGCTGAGGTTGTTTCATTTGGGGTTTTTCAGGGGCAGATTTTCATATACTTAATGAGTATAAATACATCAACATGCACAGAAACCTTAATAAAAAAGAAAGAAAGGAAATAAAATCAGAAAATGGATGAACTCATTTGCTACACTGTCTTTCCCTGACACACATCACTGGTAGTGAGTCTTTGGCTTAAAAATACACCATTTCAAAACACTCTTCGACATAAATCACAGCAGGATCCTCTATGACCCACCTCCCAGAATATTGGAAATAAAAGCAAAAATAAACAAATGGGACCTAATTAAACTTAAAAGCTTTTGCATAACAAAGGAAACTATAAGCAAGGTGAAAAGACAGCCTTCAGAATGGGAGAAAATAATAGCAAACAAAGCAATGGACAAAGAATTAATCTCAAAAATATACAAGCAACTCCTGCAGCTCAATTCCAGAAAAATAAATGACCCAATCAAAAAGTGGGCCAAAGAACTAAACAGACATTTCTCCAAAGAAGACATACAGATGGCTAACAAACACATGAAAAGATGCTCAACATCACTCACTATTAGAGAAATGCAAATCAAAACCACAATGAGGTACCATTTCACGCCAGTCAGAATGGCTGCTATACAAAAGTCTACAAGAAATAAATGCTGGAGAGGGTGTGGAGAAAAGGGAACCCTCTTACAATGTTGGTGGGAATGCAAACTAGTACAGCCACTATGGAGAACAGTGTGGAGATTCCTTAAAAAACTAGGAATAGAACTGCCATATGACCCAGCAATCCCACTGCTGGGCATACACACAGAGGAAACCAGACTTGAAAGAGACGCGTGTACCCCAATGTTCATCACAGCACTGTTTACAATAGCCAGGACATGGAAGCAACCTAGATGTCCATCAGCAGACGAATGGATAAGGAAGCTGTGGTACATATACACAATGGAATATTACTCAGCCATTAAAAAGAATACATTTGAATCAGCTCTATTGAGATGGATGAAACTGGAGCCTATTATACAGAGTGAAGTAAGCCAGGAAGAAAAACACCAATACAGTACACTAATGCATATATATGGAATTTGAAAGATGGTAACGATAACCCTATATGCGAGACAGAAAAAGAGACACAGATGCATAGAACAGTCTTATGGACTCTGTGGGAGAAGGTGAGGGTGGGACGATCTGAGAGAATAGCATTGGAACATGTACATTATCATATGTGAAACAGAACTCCATTCCAGGTTCGATGCATGAGACAAATGATCAGGGGCAATGGGATGACCCAGAGGGATGGGATGGGGAAAGAGGTGGGAGGGGGGTTCAGGATGCGGAACACATGTAAACCCATGGCTGATTCATGTCAATGTATGGCAAAAAAAAAACACTACAATATTGTAAAGTAATTAGCCTCCAACTAAAATAAATTAATTAATTAAAAAAATTAAAAAACGCCATTTTCTCTGTGTCAGCCACCATGCTAAGCACCTATGCTGCAGAGTTTGCTACTGGCCCATTTTAAAGATGAGGAAACTGAGGCTCAGAAAGGTCTCATGGCCAGCAGGTAGCAGAACTGATTTCCTTGCTGTGGAATGCTTAATGCATGTCTGTCTTATCACCAGTATGCAAGCTCCCCAGCAGAGAGAGTGCATTGGTTTTACCTCTGCCTCCCCAGTATCGAGCATAGGGCTGGACATGTAATGCTAAATATTTGTTAAATAAACTAATGGTTAATTATAAATTGCAAAGCTATTTTCCAATATATGATTATATTTCTTTGCTCACCTTTTCCCCTTACTCTTGACTTCTCTTTTTTTATTAAAAAAATTTTTTGACCATGCAGTGCAGCTTGTAGGATTTTAGTTCCCCGAGCAGGGTTTGAATCCAGGCCCTCAGCAGTAAGAGCATGGAGTCCTAACCACTGGATCACTAGAAAATTCCCCCCAATCATTTTAACATTTTTTTTCTTCTGGTTTTATTGAGATGCAGTTGACACACAGCACTATATAAATTTAGTGTGTACGGCATAATGATTTGATTTACCAGCATCATGAAGTGATTACCACAAGTTTGGTGAACATCCACCATCTTATATTGATAAAAATTAAAGAAAAAAATTGTTTTCTTATGCTGGAACTCAGGATTTACTCTTTTAACAACGTTCATCTATCATATCCAGCAGTGTTAATTATATTTATCACATTACAGCCCTTCTTCTGCAATAATTAAGTCTATCTTGGTGGCTCTATTTCCCTTCACACCCCCAGAAGGCTTTGGAATCTGTAGGCCCACTAAAACTGGAGGTGTGAGGCCACTACCTCTGAGATTCAGCTTAGTATAATGGATAAGAATGCAATCTTTAGGGAATTCCCCGATGGTCCAGTGGTTAAGAATCCGCCTTGCAATGCAGAGGACTCGGGTTTGATCAATCCCTGGTCAGGGAGCTAATATCTCACATGCCTCAGAGCGACTAAGCCCCCACACCATAACTACTGAAGCCCACACACTCTGGAGCCCCTGTGACGCAACTGCTGAGCTTGCACACCACAACTAGAGAGTCTGTGAGCCATAAAGAAGAGATCTTATACAATGCAAGGAAGCTCCCTCATGCCACAACTGAGACCTGACACAGCACCCCCCCCCCCAAAAAAAAGGCCTGCAATCTTTAGAGCCGAACTATGGGGGTTTGAATCCTGGCTGTGCTATTGACTATTTGGGTGACCTAGGTGAGCATCAGTTTCCTCACCTTTAAAATGGGGATAATGATAGTGTGTGCTGTGAACGATGATGGGGTGTGCTGCTAAGACACACTTGAGAGGCTCCTGGCCTCTATTGTTACTCTACCCACTGAAGTGGCAATGAGCTCTGCATGCACTGTGACCAGCTTCGCCAGAGTGGAATCTGATGGCGCCTGGGCTCGTGACCATGCTGCACGCCTCTGGCCTCTCATCCTGGGGCTTCTCTGAGGCCATCGAAGCGTGCGATGCTTATGGCTCTGTTTGTGTGTGTCTGTACAGCTCTTTGGGGTGGACACTGGCCAATAAGAAACTGGCGCTGGTGGATAAATACTTCCTCCTATGCCTCCTGGTCCAGCTGTCTTGAGTTGCATTTTATATGTCATCTTAAAGGGTAACCCCTGAGGATAGAGCAATCGTTCAAGTACACCCAAAGGCAGCCAGGTGGATCACACACCTTGGCTTCAACTCTGCCTCCTTCCCTGCTTCACTTCTATCCCTTCCTCCCTCCTGCTTCCTGGGGTCACTCTTCCTAACACAGCAATGGTCATCAGCTCTGGCCTCAGGCTTTGCTCTCTAGGAACCCAGACACGACAACAGTCACCTTCCTCAAAGGGTGTTGGAGGATGGAAGGAACAGAAATGGCCACTGAACGGAGATGGAAGGCATCTTGAGACAGAACAACGAGGCAGGAAGCTCCATCTCATCAATGGATCGGTTCATCACAGGATAACTTGCTCTCAAGGTGGGATCGGGCTGACAATGACCTGGGAGCATTCAGAGCTGCACTCTGCACTGCCAAGGGGCCATTCACACAGTTTCATAGTTAACCTAGGGTATATGTTTGGAAATAGGACATGCATTCCTAAGTCAAGATTCATGAATGGGTAACTTGTCTCGTGGGGGCAGGGAACCCGGCAGCAAAGGTCTTTATCATTGTTTGAGGACTAACAGGGCATAGCGGTCACCTGGTCCAAACGATTATTAAACAGCATGTATTAACTACCAAGCCCTTGCAGACAGAGAAGTGATTTACTGCGCAGTACAGGCTGGGGTAGGGTCATTGGAAGGACAGGAGGAACTGAACAGGCCCAAGACGGCGTCAGTTAGGCTAACAGCCTTACAAACGGTCCATGTGAAGGTGAAATAAGCTGATTAATGTCAGGTGCTTAGGTCAGGGTCCAGCAGCAGTGGGCTTCTGTCTTATCACCACCCTCCTCCTCCCTCTTCCTCCACATCCAATCAGGCAGGAGGCCCTCTCACTTCATCTCATCAAATTCTGACTAGGTCCACCAGCCCCAGCCCCACTGCCACCAGCTGTCCAGGCCACCGACTGCTCCGTGCCTGGATGCTGAGTGGCTTCCCCCCCGCCAAACTCTTGTTACTGCAGCCATGGTGACCTTCCCAAAGAACAATTCTGGCTGTGTCACTGTTCTATCTGAAAGCTTGCCATTTTTCCCCATTACCCCTTAAAGAAGATGCAAGCTCCAAACTCTAATTCAAAAAGAGAACATGCCCTCCTACGCTCACAGCAGCACTATTCACAATAGCCAAGACATGGAAACAACCTAAATGTCCAACAACAGGGGAATGGATAAAGAAGATGTAGTACATATATACAAGGGGATACTATTTGGCCATAAAAAAAAAACAATGAAATAATGTCATTGGCAGCCACATGGATGGACCTAGAGATGATCATACTAAGAAGCAAATCAGACAGAGAAAGACAAATACCATATGATATCACTTCTCTGTAGAATCCAAAATATGATACAAGTGAACTTATTTACAAAGCAGAAACAGACTCACAGACATAGAAAACAAACTTATGGTTTCCAAAGGGGAAAGCAAGGGTTGGCAGGAGGGATAAGGTAGTACTCTGGAATTAACAGATACTACTATAAATAAAACAGATAAGGATTTACTGGCAGAGGGAACTATATTCAATATTTTATAGTGAACTATAATGGAAAAGGATATGAAAAAGAATATGTGTGTGTGTGTATATATATCACTGAATCACTTGGCTGTACACCAGACTCTAACACAACATTGTAAATCAACCATACTTCAATAAAAAAAAAAAAAGAAGGTGCAAACTCCCTAGTGTGGGGAGACTCGAGAGTCTCCAGGCTCCCCACTGACCATGGCCACGCCATCTGGGCTCCTGGCCACTCTCCCTTCCCCTCTCAGCTCTTCCCTCACTTGGTCTCTTTGCCTGGAAGACTGTGTCCCATTCCCCTCCTCATCTGCCTGATATCAAGTACCCGCAGACACAGGGAGACTTCTGTTGAACTTTTTATTGAAGAAGTTTTCAAACACATATAGAATAAAGTGACTATTGTACGGAAGCAGCTTCAACAGTTATCAATACATGGCCAATCATGTTTCATCTCTACTCCCACCCACTCCTTCCTCCTCTTCAGATATTTGGGAGGAAATTTCATCTGTTACTATTTCACTATGTAACTCTATAAGAACTCTTTTTTACAAAAATAGTACCACAATACTACTATCTCATCTTTACAATTTAACAATAGTTTCTTAAATCATCAAAGATGCCTTCAGAGTTTACATTTCACCAATTATTTTATACATTTCTTAGGAAGACTGTTTGAATCAGGATCCAAATGAATACCATACACTGTGTTTGATTCATATGGCTTTCGGTTGCTTTTTTTCCTTCAATTTATTTTAATTTATAAGTTTCCTATCCATCTCTTATTTTTCTCTTTGCAATTTTCACTTAGTTGTTGTTGGAAAACTTGTGTCTTTTATCTGAAGAATTTTCCACAATCTGGATTGGGTCAGTCTTGAGGGTATCATTTTAACCCTGTTCCTTTGTCACTGTATTTCCTTAAATTGGTAGTTAGATTATAGGCTTCATCAGATCCAAGTTCATTTCTCCTTTCCCTCCCTCTTCTCTTGCTCCCTCTTCTGCTTCTTTTTCTGGAAAATTCTATTTAATATTTGATATTTCATTCTTCCATCAGGGCATGCACAATGTCTGATGATATTTCTTTTTGCGTTATTACCAGTCACAGATGATCAATGCCTGCATCCATTAACTCATTGAAAGTGAAAATGAAAGTCACTCAGACATGTCCGACTCTTTGTGAACCCATGGACTGTAACCCGCCAGGCTCCTCTGTCCATGGGGATTCTCCAGGCAAGAATACTAGAGTGGGTTGCCATTCCATCCTACAGGGGATCTTCCCAACCCAGGGATTGAACCCAGGTCTCCCACATTTCAGGCGGATTCTTTACTGTCTGAGCCACCAGGGAAGCCCAAGAATACTGGAGCGGGTAGCCTATCCCTTCTCAAGGGGATCTTCCCAGCCCAGGAATCAAAATGGGGTCTCCTGCATTGCAGGTGGCCAGGTGAGCAACCATTTTTTACCAGCTGAGCTACCAGTTCAGTTCAGTTGCTCAGTCATGTCCAACTCTTTGCAACCCCATGAACCGCAGCATGCAAGGCCTCCCTGTCCATCACCAACTCCCTGAGTCCACCCAAACCCATGTCCATCGAGTCGGTGATGTCATCCAACCATCTCATCCTCTGTCGTCCCCTTCTCCTCCTGCCTCCAATCTTTCCCAGCATCAGGGTCTTTTCCAATGAGTCAGCTCTTCACATCAGGTGGCCAAAGTATTGGAGTTTCAGCTTCAGCATCAGTCCTTCCAATGAATATTCAGAACTGATTTCCTTTAGGATGGACTGGTTGGATCTCCTTGAAGTCCAAGGGACTCTCAGGAGTCTTCTCTAACACCACAGTTCAAAAGCATCAATTCTTCAGCGCTCAGCTTTCTTTATAGTCCAACTGTCACATCCATACAAGACTACTGGAAAAACCATAGCCTTGACTAGATGGACCTTTGTTGGCAAAGTAATGTCTCTGCTTTTTAATATGCTGTCCAGGTTGGTCATAACTTTCCTTCCAAGGAGTAAGCATCTTTTAATTTCATGGCTGCAGTCACCATCTGCAGTGATTTTGGAGCCCAGAAAAATAAAGTCAGCCACTGTTTCCACTATTTCCCCATCTATCTGCCAAGAAGTGATGGGACCGGATGCCATGATCTTAGTTTTCTGAATGTTGAGCTTTAAGCCAACTTTTTCACTCTCCTCTTTCACTTTCATCAAGAGGCTCTTTAGTTCTTCACTTTCTGCCATAAGGGTGGTGTCATCTGCGTATCTGAGGTTATTGATATTTCTCCCGGCAATCTTGATTCCAGCTTGTGTTTCTTCCAGCCCAGTGTTTCTCATGATGTACTCTGCATATAAGTTAAATAAGCAGGGTGACAATATATAGCCTTGACGTACTCCTTTTCCTATTTGGAACCAGTCTGTTGTTCCATGTCCAGTTCTAACTGTTGCTTCCTGACCTGCATACAGGTTTCTCAAGAGGCAGGCCAGGTGGTCTGGTATTCCCATCTCTTTCAGAATTTTCCACAGTTTATTGTGATCCACACAGTCAAAGGCTTTGGCACAGTCAATAAAGCAGAAATAGATGTTTTTCTGGTACTCTCTTGCTTTTTCGATGATCCATTGGATGTTGGCAATTTGATCTCTGGTTCCTCTGCTTTTTCTAAAACCAGCTTGAACATCTGGAAGTTCACGTATTGCTGAAGCCTGGCTTGAAGAATTTTGAGCATTACTTTACCAGCGTGTGAGATGAGTGCAATTGTGCGGTAGTTTGAACATTCTTTGGCATTGCCTTTCTTTGGGATTAGAATGAAAACTGACCTTTTCCAGTCCTGTGGCCACTGCTGAGTTTTCCATATTTGCTGGGAAGCCCATTAACTCATTAGGGATGCAAAATGGTGATATTTAACTCCATGATTCCTTATTTGATTATTAACTGGCAAGACAATATCAATGATTCACTAGTGTTTTTGATTTTTTGAAGCCTGGATTATCCAGAAAGAGCTCAAGGGAAAAAAATTTCTTGGGTTCTTCCATGTTCATAACAGTTCAGCTTTTATATTGAAGGTCATTTTCACTCAGTATAAAAATCTTTTGTTCACATTTCCTGAAATGTGTCATTATATTGTCCTGTAACATAAAGCATTGCTGCTGAGAAGTCAGATGACAATTTGTTTTTCTTTCCTTTATAAGTGATTTGGTCTTTTTGCTTGTATTCTAATTTTTCTTTTTTCCTTTAAAGCCCTAGACATAAATCTCAGGGTTGATTTGCCCAGGTATATGGTATGCTTCTGTATGAAATTTCAGGCCAGGCTCTCTGTGAGGAACATTTCCTTGAGTTATAGTTTTCTGTATCTGTCCCTTTACTTTGCTTTACTTCAGGGTTCTTCACGAATTCCTATTACATGAACGCTGACTCTTACTTTTCTGTATTTTCTCTGCTCTATCACTCTCAAATCTTTTTTTATCTCTTTATTTCTCTTTTAAAACACCCTCCTTCTATCTTAGTTATCTTTGAAAAATATTCTCTATTATGGTTATTTTCTCTATTCCTTTTCATCTTCATTTATGAAGTGGATTCTTGTTCTTATCTATTTACTTTCTGACTTTATCATCATCCTTTTCAAAACATTTTTCCCTAATCACCTGACTTCTGAGCTCATCTATTTTTACTTTATGTTTTAATTTCATAATTTCTACCATTTAAATTTTTTCTCTAATTTTTTGGAAATATTAAGTTTTCCCCTCCTTTGTGGACATGTTTTTCTGACATGTCCCTTTACTAATTGTAGAATATGTTATTTTACAACTCATTCTTCTTTTCCTCATAATTTTACACAGGATCCAAACTTGATGCCTTCCTGATGCTCCTTTTTAAAGTAAAAGGAATTTTCCAGTATTTTTAGGAGACATCGGGTGAGTAAGGTTATTTTTCTAGCTTCACAGATCTTTAGTTCCTCGTTCTGTTGAGTTTACAAAGTGACTGTTCTCATTACGACTGCTGCAAAACAAATCGTCCCAAATTTAGTGTATAAAACAACCACTTTACGGTGTTCATGGATTCTGTGGGTCAGACATTCAGAAAGAACACAGTGAAGACGGCATGTCTCCACATCATGATGCCTGGGGTCCCGGCTGGAAAACCGGCTGGAGGGGACTTGAGAGTGCTGGGTCATCTGACATCTTTTCCATTTACCTACCTGGTGCCGGATGCCAGATGTCTGCTGGAATACCTACCTGTGATCTCTTCATGTGGCTCGTTGGGCTTCCTCACAGCATGGTGGCTGATTTCCAAGAGTGAACATTTTAAGAAGTGGACATGCATGGCATCTGAGCAGTCTTGGAAGCCACATGGCCTCTACCTTTTCAGTACTCTATTGGTCAAGTCAGTCACAAAGTTCCAGTCAGGTACATAGGTCCCACCATTTAAAGGGACAAAAGTCAAGGCCATGTTGTAAGAAGGGCTTGTGGGATGAGGAGATGATTTTTGCAGTCATCTTTGGAAAATAAAATCTGCCTCAGTAATTACATATATAAATGTGTGTATATTATTTAACACATATGCATGCACACACACATACACACACACATTTGTACTTCTTGACATCCCCTGATCCTCCATCCTCCAACCCCACTTTTGTCTGGAGTTTTTCTTTCTTTGTCCCTAGTGTTCCTGTCCTGATTAGTTTGGATTCTACTCTCCGAGTCCCAGTGTGGGACTTTGTCATTAAAGAGGGCTTCAGCCTATTAGTTTTAAGAGTGTATAGGGGAAGCAAAAATGAGTTTATGGGACCCAGATGGTTCTCAGCATCATCAGACATCACTGCACAGCAGTCCCCTGGCACTCATATGCAAACTGGATCCTGCAGAAGTATTTTCTAGTTTCAGCTGCTTTTGAATTGGCCTGCGATTGAGTACAAGTTGGTGATGTGAGAATTCAACTGTTCTCAGGACCATCAGAAGCCCAGGTATCTTCCTTCTGCTTTCTCCTTCACAGAAACCAGTATCACATAAGTCTAGTAACAGCGGTTTGTCCCCACCCAATCCGTATTTTGACCTTATGGGTTATGTCACCTAGCTTTGCTGTAGAAATTTTCTGTGACTCTTCTATTTCTTTATTCTAGTTGTTTTTCTGGAGGTGGGGGACAGGAAGGGCGGCATATGAGTCTGTTAGGTCTGTCATAATAAAATACCAGGCTGGGTGGTTCAAACAACAGAAATGTATTTTCTCACAGTTTTGGAGGCTAGAAGTCCAAGATCCAGGTGCTGTGAGGGTTGGTTTCTGTGAGACATTTCCTCCTGGCTTACAGACAGCCACCTTCTGTCTTCACATGGCCTCTCCTCTGTGAGCACATGGAGGGATGGAGAGTGATCTCTCATGCTTCCTCCTCTTCTAAAGACACCAGTCCTGCTGGATTAGGCCCCTTATGAACTCACTGAACCTTAATTATATACTTTAAGGCCCTATCTCCAAGTACAGTCGCTTTGGGGGTGAGAGTTTCAACATGTGGATTTCAGGGGGACAGGGTTCCATCGGTAACAGGGAGAACATGGGAAAAGGCTAGCACCACATTCTGCTGTCTTCCCAGACGAGAGAGGTTCTGGATTTAGTCCATACAGGCCAGTGACCCAGGGCAGGGAGCACAGCGGAGCAGGGTGGGGAGTGCTCTGGGGGTGAAGGGAAGATGCCATCCAGCACTTGACAAAGGCCCCCCATGGCTGGGCTCCTGCCTACGTTGAGCAGCTCCTTGGTTTTCTTACACACACTGTCCTGCTCCTGGGTCTCCGTGCCTTTGTGCCCACAGTCGTGACTGCCTGCAATGCCTTTCCTCACCTCCCTGTCACTTCTCTCTAGTTCAACCAAGAGCTCCTATTTTATTTTATCCTTCAGCATTTATCTTGAGAATCTCCTTCTCCAGAAAGTCTTCCCAGATGTCTAGCTGGCTGCAGGGACCCACCATCTCCATGCTCCCAGACTGCACCTACATGCACACACACACCCCTCCTCATTCCACTTCCCTCACTGCAGTGTAATTGTGTCTTTATGGGCACCTCCACCACTAGACTGTTAAGCCTCCTGAGGGCAAGGCCGGTGTCTTGTCACCTGCAGCAGACTGGATCCCTGCTCTCAATTCATTCCCCTCATCACAGAATTCACTCTCTATGCCATCACTGTGGCTTCATGGTGGATAGACAGACTTCTCTACCTTTATACTTTCGGGTTGGGCATGGGATTTGTTCTGGCTAGTGATGTTAGCAGAAGCTTTAAATGTGCTCAGGCAGTTTGTTTTGTCTCCTGTGTTCCTGTGATCTCCCTTGAGAAAAATGTGCCCCAGGCTAGCCACTGGTCCATGTGTAATATGGGGATATGAAGAGTAGACCTGAACCCAACCCAAAGGCTGGACCCAAGCCCAGGCAACCTGTGGCTGAAACAGAAATCCCTGCTGACTCCCCCTACCCCAATGCACCTAGGAAAGAGAAAGATAAATACCTGTTGTTGGGATTTGGAGGATGTTTGTTTTGCAGCATTACTGCAGCAATAGCTGACAAAAACAACATTCATCCTAGTGTTCCAAGCCCAGCACAATCCTGGACCAAAAAATGTTTGCTGAGTAAAGAAGCAAATACATCCTTTGATCCAATACCTTTGCAGTATGAGTCGGTTCTAGTCACCTCCCCTGATGAGACCTCTTGTATCTCTTCTTTGCAAAGGGGATAATGATGATTTCTTTGTACGGTTGTTGTGAGGATTCAATAAAATAACCTAGGTACAGCTCCTGGCACTTTTTGCCCAATAAGTGCCATTTTTCTTCCTCCTTCTTCACTCCTTGACATCTTTAAATGAGCTCTTAAGGTAAAATGATGGGGGCCCAGGGAGCTGAGTAGGGAGAAGGTAAAAGCTTACTCTAGACTCATGGGCCTCGGGCCCTTTAACTCTAGTCGGGGAAGCCTCTTCTTATCCTTCCCCTTCCTCTCTTCCTTTGCCAGCAGGGTTCTCCCCTGGGTCACTGCCAATCATCTCTAACTGGCCCAGAGAAGAGGAGATGTCCCAGATCCCAAGAGTGGCTTGGTAATTCCTTGGCAGCATGCGGCTGGGCTCCCTTAAGAGGTTGGGAAGCTTACACTTCCTCTTTCTTGAACGGCTGCTGCTGCTGCTAAGTCGCTTCAGTCGTGTCCGACTCTGTGCGACCCCATAGACGGCAGCCCACCAGGCTCCGCCATCCCTGGGATTCTCCAGGCAAGAATACTGGATGGGTTGCCATTTCCTTCTCCAGTGCATGAAAGGAAAAGTGAAAGTGAAGTCGCTCAGTCGTGTCTGACTCTTAGCAACCCCATGGACTGTAGCCTACTAGGCTCTTCCGTCCATGGAATCTTCCAGGCAAGAGTACTGGAGTGGCTCTTGAACGGCAGCTGCTACATAAAAGGCCTGACTACTCTGAAAACACCATGCTGGGAGGAAGCCAGGCCAGCCATGTGGGGAGAGAAAGGCCACACCGAGGAGCACTAAGGTGCCACAAGTAGGAGTGAAGCCTCTTGGACTTTCCAGCCCAGCCCAGCTCCACTGTCAGCTGAACACAGCAGAGTGAGTGGCCTCGGGCGATGCCAGTTGGAGCAGAGGAGCCCAGTTTCCCACAAGATGGGGAGAACGTTTCTGTTGTTTAAAGTCATTAAGTTTTGAGGTGCTCTGTTATACAACAGATAAATTAATAAATAAATGAAACTCTCTCTATATAATATATATGCTGTATATAATATATATAATGCATATTTTTATTATTATTCCTGAACCTTTGAGAGGAAATGGTAGAATGATCTTAAATATTTCTGTGTGTATCTCTAATGAATCAAGTATCATTCTACAAAACAGTACAGTTATCAAATATGGACACAATATTATTATTCATTCAGTCCCTATTCATATTGGGTCAATGATCAAAACAATGTCTTTCATGTTGGTTTTTTTTTCAGTTCCAGAATCCAGTTCAGGATTAGACATTATATTTAGTAGCTGTATTACCTGTAAGTAGGTGCATAACAAGTCACCCCAAAACTTAACATCTCACCGTTTATGTGGGTCAAGAATCTGGATAGCCTCACTGAGCTATTTGGCTCAAAGCTTCAACTGAGGTGTCATCCAAGGCTGCAGTGATCTTAAGATACAACTGGGACAGGATCTGCTTCCAGGCTCACTCAGGGATTGCTGGCAGGATTCAGTCTACTGGTCCGAGGGCCTCAGTTTCTTAAAACACTCGCCTCTCCATTGGGTAATCTCACAATTTGGCAATTTGCTTCATCAGACCAAGGAAGCTGAGAAGAAGGAGAGAAAGAATGCTAGCAAGAGAGAAGTCACAGTCTTTTGTAATCTAAACACATTCTTCTGGATTCTCAGAAGTGACATTCCATCACCTTCGCTGTACTCTACTCATTAGAAGCAAGTCAGTAACTTAAGTGTCCATCAACAGATGAATGGATAGGACTTCCCAGGTGGTCCAGTGGTTAAGAATCCACCTGCCAATGCAGGGGACATGGGTTCCATCCCTGGTCTGGGAAGATCCCACATGCCATGGGGAAACTAAACCTGTGTGCCACAACTACTGAGCCCCAACTACTGAAACCCATGCACCCTAGAGCCCGTGCTCTACAACAAGAAAAGCCACTGCAATGAGAAGCCTGCATACTACAGTGTAGCTCCAGCCTGTCACAACCAGAGAAAGCCTGCATTCAGCAACAAAGACCCAGCACAGCCAAAAATAAATAAATAAAATTTAAAAAAATAAAACAGATGAACGGATAAAGAAGATATGATATATTTATACAATGTAATATTAGCCATAAAAAGAATGAAATATTGCCATTTGCAGTAACATGGATGAACCTAGAGAGTACCACACTAAGTAAGTCAGAAAGACAAATATTATATGATATCATTTATATGTGGAATCTAAAAAAAAAATACATCTAAAAAATGAAATTACTGACAAGCAGAAACAAACTCACAGGCACAGAAAACAAATTTATGTTTACCAAAGGGGAAAGACAGTGGGGGGGCAGGGATGGATAACTTAGGGGCATGGGATTAACAGATACACCCCACTATATATAAAATAGATAAACAACAAGGATTTACTGTGTAGTTCAGGGAACTATATTCAGTGTCTTATAATAACCTATACTGGAAAAGAATCTGGGAAAAAAAAAAAACTGAATCACTTTGCTGTATACCTGAAACTAACACAATATTGTAAATCAACTATGTTTCAAGAAAAAAAGAACAAAAAGAAGCAAGTCACCAGACCCAAGCACATTCAAGGTGAGGTAATGATACGTAAACCACAAAAGAGGGGGAATAACTGGAGACCACCTTAGACGCCTGCCTGCTGCAGGGCTCACGCCTCTTTACCCTCTTCCAACCTGGAATGGTTTCTCAGCCTTTTCCTCTATCTTTCACATCACTGACATTTTAAATATTACAGGCTAATTGTTTTGCAAATGTCTCTCAGTCTGGGTTTGTTTGATGTTTCCTCACGATGAGACTCAAGTGATGTGTGTGGTTTCTGGGGCAGGAATACTTTACACGTTGTGTCCTTCCCTCCTGTCCATCATATCAGGAGACACACAATGTTGGTGTGTCCCATTATTAGTGACCTCAGCCTGTGTCAAGGTTGATGAAAAAAATTAATCAGCAGTCAATCTAAGAAAGAAACAAAAAATTTTATTTGAGCCAACCTGAGAATTATAATTTATAAAGAGACAGTCTTTCTAAGAGCTCTGAGAACTGTTTGGAACTCTTCAGGACTCTGGGGAGGCCAGTATATATGTGAGTTTGGCAAGGGGGTACGTAGCAACCAAGTACACATTGTGGGAGAAGGTTACTATTATTTGGAGGAACAGAGATCTTAGTTACTGGCTTTAGTGCTTTTCTAAGTATTGGAAGATGGAAGAATCTGAGTTTATAAAATTTTTCCTGAACATATCCAGTTATCTGAGGATCGGTTCTATCAGTTTCCCTAGAGGCACAAAGTGCCTCATCCAGATCCCTGAACCCATTTCAACATGTACTACAGGACAGCAACTGCAGTCAATAACCTTGATTCCTGTAGAATCGGGTGGTGGGTAACATTCTTTATAACATTCTTAATCCCCTCTCTTTCAGTCTTAATTTTGACCGAAGTCTGGGAGGCATTTCATGATCAATGTGTTCCATGAAAGTGAAAGTGAAAGTGAAGTCGCTCAGTTGTGTCTGACTCTTTGCGACCCCGTGGACTGTACCCTACCATGCTCCTCCGTCCATGGGATTTTCCAGGCAAGAGTACTGGAGTGGGTTGCCATTTCCTTCTCCAGAGGATCTTCCTGACCCAGGGATCGAACCCAGCTCTCCCGCATTGTAGGCAGACGCTTTACTGTCTGAGCCACCAGGGAAGTCATAGCCTTAGGAATGCTCCTTCTCAGGTCAAAGATTTCATTGATAATTCACTCTTACCCTGTTAAGAGTAACCAAAAGCCTCTGGACTGCCTTTCTTACTAGTCTGCTATGGTTCAGGAAACGGTTCCCTTTTATTGCTTCCTCCCATATCTAGAGTTAACACTATTACCATCATGATCTTATAGGACTATATACTTGGTCAACTGTTTCAAATTGCCTAGTCATCATTATCTTTATCAGAGGCTCAGTCACACATTTGGGAATGCAAGCAACAATAATATTGTAAAATAGGCAGAATACAAGTAATACAGCTAGTAATATTAATAAGGTCATAAATAAGTATTTTAGCTAAGAACTTCCCTTAGATGTGGCCAGTATCTCCCCAGGTCATCTGACCAGTCTGTTCTGCACCAGTCAACATCTTTAAAGGAAATGATATACTGACATTTAAATAGTAAGTTCACCAAAGATGTCTGCACCTACAAAGCAAGTGGTGGGTCACCATGACCCTTTACAGGATTGAGAAAAGAAAGATGCCTTTTAAGGAGTTACATGACTGGTGTCACAAGGAGAAAAATGGATCCGTCTGCTTGAGCAGGTATTTCTACCACTTTCAAGGTCTAGTTAACATGCAATGCAGATGTACAAAGTGTGCTAGAGGGGAGAGAGGAAGCCAAAGGGCAGAGAAAACTTTCGTTAAATTTTTCTTGTCTTGCTTTTAAAGTGTGAATTTTTAGAATTTTTTATTTTACTTGTTTTTTAAGTGTGAATTTTTATTTCATCCGTCGGATCACTTGGTTAAAATGGTGCTCAGGCTCCCACAATCTTAACTACCCTGTAATTCTGCCTCTGGCCTGGAAAGTTTTTTCAAACAGCGTTAAAAAGAGAGAGAGAGACTAACCCTCTTAGCAGAGCAACTGTGGGGAGACATTAAGCCTGGAAACTATTTTAGGATGAAAACCGTCAATGTCCTGGATCAGACCCTCACTGTCTACCTCTGCCTTTTGCACCCAAGATACCCTCACTGAAGGCCCAAGTGGTGGCTGGCATGCTTGAGGAGTGAATACTCCTTCACATCTATGTTTGTTTCAATTGCTGGTCCCTTTACCTAGGAAGCGCTAGCTCATCGCTACCTTCTTTCCTACCTGCAGAACTTCCACTCATCTCTTAATCCCAGGCCTGCAGTCTTCAGCTCCAGGATAAGGCCACCACATTGCAGAGTCCCAGGGACCAACAGTCACATCATGTTCCATGACGAGCCTGGTGCCCCCTGGAGCTGTGCAAGCCTGTGCTCTTGTTCTGGAGACCTCTGTCCCCACCCCCAGCCTCACCTCACACAGCATATGGACTGACTAGTGCTTGTTTAGATGTAGGTCTGTCTTCTCTAATCAGAAGGTAAGCCTAGGCTTGTTCACCTCTCTGGGCCCCATATCAGTATGTGCTCAACAGGAATTCCTCAGTGACCACTCTGGCATACCCTCTTCACCCCTGACCAACACCAGTAGCACAGAATCTCACTCTCTATAACCTGGTGGTGACATGGTCTATGTTTCCACCTTTGTATCTCTTGGGGGCATCACAAAGTTCTGGCAATAAAATTCCAGACTCTGCAGGTCTCACAGGAAGGCCTTCCTTTATAAGAAGAGCAGGTGCAGTTATAGCTTTTTTACAGATTTGTGAGGCTGAAATGGAGACTCTCACCTCTGAGGAAAGGGAAAGGGTCTGGAGAAACCTATATGCCAAGATGCCTACTCCAAAACAAGCTGGAGAGCCTGCAAAATGACTCAGGGGCAGAGGCACAGCTTCTGTAATGTGAGGCGAGAGCAACAAGAGGGAGCTGCAGAGGGAGGGGTTCCAGAAGCTAAACCAGGAAGTGAGCTGGGGTTTGATCCCCTCTCGCAGGTTACTGTTAATAACACAGGGCTTCCCAGGTGACTCAGTGGTAAAGAATCCACCTGCCAATGCAGGAGATGCAGGTTCGATCCCTGGGTGGGGAAGATCCCCTGGAGGAGGAAACAGCAGAGGCGCCTGGCAGCTTACAGTCCATAGGGTCACAAAGAGTCAGATACAACTGAGCAGCTGAGCATGCACGCAGGTTAATAACATAAGGGAAGCACCCATTCGGATTTTTCTGCTATAAGAGATACCAAGGTCTCATCTCATAGCCTGGAACACTGCCCAGGCCCCCTCCAGCTGCCTGCTGGTTAAGACTTTGGATGGTCTGGACCCAGGTAATGAACAGGGACCTCTGACTTCTTGCACCTGTGAGGACCTGTTCCCGGGAAGGCCTGGGTCATTCTCAATCCTCTTTGGGCTTCTCATCTACACATATTGAGAATGACAGATGCCAAGTGCAGATTGAGGTTTTCGCTTTTTTGTTTGTGTTCCAACTCCAAGCCCATTACCACGCTAGCCTTGGACCCCAGAGGGCGCTGCACCACACTCAGGAGGTACCACACTTGGTTAAATAGGATTACAGGTCACTGTGAAATAATACTTAACCATTTAACCAAAGTGACAATAAAAGATTTCAAAAACAGATAAAGAAAATTTTTAATAACTTAAAAGCTTGGAAAGAAACTTACAATCTGTTATCAACAGCAGCTCAACAGTCAAAAAAAAAAAAAACATTGTTCTCTTAATAGAGAAACCAAACTCAGGTTTTGCACCATCTTACCTTTAATATTAAAATTCATTCACTCAATTAAACTAATTCTAATCTTAGTCTTGACTACACATAGAATTTCCTTTTAAAAACTTTTCTCTCTTGCAAAACTTCCACAACTTTCTATACCCATATTAATCTGTCCCTTATTTTCTTTCCCATTTAGAAATAACCAGCTTTAGGACTAAATTTCCTTCTTTCTCTTAACAAAATGCATTTTAATTTCTAATACCTTCTTTTCCTTGCATACAAAGATGTTTTCCTTATTAAATTTTAGTTTTAATTTCATGTACTAAGTAGAATTCTCAACTCTTAAAAAACTTAATTTCTAGTGAAAACTAAGAAATAAGCAATTATCTGACTTTTGCATTAGCACTCTGTAGACTGGCAAACCTATAAATTAGTCAATAAACATATTGTTTAATTTAATTTAACAAAATTCTAAAGTTTCAAGGTACCAAATATCTGAAGAAACTGTTTTTAAGTAGACAGCCATAAAACACAACTATTCCTAAAGAGTTCTCCTTTAAAAAACTCATCTCATTTACATTTAATTTACTTTAAAAAAATTTCATAATACCAAGTTATTTTTCTTGCTGACAAATTTTGCAGCAGATCTTTCTTATTTGACTTCAGTAAGCCTAGGTACTATAAAAAATTTATGTCGATGGCTCCAAGGACATGTCTGATTAAACCAGCAAAAATTAACCTAAATGCCAAAGTTAATTTAATACTGAATGTTTCCCAGCTCATATAAACCTGAAATTTCTTTGGTTTCTTTTAAATTTCTGAGAATTTATGTAATGCTTAATTCCTTTTAAGCCAATTAAATAGAGCTCATTAATTTTGTTAATAAGGTCTGTGAATAGAGATACATATGTATAACATACATACAGACATATAGACAGACACAACTAGAGATCTCATAGCTTCATTTTAACTTAGTTGTGAATCACGTATTACAATATACAACTCACTAGTTTATAACTAACAGTTTAGTTTATAACTAACAGTTGGAGTAAGTTAAGTTTAAAAAGGCCTCCCCCTACCCTCTATTTTTCCTGTCAGTTTCAGGAATTGGAGATGTCTAGATAAGACAGCGGAGAAGGCAATGGCACCCCAGTCCAGTACTCTTGCCTGGAAAATCCCATGGAAGGAGGAGCCTGGTAGGCTGTAGTCCATAGGGCCTCGAAGAGTCAGACACGACTAAGCGACTTCATTTTCACTTTTCACTTTCACCCACTGGAGAAGGAAATGGCAAACCCACTCCAGTGTTCTTGCTTGGAGAAGCCCAGGGATGGCGGAGCCTGGTGGGCTGCCGTCTATGGGGTCGCACAGAGTCAGACACGACTGAAGCGACTTAGCAGCAGCAGCAGCAAAGACAGGCGTTCCTGAGAGCCCTGGTAGAATATTCACATCTCAAGGCACAGGGAGAGAAAAGCAAGTTCCTCCTAGAACTTGTTCTCTTAGGGTCAGAATTCTGAAAAGATGTTTTATCAAGCTGGCACAATTAGTTTTGGATTGTCAAATGAGCCCAACCTCTGGCATTTTTCTCCAGAGTCTAAAGAATATTGTGGTCACACATTGTTACCAATAATAATAATAATAATAATTTTGGCTTTAGTCATGGAATCAGAACTAAAAGCTGGTCCAGTTTTGCAGGATGCATCCTAAAGGGCTGTTTTTAGGTACTGAATTTATGTTTCCCATGTCCATTAATTAAAATAGTGCACCTTCTCTAACACAAATACATAAACACACAAAGATAAACAACAAACCAATTCCAAAAGGCTCAAAGCCCAATCAGTTCCAAAAGGCTCACTTTGATACAACAGCACAAAAGCCTATACACAAAGAAATTCAAGCCATTTTCCTTCCCTTTTACAAAACAGTTCCAGTTGGTGGTCCCTTCCTGGTCAAAACTGTTACTGAATCAGACTCAGGTCTGCTCACTCAACAAGCAGCAAGGCCAATATACCGATGCCAGGCTGTGGGGAAAGAAAGTACAGAGTTTATCTGCAGGGCACCCAGCAAGGGAGTGGGGGACAAGCCTCAGATCAATTCCACTTGGTCTTTGGTGGGGGGCGGGGGGTTATAAAGCAGAACAACAAAGAGGCTGGGATTAATCATCATCTTGGGACTTTTCTGTGGCATTTTTTAACCTTTCTTTAAGTTGAAGTGTAGTCAATTTACAATGTTGTGTTAGTTTCAGGTATAAAGGTGATTCAGTTATACATATATGTGTATATATGTGTTTATATATATATATGTATATATACACATACACATAAATATATTCTTTTTCAGATTCTTTTCCAGTTACAGGTTATTACAACATATTGAATATAGTTCCCTGTACCTTCTGTGACATTCAGGTTCTGAGAGTCAGGATGTCTCTGAGAGTCACGACCACCTCTGGCCAGGTGGTCCAGGCCTCGGGGGTCTGTTAACTATTCTTGCCCTGGAGAAACCACCTGAGTTTATATATTAACGATATCAATAATAGCAATTCTTGTACATTAACAATGTTATTCACAACAGCAACGGCAGTACATTAACGATGTCCTCAAACAGCAGCAATTTTAGTCATCTGACCCTGGTTGATGAGTGTTCGGTTAGCACAGGGCTGAATTCAGAGGGGAAAAGAAAGGGAATAAAGTTTGGGATAGACACATTAATCATAAACTCAAAAGGGAACGTGGGTTTAGAAAGACTCCGTTTCAATAGGATGGGAGGCCGGAAGGGCTTGAGGGGCTCTGGCAGGGTGAAGCCACGAGGAACTCCAGGCCCCCTCCCCCTCCCCTACCAACCCAGGAGGGGAGCTCTTCCCAGCTTCTCCGAAAGCCAGTAGGGATCCCAGCGTCTTTAAGAGAGTCCCAGGGGAGAGGCGGGCGGAGGCGCAGCACTGGGAACAAAGACCCACGGAAGGGTCCCGCAGAGCGCAGCTCCCCGGGGGCTGGGGCGAGGGCCGCCCACCCCCGCCTCAGCTCCTCCCTCTCTCCTCCCTTGCTTCCACCCAGAGGCCCGACGCGCAGCCAGCGCTGCGCCAACTTGGCCAACGTTTCCCAAGTTGCTGGGGCGCAGGGGTGGGAGCTGGGTGGGGTGAGGAAGAAGAGGAGGAGGAGGAGGAGGAGGAGGAGGAGGGCTCCCCGGGCGCCTTGGACGCGGTTCAGGAATCTGCCGCCGCTGCCGGCCGCTCGCGGACTCCGGCCGAGCGGGGAGGGAGCCAGGCAGGACCGCTTGCTCGCTGCGCAGGACGGCGCCCGCCTGGCGCCGCTTTCCGCCCGGCGTGCGAACCGGCGGGGCCGCGCCTCCTTTCCTCCCCGCCGCTGTCCCCCCGGGGGCGGCGCGCAGAGCCGGGGCCACGAGGGCACTGGAGCCCCGGAGCCGCTTCTGCCTGGTCCTGCCGGGAGGAGGGCAAAGTTGCGGGCGGATGCTGCCGGCGCCGGACCCTAGCCTCCGAGAGTCGGATCCGCCCCCGCTGGAGGAGGCTCCGTGGCGGGGTAAGTAGGACGACCGCATCCCCAGAGCTGCCGCCGGAGCTCGAGAGAGGTGGCCCAGCGGTGCACACCCCCCACCATCCCTGGTAGGGCGCGCGCGCCAAACTTTGGAAGAAGAGGGGAAGAAACCGAAGGTGGGAGAGGGAGTTCTGGGCTCGGGGCAAGTTCCACGCAGGCACCCACACCTCCAGACCCACTGCACCCAGATTCACAACTGCCTGATACGCACAGCTCATCAACCATCGAGCCACAGGCAACGCACGCACGCCACGCCGACTGCTTCAGCCCGACTGTACAATTCTGGGAGTGTGAACGTTTGGATCTTTTACACCAAGCATGTCCTCCAGTCCCCAAGTAAATCCACTGTCTTTGTCTGCTGCCCCACAGTGAGGCGTCCCCAAAGCGAGACTGGCCAGGAGAGGGGCTGCCTTGGCTTTGAAAAGTCGTGGCCAGGACCTCGAGGCTGACTGAGGAGTGGGGAGGAGAAATCAGACATTGCAGTTGGCTCTCCGGGTTCGTCAGGGGTGAGTTTGGTGTGGAAACTCGGTGTCTGGGTGATATGTCTGGGTGTGCGCCGTCCTTCCGGAGGCGAGGCCGGGAGAAAGGAGGGAGTGATTCATAAACTCAGACCCGCCAGTGTGAGGGTCTGTGAGCAGAAAAGACTGGCAGGCGTTCCTTGATGCCCTGGACAGCTGGGTGGTGGCAGTGACAGGGCCTGAGAGGGAAGCACAGACCCTTCCCCCGAGAGGATGTGCTTCCTCACAAGGACTTCCAGGGGATGGGCTGAGGCGATTCCAGCCCTGTTTATGTGTGTGTAAAACGTGGTAGGGGATGTTTAAGACTCCGAGTTCATGGAGAAAGCGGTCCTGAAGCCTTATTTTCACTGCACCTGAAGTTGTGTCTGATTTTGGATGCCCTGGTGTGTTGGGACTCCAGAATGTTTTCAAAGGTTGTCCTGGATCTAGTAGACTGCCAAGCACATCGCTGGTACTCAATAAATAGCTGTTAGTCGAACAAGGACACCCATAATTTATATGTGTTAGGGACACTCTGAGCCAAGCCAGGTGGCCTCAGCTGGGTTGGAAGTGGTTTTTCTGTAGACGAGGGGGCTCTGAGTGGTTCCAGGGAGCCCTGCTTTATCTGTTTAGTCCAAGCAGCACATTCCATTGTGCCCTGTGGGCTGGCACTGGGGACTTCAGTTTCAACATTGGCCTCTGCTTCCCTAAGAGGGGCAGTAAGAAAGGCTCCATGTCTGCATCTGGCTAAGCTGAGAGTGTCGTGGGATCTTCTTCCTGGCTCCTACTGGCCTGGAAGGAGATGAGTTCTCATGAAGGGTCCAGTTGCTGTGTCCTGCAGCAGTGGCCTGATTCTGTGGTGGCAGCAGGTGGAGGGGTGGTTCCTCTGCACCCCTGTACTGAGTACTGGGTGGGTTCCTCTGCACCAGCTGGCATGAGCTTCCCAGAGGAGTGGAAACATCTCATGTTCCCGGAACTGGGATTGCTAGCAATCTTGGGACTGATTCCCTACTGGCATGGAATTGGGAACATGCAAGGATGTGGTGGCGACTTGGCCGTGTAATCACAAAGAAATGTTTCATTCCCCCCCCCCCTCACCCCTTTGTCACTAGGTTTGGTGTGCATTTCAAGCATCTAAATGGTCTTAATGCTGAAATGAGCAAAGTTTGTAGGCAGCACCCAGGAATGTGGTCCCAGACGAGCGAGTGATCTAGGCTTGGCCACCCCCAATTTCAGGTGGAACACTGCAGCCAGTCCCTTCCCAGTACCACATTTCCACCTTAATTATGTCTTCTGTGAATCACGAGCTCTACATTACCTCAGTAAGACTTCACATCCCGATAAACAGCATTTTATCACCATTTTACAGATTAGCAAACTGAGGTTCAGAAAAGTTAAGTAACATTTTGGGGGTCACACAGCTGGTGAGGGAACAAAGCCAGGATTTGAAACTAGACAGTCTGACTCAGGAACCCATGCTGTTTCCACCACACCCAGCTGCCTCTAAGGTCTCTAACTGGTTCTCCATGGCAACAAGGAAGTGACACTGATGCACTTACTGGGTCCTGGGGCCCCTGACTGCAGTCCTCTTTTTATACGTACTCTGCCCAACCTGGCTTATACCATGGGTCATGGAAATCAAAGGCTAGGTGGCACCAGGCTGCCAGAGCCTTCCATATACATCTGGAGTCAGGAAACAGTGGGGGTCTGGGAGTGATTGTGGGGGAGATATGGGGGTAATTCCAGTGAGAGATGATTCATTGCTTATCTGAGAAATGGGGACAAAGCTACCACTGTGACCATACAAGTCACAAGTTTGGGAGAAACTGCCAGATAAACATCATCAAGTGGATTACTATGTTCTTTTCCCCTTCTGGTCTTTTCCTATTACACAGGAAAATTGGCCCTCACCTGAATATCCAGGGGCAGGTACCTCCCCCCCACCACACACACACACCCCCAAGAGAGCTACACTCCATGGCACTGTCTGGTCCTCAGGAGACATGGACAGGCAGAGCTGAGACAGCCAGGGCTGTGATAACCACGTGGCTCATCTGGTCCCCAGCTTATGCTTTCTCACACAAGCCCCACAGAGGGACAGCAATTATCGTTCCACTTTGCAGATGAGGAAATGAGGCTCAGAGAGGTGCAGTGGCTGCCCAAGGTCACAAAGCTAAGGAGGAGATGCAAGTTGAGAGTCCCTTGGACAGCAAGGAGATCAAACCAATCCATCTTAAAGGAAATCAGTCCTGAATATTCATTGGAAGGACTGACGCTGAAGCTCCAATAATTTGGCCACCTGATGCGAAGAAACAGCTCATTGGAAAAGACCCTAATGCTGGGAAAGATTGAAGGCAAAAGGAGAAGAGGGCTGCAGGGGATGAGGTAGTTAGATAGCATCACCAACTCAATGGACATGAATCTGAACAAACTCCAGGAGATAGTGAAGGACAGGGAAACCTGGCATGCTGCAGTTCATGGGGTCACAAAGAGTCAGACATGACTTAATGACTGAACAACAACAAATGTGAGTTATGCTGCCTTTGGGACTCCCTTCCATGAACTTAGCGACAGCTGTGTTCTCTGCCCGGTTGGTACTCTATCTTATCTCCCTAGCCCCAGGGCTGAGAAGGGGGTACCCCTGCTGGGGCAGAGTCACCACAGCTCTGCCCACCCTCATCTCTACCCCCAGTGCCTCTGATACAGGTGTTCATGGTATGGGGAAAGCTGGCAACCTTAAACAAGGAGCAGAGGATAAGCACAGCCCAGCCGGCCTTGCCCATCTTCCACAGTAAGCCCACCTGGGTGAATGCCAGAGCTTTTGCAGTGCTGAGCTGCATAGATACTGGAGCCCTCCCCCTGCTTCACTGCGGTGTGGACTCACTGTCCAGGATGGAAGCTGGGAGACTGGGCGTGGGGAGAAGCTGCCCCATCCAAAGGGTGGGGCTATTCATCTTTGTCCCCTGGCTACATGCCAGCGTGTGACACACGGAGGTACTTAGGAACTTTGTTAGAGGATGGGTGAAGACCAGGGAGTGGCTGTGAGAGCCTCTGTTGGAAAGTGATAAAGCAGGGAGCCAAGGTATCCGTCGTGTGGAAACGCTCAGATGGGCCTCTGCCCTTCACGAAGTCATGCAGGAGGAAAGGAAAACAGCTCTCCTTTTCATTCTTTAAACAGAAATACTTGTCCCCTTTTCTTGTCTAATGCTTAAACAGGTGGTAGTACACTGCCTGTCCTGCTCTGAGCTTGCAGATTCCATGGCTTGTGGCCCCTGGCAGGCTGGACAGTCTGTTCTGTGCTTGAAGGTCTCCGCCTTCGTCTTCATCGACCTAAATCTGGCATTTGCTCCTGCACACCCCAGCACATCCCCGCCTCTGCGAGCTTGGAAGGAGGGGCATGCAGGCCATGGGAGCCTGAGCACCAGTAACTTCAGGTGTCTACAGCCCATCGCTCCTTCTCTATGCCTCTCCCCACCTCCATGCCTCCCCTTACCCTCCTGCACCACAAAGATGGCTGTGTGCTGAGAGACCGTGGTTGTCTGCACTCTGGGAAATTTATCAGTGGAATTCCAAAAGGCTCTCTGAAAAGGATTTGAAGGGAAAAGTGTGGAAAATAAATAAGCCAGTTAGTTCCCAGCTCAGCCTCTCCTGAATGCCGCAAGTAAACAGCTGGCCTGGGAAGCTCTGTCTTGGCCTCTATGCTTACACCTGGCTCACTGGCTGCCTCACCAGGTCCCTCCTTCCTGCCTTTGCCCTGTCCAGCCCCTCCTCCTTGCCTTTGGGAGCCTCAAAAGTCAGGGAACACCCCCACCTCCTGCCTGTCCTTGTGCTGCGGGACGCTGGGATGCTGGCACGCTGGTGGCTGGGGACAACAGGAGCTTGTGGGAGAGGAGATCGCCTGAGGCTCCGGCACAGCCCTGCTCCATCTGAGCAAGTCTCCCCGCCTTCACCCTGCTCAGCGAGACAGGGTGGTCTCTCTTGGTGAGTTTGACTTTGATAATGAAGAATGCTGGGGCTTTTTCCAATTTTGTGGCATCTAAGGAAGCTTTGCATCTTAATCATTAGTTTAGAGTGGATGGAGCAAAGCTGATTTTCTCCAAGGTGGGCTCACATGTGAAGAAACCCTCAAAACCCTGTTTACATTGTGGGGCTTCCTGGACTAACCAGCATGTCAGGGGTCTTTGTTTTTGAGCAGAGTTCTATCAGCTTAGGCCCTGTTTAGGGTGCTGGTGGTGTGGGTTCACAACAGCGTTTTCAAGAGGCTCAAGCGCTCTTGTAAGTTTCTCTGTCTGGGGGTGTAGGAAGTAAACTCGTGATACGTTAATACCTTCCTCTGATTCAGCTGACCACTCTAAACCCAGCATCCGATAAGAAGGGAAGAACCAGGGTGCTAGGATGGGGGTAGCTCCCTGGTGGGACTGCCAGTTCTGGGCTCCACTTCAATCACAGGGAGTGGCCTGGGGAGGGAGTGCTTCCCACTGTTGTGGCTGTGCCTGCCGGGTCAGCAAACTGAACACCCTGGGATCTGGGGAATGGGTACCACCCCTAGACTCTGGTCCTGCTCCCACGCCGGAGCCCTTTGTCCTGTTGTAGCCAGGCTTCTGAGAGGGAAGTTAAGGGGTAAGCCCTGTGGCTTGCAGTCTTGTTGGAAAAGAGACTGCATGCCCACATACTCACAGATTAACACAAATCATGGGCCAGAGTACACTCACACATACAGAGAGAGAGAGAGAGAAAGAGAAGCACAGGGATGCACTCATCTCAAAAGACAAATTATGAGATAGTGAAGAGTACATCTTCTAAAGCCAGAATGCCCTCTGTATGGCTTAGTAGCTGTGTGACCTTGGACAAGTTACTTAACCTCTCTGGGCCTTAGTTTCCAAGAAGAGGGGGGATGGTAATAGGTTATAACTAATAGGGCTATAAATGAATTTGTATCTGTGAGGAGTTTAGAACTGTGCCCTAACTATTGTTCACCACATACTCTTTGCCCCAGACACTCAGGCCCAAGTGCACAAGACTTCCCGGAGAGGTGCTCACAAACTTGTCAGCGAATGGGATCTATCACTTTGCACTTTCTGAGTCGTGGTTCTCAGAATGCGTGGCATTCTCTGTACTAGGCTTGAATTAGAATTTATTAGAAAGATCATTTCACTTTCCCTTAGGAAGATCTTTATTTTAGAACAATGTGGGCACTAACTCCCCCAGAGAAGGGTATGATTCCTTTAGCAGCATCAGTTTTCAAACTAGGTTCCATGGAGCCCTGGAGTTCAACAAGAACCCCTCAGAGGCTTGATGGAGGGGGGTTCCAGGCCTCTCCCTCATTTATCTGTTCTACATATTGGGTTTCCTAGGAAAGTTCTGGTTCATAAGAAGGCTCCACAGCTTAGACAGTTAAAAGTTCCCCACTATAGGCTCGCCTGATCCCATCCTGTGTGTGCCTGTCCGAGCATGCCGTGTGACGCCCGTGCCCAGGCAGGCCCCTGCAGCTACCTGAGCACTGGCCCCGGGCCTCTCCCACTCTCTTCCCTGCTTCCCTCCTCCCCTCCGCTCCAGCTGCCTTGCCATCTGCAGGATTCTGCAAAGTGCTAACATGTCTGAGCCAAAATAGCGCTATCAGAGGAAATATTTTGAAAACAAACTGGGCCACCCCCCTGGCTGAGATTGCACTGATTTTCAGCAAAGCATTTCACAACTTCTGAGGTGGGCGGGCGGGGCCGTCTGAAAGAGGCCAGGGCCCTGAATCTGCAGGATTAGGACAGACAGGCCTGAAGAGACCCAAGATCCTGTAGCTCAAATGGTAAAGCATCTGCCTGCGATGCAGGAGTTCCCTGGGTTGGGAAGTTCCTATGGAGAAGGGAATGGCAATCCACTTCAGTACTCTTGCCTGGAGAATTCCATGGACAGAGGAGCCTGGTGGGCTACAGTCCTTGGGATCGCAAAGAGTCGGACATGACTGAGCAACTAACGCAAGCACGCAGAACCAGGAAGGGAAAGTTACCCTCACAGGATAAAGAAATAAAAGCCTCTGTGATCACGGAGGTCTGAACCCTGTCCTCTTCCTCCTCTGACAGATACCACTTCCCTTTCCCTTTTCCACCTCCTTCTGCATCTGGCTCAGGTGTCTTGGGGCTGGGGACACAGGAGATACCTGGTGCTAACAGCTAGCTGCACACCCTGTGCTTAATTAGTGCTGTCTGGGCCCACACTCAGAGTTCTCACTGGAAGCTCTGGCGGTAGCTACCGTGTGATGACCACGGTACAGACCGGCAGACAGAACCAGACAGACAGAGAAGTTTCCGGGACCCCGCTGCTGGTGAGTGCAGAGCTGGGTCTGAGCACTGCTGCCTCACTCCAGAGTCAGTGCTCCTGACCCTGGGCGTATCCATCCTGCCGGGGCCTCGACTGGAGGGGTGGAATGGCTCAGCAGGACAGTCCTCTCGTTACTGTGACCAGGGTACACCCTAGTTGCAACACTCTCTCCTTCCTTCTTTTCTCATGGCCAGCTCCCTTCACCCTCAGGCCTCAGCTGAGATGTCTCCTTCTAGAAGCCTCGGTCAGTGGCCCTCTCTGTGGCTGCCTGTACGTCCCCATCCTCACGCTCTGCCTTGCTCTGTTGCCCCAGCTGCTTTCATCGTCTGTGGTCTCCACCGGGCAGTGAGCTCTGTGTGTAGGACAGAGTCTGCCTTGTTCTCCTGTGTCTCCAGTGTTTAGTGCAGCCGCCGGCATGCACTGAGTACCCATGCTTGACCGGGGAACACAAATGATGGGTGTGACACCGGGCCCCGGGAGGAAGGAGGCATGGGACAGTGCCCAGTCTCCCAGGAGAGGATGCTGCTGTTAGAGAGTGATCTGAGTCTGGGCAGAGGTGGTAGGAGTCATAGTGAGTGGGAGAGGGCAGCTGATGTGGACAGAGGCCCTGTATGGGACCAGGAGGGAATGGGAGAGTTGGACCCTGGGTAGATGGCC
This sequence comes from Giraffa tippelskirchi, assembly GCF_054371585.1. NCBI lineage: Eukaryota > Metazoa > Chordata > Mammalia > Artiodactyla > Giraffidae > Giraffa > Giraffa tippelskirchi. The sequence goes on along the minus strand of NC_137276.1, from coordinate 64,595,402 downwards.
TCTTGTGGTCACTACCCTGTGGGCTCTGGGCTGGGATCCCGAGGATGGGCCTGAAACCCTCCAAGAGACCCTTTTGAGTTAGGCAGACTATGCACTATGGGCCCCACTACTCAACACCAACAGCACGTGGTCCTCAGTCCTTTCCCCTCTCTGGACGGACATCCATTCATCTTCTGGGTCTCAAACCCAACCCTCCCAGCAGCAGAGGCCCCCATGAGTGAGCCCTTTTCCCTGAGCAGAGTGACAGAAGCCCAGCTGGCAGGCTGCCTCCTGGGGGTGGTTCCAGTTGCAGCCTTTGAGCTGTCCTCACAGAAGTAGTAGGGCCCTTAGTGCTGGGCTCCCCTCCACACCACCCAGGGAGCACACATGTGGTGCTCTGGCCAGGGCATCACCTGTCTTGGTGCCTGCTCATGCCTGACACTACGCTGGGTGGAAGGTACCTCCAGGCTAGAAAAGGACCAGACACCTGGGCACAAATAACCACCTTGGAGTCCAACGGTAATGAGCCTGCAAAGGTGGACATGAGGGAGGACTTGGGGATGGCTTCAGGGAGCAGGTGGGCTTCCAACACAAAGAAGGGAACCTGGGCAAAAATCACAGTTATGGGAAAGTTCAAATTGAGTGCAGAGGTGGGTGAGGAGTCTAGCTGGACTGAACTGCAATTTGTAGGATGCACGAAGAAGAGAGAGAGCGAGAGAGAAGAGGCAGGGAGGAGGTGGTTACACGTGCAAGCTCTGGAGCCAGGCTGTCTGCATGAGGAAACTCAATCTCCACTTACTGCTGTGTGACCATGGCCAAGCTGCTTAGCCTTTCTGTGCCTCACTTTTCTCATCTGTAAAATGGAGATACTAATAGTATCCACTACATGGGGGTGATAGGAGAATAAAATGAAGAGTGACCTATTACCCTTTTTTTTTTTTTAAAGCAACTAGCAAAGTAAATTGAGGTCAGATCATAGAGACCTTTGGAAGTCAAGCTTTCTGTTTGCTAAACACCTGCTATATGCCAATCACTTTACAAACCTTCTCACTAAGCAACCTACAACTAACACAACCTAGCAAAATTATTGGCACTGCCTCCATTTTATAGATGAGGCAACTGAGGCTCACAGAGGTAGGGTAACCTGCCCAAGGTCACTCAGCCAGGTAGCAGCAGAAGCAGTAATGAAATGCAGGTCTGTCTGGCACTTAGGTCTTTCTTCAACACGGAGATTAGAAAGACATGACAGAGGCAGCATGGGGACATCCCCTGGGCTGGGGGGTCACAGCCAGAAGCAGAGTATGGGTGGTATAGCCATGGGTCCCTAAGCTGGGAGAGGTTGGTAACAGGGAAGGAACGATTCAGGCAAGCCTGGAAGGCAAGGAGATGAGGATGTCCCGAGGCCACAGCACACAGCTCACCATTCAGAGCCCAGGGACAAGCTGTTGAGTCATTCTGGGAAAACATGACATGACTGAGTTTTGCTGTCTACTGCCCACCTGCCAGTTCTCGTGCCCAGAGCCCTGCAAGGGGATCCTCACACCCAGGTAGCAGGGCCAGGTCAGCTCCCCAGCTTCCTACCCTGAGTTCTCCTCAACCTCTGTCTCCCATCTTCCCACTGCTCCCCTCCCACCCCACGCCCACTCATAAACCTGGATGAGGCAGGAGCTTCTGGAAGTGATGATGGGCATGAAGAGCTTCCAAAAGGGCCTCCATGCCAGGCCTGCGACTGGAATCTTGGGTGGGAAGAGACTGCTGGGTTGAAGTTTTAGAGCTGCTTTTCCCTTAAGAATGGTGCCTGCTATTCCACTGGAATCACTTTTTAAAAGTAAAGCCTGGTTGAGCTGTGTGCCCAGCACTATGCCAGGTGCCAGCAACCTCCGCCTTCTTGGAAGGTACAGCTGAGTATCTGAGAGCTCTTTATGTACTAGGCATCCTCAGGTTAAGTGATTTATTTGTGTCAATCTGACTGCATGAAGTAGCCCCATTTTATAGATGCCATCCCTGAGGCCCAGAAGGCTAGGTGACTTGTCCAAGGTCACACAGCCAGAATTCAAACCCTTGGCTCTCCTATTCCAGATGTACTTAGCCACTCCAGGCTCAAGTAAAGCCACTGGAGAATCACAGAAGGTGGGTTGTACCAAACCTATGTCTGCCAAATGATGCAGTGCAGACAGGAAATTCCAGGAGAATTTTCATCTCAAGAGTGTGGGTCACTCCCCAGAGCTTGTTGGAGGTTGTGGATATATTTAAGAGGTAACAGAGAGCTCCCAGGTTCCTTGCCCGAGCAAACCCTGCTGACGTGGCCATTTGGGGTGAGCCTCTCCCCACTGGAAGGAACACCGGGGCTCGGGGCGGGGGGTGTGTGTCTGTCCTGGTTTTGGTGGGCCTGACCTGGAAAAGGAGTATGAGTCAAGCAAGGGGCGAGTGCCAGCTTCCTCAAGCCAGTCCACGGCACAGGATGCCAGGCTGCCGCAGCTGCTGCTACCACTCCCTACACCCTCCCAGCCAGCAGGAGGGACTGGTGGCTGGCCCTGTGCTGAGTGGCACCCTCTCACCCACACCACGACCTAGCTAGGGGGGCACAGTTCTCCCCACCTCACAGGTTAGGACGCTGAGGCTTAGAGAAGTCTTCTGGTGCACTGAAACTCCTTTGGCCAGAAAAGGGAGGAACTGAGACTCTTAAGTCTCCCTTTTGCTAAGAGACGGACGGGAGGAGGGAGGGGTTAGCCTGCCCTCTCACACTGAGCCACACAGGCTGGCTGTTCTCAGACTAGTATTTCTGATTCATCTGTCATCACCAGATCCCTGTGTTGCAGGACGAATAACCTCTGGGGTGAGAAAAGCTCTGATTTCCCTTGGGCCATGAGTCACTATTTCTCTGAGAGCACTTTTGAAGCCATAGAGCTTCTCCCCAGGCTTTGGAGGGGGGCAGGTTCCTTCTCTGCTTGAGTGCCAGCCCCACCCTTGCCCTGACACTGCCTGCTTGCGGAAGGGCCAGGAAACAAGGGGCCTCCACCAGAGGCCTGGCCTCAGTGATTACCCGGCATGTGACCCCCTGCCTTGCTCTCCACAGACAGGTGCCACATTCCCAGAGGTCTGGGGGGTCTGCAGCCTTGAGGGGTCCCTTGTCCCCTTTAATGCCCGAGGCCCACGTGGTAAGCACAAGTCTGCTTGCCCTCCCCAGGGATGTCTGGGAATCCCCCAGGACTCCACCATCTGCAGGGTGGCTCCTCCTGACACTCTTCTCCTCTCCGCACAGGAGGGAGGGGACCCAAGCCAGTTCCTCCCGTCTTGTCAGTCTCAGGCCCAGGCACTACAGTAATAATTTATGGAGAGTTGTCACTTTTCTCACAGAGAAAGCAGACTGTTAAGTTTGGCTGTAGGGGTAGTTTTGCTTCTCACCACCCCCAAGTTTTCCTTCTGGGATGGGATTTCAGCTTTGCCTCTGCTTAAATTCAAAAGCCTGTTCAGATGACTCTTCCAAAATGAGGGTCTCACCTCAAAGGAAGTTTGCCTCTCCCTCTACAGGTAGAAAACTGGCACCTGCTTTTATTTTATTTTTAGTTTTATTAAATTTTATCAAAATAAGTAATCCAGGCCCATGGTATAAAATTGGAAAGGTACAAAAGGATACGTGGTGGTGAAATCTCTTTCCCAGGCCTGACTCAGACACCCAGGTCTTTCCACGAAAGCAACCAGCATTATCAGTTTCTTGTGTATAAGCTGCTTTTAAATTGTCCAGTTTTAGAACTTATGGTTTGCCTGGGGGGGAAGAGATAGTTAGGGAGTTTGGGATCGACATGTACACACTGCTGTATTTAAAATGGTAAACCACAGGGAGCTCAGCCTGGTGCTCTGTGATGACCTATAGGGGTGGCATGGGGGGAGGGGATATATGTATATTTATGGCTGATTCATGTCATTGTATGGCAGAAACCAACACAACACTATAAAGCAAATAAGGTGGCTAACCAACAAGGAGCTACCATATAGCACAGGGGTCTCTGCTCAAAGTTATGTGGCAGCCCAGTTGGGAGAGGAATTCGGGAGAGAGTGGATACATGGCTGAGTCCCTTTGCTGTCCACCTGAAACTATCACAACACTGTTCATCAGCTACACACCAATATAAAATAAGCTGTCCCTTACAAGCTGCACTGTCTGCCCACGTCCTAGCCCCAACTCCTCAGTGGTCACCTTGGATTCACCCACGCGGCACAGACAGAGGCCCTCACATCCCTCATCCCCAGCAGCCCCAGGGAGCCCGCCCGAGGGTGTCCCCATCTTCCATGAGTGGCTCCTCCAGGCTCCAGTTTAACTCTGTGCTCTTGGCTGCCCCTTGTCCATTCTCCCCTCTGGTCTGGCTGAGCAGGGGCCTGCAACTGGGGCCTGTGGGGTCAGGGCCTGGCAATGGGGATCTGACCAGACCATGCTGCCTCTTGGCTAGGGGCTCACACAGATAGGGCCCGTTCTTCACTCCTATCCTGAGTATGACTGGAGACCCCAGTGCTCCTCTCCCCACCCCCCTTTCCTCTCCCCGCCTCTACTCCCTTCCCTTCCTCCCTGCTTCTCCCCTCCGTGCTGTCCAGCAAACAGTAAAATGAATCTGAAAGTGCTAAGAATGGTGCAAGGCAGAGATGAGCACTGCTAGGAGAGCCCAGACCTTGAGAATGGCCTTCAGCAGACTTGCCCTTCACATCCCTTCACAGCCTTGTACCTCCTGCTGGGTGACCTTGGGCAAGTCACTTAGCTTCTTGGAACCTCCCTTTCTCAGCTGATTAAGGAAAGAGAGGGCGGCAACCAGGGTCCAAAGGGCTGGCGGGAGAACCTGGAGCTGCCAAAGGGCTTTCTAAGAGGGTGACAGGTTTGAAGCGTGGGAGGGGCGCAGTGCTCTTCTAAGGGAATGGTTATGTGGGGGAGGGCTCTGGGCACCTGTGAGGTCTGGGCTCAGCCCTAGGGCAGGGATGCGGGAAGGGTGGCCCTTTGGGCAGCACTATCCCGCCTTGGGCAGTGGCTTTCCTTTTCTGTATTTCCACACAGAGATGGACCCTCGGCTTTATATTTTTTAAGTAGTGGCTTAATTTTTGTAATAATGAAAGATGTTCAGCACGCAGAATTCAAGTAAAATGGGCAAATACTGAGAAGAAAGCAACAAATCACCCCTCAATCTATTATTACCCAGATGTAACTGATTACCTATGGTCCACATATGTCTCTAGACATATATATATATAAAGAAAGTGGGGCAGTGGAGGGACAGAAAGTTTTATAAACATGGGGGAAACACGCAGTTTAACTTAGTGTTAGGCCAGTGTTGTAAAGAGGCTGCCTGCCCCCAAAGCAGCCCCTCTCATCTGTTCAGTAATCTACTTGAGGGTCTGGTGTGGGGCAAGGGAACTCTCATGCCGGAATCTTTAAAACCTCCCAATTCAGACAAATTAGACAAAAAAGGGAGTCGGCTGAATTACAGATCCTCCTTGATTTATGATGAGGTTGCATCCCGATAATTCCATCATAAATTGAAAATGCATTTAATACACCGAACCTACCAAACATCATAGCTTAACTTAGCCTACCTTAAACATGTTCAGAACACTGACATTAGTATGGTTCTAATGGCTACAATTGGGCAACATCATCTTGCACAAAGCCTATTTTATAATAAAGCATTGAACCTCTCATGTAATTTATTGAACTCTACTGAAAGTTTAAAACAGAATGGTTGTGTGGGTGTAAATGGTTGTAAGTGTATCTGTTGTTTACCCTCCTGACCATGTGGTTGACTGGAAGACCCAGCTGATTGTACAACCTAGCCTCAATTCAATTATGGCTTCTACCAAATGTGTATCACTTTCACACCATCTTAAACGTCAACCATCTTAAGTCTGGGACTATCTGTAGTACATTCTGGCTCTAGAACAATAGCTTTCGATCTTTTTGGACCAAAACCTCAGACAGAGACACATACCCATCACTGAAACAAAAGTCTTATGAGACCCATGCATATCCTTATTACAGATCCTTAATACACTCTGATATTTTCTGTCTATATGGTTCTGTTCTTTAAATAAAAAAAAAAAAAGCTTGTCCAACCTACCAAACTGACTCTACAACCTGAAGTTTGAAACATGTCACTCTATAACTGTGATTTTCAAATTTGAGCATGCATCAGAATCACCTGGAGAGCTTGATTAAACAGTGTGCTCTGCCCACCCCCGAGAGATTCTGATTGAGATGGTCTGGGCTGGGGGGGGTGGGGGGTGGGGGGTGGGCGGCAAGAATGTGCATTTCTGTCAAGTTCTCAGGTGCTGCTGCTGATCCAGGCCCCCCTCTTTGAGATCCCACCCTCCTAGAATATGTTTTAAACCAATGTCCTCCCTTGGCAGAAACTATCAGAGAATTTGCTATATTCAGCAGATAAGAATTGCTGGTGCCTAGCCCAAGAACTGTAAGTCTCTGGCATTTTTGAGGATACTGATCAGGCAATATCTTTGGGATCTTAAACACCATCCTCCTGAAATCCACCCTCCTGAATATAGAAAAGGTCTGCTAAGCCAAAGGACGTTTATACCCAACCCTGGTTGAATTGCCTGCCTCTTAATCCCAAGCCCACAGAACATAAAACCCTCCCAGCCCTTTTGAAAACACTGTTCTATAGGCAATGAAAGGCACCATTTACCGTGTGGATTTCACTTTTCTGTTTTTGGAAAGGGAAGGAGGTAGGTCAAGTGTGACCACCCCACAGAGAAAGCTGTCCCCTGGCTCTCATTGGGGTCTGGTGGGTTTCATTGTCCCTGGATCCCCAGCTTTAATGGAAAACTCTTCCTGGCCTGAGTGGCCGAATCAGCGCCCAGACTTTCCAGCCTGCTGACTTACGAGACTGGCCTGTGTTCCAAGCTGCCTCTGCTCCTCCAACCAGGGGGCTCAGCCCCCACCCGGAATCCTCCCCCATTCCCTTCGTAGCCTTGGGGCCCCTCCCCAGCCCCGCAGTCCTCCAGAAGCCAGCCCTCAGCTGGGAGCAGCTTCGTGAGGGAGAGAAGTGTTAAATGGGCACAGAGCCCCCTCTGTTCCATTAACAATGGCCCGTTGATGACTGGATTCTGCCTGGTTGGGCCCCTTGACTGGACTTCGGAGAGGAGGAGAGACTCCAGCCCCCCAGGCAGCTACTTCTGGGTGTGAGGTTGATTCAGAGGCCGAGGCCTCTGTCTGCCCACAGAACCTCATTCTTCAGGCCCTGTGATGCAGCAGTGAGAAACCCTCTCACCCCTCCCATGCCATCCCAGGGATAGCTTGGGGCCCCAGGAGTGATTCACTGCAGTCTAATTCAACAAACGTCTATTGAACAGCTCCTGGGCACTGAGGCTCGGAGCTAAGTAGCTGTGGGAATAAGTAACAGCTGACATGAATTCAGAGCTTACTGTAATCAGCCCTACCCTGGCTGCCCAACAGAGTCATTAGGGAGCTTATAAAAATTCCAGTGCATAGACACTTCCCCCAACTCCAAATTTTCAGGAGTGAACCCCGGCACTATTTTGTAAAAGCTAAGTGCTTCTCGTGCCCAGCTGACATTAAACATCACCAGTCTTCTATTGGTTAAACACCGTGCTGAGCATTTAACTTGGAGCCTCCCGTTTCATGGGGCATGTGCTTGTGGGAGGCTGAATAATGTGCCCCCCACCCAAGATTTCCACATATGAATCCCCACACCTGTGGACATGTTATTCCATATAGTAAAAGGAACTTTAGTGTGATTAAGGATTTTGAGATAAGAAGATTATCCTGGATTATCCGAGTGGGCCCAGTAGAATCAGCAGGGTCTTAATAAGAGGGAGATTTGACTATAGAAGAGGAGGCCAGAGTAATGCATTAAGAAGAGCTCAACCAGTCACTGCTGGCTTTGAAGATAGAAGAAGGAGCCCACAAGCCATGGAAAACAGGCAGCCGCGAGAAGCGAGAGAAAGGCAAGGAAGAAGGTCTCCCCAAGGCTCCAGAAGGAACACAGGCCTGTTGATTTTAGGCCAGTGAAACTGATCTTAGACTTGACATTCAGAACTGCAAGATAATAAACATGTGCTGTTTTATGTTTTAAGCTATGAAGTTTGTGATAAGGTGTTAATACAGGGATACACTAACTGTATTTTATACACAAGGCACAGAAATGTGAGGGACTCACTTGGGGTCACACAGGCAGAGCTAGCATAGGAAGAACTCAGGTGCGTCTGACCCCTTAATCCATGCTCTCTCCACCTCACCACACTGCCCCTACTTTGCAGCCAACCAGACATGGCTTCAAATCTCAGTTCTGCCACATTCTGTCTTTGTGTCCTTTGCTAGTCGTGGGTACATGTGGCCAGGGTGGAGGCTGCCAGGGGGTAGGTGTGGAGACCAACTGGAAAGCTGGTGTGGGCCAGGTTATCTCCAGGTGGAACACCACGTGGAAGAGCTTGAACTTGATTCTGAAGGAATGGTGCCCACAAGGTGCCATCCGCTTCTTCCTTCTGCATTTCATGATGCTGCCTCAGACTTTCAAGCCCACTCAGTCTCTGGAATCTGGCCCTCCTGTCACAGCCCAGCTGTGACGCAGAACTACAGGGCTGGGACCCGGAGCAGCATTCTACTCACTGTCACCTGCGGCCAGTGACAGCTGCTTGTCTGGGGTGGCCACTAAGCTCCCATTTCATGAGAGGCCAGCAATGGCCTAGTGCCTCCAAAGCACATTTCTTCGAAGACCCTCCAGCAGCCTTGTGTTTAGGGCCATGCGTGTCTCAGAGAAGGAGTGTGAGACGTAAAGAGGTCCAGGAGTTGTTCAGAGTTCCACAAGCTGGAACTAGAAGACCAGTTCCTGGCCAGGACTCTGATCTGCCCACTGCCATACAGCTCCTGCCTTTTGGCCAAATCTGCCCGCTCAGTGCTAAAGCACAGTGGTTGAGCCCATGGACTATGGAGACAGACTTCCTGGGTTCAAATCCCAGCTTTACGTTATAGCTGAGTGCAAGCTGTTTGGCCACTGCTTGCTTTAATGGAGCTGGCAGCAGGGGAGGGGGGTGTTGGAGTTGTGACTGTCATCTATGAAGGCACTGGGGTACCTTCTTCACAGGATGGCTCTGAGGACTAAATGTATACATGTGTGTCAAGTGCTTGGAACAGTAGCTGGTTCATTAGAAGTATTAACTTCTGTTATGATTCAGCTCCCCTAGGGCAGAGACTGTCTTCCTCCCCTCTATTTCCAGTGCCTCTTCCTATGCTTGGCCCAAAGCAAGTACTCAGGAAACGAACTGACTGGTGGACTATCAGCATTTATCAGCCAGAGGCTCCCTAGGGACTTTCCCAAATGTATTCACTTTTCAAACATTCCACCTTAGTTACTCAAACCTTCCTCCTCCTCCTTCTTGCTTGCGAGCTGCAAAATTGCCACAAAGCAGCCTGAAGCTTGCCCTGCCCCATGGTAGGCCCCCATGAGCAGTTCAGAGATAACCCAGGAGTCGCCAGGTATCACCAACCCTTGAGTGACTGTGCTGCACAGTTCACATGCTGCCTAGACCTCCTCACTTCAGGACCATGCCTGACCCTCCTACTTAGGCCTCCCTGGGACCTCTGAGCCCTGCGGCAGCCCAGTTTAAGCACCTCATCCCCACCAGCTCTTCCAGCTGATGGGGGCTCAGGTGTCCTGTCATTCCCTCTTTCTTTTTCCCCTACTTTGAGGATGGGCTTCCTCATCATTTTACTTCCTTGAAGAGCCCCCACGCTTATCCCTGCACATGAACAGACCCCAGGAGAGTAGCCAGTTCCTGGTATTCCAAAAAGCCAAACTCGGAGTTCCAGATTGGACTCAACCCCTATGTTTCTGCCCCAGGAAATGCATTTCTGCTCATTTTTACCTCTCACCTCTTGCTGCATTTTACAAAGATCTCTTCAAAAGCTGCTTACTGTCAAGGGGGGCTAGTTTTCTTTTTTTCTACTTAATTACATTTTTGTTTCAAGATAATTACAGATACACATGCAGTTTTAAGAAATACTACAGAGATCCCTTGAACCCGTCACCTGGTTTCCCCCAGTGGTGAAAAACTACTGCAATATCACAACCAGGATATTGATGCTGATACAGCCAAGGTTCAGAACATTTCCATCACCACAAGGACCCCTCGTGTTGCTGTATTATAGTTATGCCCACTTCCTTTCTACCCCACCCCTTCTTTAACTCCTAACAATAGCAATCTGTTCTCTCTTATAATGTTGTCGTGTCAAGAATGTTATATAAAAGAAATCATGCAGTATGTCATCTTTTAAAACTGGCTTTGTTCACTCAATACTCCCCAAATTCATTTAAGTTGTTGTGCCATTTTACAGCTGAGCAGTATGCCGTGGTATCGGGCAGCTGGTTTTAAACAGAACACTCAAACACTAACCTAGAAGCTTCCCAAGCACTGTATCCTGAGTAAAACAAGAATACTGCCATGTTCACCCAGTATCGAGCCCCAGTCATCAACTCCCCTGCCAGTCTGGCCTTGCAGCTGAGCTAGTGTGCACACTGGCAGTGGCTCCGCTGAGATGCCCTGAGATGGTGCTCTCTAAGAGGGAGCTGGGTGCTCTAAGGCGTGGCTCTCAATCTTCCATCACCCAGGGAGCTTCAAACAACTGATGCCCAAGCCACACCCAGACCAACTCAATCATAATCTCTAGAGGTGGGACCCAGGCCTCAGTAATGTCTGAAACTCCGGATAACTCTCACGTGCTGTCAGGGCCCAAATGCAGTGCTCAAGCAGATTCAGCAAATGCACAGCGACATGCTACCCCTCTAGCCACGGCAGGCATCACCAAGCAGTCACTGCACTCTCTTCCTGCAGAGATCAATCTTTTCAAACACGGCGCTCCAGGCAGTCATTTTCAGTTGATCGACTTGGCCCAAGAATTGCAACTGACTTGCCCTCCCAGCTGAGAAGCCTGAAACTGGCAACCGTCCTGTCCAGGTGTGTCTAGGCCTGGGGCCTGATGCATTAGGTAAGCGTTCCTCCAAATCATGCTGCAAAAGAGGGGCTTGGCCAGTAGTAACAGCAGCCGCAAAGCCAGAGCAGGCCAGGGTTTTCTGGGTTGGTTCTGTAGGTAAAGGCGAAGTGAATCAGCCAGTGTCCATCCCCTGCAGCAGCCTACAACCCAGCTGGGGGAGAGATGTACACGCAGAGGGTGAGCCAGCGGTGCAATCAACACAGACAGGCTCAGCCTCACACTGGTGCAAGCCTGTAATAACAACCAGCCTGGGTGCCATCCTCTCTATTTTCAGAGCCTCACACCAGCTTGGCTGATGTTCATGACAAACCTGTGGGGATGACCCAGGCTCAGAGTGATTAAGTACCTTGCCTAAAATTACCAGAGAATAAATGGGAGAGCTTAAATAAATGGAGAAGGAAATGGCAACCCACTCCAGTATTCTTGCCTGGAGAATCCCACGGACAGAGGAGCCTGGCAGGCTACAGTCCATGGGGTCGCAAGAGTTGGATACGACTTAGCAAATAAATCTTCATCAAATGGGAGAGCTGGCCCTCAACCCAAGTCTGATTGCAAGTACGGGACTTGTGTTTAGTCCTCGGAGCAGTTAGCTATCAATAGCCTGGACCTCTCTCCCCACCCTCAGACTCCGTCTCTCCTTTCCAGGAGGGGCTGGATACAGATGGGCTCCTTGGCAGCCATGGAGCAGCCCAGACAATAGCAGTAGTCAGTGTGGGCTAAGACCCCGGGGCTGCCCTCTCTCCTGCCCCTACTTCCCCCACAGAGCTGGTGCTGGGAGGGCGGGCAGAACTCCCTGGTGAAAAAGAGAAGAGGCTGGGTTTCTGGGGTTTTTTGTTGTTTTTGCTAGGAATAAAGTCCCTTCCTGCTGTTAACAGCAAGGGGCTTGGAGGAAACTGTGGGACTGAGGACTACCCTGGAGGATCCAAATTCTGTGTCCTCTCCATTGAAGACAGTAGGATTAGGGGAAAAAAACAGGGAGAAAAACAAATTCTCCTCTCCATCTGTCCCTTGCATGGACATTCTCCAGGTGCAGAAAGGTTCGAAGTCTCCTTAGGAAGGTCAGTCAGTGGGAGAAAGCAGGAAGGGGATTCTGGGCCTAGGTACTGAGAGTTCTTTCTCTTCCAGTCATCTCAGAAATCCTGTCATGGTGGCTCAGCAGCACAAAAGCTAATTTTGTACTTGCATCACATCTGATGCAGGCAGGGTGGCTCTGCAAGCAGCAGCTCAGGATCTGGGCTGCTTCTACCTTGCAGTAAACCAGTTGGAACATGTGGCCTCCAGTCTTGCCATAGCAAGACAAGACAGGAGCCAGGGGCTGTCTGGGATCATTTTAAGGACCAGAACTTCAAGTGACTGACATCACTTTAACCTACCTCCATCCCCACAGGTCAAAACCTGGTCACTGGCCCAACCTAATTGCAGGAGGGGCTGGTGAAGGTGAAGAGCATGTGGGTACCTGGTGAGTACCAAGTCTCTGCCAGTTGTTTGCCCAGAATTTCACCCCCACAAAATATTAAAGAACATTTTGTTCTTTAATCTAATATGGGGGAAAAACCAGGACCACACCCCATTTTGATTTGCCCTCATATGCTTTCTTTAGGCAACTGGCCTCAACCTTTTCCTGCTGTAATACCCATGGCAGATCATGTTCACACTCAAGGCACACTCCAATGGACTTGCCCAAGTTTTCCCAAAACCCAAGAAACATTTTGTAGGAAAGCCCTAAGACTTTTAAAATGTTGGCTCTTATTCATAAAAACATATAAAGGTATGTGAGTAAGAATATAAAATTAGCCATGTAAAGATCTTTGCCAGCCGTGGTGTGGGATGGATTGGCAGCAGTTCTGTGCAGTGTCCTAGGCTCTCTGTAACTCGACCTCCACTCTCGTTCATGAAAGCACAAGTCAAGCGAGGGAGGAAGGTGGAATTATAAGAACCTTGTATCCATTGCAGTTCTTTTCAAAAGTACTTTTCTGTTGTTGTTGTTTTTCAAATTTGATGCTTTAACTATTCTTAGTGACCTCACCATTAATTGTAATATGTCCTGTTTTGATCAGTAAAGGGTTTTATTGTTACTGTTATTTAGTTGCTGTGTCATGTCTCACTCTTTGTGACCCCATCGACTGTAGCCCACCAGGCTCCTCTGTCCATTGGATTTCCCAGGCAAGAATACTGGAGTAGGTTGCCACCTCCTTCTCCAGGGGATCTTCCCAACCCAGGGATCTAACCTGCGTCTCCTGCATTGGTGGGTGGATTCTTTACCACTGAGCCACCAAGGAAGCCCTAAAGGGTTTTATGTGCTAAATCAAAGGTTTGGAGGATAGATCTACAGGGCATGCTTAGATGGAGGGTTTGTGTAAGAGAAGACCTGCAATTTGGCTGGCACTGGGGGGGTGATGTCAGATGGTAGAATGGCAAACCAAAGGGTGGTGAGGAACTGTGTTTGGTAGCCAGGAAGGATCCCATAAAGTTGGAAAGGCAAGCTGATTTTATCTCACATGCCAGCTCTAATGGATTGGCACTGCACTGAGAAGGCATATGAGGCTACATCTAGTCTCAACTGAAAAGAAGACAATGATGGATCAGTGATGTCTGCCCCAGGCACAGGACTGCTGGGTGGAATGTGTACTGTTTATTTGACAACCCTGTGCTGGAGGTTCTTGATGGGCTAAGCTATGAGAGTCAGGGTGATAAAGTTGGGCAGGGCCATCACTATCCTGGGAGACAGGAGACCTTGTAGTGATTCAAGTATTGTCACTATCCAGTTATGCCTTTGAGAAGCACTTCCGTTCTCTGAGCCTGAATGGCTACAGATGAAAAGTGAGGAAGGGTAGATTAGAAAATTTCCAAGCCCTTTCCAGTTCTGACATTCTGCACTTTTAGGGCAAGAGCCATGTTTTTCATGATTGGTGGGGTAGTGTACAGGACAGATTTCCCTTGGACCTTTCCGAAAGAAATACCCTCTCAGACTTGAACGGCTGAAGGCAAGTACAACAAGAGCTGGAGAGTCAAGCTGCTTTGTATAAGGCTCTGGCCTGAGTCGCTGCCAACAGCATGATTTTGTCCTGGGGGCAGAATCCACTGGCATTCAACTTGACCCCAGTCTGACAGCTCTGAGGCCTCCTGCCTCTGTTCACTACAGCCAGAGTGGAGCCGGCTGCTCCACAGGGGTCCACTGTACCCCAGGCTCCTGTCATTCTGCAGCCACACTCTCATCAGCACACTCAGAGCTTCCTGGCCAGGCGGGCTGTGTGGAATTTGTGAGCAGCGCTGACCTACAGGGAAGCTGGGGAGACAGCATCCTTAAGGGTTCTGCCTGTTGTCTTTCTGGGTCTCTCTCCAGTTTCTCTGATGTTTCGGGGCTGACTACAGTACCTGGGACAGGGAAAGTCAACATGTTTATCCCCAGATAAAGCTGACGGTGAGGATAAGATGCCCAGGGCCAAATGCTGTCCATAATGAGCGGATATTGGCTCTAGCTGTGGTCAGGTCATCACTTTCCTTCACCCTGGTGTTTGTAGGGGACTGAGACCCCACCCCACTGCAACCATTCCAGTACTCACCACCAATCACAAGCCACAGAATCTGCTGCATCTGTAAAGACAGGGTGAGCGGTTCCTAAGTAGGACCATTTATCGCGACTTGGGCTTGGGTTAGGCACTGCACTAGCATCTTCTCATTGGACTCCTCATGACCACTGAGTGTACAATAGTTGCTGTAAGTGTCCCATTGACAAATAATGAAACCACTTGAGTTTAAGTTCCTTTCCCAAGGGCATCAAAGTCAACATGTAAAAGCAAAGAAGAGAAGCCACAGTTGTGGAGAGAGTCCCTGTATGATTTGTTCATGCTTTCCCAGACTGTCTTGTCTGTCTCTCTCGTCCTATGTATGTGTGTGCGTGTGCGTATGTGTATGTATGTATGTGTATGAGTGTGTGTGTGCGCCCGCACGCTAAGTTGCTTCAGTCATGTCCAACTCTGTGCGACCCTATGGACTGTAGCCCACCAGGCTCCTCTGTCCATGGGATTCTCCAGGCAAGAATATCAGAGTGTGTTGTCATGCCCTCCTCCAGGGGATCTTCCCAACCCAGCAGTCGAACCTGAGTCTCACGTCTCCTGCATTGGCATGTAGGTTCTTTACCACTAACGCCACCTGGGAAGCTATATATATATATAAAATCAATAGCATATTAATCATCTCCTATGTGTCCAATATTCCACTAGCATGGGGGAAGAAAAACTATAAGAAATCACAGCCAACTCTTAGAGACAGTTATGAATCCATTCAGTCACCTCACAAACATTATGAGCCCTGCCACATGCCAGGTGCTGTGGGCACAGCAAAATACAGGACTCCTGTCCAAGGAATGAACGAGGGATCCTCCTGGAGTCCTCTGTTACCCTCCTTCCCCTGCCTATTGTGTATGAATTCACTTTTTTTCCCCTATGGGAAACAGACATACCATAAAATGTACCATTTTAATCATTTTTAAGTGCACAGTTCCATGGCATTAAGTGCATTCACGTTGTTGTGCAGCCTTCATCACAGTCTATCTCCAGAACTTCTTCATTTTCCCAGACTGACACTGTATCCTCATTGAATACTAACTCCCAGGGTCAGGCAACCACCCTTCTACTTTCTGTCTCTCTGATTTGGCTCCTCTAGGTACCTCAACTGCGTGTGTGCGTGCTAAGTTGCTTCAGTAGTGTCTGACTCTTTGTGACCCTATGGACCATAGCCTGCCAGGCTCCTCTGTCCATGAGATTAGGCATAAATCCTGGAGTGGGTTGCCGTGCCCTTCTCCAGGAGCTCTTCCTGACCCAGGGATTGAACCTGCATCTCTTATATCGCCCTCATTGGCAGGCGGGTTCTTTACCACTAGAATCACATGGGGTGTGTCCTTTCATGTCTGGCTTATTTCTCCTCATAAGCACACTGTCCTTAAGGCTCATGTACGCTGTGCATGTCACAGGCCCCACATTGACTTCCTTAAGGTCCCATGTGTCTGTCCTTCCTCTCCTCCACACTCTCCCCCTTGCTCAGACCACCTCCTCTCTCCTGGACCAGTGCAAAAGGGACAGCCTGGTCTCCCAGCCTCCATTCCTTCCTTCTTCCAGTGCACTTCCCACACTATTTCCAAAGTAATCTTACATCTCTCTTTTTAAGCTTCAGATTGCATGCATGCTAAGTCGCTTCAGTCGTGTCTGACTCTGTGCGACCCCATGGACAGCAGCCCACCAGGCTCCTCTGTCCATGGGATTCTCTAGGCAACAATACTGGAGTGGGTTGCCATTGCCAAGCTTCAGATTAGGTTTTTTAATTTTTTAATTCAAGTGGTATATGTGCGTGTTGTCAGAAAGTCAAAGAATACAAAAAGGTAGAAAATGAAAAGAATCGTCACTCAATATTCCATCTTTGCAGCTGTGCATCAGCATTTTTAGCCCCTGCATGGCTTGCTTTCACTGGGCCAGTGCACCACCTCAGCCAGCCCCGTCTGCTGAGACAATCAAGGCGCTTCTCACACGTTGGACTCCCAGGGCAGGGTGCACATCCCTGGCCATGAGTCTTGGCTCACATCCAGGTCAGTTCCAAACAAGCCAACTGACTCTTCACCTGCTGCACAGCTGTGGGCATCCTGGACACCAGCCTCTGCTGCAGCCCCTGACTGGGCAAGGGCTGGAAAGTCCAGAGCAGTGGTTCTGCGCTGACCTGGCCCAGGTCCCAGCGTGAGAGGCATGGGAAGTACCTCTGCTGATAGGGGAGTGGAGACTATTCTCTGGGGCCCTGTATCCATGCAGCTGTCAGCGTTTTGCACAAAATGTGTTTCTCACACAGCTGAGCAGGCCCTGATGAAGTGACTTGTGTCAAATGAGGGTAGAGAGCACCCTCCCCCACATCCTCACACAGGAAAACAGGGCTGAGGGGCCGCAGGGGTCTGTCCCTGCCAGAGATGGCTCCCTGAGAGTCTGTGGCAACCCCCATGCCCACCACCACACCAGGCTGACCCTCAGCCCTCTGGTCCATCCCATGGCTCTGGCCCACAGCTTCTCATAAGCTCTTAGATGTCCACTGCTACTCAGATGATACACACCTCCCACTTGGGAGCGTCTACTCTGGCTCTGTCTTGGCTGACGCTGGACATGTGCCCAAAAGGAAGTTTTAGATGGTTTGTTTTTAGGAGAGGAAGCTGGAGTCCCGGAACATGAGGGGTTTGGGGAGGAATGACAGCCCCAGGCTGTGCAGGGGGGCATCCCTCAGCCAGGCCCCCATCTACTTCATTCTCTCATGCCTTCTCTTCCTTCTTCCATCCCTGGTTCGTGTAATGGCACTTGGGCATTTACTCTCCTGTCAGACACTAAGCTGGACAGCCAGGCCATCTCTGGACATCCCTACGTGAAACAGAACCTCGTCTGGACAGGCCACTGGATGGACTCTTGCATCCTCCAAGCAGACATCACCTCTGAGCATGCGTGCTCCTTCTCCTGGTCCTGCCCCCTGCCTCCACTCAAGGGGATCTAGAGGCCACTCACGGAAACCCTCCCAAGGTCTCCCCTCCTAAGTGTCTAGGGACCTGGCATGGTCAGGGCACCTCCCGGCCCCAGGGCTGCAGCTCATGAGTAGGTTCTGAGTTTCCCCACAATGGGCTTCACTGCTCCTGTCTGCCCAGGAGCCTCCTCCATCTCAGCCCCTGGCCTTCCTCGGCCCAGGCAGCTCCTCCTCCTGCTGGCGGAAAGGCCATAAGCAGCGCCTGCCACAGCGGAGGCCCTGATCCCCACTGTGCTCTTGGCCCGGAGCAAGCCAAGTGAGGGGAGTGGAGCTTTGCTGCCTGATGCAATGTCTGGCAGGGCCCATCCCTTATCAGAGCACCATTCACAGCAGAGTCTGGGACCCCACCTCCTCCACGGGAGGCAGCCATCCAAGAACAAAACTGTTCTCTCTCGAAGGCCCTTTGCCAGGTCACGAGGGAGGCCTGAGCAGAAAGGCCCCTGAGGGGAGAGCAGGGTAGGGAAGCCAGTGCCTAGAGTATAGGGCCTCAGATCACTGCCTGCTTTCTTTCCAGGGCTCCCTCACTGAGGTTGCCTGGGCTGCCTCCGCTGTTTTCTGCCCTCCCTGCTATTACCACGTAGCTGGGGAGACATGGAACTGAAAGCCACAGACCGAGGTTCTTTATCCTCAAAAAGGTATCCCAGATTGTCATGACAATTCGAGACTAATACTTGTGAAGCCCCAAGCACAAAGGTTTGCCCACAGTACACACTTGTAACACACTCCCATAGTATACACATGTAGTATCCACTCAGTCCCTGTTTGGGGGGCATATACTCAGTGTACAACCCACTCCAGTATCCTTGCCTGGGAAATCTCATGGACAGTGGAGCCTGGCAGTCTACAGTCCCTAGGGTTACAAAGAGTAGGACACGATTGAGCGACTAAACAACAACAATACTGAGTGCACACATGCACACATGCATGCAGACATGCTTCACTCAGATAGGGAACAATGGCTTTTTCTTCTTTCTCTTTGTATTTTCCATCAACTTAGAATGATTGAGCATCTCACAGTGGGCTAAATTCTTTGGGAAAAGCATTCATCTATTCATTCTACAAGTAACAGGCACCTATTTTGGGCCTGGTGCACATGGAGCAGGGCACTGGGGATACAAAGAGGGAGCTCACACTCCAGTGGCTGAAACAGGCAGTGAACAAGTACATTTCCATCCAAGAAGGAAGTAAAGCAGGGTGCTGAAAGGGATAGGGAGAAGGGAGACAGTCCACATTAGGTCAGCGGTCAGGGAAGGACTCCAGGGGAGGGGACATCTGAGCTGAGTCCTGAGTTTAACTGGGCCCAGGACAGCTGCCCCGCTCCCCTGCATTCAGGCAAGGCTGAGCCGGCATGTGCCCCTGGCCTTCTTCACCACTGGCCCTGCTGCCCTGGCAGTGAGACCTCTGCTGACATCCCAGCAAGGGGATACCACCTTTTCCTTTGGCTGCTGCGTTACTACTGGGGGTGTTGAGGGGAAGAAAGGTATCGAGTACTCCCCCGGAGATGGCATCTGCCAAGAAAAGGAAGAGATTTTTCATTCTTCCCATGAGCTAAGCAAGGCGAGCAGCACAGCTCTAGGGAGGGTTTGTCCAGTGTCACAGATATCACAGACACACTTCTCGCAAAGGGCCTCCTGCAGGCCACGTTCTACGTGCATGGCCCCCATCTCGGCCATCCCCCATGACCCTGTGACCTCCTGACATCTGTAACCCTCTGCTACCTCCTGGGTCTGGGGATCTCTCAACCTCCCTCTCCTGACTGCCCATTCGCCTGCTGGCCTTCCAAAGCTAACCCTAGGGGCAGCCTGCCTGGACCAGAGCCGAGGAGCCAACAGCTTGCCTTGGATTTCATTTGGAGGGAGTTTCCACCCTTGTGTCTTCCTTTTAGGGCAATGTCAGCAAGGTTCTCAGGAACTCTGTATTATTCAGGGGCTAAGGGGGCTGGGACAGCAAGTCAAAAATAGAAACATTTCCTGGAAGGGAAGGGAGGAGAAGGTTCAGGATCTTTGTCATCAACACAGTCAACTTTGTAAATTGTACCAAAGATGTTAGACGCAGAAGAGAGGACAGCCAACACAACTCCCTGTGCCCATGCCTGCCTTTTCTCCCTCTCCATGCACCAGATACTGCTCCTATACAGCAGGAACCACCCTTTTCCTTCTACCAGTAAAGAAACTGAAGCCCAGAGAGGTTAAGTCACTTATACAACGCCACACAGCATATTAGACAAACAGGAAGAACAAGAACCCAGGACTTCTGGTCCTAGCTCCTTTGCTTCCCTCACATCAGATCCAGGCCCTTTCCGCTGAGAGCCTAGAGGGAAGAAAGCCAATATTTCAGTCCTTTGTGCTCTGCAGAATCACTATTGGGTCTCACCCTCCTAGAAGGACAGGCAGCCTCACACCCCATCACAAGCTAAACTGGGTGACTGAGGAACACAACCCTGCCCAGCATTCTGCAAACACATGCTGACTGCCTGCCAGTCAGCAGCTTCAATGAGTCGACTTACCAGTAACTTGCTGGGCAGTGGGTACGTGGCAGGTGCTATTCTAGATGCTGATCTGGACTTCAGAGAACTTGTAGTCTGGGAATGAGAGACAGACACGCCATCGACTGGAAAGTCCAATCATATGTGCTGTGGAGCAGGGGGTGTCCCTGTGGAACATCAAGAGGCTCGAATGACTTAGATTTGGGAGGGGCAATCAGGCTGTTGCTGGAGGAAACTTGGGCAAATTATTTAATCTCCCTCAACCTCAGTTTCCTCATCTGTAAAATGGGTCACTACCTAGCAGGGCTTTTGTGGGATGAGGAAATGCAAATCAAGTCCTTGGCATGCTACTAGGCACAGAGTAGTTACAAATTTCATCAACTCATATCCTTCTAGTTGGGTCTTTCAACCAGAGTGTAAGTCCCATGAGGGCATGGGTGGGGTCTGCTTGTTCCCTGCTGTATCCCCAGTGCCTAGACTGGCACACAGTAGGTACTCAGGAGACTATCTAATGAGTGCATGGGAAATGGCCCAGAAGAATTAGGAAGAGGCAAGAATATTCAGTTACCCTTGAACTGGCCTTGCAGCCCTCTTCCCTCCTGGCTCATGTCCACCTACCTATACTCACAAAGCACCCCAGCCTTTGGCCAGGGTGAGCTGCCCACTGCCCCCCTCCACCCCACTCTGCCCTGCACAGATGAGGCCCTCCACTCTGGCTTCCAGGGTACACATCTGTCTTCTCATAAGCAGAACCCCAGTCTCACAGCTTTCCCCAGAGGGTAGATTTTCTGGTTGTCCCTAAAACCACTTCCATTGTATGATGAAGATGCAGCCTGGGGACCCTCCTCTCAGCCCTCCCACGCCTCAGCATCAATATCGGCTTGGAAAAAATTCATCTTTCCCAGAAAGAAGGATGCTCCCGGATGGCCTGCACAAGGTCACAACAACACATTTCTAAACTTGTAGCAGACTGTCTCCCATGGATGAGAGTCCTTGTGGACAAATGGAGAGACTTTTGGAAGAGGGAGTTGTGCTGGAATCTGGGGGCTTGGGGTACAGGTATGTGTTTGATGGTGAGGATAAATGAAAGCAATGGTGATTCAGGCTGCACTGGGCAATGGTGTATTTGTTCTGGCTTTTAAAAATATATACAGTTTCAGATAAGAGTCATTTATTCCTTTAACCATTCTGTCATTTAGCAGCCATGCATGAGTGTCTCCTGTGTGCCTGGCCCAGTGCTAAGGGATAGAGGGGCCAGACAAACTGCCTGCCCTCCACAAAGAGATGGTCAGCACTGAACAAGTCATTTCAAGTGGGTGTGCTGTATGACAAAGTCTCAGGTCGTAATGTGGTGAGGCCAAGGGGGCCCTAGCCTATCTGGGAGGAAGCTGCCCCACGAAGCTGAGACCTGAAGGCCAAGGCCACATGAAGGATTTTGCTAGAATTCACATGGTATGGTGGAAAACCTTTAGTTAATTTTAAAACATTTACACATCCACATGATAAAATTTCTAATAGTGTACAATGTTACACGGTAAATGTTAAGACTCACCTCACCCTTCTCTCCTGACCTACCCGTTCCTTTGTTACTGGGCTTGTGTCTTCCTGCGGTCACAGTCCACTCGTATCTAGCATTTTTATTTTTCTCTCCCTTAATTTTTTTCCCATACTGCATCAGAGGTTCTCAACCTGGGATGATTTTGCACCACCCCACCCCACACTACCCCACCCCCACCTAGAAGACGTCTGTCAATGTCTGGAGACATTTCTGATTGCCACAAATGAGCAGAGGAGACTCTATTGGTATCTAATGAGTAGAGGCCAAGGATGCTGCTAAGCATCCCACAATGTACAGGACAGCCCCCACAACAAAGAATTATCTGATCCAAAATGTCAACAGTGCTGACATTAAAAAGAACAAAATAATGCCATTTGCAGCAACATGGATGGACCTAGAGATTATCATACTGAGTGAAGTCAGACAGAGAATGACAAATATCATCTAATACAGCTTATATGTGCAATCTAAAAAAATGGTACAGATGAACTTACTTACAAAACACAGAGTCACAGATGTAGAAAACAAACTATAGTTACCAAGAGTGAAAGAGGGGGAGGGATAAACTGGGAGACTGAAATTGACATATACACACTACTATCTATAAAACAGATAACTAATAAGGAGATTATACAGAAAAAGAATCTTAAAAAAAAAAGTGGATATATGTATAACTGATTCACTTTGCTGTACAGCAGAAATTAACATTGTAAGTCAACTATACCCCAATAAAAGCTAATTTCGAAAAATGTCAATAGTGCTAAGAAACCCTATCCTTTATGCAGACTATGTCTGCAGCTTATCTATAACATCTACACATTATATATAACTATATATAGTAGATTATTCATATCAGCATTAGTAGATCCACCTCATTCTTTGTGGCTGCATAATAATCCATTGTGTGCTTCATCATTTTTTTATTTAGATGTTTGTACTCTTTTGCTATTGCAAACACATATACTGCAAGGAGTATTCTTTTTGTACTTTTGCCTTTGACTTGTGAGATCAAAGCATAAATTGATGGAAGTGACATGGATGAATCAGAAGGTTTGTTAACATTTTAAATGACCCGATTTCAAGTTTCTGGGGCACAGTCCATTGGGAGAGTGGGTCTGGAGTTCTGGCTTCTAAACAGGGCTGGGGTCCCCAAAAATCTGGTGGAAAAGCTCCTATTTGTTCTCATCTATAGACAAGGGTATCCTGACTGCCCATCTCTCCACAGGACCAGGTGTCCCCCACCTGAACGACGAGCCAGGTCCTGAGTGATGCCCCTGAGCTGAGTGCCCACGGCCCCACCCTTCCCCATGGAGAAAGGACTCTCTTTGCCCCAGGACTGCCGACATTTTCTGCACAGCCTGAGAATGAGGAGCAAATATGCCCTTTTCCTGGCTTTTGTGGTGGTGGTTTTTGTCTTCATTGAAAAGGAAAATAAAATCATATCAAGGTGAGGGATGCTAAGCCCAAGTCTTCCTTATCCAGGTAGGATGGGGGGGCGCGGCAGAGAGGTGTCTGTAGGGCTCTCTCTGTGGACCAACAAAGGCAATCCTTCAGCCAGTCATCACCAAGCCCCTCCTGTGCCCAGGCAGGTCATGCCCACGACCTCATGACCGACCACACAGCAGTGAGACTTGGGCTGTGGACTCAGGTATCCTGAGTTGGAATCCTGAGTCTGGCCCCCTCTTTTTTTTTTTTTTTGCCACAGCATGCAGCTTTCAGGATCTTAGTTCCCTGACCAGGGATGGAACCTATGCCCCCTGCAGTGGAAGCATGGAGTCCTAACTGCTGGATCGCCAGGGAATTCCCATGATTCTGGCCCTTTCTAGCTGTGACAGCTTAGATAAATTATTTCACTTTTCTGCCTTAAATTCCTCTTCTAAAATGTGGCTAACGATGGGGCCTGCTTTGTTGTAAAGATTAAATAAGAAAATGTAAAAGCATTTAGCCCAGTGTCTAACATGTAGTTGGTATCCTGTGCTTACTGGCCGTTGCTATTATTATTAGTTAACTTCCTGGCGTAGGATGATACCTCACACTAACAGCATATTTCCTATACTAATCTAAAGTCATGGATGAGGGATTTCCCGGGTGGTCCAGTGATTAAGACTCTGTACTCCCAGTGCAGGGGCTCTGGGGTTCCACTCCTAGTCAGGGAACTAGATCCGTCACGCTGCAACTAAAGATCCACATGCCTCAACTAAGATCTGGCGTAACCAAATAAAGTCATGGATGACTGTGAGGCAGAGTTCTGGTAAAGATACTCTGGTCAGCAGGGCTGCCATGTTCAGCTGCCCAGGTTGTGTACTGCTCAGCTCCAGGGATGTGCACTCTCACAGGCTACACTGAGGATCCACAGAGTTGGCAGTGTGCCACTGTGTGCAGTGGCCCTGTTAGTGAGCCTGCTATACATAGAAAGATTTATAGACCTTCTCTCCCAGGCATAACCCTTGCACGGAAGCATCAACCAAGATGGGCAGATTAGGAATTCAGCTGTGTAGCAGGCATTATGCTGGTGCTCCACCTGGGTTCCTCAGCATGGACTATTCCAGTCTGTGCCTACTGGGTCCTGTTGCAAGCCCCTACAACTCTCCACCTGCACACTGGCAAGCTAGAAGTCCTGGGGAGTAAATACCTCTGGGAGAAGCCCTCAGCCAAGGCCACCTGGAAGTTTCACATCCCCTGGGTGAGGGAATCCTGAGGTGTGTTCTGTCTACACTGTCTCCTAGGGTTCCCCTGGCAGAGCAATTTGGCCACAGCGATTTTCCTTCTCGTCTCACGACCCTACCCCTCTACCCGTTCCCCCTGTAATCATGTCCCAGATAAACTACTTACACTCAAATCCTTGCCTAAAAGTCAGCTTCTGGGTAGTCATCCTGGGACGCTCCTAAGGGTGGCACAGGGGATAGAGTCCCCAGTCAGTCACTGATCCCGGTATCCCTTTGCTCTCACAGGGTCTCAGACAAGCTGAAGCAGATCCCCCAATCCCTGGTAGATGCCAATAGCACCGACCCAGCCCTGGTCTTGGCCGAGAACGCATCCCTCCTGTCCCTGAGTGAGCTGGATTCGGCCTTCCTGCAGCTGCAGAGCCGCCTGCGGAACCTCAGTCTGCAGCTGGGCGTGGAGCCAGCAGAGGAGGCCGAGGAGGAGCAGATGCTGGAGGCGGAAGAGGAGTGGGAGCAGCTGGAACCCCGCCCACCCGCCGAGGCCCCTGCCCGGCGCCACGTGCTCCTCATGGCCACGACTCGCACTGGTTCCTCGTTTGTGGGTGAGTTCTTCAATCAGCAGGGCAATATCTTCTACCTCTTCGAGCCGCTGTGGCACATCGAGCGCACGGTGTCCTTTGAGCAGGGTGGCGCCAACGCCGCGGGCTCGGCCCTGGTCTACCGCGACGTGCTCAAGCAGCTCTTCCTGTGCGACCTGTACATCCTGGAGCACTTCATCATCCCGGCGCCCGAGGACCACCTGACCCAGTTCGTGTTCCGCCGAGGCTCCAGCCGCTCCCTCTGCGAGGACCCCGTCTGCACGCCCCTTGTCAAGAAGGTCTTAGAGAAGTATCCCTGCAAGAACCGCCGCTGTGGCCCTCTCAACATGACGCTGGCTGCTGAAGCCTGCCGCAGCAAGGAGCACATGGCCATCAAAGCCGTCCGCATCAGGCAACTAGAGTTCCTGCAGCCGCTGGCCGAGGACCCCCGTCTCGACCTGCGCGTCATCCAGCTGGTGCGCGACCCCCGCGCTGTGCTGGCCTCCCGCATGGTGGCCTTCGCGGACAAGTACGAGACCTGGAAGAAGTGGGTGGCCAAGGGACAGGACCAGCTGAGGGAGGAGGAGGTGCTGCGGCTGAAAGGCAACTGTGAGAGCATCCGCCTATCCGCCGAGTTGGGCCTGAGGCAGCCGGCTTGGCTGCGGGGCCGCTACATGCTGGTGCGCTATGAGGACGTGGCCCTCCGGCCGCTGCAGAAGGCCCAGGAGATGTATCGCTTTGCAGGCATCCCCCTGACCCCGCAGGTGGAGGACTGGATCCAGAAGAACACCCAGGCGGCCCACGACGGCATCTACTCCACGCAGAAGAACTCCTCGGAACAGTTTGAGAAATGGCGCTTCAGCATGCCCTTCAAGCTGGCGCAGGTGGTGCAGGCCGCCTGCGGCCCGGCCATGCGCCTCTTCGGCTACAAGCCGGTGCAGGATGCCGCCTCGCTCTCCAACCGCTCCGTCAGCCTGCTGGAGGAGCGTGGCACCTTCTGGGTCACGTAGGGGGCCCGGGGTGCCAGCACCCCTGCTGCTGAAAGTCCCGCTCTGCCTGCCTCACCCAGGCCCGCGGGGAGTCTGAGGCGCCGCCGCAGTGCGTGGGCTGGAAGACGCACCTGGCGTAAGCCGCGCCTGCGCTGTAGAAGTAGGCCTCCAGCCAGCTCGCTTCCCCTGCAGCTGTGGGCCCGGGGCTTCCCGCTGAGAACAGGACGGTGGCCAGCCCTTTTGAGGGCTGTCAAACCCAGACCTAAGGGACTGTCCTCTCCTGAGCAGACCCAGGCAGGCCCGGGCCTGTTCACAATTCTTTCTCTCCTCTCCCTCTCTCTCCCTCTTTCTCTCTCTCTCTCTCTCTCACACACACACACACACACAGAAACATACATGAAACGCACATAGATGGCCTGTAGACCTACACATACACACACACAAACGTACATGAAACGCACATAGATGGCCTGTAGACCTAGTGGGCAAGGGTCTACAAATATTTAACAACTGGAAGGGGTTCCGGCACGAACTAGTCACAGTCAGACCCCCTGCTTTACTCAATGTGAACCTTTCAGTTTCTGAATTTCTTCATAATCCAGTGTAGCATCTGAGTGGGTCATTGGGAGAGGTGAAATCAGCTCTAGATAGAGCGACAGAATATACATATAAAGACACATACCTACATTCACACCCCACACACAGAAAAACAGAAATACATGCACACATACATACAGAAATAAAGCTTTTCAGAGTTACTGGAGGATGAGGGAGGGACTTCCCACGTAGCACTAGTGGTAAAGAACCCACCTGTCAATGCAGGAGATATAAGAGATTTCGGTTGGATCCTTCAGTCTGGAAGATCCCCTGGAGGAGGACATGACAACCCACTCCAATATGCTTGCCTGGAGAATCCCGTGGACAAAGGGGCCTGGCGGGCGAAAGTCCATGGGTTGCAAAGAGTTGGACAGGACAAGTGAATTAGCTTGCAGCATGCAGGAGGATGAGGGAGTGGTATATGGTCATGGATCATGACCCTATTCCCCATGTAAGTCTGAGGCTGGATGATGGGTACAGAACTGCTAAGTGCATGGCCTCTGCCCACCTTAGATTCTCATGGCTACTTCCCTCCTGTCCTTGTCCTTGTTGCTAGTAGGCAGCATGTTTTAAATTAGCATGTCTGACTCCCGTGTGATGGCAGCCCGAAGGCCCTGTCCCAGCTCGGTTGACTCCCTAAGAGCATGTCCGTGTTTGAAAGCTGCTTCAGGCCTGACTGGCAGGAGCATTTGTGGTCCCTGGAGACAAGGCAGCTCAGGAGTCCTGTCGTTTCCAGCCAAGGCTCTGTGGGGCGGGGCCCAAATGGAAGTATAGAGCGCTCTTGGGGGAGAAGTCACATCAGGACAGCCCCTCCCCTGAGAAGACAGTGGACCGAGGTCAGCCACATGGTTGGTTGTCATTGTGTGGTTGGTGTCTGGAATTCCTCCTTTAGGGCTCTGGGAAGAGTGTTGCTCAACATGGGATGGTCTGAGTGTTTTAAGTTATTTATGGTTTGGTCTCTTGTGGCTGTATTTTCGGGTTTGTTTCTGCAGGAGTGCTGCTTGGAAGCATTGTGGCCTTGAGGGGGGCTGGGAGGATCAGTGAGGAGCACTTTAGATCCTGCTGGAGAGAGAGGATTAGGAGAAAGAAACTTCCTCCGGAAAGATCAGAGCCTAGATGGCCACATGGCAGCCTACAGTGCCCCACGGGCTTTTCTGTTTGAACCCATGTGGAACAGATCTCAGAAATCACCAGTGTTCTTTGCTGAGTGTCCAAGGCAGCATAAATTAGCAGTCCTCACCCCCTCCTCAAGAAGAGGCCAGATTTGAAAATCTCTCCCAAGCCTTAACATATTTCCTGGGGGGTCAGGGCCTATGATCAAGCACCAAATGTCCCCAAAGCGGAAGCTTTTCCCCACTTTCATCCCAAACCAGGGAGCAGAAGTCAGTACCCTCTGAGAACTTGCAGGAAGCATCAGAAGTTCACTAAGGGCTGTTTCTGATTTCCTGGACAACCTCCATATCAGATCCATCCCATTATCAAGCCTGGAGGGCTGAGTTTTGTTTCGAGTATTATGGACAGTAGGGAAATACAGGGTCTGAGTCCAGCTGGGGTTGCTATAGGGAAGAGAGGGGTGCATCCTGGTGGAAAGCCAACCTTTGAAAAGGTGAGGACAGTGGCCATCTTGTGGGATCTGTTACAATCAGTGCCCTGGGTCTCCATCACCGTGGATTCAGCCAATCAAGGAAATCTCTAGGTTTTATAGTCCAAGCATAAACTGTGCAGGGAACTGGCTCTAGTTGGGGGTCCAAAGGGAGCTCTGAAAACTTGATCCTGGGGCAGAGTGGTGCCAGGATGGTTCTGGCAGGCCCAAAAGTGCTGGCCGTTCTTCCTCACCCCATGCCCTGCTCCCTCCACTATCCCTTAATTGGGGGGGGCGGGCAGACACCTCTGTCCAGCACCCTTCCTAGGTCCTGGGGCTCTGCTAGTGTGGATAGCAGACTTCCTTCCTTCCTTTCTTCCTTCCTATGCCTTTGGGGCTAAGGCCTCTACCCCTGAATCCTGAGGACTGTGCGGAGAATGGACCTTTGGGACTTCTCAGGACATTGACAATTTGTACACTGCAGGTTGACTTAATTTATTTATTTTGTGAAAAAGAAGAGACAGAAAAATATTTTATTATTTGCAGGGACTTAAAGCTATACCCAAATCAAGAGAGACAACAGTAATAGAAGCCATTCACTTCATGTATACAAGGACACTCCAAGACAATTCAAAATACACCAGAGGACAAAGCTGAGAGCATGGGAGTCATGACAGCTGCAGGGTATTTTTTTAGCTTGGGTTTTTTCCTCTTGTTGATTTGAAGATACAACAGTAAGACCCTTTCTGCATTATTACCTTTGCCCAGGTGTCTGAAATAAGACACAACTCACCTGAGTGTTGCCTTGGGCTCAGCAATGCTCTGGGAACCCTTGGGGTTTTAGGGAGGACAGGGTGGGGTGATTACTGACTTTATACTCCTTGGGACCTGGTTGGAGACCCACATGAGGTGTTACCAGCAGGGAGCTGGGTTAGGGATAGTGGTCCAGCTGAGAGGCAGTGCCTCGTTTTCCAGCAAGGCCAGCCCTGGTTTGTTTTTCTGTTCCCACTGTGCTCCCCCCTCACACCGGAGCCTTCCCCTCTGCAACACCCACCTGCCTGGAGACAGGGAACGTTGAGGCCTCACCTCCTCCAACCGCCAGCTCCCCCGGAACAAGAGGCTCATTCAGCAATGAGCGTTTACTCATTTTCTTTTCCTTCATGAAGACCTCTTTAGCCCAGCCTATAAAAATAGCTCAGAACATTCCAGGCCTTGGTGAGACAGAGCAGTGTCCAGCACCCTCAGGGCGTCACCCCTGCTGCCCATTCCTGGCTTTTCCTCTGGACCTCGTTTATAAATCTTGGAGTGGATGAGGACATGGGGAAAGGTCTATGGGAGCAGGATTTGGGAGGGGGCAGGATTCCTGAGTCCCACAGAGAGGGAAGATATGCAGATGTGCAGGGCTCTGTAGCACAGCTCCTGCAGGTTATCACCAAGTTATCACTAAGGTGGAGAGACACGAGCAAATTCTAGCCCTCTGTCCATTTATGTGATGCACTCACTTGAAAATAAAAACAGAAAAACAAAATGTTTGTCTGCCAACACCTTAAGCCTGGGAGCTGTGCCAGAGTCTGGTCTGATGGGACAGCTGCTGACCAAACCCTTAAGAGCAAAAGGCCCACCGAACCCATTACAATGACATCTTTCTACCTCTGCTCTCCAAATGAGCTCCAGGGAATCCGTGTCCCAGAAGATGGATGCTTAGCCAATCAGCAGACGGGGTGTAAGCATCCGATGCTCTGGTCCCAACCCTGAAGGTCTCTTCCAGCCCTGGGCCTGTGTTAATTGACTGTGGGGCCTGTCCCTTAAGAGGCCCTGGATTATGAAGGATGGAGGCAGAAGACTGGATGGCTGTGTCCCTGAGGCTGGGAGGGGATGGGGGGAACAGATGGCTGCAGAGGATGCTTCTTTAAATTTGTATGGACTGATGAGATCCAAGAAGAAGTGGGTCTTGTCA
The DNA here is from genome assembly GCF_054371585.1 of Giraffa tippelskirchi. Taxonomy (NCBI): domain Eukaryota; kingdom Metazoa; phylum Chordata; class Mammalia; order Artiodactyla; family Giraffidae; genus Giraffa; species Giraffa tippelskirchi. The sequence goes on along the minus strand of NC_137276.1, from coordinate 64,565,463 downwards.
GTCTGCTCACATTTAAAGAAGGTGCACCCTCTGAGATCCAAAGTTGATGGGTTTGCCTGGGAAAACTCCTAGGACATGGTCCAGTTAGAAAGGGAGGGAGGAGGCCCAGGGTTTCCTGAATGCAGCCACGTGGCCTTTCAACTACCATGGTTTCAGGAAGAGTGGAAGCTGCTCTTTACCTCCAAAGGATGAAGCAGAATTAGCAACTGCAGATGTCTTAAGAACTTCAAGATCCTAGGGTCTTGTGACCTTTGTCATTCCATACTGTGCATGGGGGACTAGTTATGCATTTCCAAGATTACATGGTGCCGTCTTCAGGGCCTAGCCCATATTGTGGACCAGGTATTTTATTTGTATTTATTTGTCAAATAAAATGACCTATGTATCTTGCTTCTTCTAACATTGGGCTTGAATGGGGCACCCCCTAAAGTCTCTGTTTCATCTGTACTTTCTAGGCCAAATCTGCCTGATTCTCCTGCTCTCTCCTGGATCCTGCAAACTCTTTTTGCCAAGACCTTGGCCTTATGTCATATTTCATGGCCACATAGTACAGGATACCCCTTTCCTGGCCATAGGTGGCCTGGTATGTACATATGTGTCCACACGTCTGTATGTGTAGCATGTAGCTCAGCCTGCTTGGCCATGTTGCTCCCAGCCCCCTTGCCATCAATGTCCTTGCCATCAATGTTCTTGCCGTGGCTACAATCTCCTGAAAATACAGGGGTTGCCTTCAGAAAGCTAGTGGCTACTGCCAATCGGGATCTGCTTTGCAGAACAGAATGTGAATTATTTAATTAAAAATGAAAACATGCAACAAACAGAATCTGAAGTGTGTCTCTGTCCTCTTTGTATTTATTCTCAGCAGCAATTAGATGGTAAAAATTAACAGGAAAACTTATACGTCAATTATATCTCAATAAAGAGGGGTTGGGGGAAATAAAAAAAATTAACAAGAAAAAAAAATTAGCAGCCGTAGGAAAGGAGTAGCTTCCAGCATGAAGCAAGTCACAGAAACTGCTCCCTGTTCCTGAGAGGTGAAAGGCACAAGGAAAGTAGGGATGCGTGCAGGGGCTGTGGTGAAGGTTCTTTATGTTACCGGAATGGCAGAGCTGGTAATAACAGTTTGGAGTTGGCTGCAAGGACAACGTCTGAGAGAGAAATACCCAGGCATTGTCAGACAGGGACATTAGTTAGAGGCCAGGGGACCTGGTGACAAGTCCCAGCTTTGCCACTTTCTGGTTGTGATTTTGGGTAAGTCAATTCCCTTAATCTGTACCCCAGTTGCCTTTAGAATGAAAGGTGTAATTAGTAGTTGACAACCATTGTTCCAAAAATACCCCTTTAGGGATGGACTCAAGTCAGCTGTAAGGACAGGCAAAGCTTTCGCATTTGGAGCAGCTGTGCGTTCATTTGGCCTCCAAATAAATTTCAAGAATCACTGAGATTGCTAAGAACCCTTGCAGCTAAGAAATGCAGTGCAATTACATGCAGTATCAGTCATATCAACTTAATGCAAATTAAATTTCCACACTTTTGTTTCCTGACAGCTACCCAGAGGGGACGGTTTTTTCCCCAGGAAGAAGGGAAAGGGTTCATTTTAGAACCCGAGAAGACAGAGCCTGTGGGCTTTGTGGGTTTGGGGACACAGGAAAAGCGGGAACAGCAGCAGCCATGAAGAGGCAGAGAACAGCTGAAACCTGGGGACAGTAGTCCCTGGAGTGAGGGGGTGACAGAATAAACCATGATATGAGGACAGGAGACCTCTTCCCCCCAAATTCAAACCTGCATCTGTCATTTCACCCAGGCCAAGCCTTGGAAACTCAAACCATTCCCCTCCCAACCCTCAAAATACAGGAGGCAGCACAGTGACACCCCGACCTGGGTGAAATCTTGGCCACCCGGCCCCCAGCCAGGTGCCACTGCTGTTTCCAATCTTCTGGGCACTGGATATATTTAGTTTAATTTCTAGGCTGTGTTTCCTACCACAAATGGCCCCCTGGAGAAACAAATTGCCCTAATCACAGAGCCGAGAAGCCTGGAGACCTCCCCACCCTCCCACTCTCTCAGCCACCAGCCTAGGCCAAGCCTCTTTCCACTCCCAGACCTCTGAGGGCTCCCGTATATTCCTGTACTACACCCCAAGTTATCCACCTGGGAAGGAGCCGAACACCCCATAGGGACGTTGAGACAGCCAGTCAGCTGGCCCCATCCTGGCTGGCAGCTTGAGAGGCCTTGGACCTGCGCACTTGTGCACAGAGCCCTGCCAGGTCCTAGAATCTACAGCAGTGCCCCCAAGTCTTTTTGGAGGACTGTGGTCACCTAGCTACTCGCAAGGAGGTACAGTTCACATTAGTGTATTAAAGGCTCTGAGAAGCCCTGCTTTCCTCTGACTGATCCAGCTTACCAGGATTCCCTCAAAACCAATTTTATGGGTGAAATTTTTATCATGTAAACTTTTTTTTTCTGAATAAGATTTTCAAGACTTTGGCATTCTACAGAACGGTTTGTACTTACCAGAAACCTGCAAGGGTAAGTGTTTAGGACTAAAAGCTATGATAAGCAGACAGTAAGGTGGTAGGTGATGTAGCTATCTACTTCAAGGCAGAAAAAGCCCAGGGTTTCAGGGCCCCTTCCTGCTTTCCCATCCTCCTCACTGAGCTGCAAGCCAGGAGCAAGAGTCAGCCTCGGGTTACTGTGGATCGGAGTTCGCAGCTCTAAGGCATCCATGCTGCTGTCATAAAACCTGCCGGTGGCTTGAAACCCTTGGTGTCCTCAAATCGACCCACTCCTTCGGGGCCTCTGTGGCATTACCCAAAAGATGTAGTGACCCCCACAGAGACTGGGGACTCTGGAGAGCCAGGCCAGGCATAAACATCACAGGACACTAGTGATCTGAGAAACTCGAGCTTGGGGTAGTTCTTAAAGGAACCATTTCTGAAACATCTGGACAAAGGTTACCAACAGTAAACAGGTTCCCTGGAGATGCAATCCCCTAGTAGCTAGTAAACCCCTTGCTAAATGCTGCTGTGCAGTTTATTAGAAGAGCAAGCAAGCAGTAAAGACTCAGCTGGAGAGGCTTGCCCAAGAAAATCAGAATGAAGGAGAGAAGGAAGGGAGGGAGGGAGGAAAGGAGAGTGACAACAAGGAAGGGACATTCCCAGAGATGCAGGGAAGGAAGACAGCCACATTGCTGGAAAGAACACCCATGAGAATAGCCACAGCCATGATGCCCAGGCATTTAAGGGATGTCAGGGTCAGGCCAGGCCCAGGCGCACACCTAGCCCCACACACCACTGGCCGTGGACCAAATCTACCCTGTGGATGCGTGGTCCATGCATGGTCTGCTTTTGTTTATAACAACTGACCAACACTTAAAAATTAAGGGATTTTATCTAAAAACCAGATTTCTGCTTCATCTTGAAAATCAGGCCTCTTACTTTGAGTTACACCAGAAGCTGATGCTGATACAAAGGTTTGAGAGTAAATGGTTTATGTGGGAGCTGCAGACAGCGCCGAAGGGGAGGAGGGGAGGAGACAGGCAGCAAAGGGTGCAGTGCTGAGCCAGTGGCCACCTTGGACAACTGGAGCTGAATGCTTCCAGGAAGTGCATAAAGCTTGAACCTCGGGATGACCCGAGCTGAGGGGGGAGGTGAAGACACCGAGAGCATACCTCCATCAAAGACCCATCAGTCTGTGGCTGAAAGCTGTTCTTGGGATGCATTAATTCCCTTAGCACTTGCCCTGCTGGCAGAACAACATTCTGGAATTCTGGAAAAAGCTGTCAGGCCCAGAGAGGAAGGAAGATACAAGTGGTTGGAAGTTTCCAGAGCACGGTGGAAGTTTCCAAAGTAAGGTATGAGAGGGGGAGGGGCCTGACAGCACCTGCTCCCTGGGGTGGTAAGTTGCCCAGGGCTCTCATCCTGGCAGAACAGTGGGTTGCAGCTGGGGAGAAGGGCGGGCCCCGGGCTCCCTCTGGTCTCTGCAATATGAGGCAGCACTGATCATAGCATCAGCATTGACGCTTTACTTGCAACAGACACATCCTCTCTGTGAATCCATGTCCATCCAAAGGGAGAAAGCAATGGGCCAGGAAGGCCACAGTGCGACTCCATTCATTAGGACAGCACCCCAGGCCCTCCATGGAGCATTTGAGTTTTCAAACCCCACTTGAAGTCCTGGTGGAATACTGGGGTCTGTGTTGGCTTTCCCTGACAGGGCCCACTGAGGGGCCCTTAATGCTTAGACTTTGGGCATAACGTGGTTAGTTCTCGATTCCATGGGCTCTGCCTAGGTCTGTCTAGTCAGAACACCATGGAAGTCAACCTTCCCCCTTCCCTTCACCATCTCTCCCCACACCCACCTGAACTTCACCTGCCCACCCCTACCACAAAACTGCTGCTGCCCACCTGAGCGAGAGGACAGAATATGCAGTGAGGCAGAGCACAGGTGCTTTTCCCATGTGGAGGGTCGACAGGGCCACGCAGCATCTGGTCCATACCAGTGCTGCCCTCTCTGGAAAGTTTTGCACTTCTTTCTGCTCTGATGCACATAGTAGGTGATGCTCACTTGCAGGGCCTAGAAGGCCCCTTGGGTGTGCTCTTGTGATGCTCAGCATGGCAATCCTCACTGCCTAAATTCAAATGCCACCCCATTCTTGCCCACCCAGGAAAGTTAAACAGGGTGACCAAGGAGACAGCATGTAAAAAGGCCTGGAGGATGAAGAGGACTTGAAGGGTTTGGGGACCAAGAAACAATTTGCTCTGGTTGAGGTGGTGACAAGGCAGGAGGCTGGAGAGGAAAGCTAGGACCTGAGCATGAAGGAACCTCTAAGCCATGATAAGAAGAGACTGGACTTGATCCCAAGAACTATAGGGAGCTGCTGAATGAAAGAGTGAAGCAACGTGGGCTGGCCTGACCAATTATGTCGCATTTTACAGATGAGAAGAGAGAGGCACAGAGATCTGACATGACCAGCAGTGTCAGCATATGAATCTACATCCCTACTCCTTGAAGACCCTTCTGTCCCATCTTTTGCCTCAAGTCTCCCACTTCCATCTTTTAGGACCCCACAGGCCACAAAAATGCTGTGGAGACCCAGAACCAAAGGGTTCCCTTTGGGATCATACAGAACGAGCCTAACCTCTTCCCTATGTGCCGTGCCAGCTTTCCAAAGTCATCCTGAGTCTGCTCTTCTCCCGCAAGGTGCCCAAGCTGTGTGACCTTGGACAGTAAACTGCCCTCTCTGAGCCTTGGGTTGCTCATGTATTAAAATAGGGATAGTATCAATGTGAAGGATGCATGTAGTGTGTATGGTCCATGGTAAGCCCTGAATAAACAGTGGCTGCTATTACTTGAAGACAGAGGTCCTTCACCCTATGTTCACACTCTTTTGGATGCCTCAGTTAATCAATGAATCAACAAATATTTTGAAGGCTAGTGTTATTGTTTAGTTGCTAAGTCTTTTGGGACCCCATGGACTATCACCCTCCAGGCTCCTCTGTCCATGAAATTCCCCAGGTAAGAATACTGGTGTGGGTTGCTATTTCCTTCTCCAGGGGATCTTTCCAACCCAGGGGGTTGAACCCACATCTCCTGCATTGGCAGGTGGATTCTGTACCACTGTGTCATCAGGGAAGCCCTTTTAAGGTTATAGGGAATCCTAAATAGAGCTCACAGTGGAACCTGGGACCTGATAGAATAGGTCCCTCAGTATCTGCCTGAGCAGGACAAACCATAAAAAGCAGTGCTAAGCTTCTAGCAATGACCCTCAGATGGCCCACAGAGCAACTTCCAGAGTTTGGTTGAGTGAGTAGGGGCTAATCTTCCCTTTCCTTTTGGAAGCTTTCATTAATCCACTTCTGTGTTTCAACAGTCTCTTTCCTCTGACTTGATGTTGATTTCTTTAAGCAGTTCCCTCTCCAGGAAAATCTGCCCCTACCTTCTGTCTGTATGAGTGGAAAGGCTGACCCTTGAGAACCAAGAAGATGTGGGTTGAAGTCAATTCATTCAAAACATTTTCCAGTGGGCAGCACTTCTCCCCACTGCCCTGGCCCCTGAGGGGTCTGGCTGGCCCAAATGGAGGTGTGTTCAAATTTGGTCTGAAGCCTACCACTTCCTGAAGCAAGTCTCGCTTGGCTGGGAGCAGAGGAACAGCTGAGAAGACATGTGTTAAGACTTGCCCTTGGAAGTAGAAATCCAAGGAGCTCACAAGAGGGAAATGCTCCTGACAACTTACTTCTTGATACATGCCCTTCGTATTCGCTTTCACGGGTGGTTAAGTCTCAATGAAAGCCTTCACATTGTGTCTCCTGACACAGCACAAATGGTGGGTGGATGAATGAATGAATGAATGGAGAGGAAGTTCAAGAGGCGTTGGAATAAATAATTTTTTCCAATTGTAGTAATACACACATGATCTAAAATTTACTGTTAGTGAAATTAGGACATTCATAATGTGTAACCTGGAGAGGGAAATGGCAACCCACTCCAGTATTCTTGCCTGGTGAATCCCATGGACTGAGGAGCCTGATGGACTAGAGTCCGTAGTGTTGCAAAGAGTCAGACATGACTGAAGCGACTGAGCACACACACATGCACACAATATGTAACCATCATCTAGAACATTTTCATCACCCTAAAAGGAAATCCCCGTATGCCCTGCAACTGCAAATCTGCTTTCTGTCTCTATGGATTTGTCTATTCTGGACATTTCATATAAATGGAATCATACGATATGTGACCTCCTGTTTCTGGCTTCTTTCACTTGGCATAATGTTTTCAAAGTTCATCCATGTTGTAGGATTTATTAGAACTTCATTCCTTTTTAAGGCTAAATAATAGTCCATTGTGTGGATAAACCACATTTTGTTTATGAATTCGTAAGTTGATGGATACTTGGGTTGTTTCCATCTTTTGGCACCACTTTCATTTAATGAACACTTTCTGAGCTCCTACAATGACCCTAGAACTGTCCTGGGGACTCACTCATTATCTATTATTGAATCCTCAGTACCGCTCTCAACTGAAGTGGAAATGATTTCCCCATTTTAAAGATAAAGAAACGGAGCATCTGCAAGGTTTAAGGAATTTGCTGAGATAAAAAGTAGCAGAAATAGTTCAGCCCAACAAACACTGGCTATGTGCTCACAGTATGTAGCCCCCACACCAGGCCATAGGGCATAGAAGTGAAGAGCACAGTCCCTGTCTGTGTGATAATAGACATCCAATGTCAGACTTGCCAGGCAGACTCAGTATCACTTACTTCTATACTTTCCATTTCATTGGAAACTCAACAATTCTGATATGGCTTAATTTGTAATCATCTGTCCCAATAAATTCCCCATAAGGGAAAAATAAAACCTACCATCAGACCCAATGACTGTGTCAGTCCCTCCCCACATGTGACAGATGGCACTGTCCAATTTCAAGTGGTTTGGGCCTCACTGGTTCAAGTGTAAGTCACCAGCTCCTTTCTGACCTTGGCAATGCAACATCACTCAGTCTCTACCTGTAACAACAGCTCCCTGAGCTTTATCAGTCTCCTCAGAGGCCTAGGACCTCCATTCACTCAAAATACCTCTCTCAAAACCCTCCAGATACTCACAACTGACCAGTAATTATAATGAGGAACTTCCCCAGTGGTCCAGTGGTTAAGACTCCATGTGTCCCCTGCAGGAGGCATGGGTTTGAACCCTGGTTGGGGAACTAAGATCTAATATGCCATCCATGGTAGCCAAAAAAAAGAGAAAACAGACTTGCAGTTGCTGTATGTGTGTGTGCGGCGGAGGGGGGTGGAGGGGCGGTGGTGGTAAAGATGAGTAATCTCATATATAAGGTCACAAACAGCAATTTAAAAAATAATCATAATGATGATGATTTATTGAGTTTGGCACATGCCCAGTACCTTCCAAGCATTATCTCCTTGGATGATCCTTCCATCCCTATGAAATTGGCTCTTGATTTGATCATTTTACTCATTATTCCCCCGTTTTACTGGTAAGGAAACTAAGCCTTGGAGAGGCAGACCCTGGATGGACCAGGTTGCAAAGCCAGGTGTTTCTGCTCGGGACTGGACTTCAGGACAGCTGTGCCACATCACTGTGGGGACCTGTGTGTGCTCAGGCCTTTGGCACCCTCAATCCTGTTCTTGGCGACAGGGGCATATAAAAGGCACTTGTCGGTCCAGTTGTCTGGGGTCTTAGGCAATCTCTGCAGATGTCATCTGCCTCTGTGAACAGCGCTCGTAGGATCCTGGCCAAGAAAGAAGCAGTGGGACCAGAGATTCTCTTTAGGACTTGGCTTTCAGTGCCAGAAGAGTGGAGCTAAGACAGAAATATCACACGCAGAGCTTCTAGAAGAAATTCTCCTGTTGCCCTCCAGATACAGGCCCACAGTAAACACAGGCATAAAGCTCAAACTCAGCAGACAGCCAAGAAATGCAAACCAAAACAACGATGATCTCTTAAATTGGCAACAGTCTTTTAAAATACTAAAACTTAATGCTGGTGAAGGCATAGAGAAATACCCATCCCTCTGCTGGGAGGAAAGTTTGGTAATATGCATCAAATACCTTAACATTTTTCATACCCTTTCATCCAGTAAATCCAGTATAGGAGTTTATTCTAAGGAAATAACTGTGGCTGAATGCTAAGATTTAATGTTTAAATCATTAAACATTTCTAATAGTGAAAAACAAACAGAAAAAACCTCTTACCTATTGAATAATAAGGAATTGGTCAAATAAATTATGGTTACACATACGATGGGATACTTTGCAACTTTTAAAATAATCATGCAGAAGGCCTTTTATGACATTAAAGATATCTAGGATATATTAAACAAAAGTAGTAAATTCCATTTACATAAAATATTTTTTATAATGTGAAATATTTTGCACAGAGAAATGATTGGAAAGACATAAACCAAACTGTTGATAGTAAATTACTTATCTGAATTTTAAACAATTTCTTTAACAAACGTGGATTCCTTACATTTATCACACAGTATTTAAGAGCATAGTGTCCAGGGACTTCCCTGGTGGTCCAGAAGCTAAGATTCCATGCTCCCAGTGCAGGGGACCTGGGTCTGATCCCTGGTCAGGAAACTAGATTCCACGTGCTACAACTAAGAGATCGAATGCTGCAACTATAAGGACCTGCATGTCACCATGAAGATCAAAGATCCCGTGTGCTGCAACTAAGACCTGGCCCAGTCAAATAAATGATTTATATAAAAAAAGAAAAAAATAAGTGTAGCCATTGGAATCAGGCTGCCTGAGTTCAAATCTCAGTTCCATCCCTGATTCATGGAAATTTCTCTGAGTTTCAAAGTACAAATGGAGGTAATAACAATACCAAAGCACCTGCTCAGGGGGTGTTGGAGGCTCTAAATGAGAAGGTATGTGTGACATTCTAAGTACAGTGCCCCAGGGTGATTTATCATCACCATTGCTATGATTTCTATGACTAACTATGTTTCTGATAATACAAGTCATGCAATTAGGAAGGAGAAGAGCCTGAGCATTTGCCTGCTTCCTCACCCACCTCGGAAAGCCATGTCTGCTAGCTGTCCCCACTCAGGGCTGGCATTTGCCCTCAACTTTCTGCAAAGCATTCAATTCACACTTGCCAGGACTCCCGTGTTCTGTTCTCCTTGCCCCTGTCCACAGAGAGGGAGAAACAGCCCAGCAAACACTGGTGTGCTGGCCCCAGAGTGAGACGTGGAAGTTTACAAAAACCATAAGCAAATGTTTGGTTTGGGAGGAGAAGGAGCAGAGGCTGTGTGGAGAAAGGAGACTTTTCAGAAGCCCCTGGAGGAACCTGCCCTTCACTGCTGGGCCTCCTTCTTTCCCGTTTGTTTCTTGACTTCGTTCTGACCACCTCATTTTCTCTGAAGCATCTGGCCCCAATATGGGGCTGATTTTCATAAATCCAAGACATCTCCCTTAGCCCAGCAGACTTGGAAGAAGCCAAGGAGAAAACCCACAGTGTTGCCAGCAGAAGCCCTGAAAGGCAGAGACAGACAGGAAAGAGGAGGGTGGTTAATAACCAAGTGAGGACCAAGGTGTGCCTGGGGCGCAAGGCATGTACAGGAAGCTGATGTGTTCAGAATCCAGAGGGATGAGCCAGGGAGAGAAAGAGATGGCCCTGGAACCCACAGAAGCCTCCAGCAGGTGTCCACCTACCCTTGATTTCTTTCCTCTCCTGTGGCCCCTCACTAGACAAGAGCTGGCTCAAATGGGTCACAGATTTCTCCAGGTGTGGAAGAACCAGATCAGGGGACATGTTCTGTCCCCTACATAGACACACACAGGTGCACACACATGCACACACCTCCTTCCAGGCTGGGAAAGCAGAGGGTATGGAGTTCTAGACAGATTTCATCCTCCAGTTGCTTTAACCCAGACGCATACTTTAGTCCCTTCTGCTTGGGAATACCAATACATGATCCCAAGACAAAGCAGAGTAACTGTTGCTGGGTGGAGCATCAGGAACAAGCAGTCAGGAACATTAAATTGAAAATAAAAGAAAGAAGTGAAAAAAAAAAAAAAAAAGAAGTGAATGGAAAAAAAAAGCTGTGATTCCTAGAAATTCCCACTCCACCCACTTCCCACAACTATTCTATTACTCCAAAATGAGAAATTAATTCCTCCAGGATTAGGATTGTGAAGAATGTGCCAAAACCCAAGAAAAAGGCTTTATGTTTTCAGGGTGTGAACTTGGCTTAGCCTGGACTCACTAAGCTGCAGCTAAGGGAGCCTGGGCTCCACCTCCTTGCATTTTTCAGTACTGTCTCAAAATACAGTTCATCAAGGATGCCCTGAGCCTGTCAGCCGCCTCTGTTACGGGTGTTGGTGATAGAGCAGAGTGGGCAGCAGTACTGCCTTGTTCTCACTTACGTATGCAGAAGATATTCCAAGAATGGGAAGGTCATTGTCCCCTTTCACCTCACAGGGAGTAGAGGCCAGATCCTCTCATCCTGAACTCTGAATCTCAGCAGGGAGGAAATAAACCACCACTGAAGAGGCCACTAAACTCAATCCTCACCCACTCACTTATTTTAAAAACACAAAGGTCCTAAACTAACCCAGTAGTTTTCAACTCTGGACACACATTAAAACTACCAACTGGGCTTCCCTGATGGCTCAGTGGTAAAGAATCTACCTGCAGGTGCAGAAGACATGGGTTTGATCCCTGATCCGGGAAGATCCCACATGCCATGGAACAACTGAGCCAGTGTACCGTGACTATTGAGCCTGTGCTCTAGAGCCCGCGCTCTGCAATAAGAGAAGCCACTGCAGTGAGAAGCCCATGCACCACAACTAGAGAGTAGCCCCTGCTTGCTGCAACTAGAAAGCCCACATGCAGCAAGAGACCCAACACAGCCAAAAATAAATAAGAAAATAAATAAAATTATATACAAAAATCTACTGTTTCTCAAACTTTTCCTGTGCATAGGAATCTCCTGGAGGACTTGTTAAAATGCAGATTTGGGGACCCCACCCCAGAGTTTCTGTTTCAGTTGGTCTGGGATGGGGCTGGGGAACTTGCATTTTAACCAGTGCTCTGGTGTTGCTGGTCCCTGGTCCACATTTTGAGAGCCACTGCCTCCTGCTGTCCTCAGAGAATGACTCAAGTGATCTGGAGTGGGATATGGACAACTGTTATTTAAAGTGGCTGAAGCCAAACAGGACTCCATGGGGCTCCTGGGCACAAAAGCCTTTCTGTGTCCCCCATTTCTTGATTACAGGAAATAGGCTTCATTCAGCCTCCATGACCTTCCCTGAGTTCCTAGCAGCAGATTCAAACAATCACTAATTAGGGAAGGGAATGGATTTGGAGACAGGGTGGAACAGTCAAAAAACAATAGTGCACTGTTGGGCAGGGTCCTGTTCCCCTCAGGGAATATACATAACAATACTTCTGAGCTGTTTTGCAGATGCTGAAATCCCCACCAGGGGGGGAAAGTTAACTGTATGCTGCTCACAAGCTCCAAGACCCCAGAACACTGAAGCCAGAAAGTTGATGATGCTGATGCCCACTGACCTCACCACCAGCCAATCAGAAGAATGTTCATGAGCTGATCACACCCTCCTCCTTGAACCACTACTATAAAACTCATTACCCACATCCAGGTTGGGACACGCAGTTCTGAGAACATTAGACCTCTGTGGCCTCCTTTGCCTGGCAAAGCGATAAAGCTATTCTCTACTTCACCCAAAACTCTGTCTCTGAGATTTAATTTGTTGTCAAGATACAGAGGCTGGATTCGGCACCAGGGCCCAGGAGATCCTGGGAGAACCACTGCTAACACCACAAGGGCCAACTGAAGTGAGATCAACTACAAGAGCACATTCAGCACAAACAGCTGTTAACAGTGAAGTACTTACTAGAATCCAGCTGTTCTCAACCATGGTCTTATCTAATTATTCCTTTTTTACATTAAAGGAAAATCTTGACATCTCTCTCTGATTTAGCAGGTCTGTAACTTCACAGAGGTCATTTCTGCACATCCCTGCTCTGCCCCTGGTTCTGCCCCTGGCTGATCTTTGGAGCATCAGCACTTGGCCACAGCTCTCAGCTCTCAGTTTGCAGGTCCACTGGTGTCTTAACGTCCTCCCTCTTCCCTTTGTTCAAGAGAAATGTTCCCTTCCCTTGCACATGGCACAGAGAGCCCCTATGGCACACCTTCCTTATGACCCAGCCCAAGGAAAGCTGACTCATCCTGATCCATGGAAAAGCCGAGGTCCACTGACCCCAAGACTTTGGCCAGTCCTGGGAAGTGCAGTCTGCCTAGCACGCAGCTGATCCTCAGTCTGCATGGGCATAAAGCCGCCTCTAAGACCTGGCAGCAGTGTCAGGGTGGGCCTCCAGCCCCGCTGTGGGAAGATTTACAAAACAAAGAGCAGATGCTTCGGTAATGACTTCACCGCAGAATGGGGCCCAGTGCATTTTCATCAGGGAGGGAAAGGTCAGTGGCTGCCGGCCAAGTCCTGCTCAGAGGAGCCTCAGAGAGACAGGCAGGCAAGCACATTGACCAGGCCGCCATAATGAGAAGCAGAGAGAGAAGAATGAACATACTTTACCACCTCTAGGCCAGGCACTTATAAGTAGAACCTTATTTAATCCCTACAACAATTCCACAGTAGATGCTGTCATTGTTTCTAATATTTTCAAGAGGAAACAGGCTCAGAGAGGTCACATATCCTACCTACAGTCACACAGCTGTAGCTAACATTTACTGTTGTAACTAACATCTTACTATATGCCATTTGCTTTATATATATTGACCCATTTAATCCTCACAACAGTCCTAGAGGTAGTGTTTTAGTCTGCATAGGATAGAGAGTGCCGTGGTAACAGACAATTCCCAAAGTCTCAGGGACTAAGATAACAAGGATTTACTTCTTATCTACATGAAGTCTGCTGTGGGTCCATGAGCCTCTCTGGGGCATCTTTCCTTCATACAGTGACTCAGCAAGCCAGGTAGCTTTGATCTTGTTGCTCAACCAACTGAACAGGAGGCCTTGGTGCTGAGGCAGAGAAAAAAACTGGAGGGTTGTACGCCATCTCTTTTACCCTTTCTTCCAGAAGTGAATCATGTCATTCAGCCCACAGGCCATTGGCCAGTGCTAATCACATGGCACCTACCCAATTTCAGCGGGGTGGGAAATATAGGGGAACAAACAGAACGTTTGGTGACTATCACTATCTCTGCTACAGTAAGCACTGTATTTTTTTAACCATTTTTTAAAAATTGAATGAAATAAAAAGATTCTTTAAATTCTATAATGCTTTACAATTTTCAAAATTTCACGCACACGATTTCATATAATCTCATAATGACGCTTTTGTTTCCTCCTACCTCCATATCGCCCCTCCCAGTAGGTACTGTTATTATCCCCATTTTACAGACAAGAAAACTGAGACTGAGCAGTGAGGTGCCATGCTGTATTAGTTTGCTAGGGTTGCCATAGCAGAGTACCACAGACTGGGTGGCTTAGACAACAGAAATGGATTGTCTCAGAGCTCTGAAGGCTAGAAGTCTGAGATCAGGTGTCAACAGGGTTGGTCCCTTGTGTGAGGAGTGAAGGAGAATCTGTCCCGTGCCTCTCTCCTAGCTCCTGGTAGTTTGCTGGCATCCTTGTTGTTTCTTGGCTGGTAGAACCTTCACCCCAGTCTCTGCCTTTATCTTCACATGGTGTTCTCCTTACGCGTGTCTGCCTCCAAGTTCTCCCTTTTTATAAGGACATCAGTCATATTGGATTAGGGGCCCTCCCTTCTCCAACATGACCTCATTTTAACTCATTCCATCTTTAACAATACTATTTCTAAATAAAGTCACATTCCGAGGTTCTGAGAGTTAGGAGTTCAACATATGAATTTTGGAGGACATAATTCAGCCTATAATTCTTGCTCAAGGTCACACAGAGCCAATAAGATGGATAACTTGTACCTTAGTCTGTCTGACTAATTTTAACTCTCCATCCAAGGTGATAATTACTTCCTCTGAAATGGGAGGTCTATAAAGCATTTGGAGCCATGTTGATGATGAGAATTAATCATGTTATTCTTATCAGTCTCCAAAAGCAAAGATCATACTTCATAAAACCACTCTTACACTTGTCCTTAAAAAACATATCCATTTAAACGAGGATTTTTATAAATAAAATCTTCATCTAGGATGTTGAAACTTCTATAAATTAAAACCCCTCTTCCTCTCTACCATCTCCACCTAAATGGGATGCAGTGTTCTTAGAACAGACAGTTGTGGGGCTCTCATCTCTCAGGTCCCACCCATAGGCCTGATCTAGAAGGAAGATGCCTCTGCCTTTCCCATCTTTACCAACTGGGATGGTGGTCTGGCCCCAACATAGATCTGGGAGGTGTGACAGCTGACCTACTGCACCTCCTAGGGTCTGACAGTAAACAAACTGGACATGGGAAAGGGTGTGTGTGCTTGTATATTGATTCACATACCTTTGTGCCCTCTACCCCAGGTTCCTACCCTTTACTTCTCCCAGCCCCACTGGACACAGATCCCATCTTTATCTTCCTAAGTTTTCATCTTTGCCCAACACCACCCTCAGTAAGTCTTCTGCTGGATTGGTGCAGGATTCCTCTGTGCTTAGCCCAGAGAGGAAGAAAACAATCCGAAAGTTTTAAAGTCTTGGTGTCAATGTTCTTGCATGTCATTTTCTAACACCTTCCACCTACAAAAGTATAACACACCTGATGGAGACGCCTGATGAGCAAGGCCATGCCCAGCAATGGGCTGAGCATCTCATCTAAACTCTCACAGCGGGCCTGAGATGCCTCTGAGGAAGGTGAAAGAGCCTGGCACTAGTTAGAGTGGTCTGGACAGATTTTAATCAGTAACAACCATTGCAGTAGAGAGAAGAGTCAGGTGTGAGCTAAACTCAACTTGGACTTGTGCAGAGGTGCCTGGGCATTTTAAAGGGAAAATGAGGGAAGAGGGAGGTGTGTAAGCAGGGGCTCAGGAGAGTCAGGGTAGTGAAGACCAAGGTGTTGGTCCAAATGAAACCCCTGAGTGTTGGCTAACTGCCCTTATAGAGGTTATGCTCCCCCCTCCCATGGAGGCTGGGAGGTGGGCCATCTCTTCAGGTAACAGCTGGGACAGTCAGTCCTATCAGCAGCCGTGAGTTCTCCCAAGTGGGCACTTTAAAAGGGACCAGCATCCGCCCTAGGAATGTGGCCCTGAGCTGTTAGAAACTGTTAGTGTCTGTTCAGTTCTCTCTCTCTTTTTTTTAATTGGAGGCTAATTACTTTACAATATTGTGGTGGCTTTTGCCATACATTCACATGAATCAGCCATGGGTGTACACATGTTCCCTAACCTGACCCTCTCTCCCACCTCCCTCCCCATCCCATCCCCCAGGGTCATCCTAGTGCATCAGCCCTGAGCACCCTGCCTCATGCATCAAATGTTCAGGTCTCTTTTTAAAAAATTTTTTTAAATTTATTTCTGACTATGCTGGATCTTCATTGCTTTGCAGAGGCTTTCTCTAGTTGCAGTGAGAAGGAGTTACTCTTCATTGTGGTACATGAGCTTCTCATTGCGGTGGCTTCTCTTATTGCAGAGCATGGGCTCAGTAGCTGAGGCACATGGCCTTAGTTGCCCCGCAGCATGTGGCATCTTCCCTGGACCAGGGATGGAACCTGTGTCCCCTGCATTGACAGGCAGGTTCTTATTCACTGTGCCACCAGCAAAGTCCTATTCAGCTCTTTCTAGTTCAAGGTTAAGACCTACTCCACAAGAGGACTCAAAGTAGCCTGGCTGGGGTGTGGTCAAGGAGAGCTACGCCTGGTCAAGCCATACCTGGCCTCCTGAGTTCCTCGTTATGTCTCTCTGGTTTATGGCTTACCTCTCTCTCCCTGGGTGCGTCCACTCACAACCCGTCCCCCGCCCCTATTACTCAGCGCTCTAGCAGGGGGATGATGTGTCTATGAGGGTCAAGGTGCCAGGAATGAGGCGAGTGAGTGGCCTGAGCAAGTTACTCACCCTCAGGCTGAGTCCTCACCCTTCCAATGGAGGATTATAGAGCATCCTCGAAGTGGGTTGGGGAGGCCAATGACCCCATTCAAAAGCTAATGATAACTGCAGACAGTTATGTGACACTTATGATGGGTCAAGTACTTTACCCAACCTGATTTTTTTTTTTTTACCTGAAAGTAACACTCAGAGTTTCCTCTGCCACCAAGGTGTGTGGGTTATTTAGAGTGAGTCATCAGTCATCTTTGCCAGAGGATGAAGAGGGCACACAGGACCGCTCCGTGTCAGCCTTCAGACCCTGCTGGCCTCCTTGGGCCTCTGTCCCATGGAGAGAAGTCAGCGTGAAGCTGTGGGCTTGGGGCCCAGGGTCTGAGTGGCCCATGGTTGAGGATGTAGTTCTGACATCCCCTGAATAGAACTGCACTTTGTTACCTGGTTATTGTCCCTTTCTAGTCTTATTTTCCTCATCTGTGGTAACTCTTGGAGTTATATGAATGCTGTGAAGTTTAATGAGATAATGCAGACAAAGAGCTTAGGAGAGAACTCAGCAGGTAGAAAGCCTCAAAAATGTTAGCTTAGGGACTTCCCTGGTGGTCCAGTGGCTAAGACTCTGTGTTCCCAATGTAGGGGGCCTGGGTTTGCTTTCTGGTCAGGGAACTAGATCCCACATGCTGCAACTAAGAATTCACATGCCACAACTGCAGATCCTGCATGTTATGATGAAGATCAAAGATCCCACACACCATGGGATCTAAGATCCGGCGCAGCCAAAAAAAAAATTCTTAAATAAAAAAAATGTTAACTGCACTTATGGATTCCCAGGTGACACTAGTGGTAAAGAACCCACCTGCCAATGCAGGAGACATAAGAGACACGGATTTGATCCCTAGGTAGGGAAGATCCCTTGGAGGAGAGCATGGCAACCCACTCCAGTATTCTTGCCTGGAGAATCCCATGGACAGAGGAGCCTGGCGGGCTACAATCCATAGCGTCACAAAGAGTTGAACATAAGCGAAACGAATTAGCACACACGCATGGCAGGGACGAACTTCAAAATCACATCTACTCTGGGAGATGTGGAGGGTGGACAGGGGTAACTAAAGGCCACTCGCTCAATCGGTCCTGTAGAGCCCCGGGGCAGACCTCCAGCACAGATGGAGCTCTGATCTGCTGGGAGCCCCAGTGTAGGATATCGTTCCAGCCTTGCTGCTAGCCTCCTTCAGCCCCTGAATACTCTGCTCTGTTCTGAGGCAGAAGGCGATTCATACACTCACCAGGAGCAGCTCCTCCCTGTGACCTGGCTCATAGGGAGGCTGGCGGGGGTGATGGGTAAGGATGGGAACCCAGGAACCTGTCACTCTTGAAGACAAAGAAATAGCCCTTTGCTGTTGTTATTGAAAAGAAATTCTCCTGTTCAAACCCAACTGCTGCAGACAGCCCCAGCCTCAGACTCTGGGCCAGTCCAGGTCCCTCCTGGGACTTGGGACCCCTGTCCTGAGGGATGAGCCTCCCCCAGATTCTCCCCTCCCCTCAGGGCACTTCCCGACCCAGCATCTCAGTTGTTAGCCACAGAATTCTGCCCCCCACAGTGGTATCTCACGTGGGGATGATTAAAAACAAGAAGAATAAATCCCCAACTAAAAGCACAGCTGTTATGCTTGAACCCCTGTCCTCCTATGCGGTTTTTAATAATAATACAACAATGTGCTCAGTTACTCAGTCGTGCCTGACTCTTTGCAACCCCATGGACTGTAGCCTGCCAGGCTCCTCTGTCCATGAATTTTTCGGGCAAGAATACTGGAGTGGGTTGCCATTTCCTTCTCCAGGAATGCAACCACAGCTATCATTTATTGTACTATGTTGGAAGGACATTCAACTAAATTCAACACTCACAATAACGTCATGGGTGGTATTACTGTTATCCCCGTTAAACAGTAAGGATGTGAAAGTTGGACATTAAGAAGGCTGAGTGCTGAAGAATTGATGCCTTTGAATTGTGGTGCTAGAGAAGACTCTTGAGAGTCCCTTGGACTTCAAGGAGATCAAACCAGTCAATCCTAAAGGAAATCAACCCTGAATATTCACTGGGAGGACTAATGCTGAAGCTGAAGCTCCAATAGTTTAGCCATCTGATGTGAAGAACCGACTCATTGGAAAGGACCCTGATGCTGGGAAAGACTGAGGGCAGGAGGGGAAGAGGGCGAAAAAGGATGAGATAGTTGGATTGCACTACTGATTCAATGCACATGAGTTTGAGCAAACTCTGGGAGATAGTGAAGGACAGGGAAGCCTGGCGTGTTGCTTTCCATGGGGTTGCAAAAAGTCAGATACAACTGAGCGACTGAACAACAACAATAACCATTAAACAGATGGGAAAACTGAGTCACAGTGACTTAAGCCACTTGCCCAAGGTAACACAGATCAGAGCGAAAACTGCATAAAGGCCCCCTGCAGCTCACTCCTGATTGTAAAGGCTTCTCTGCCCTCTCTGGCCTCAGGGACACATGTGCCATCCCAGTGCCCATCCCTCACCAAGGAGTCTCTGCTCTCAGGGGTGGGCACAGAGAGTCCTAGGCCTGAGCATCCACCTCTGGCCACCTTTCTATGTTTACCCTGAGGCCGCCATCTGGACAAAGCCTTCTTGTCCTGTCTCAGGAGTTGGCAGGTTTTTAAGGACAGGGGTTTAGTACCAGGGCTGTTTATCATCAGGACTGGGTTTCCTCTCTCAGAGGTGAAGTTGCTCCACAAACTGTGTGGAGGGCGATGTCAAGCTCACCGCCTCTTCCTCTGCTCCCTTCCCCGGGGAACACAGTTCTACCTGACAGTGTGCCACATACACACACAGCACATACTCACTCACACATACACACACCTGCAAACACACCCATGCAGTGTGCACAGATACACGGCCTTCCAGGAAGCAGGGGAAAGCAAAAAGTATCTTTCTTGAGTCTCTGAATGGTCTCATGGGATTCCTGCACATCTGAAGTCGTTTGCAAATTGTGGTGTGTGTGGCTTGTGCATAAGAAGTACAGGCTTATGCAGGACATAATCTGCAGGGCCCAGGGCAAAATGAAATGTGGAACCCATTGTTCAGAAAGTATTAAAAATTTCATGATGGCAACAACAGGCCTGGGGCCCTTCTGAGCACAGGCCGCCTGTTCAGGAAGGGGGCCTCACGCCTGTGAGTGGGTTGGACGTTTATATTGCAGGTACTTTTCTGATTAGAAGGTGCAGAGCTGTCATTAGAATTTCAAGGGGGTCCACGACTCTCAAGGTTAAGAACTTTTGGTAGCAGAAGGCCAGAGTTAGAAGCATGGGTCTGAGTCCCAGGCATATGGTTTACTAGCTGCAGGACCTGGACCAAGTTCCTTAACCTCTCTGAGCCATTTTCTCATCTGTAAAAAAAACGAAACAGGGTTATAATAAAGCCCGCCTCACAGGGTTAATGTGATGATAGGGGCAATAGGATAAAGAACTTAGCACAGAGCCTGGCATGTCAGTTCCCAGGAAGTACTGAGAGTTGTCAGTTACTGAACTGTGAGTTCATTCTGTTTTACTTGTTATGTTGGATATCATATCCTTGTGCCAGCTTGACCTCAGCAAGCTGTGCCTTCCATAGCTGTCCTCGGCAGGCCCAGCACAACGCCTGGCAGGGGCTCTTGTGGACACGAGCTGGCATTTCTGAGGACTGGCGTGGTGTCTTTGCTGGTCTCTCCCTCAGATCTTGCCCTGTTGGCTGTCTGACTGGTTTGGTCTGAGTGTCTGGGCCACATGGATATGTGACAGGTAGCCACAACCTAGTGGACTTAGGACTGGTGGACGGTCTCTGGGTTGAGCTTGAGAGGACTGGGGCTCTCAAGAGGACCTCCTAGCTTTTAAGTCCAGTATCATCCTTGACAGAGCCTCCCTCCAAACTGGGGCACCCAGGAGAGGGTTCTTAGGAAACATGGGGCCCAGTGGCCCTGGGCAAGCACGTATTTCCCCTCTGGGTACCCACACGATGGCTCCTCAGGGGCCTCTGTGGTGCCTCAGCAATTGTCTCCTCTGGGCCTGCCAGCATCTCAGGGACAGGCCCAGCCCCACTTATCTCCTTCCCCCCCAGCCTGGTGCCCTGGCCCTCTCACTCCCTTCCGGGTGGAGACTCCTAGTGGAAAGGAAGAGGGAGCACTGGGGCTAAGATCACTGCATCCTCCCACGCACCAGCGTGATCTGAGGAAGTCTCCGGCTCCTCAGGGTCTCCACAGCCATATTTCTAATCTTCGGAGGCGGGGGCGGGTGGAGAGGTGGGCAGTGTCACCTTCATTTCTGCCCTGGAGAAGCTCTCACTCATAAACCAAAGGAGGTGTTTCAATATGTACAATGTGCATCTTCGTGCTGATGAAAAGTGGAAGCAACTAAATGTTCATCCAGAAAGGAGTGGTAAATAAATGGCAGTTGAGAACTAAAACTATCAGTAAACTCTCAGTAAACAATGGATATTGCAGCCACCAAGCCATTACATTATGGCCACCTGGATGGTGAGCCCTGAGAGAACTCAGGATGGAGACAAAGGGGGTGCCCACTGCCAAGCCCGTATAGCAGTCACCCCTAGTGCTATACCTGAGGAAACTCAGGATGAGAAAACACAGGACACTGGCCCCGGATAGCTGAGGTACATATCACAGGAACAATGTCAGTGAGCCCAGACTCTTGCACCTTCCCATATATAGTAACATAGAAAAGCCCCAAACTCCTTAACTTGAGATAACTGATTTTCCTTTATTAACTGTAATCTTTTGATATTCCACCTACCCGGTCTTGTATGGTAAAAACTCCTAAATATCCTGGCTCCCTCCATGCCCCACCACCCCCACCACTTGCCTATTCAGAACAGTTTCTTCAGAGTTATCTGAGATGCTGTCTCCTAGACTTGAAGTCCTCAGAAAGCCCGCCAAGTAAAATTAAACTCTTGACTTCTAGGTTGTGAATTTTTTTGTCGGTCAAAAGTATCGTACTAGAAACATTGTCCAGCAGTTCTTAAAAGACAAATAGGCTGACACAGAAAGGTGTCCAGGATGTATTTTTAGAAGAAAAATGAAAATTGCAAGATAATATAGTGTAAATCATTTCTGTAAAAGTATACATTCTCTAAACATATCTATGCTCAGGGAAAGGTCTGGAAAGATGTATTTCAAGTTGATCACAGAGGCTGCCTCTGAGAGGGGAAGGGGCTGAGAGCATGGTCTAAAGGGACTTGAAGTCTACCCATCTGGAGCCCTTGCCCCAGAAAGCCTGTCTCAGATCCTGCCAGGATGGAATTCCTAACCCCAGGGCCAAGGCCATGCTGCACTGCTGGCGTCTTGGGTGGGAATTCTCACTGGCTCTTGGTGAACAACCAGCCTCCCATCCACTGATAATTAAATTGTTCCAAACATCATTTATTAACTCTCCACCAAAGGCCAGGCATCCTACCCTCCCACAACAGGATGGGTATTACAGTCAGGCATGGACTGCCAAGAAAGGCAGCAGGTCTGAGATTTCCCAGACCTGGCAGCCAGCAGTCAGCCTGCCAGTGCCATGAATGATGGTAGAAGACTTCTGGGACAGAGACAACAGACCTTTTAGGTAAAAGAGGTGACACAAGCCCCACGTTCATGTTGGTTCCCTTTGCCCCCTTGTCTCATGGGCCAAGTGGGAAGCAGGCCCAGGGGAACTCTGTGCCCACAAAGGGCTGGTGTCACAGCCAAGGAATCCTGAGATTAGGAAACCCCTAGCCTTATAAAGTGGCTTCTAGCAAACCTGTCGGATCTTTGCCTTGGAGGGAGACATTGTTTTCATTGTCCTGGAAAGCAAACAAATCTGCCCTCTACCCAAGGGAGACACTATCTTTATCTGCCAAGGCTGTTTGCTAAACAAACACGCTTGGAAAGATAGTCCAGAACAAAAGGTGTCACAAGACTCCAGAAATTCCAGAGGCCTCTGGAGAACTTTCTCCTAACACTGACAGCCTGAGATGAGGCCCGGAGAAGCTGAGTCCCCCAGGGTCACACGGTAACAACACCGCAGAGCTGGGGTCACCCCTGGTAATCTGACTCCCGCACCCGTGCTTTTTCCTCCCTTCCTCCAACACGGGCTGCTGGGCCAGCCCAGGAACAAAAGAAGCCCTGACAGCATTACTTCAGAGGGAAAATCCACTTCGGGTTCCCAACAGCTACCTATAGAAGAGTTTCAGGAACACAGTCTGTCTGTGGCTTGGGACCAAGCGCTGCCCACACATTGTTCCTGGCCTGACTCCCCCCGGGGGATGAGAAAATTTCTCTCTGGCTGCCCCTGGGTGATGTCAGAGAGGAGCTAGAAATAAGGAACCAGCTTCTGGAGACCGGATAAATGCTCTTTTCTTTTGCAGAAGGAAAATAATGTCATGCCGTTCCATATTTATTTAAATGTGAAATTTATTTATGGAGCAGAAAGAGTTGGTGTTGGCTTTCAGCGCCCAACCAGGAAATGGCCTGGGCTTGTTTTCGTCTCCTCCAGCACCCTGTCCCCCAGTGACCTAATCTGGATCCTAGCCCTGCTTCTCAGGCCCGCCCTGACCCACCTTCTCATCTCCAGAGCCACTCCTCTCTCTCTGGGAGGATGCACAGAGAGGGGCCAAGTCTGTCATCGGGGTTCCCCTATTGCTTACTGTCCTCATCTGTAAAATAGGGACACACATCTGCCCCACATCTCCCTCATCAATACAAAGCAACTAATAGTAATAGTAACAGTAATAATAATAGCTTCTAATTTGATGAGTTGCTAATAAATACATGCATGGGGAGGTTTTAGGATTCTCCTTTATGGATAGGGAAACTAGGGTCAGGGACAGGGCAAAATTGGCCACTGTCACATAGACACCCTTAAAGAATGTCTGCCTCCTGTCCCCTTGCCCCTCCCAAATTCCTCCTGGCTACTGAGGAAGAGGCATCTCCAACATCTGTTCCTTTGAGCTCTGTCTGAAGTTGCTCAAGGTTTATGTACTCAAAGGCTTGGACAGGGCTGAGGCGAGGGGCTTGTCCTACAAACAAGAAGTTCTCTTCCCCAGGAGCTAGTCTCTATGCAGCCTTTTAATTTTGTTTAAACCTCATAGCAGCCCTGATGGAAAGAGCTTTATCTCCACTTGCAGGTGGGGAAACTGAGGTTCTGAGAGTCTTACATGGCCAGACCTCATGGTTGGTGGAGACCAGGACAGAGCCCTACTCTGTAGGCCTGACTTCTTGTCCCCACACTGAGAAGCCTCTGAACCAGCAGGTTATGATACGGCCTCAGTTTTTCCCTCCGCAGCATGGAGACAGTTTCTCCCTCTGGTTCCTGGCCATCTGAGATTCTAAGGCGTTTTCTACGTTCCCTTCAGGTGAACTCTGTGCTAAGAGTTTGGAAAGATGCAGAGAGATCCATGACACGCCAGAAGGGAGCCACAGCAGGGCCAGACAAGGTCTGAGCCCCCTGCCTTCAAGCAGCACTCAGTCACCCACACCACATGAGCTAGGCCTCTGCAGGGAGGTGATGGTGGGGGGTGGGCCCTGTCTCAGGGAGGGGGTTGAGGGAGCAGTTCCAGTTAAGCCCTAAAGAAGCTCCTACGGCAGACAGGGAAATTACAGGGTGAGGTGGTGGTGGTGGCGAGGCCGGGGTGGGGCTGGAGGACAGAACAGGGAAGAGCAGGCCTGATGCCCACACTTTCCGGCCCAGACGTGGCTGGCAGCCGTGGAGACAGACACCTGCAACCAGGTGTGTCTGGGGGCGCCCACCCCAGGAAAATTCCACCAGAACTGAGGCTGGCAGGCAAGCAATGGGGATGACCTGGGAGCTACCCCTCCCATCTCCCCGCTTCACGGCAGGGTGAGATCTATTGTCCTGCTGACCTGCTAACTAAAAAATGTCACTGGACACCCAGTTCCACAAGAATTAAGTCATTAGTCACTGCAGTTGCTGACCTTCAACACGCCCAGGAGTTCAGAACAGAGATCAGGACAAGGCACTCTGTGCTCTGGGAAAACCGACAAAACAGGCCTTCAGACACGTAAGTATTTCCATGAGAAATTTTTTTTCGAATGCAGATTCTTGCATCCTCCCATACTTAGACAAGCGCTAAAAGTACTAACTGACACCTCTGACCCGTGTGACCAGCAGCAACTTCTACTGAGATATGTGCTTGGTTGCATGTACCCCCTTCATCAAAATCACATTTATGCTGACCTCCCCTACCTGTTCGGGGCAGTTCCTCACTCTACTGAGTAGTCCTCAGTAAGTTATCCAATAAAACTGAAACTCGCAGCTCTCACATTGTGCATATTTAGTTCTGCCGGGAACTCTTCCTGCCCCCTCACCCTTCAGGTCTCAGTTTAAATTCTTTCTTAGGAACATTGCCCGCACCCCACCCCCACCCCACCCCCCACTGCAAATCTGCTTGAGAGGAGCAGTCTCCTCTCCAGCTTGCTGGGTGTTCATGCCCAGGACTGCTGGTTATCCGCTTTATTTCAGATTCATTGTCACGCGTGAGCCCCCTCAGAGTCTAGGCCTTGCTTGGTTCTGTTTCACCGCTGCGGTCAGTGCCCAACTTGGGCTGAGGTGCAGCAGGTGCTTGGTCTCTATGAAGAGGGCCCAGAATCAGCACCAGGATGCACTTGTCCATTCAGCTACATAACGGGAGGGTGAGAGACTTGTCCCATGGTTTCAAAAAGTAGCAGAAAAACAAAGCAGATCTCTAAGGCAGAACGGGGCCCAGGCTTTAGAGAGCCACCCATCTGGGGCTCAACACCTTTCCCCAGAGCCCTCAATGCCAGCCAAACTGACCCCACCCCAGTAGCCCCCACCCTCACTCAGAGTGGAGGATGATATTCCTTGAGGGGAAAAAAATTCAGGTGACAAATAACTCTTTTCACCTGGCCCCATGGTGGGAAGGTGGCTCACCCTGTCGCCAGCTGGGGGGACCCTCAGAATTCTGCATGGAAACCTGGGGTTCCTGCAAGGAGGAGGGGCTGCTATCTAGTGCCCCAGAAGCATAGGCAGAGTTCTCAGGAGAGCTTGCCCTGTGTCTCCAAGAGTTTGGGATACGGGAGAGCAGAGAAGAGGTTTGGGAAGGCAGGAGCCGCAGCTGCCCCAGCGGGTGCTGAAGGATATGTATATTAGAGAAAGGGCCTGGTCCTACAAGAAAACGCAGGGCCCTTGTTCAAAGCTTACTAAGCAAGGTTATCATCAACAGTGGTAAGTCATGTTGACCACACACTTTGATATGATGTGATGAGAAAGGCACTTTACTACCGTGGGATCCCCTGACTCCCTGAGGGACTGCCTCCCCAGAGGCATCTATGGAGCAGGAACCGAGAAGAGAAGAGCAGTGGCCAATAAAAATTTTAAAAGATGCTCAGAGGTCAGAAAAATATAAATGAAAGCCACAATGAAATACTGGTTTTCATTGTGCAAATACACAAGAATTTCAAATATCAAACAGCAACAGCCAGGGGCCCTGAGGGTACCTGGGAAGCCAGCTGTGCTCTGCTGTGGGCACACTGCACCACTCTTTGGGAAAATAACCTGACACATTTTCTAAAACACAAAATACATGTACTATAGCCTCACAGCCCCAAAACTGACAGGTTTCCTAGAGGAATAGAAGCACCCACCAAAAGGATATATAAAAAGAAGTGGTTTTGTGATACAATTTGAAATAGCGGAGAAAAAAAAAACAACTCGAAACAACGTAAGTATTTGAAGAGCCATTTCTCTGTAAGAGAAATGACTGAGTGAACACGGTAGATTCCTCCTGTTGCATAGTATGCACTTTTTTAAAAAAGTCGATTAGACACAGCTCCACTGTCTGGAGGACTGTGCACATCCTGTGAAATTTAGAAAGTGTGTTGCCAAGTTGGGACACTACAGGAACCGCAGGTGCAAAACTGCCCCACACATTACAGGACATTCAGCATTCCTTTTCTCTTCACATCACACCAACCCTGCCTCCTCATTGTCAAAAAAAAAAAAAAAGGAACAACAAAAAAGCGTTAACATGTTTCTAAATATTCCATGCTAAAAACCACTGGGAGGGCGAGGCCTGAGGTGGGTTTTGGGTTTTTTTTTTTTTTAGCAAATATTAGTAAGATCCTGGAGAAGGCAATGGCACCCCACTCCAGTACTCTTGGCTGGAAAATCCCATGGACAGAGGAGCCTGGTAGGCTACAGTCCATGGGGTCACTAAGAGTCAGACACGACTGAGCGACTTCACTTTCACTTTTCCCTTTCATGCACTGGAGGAGGAAATGGCAACCCACTCCAGTATTCTTGCCTGGAGGATCCCAGGGACGGTGGAGCCTGGTGGGCTGCCGTCTATGGGGTCATACAGAGTCGGACACGATTGAAGCGACTTAGCAGTAGCAGCAGCAGTAAGATCCTAGTTGTACAGAACTTTCCATGTGCTTGTACAGACATGAGTAGGGTGAAAGGGTCCCCAGGGCTGATACGAGAATGAGGAGGGAGAGGATCTCTATGCCTGGTTCCATCTTTGTATGGATTTACCAGGTAAATGAGTGCATGTCACTCTTGTAATTACCAAAATTAACTAGGAGAAAGACCTTTTAAAAGAAAAATAATGAAAGAATAACAAGAACAAAAATAAAATGGAAGGAAAGGAGGAAGGAAGAAAGAGAGGGAGGGAGGGAAGAAGGAATGGAGGAAGGAAGGCAGAATGCTTTAGAGACCAAAGCCCCCACCCCCTAGCACAATATACACCACATAGGTCCCTTTCGCTGCTAGCGCCCCCTCACCCCTGCCACTGCAGCAGCATCGGAGTGTGGACAGGGAACGCTGCCATTGCCCCAGTTCTACAAGGATCAAGCCATTAGCCACTGCAGCTTCCCACTGACAGTGCACCCTGAGGGGAATTTAGGATGGAGAAAACCAGGAAAAATTCAGTGCTTTGGATACTGGCCCTAGATAGCTAAGATGTGTATCTAGGGAACAATTTCAATGAGCCCAGATTCTTGCATTTTCCCATAATAATTAACTGGAGATAACTGTTTTTTTGTGATTAGCTGTAATCTTTCGATGTTCAATTGTGGTTTCTTCCTGACTCCTCCCTTATCTCTTCAGAGCAGCTCCTCAGAGCCACTGAGAGGCTGTCTCTGCATGCTATAGTCCTCAGTAAGATCGCCAAATAAAACGGAATTTTTAACTTTCAGTTGGGTTAGGGTTTTTTCCTCCAGTAAACAGGGGTGACCTGGTGGCAGCACCTGCCGGCCACCTCCCTGGCCACACAGCACTGGCAACCTCCCTCCAGTCGCGCGACCACCCTCCACTCTCCACAAAGCCCCTTTCTTGGCTGCCTGTTTTCGTTGGGCCTTGCCCACCTCCAAGGACAGGCTCTGGCTGCTGCTGGTGGCACCAGGATGGGCCCTTGCCCGCTGCTGAAGGCTCACTTTATGGACATAAAGATTTGTCGGCCGGTGCACCCAGGTTCTTGGAAGGCAGCTATTTCCACCTTCCTGCCACATTCCCACCCCACTCCTCGGGATTCCCCGCTCCAGGACAGAACACACAGCTCCTGTTCTTCCTCATCCCACGACATAAATTACTGCTCCTCCAGCTAGGTAGTAAGGCCAGGTCCCCCACAGCCTGCATCACAGGCATCCTTGACACCCTGCTGGCTGGAAAACATTCCCAGTGGCTCCCCTCCACTCAGTCCTCTCCCTTCTCCCAGGCCTGGGTGAGGCCAAGCCAGGAGTCCCTGGCTGCACCCCAAGGCTACAGCAAGGGGCGGTTCCAACTCGTGTATTTCTCATTTTTAAAACATTGTATGCATTTAAACATGCCCTGTCTTGTTCCAAAAATACAAAACAGCCACAAGGACACATAAGATGCAACCAGCATAAACTAAGAACCAGGAGAAGATGCTTATAAAAATCTTGGGACAGAGATTTTTAGTACAGCTGAAAACACAGAAACCTTGGAAGCCTAAGGTCCAACCATAGGAGACTGGTTAAATAAATTACAATAATGCCACACAATTGAATATTATGCAGTCATAACAATTAAAATTATAGCTAATCTAATTTATTTATATTTATAAAGAGTTTATTTATTTATAGAATCTAAAACTAAATTTGTATGTCTATATGCCTAAGGGTATTTTTATGGGAAAAAGATGAAATGTCTCATGAGTTTCTTAAAATGACTGCAGCTCCCAAGAAATTAAGAGTCACTGTCTTATAGAAGGGCATATAATGCCATGACTAGATATTTAAGTTGTATATAAAATGTATGTGTTACAAAGCCTCCCGCTGTCTAGCCTTAGGGTGCAGGACAAATTTGATGTGTGGCTGAGAGGTCTGCTAATACAGATAGTCTGTCCAGGGGTATGCCTTGCAGCCCCCCTCTGCTGACCCCATTGAAGAAAAGAGTTGACTCATTCCATCACAGAGGGGTAGGGTGAGATGGGGTCTGAAACTCTCTGTTCACTTCTCACAGGAGAATCAAAGACACATCTCAAAGAGTCAGCCACTAATGGTGGTCCTTCTGGCACAAACAACAGAATGTTTGGGGGTGACTGAAATCAGATCACACAGAAAGTTACCACTCCACCCAAGGCTTAGGAGGTTCTCATTACCTATCCCCAGGGGGAAATTCCTAGAACACTCTGTGTACCTACTACTGAGTAACAGATCACCCCAAAACTTAGTGGCCCGAAGCAACAACAACTATCTTATTATCTCTCATGGTATTTGTGGGCCAGGAAGTCAAGGCTGGGCTCAGTTGGGTGGTTCTGCCTCAGGATCCCATGAGGCTGTAGTCAGATGGAAGCTGGCATTGGAACTGCATGGGACTGTGGTGGCTGGGGGCATGACCAAGCATCTTTCTCTCTTTTCATGTAGTCTCAGGGCTTTTCCATGTGACCGCTTCATGTGTGATAGTTTGGGCTTCCTAACAGCATGATGAGTATCACACAGAGCCAACACCAATATCCCAGGTTCATTATACTATTCCTTCCATTTTTGTGAATGTTTAACACTTCCATTATAAAAAATATACATTTATATTACAAATTAAAAACACATCATTAAGCATTGCATCTAAAAGTGAAACTGTGATTAGGTGTAATTAAGTTCCTGGAAATGTCCCCTCCCCATAATTCAGTTCAGTTCAGTCATTCAGTCGCGTCCGACTCTTTGCAACCCCACGGACTGCAGCACGCCAGGCCTCCCTATCCGTCACCCAGAGTTTACTTAAACTCATGTCCACTGAGTCAGTGATGCCATCCAACCATCTCATCCTCTGTCGTCCCCTTCTCCTCCCGCCTTTAATCTTTCCCAGCATCAGGGTCTTTTCCAATGAGTCACCTCTTCGCATCAGGTGGCCAAAGTATTGGAGTTTCAGCTTCAGCATCAGTCCTTCCAATGAATATTCAGGACTGATTTCCTATAGGATGGACTGGTTGGATCTCCTTGCAGTCCAAGGGACTCTCAGGAGTCTTCTCCAACACCACAGTTCAAAAGCATCAATTCTTCGGCACTCAGCTTTCTTTATAGTCCAGCTTTCTTTGTAGTCACATCCATACATGACTATCGGAAAAACCATAGCCTTGACTAGATGGACCTTTGTTGGCAAAGTAATGTCTCCGCTTTTTAATATGCTGTCTAGGTTGGTCATAACTTTTCTCCCAAGGAGTAAGCATCTTTTAATTTCAAGGCTGCAGTCACCATCTGCAGTGATTTTGGAGCCCCCCCCAAAATAAAGTTTGCCACTGTTTCCATTGTTTCCCCATCTATTTGCCATGAAGTGATGGGACCGGATGCCATGATCTTTGTTTTCTGAATGTTGAGCTTTAAGCCAACCTTTTCACTCTCCTCTTTCACTTTCATCAAGAGGCTCTTTAGTTCTTCTTCATTTTCCACCATAAGGGTTATGTCATCTGCTTATCTGAGGTTATTGCTATTTCTGCCAGCAATCTTGATTCCAGCTTGTGCTTCTTCCAGCCCAGCGTTTCTCATGATGTACTATGCATGTAAGTTAAATAAGCAGGGTGACAATATACAGCCTTGACGTACTCCTTTTCCTATTTGGAACCAGTCTGTTGTTCCATGTCCAGTTCTAACTGTCACTTCCTGACCTGCATACAGATTTCTCAGGTGGTAGGTCAGGTGGTCTGGCATTTCCATCTCCTGCAGAATTTTCCACAGTTTATGATTATCAGGGTCATTTATACAGAAAGAAGGAAATGGCAACCCAGTTAGGTATTCTTGCCTGGAACATCTCATGGACAGAGGAGCCTGGCAGGCTACAGTCCATGGAGTCAGCAAAGAGTCAGAGACGACTGAGTGAATAACACTTTCATTTTCATATATATAGAAATTAGCAATCATCTATTCTGATGTACTTAATTCAGTTGTACAAACAATGCAGAATTTTCCTTGCAAGAGAAGTGTATTATGTATCTGCAATAACAACAAAAACAATCCCAGTCCCTGAATTCAAAACTCTCAAAGCAACAAGGGAGACATAGCTGGTGTTGGCAGTGGGAGCAGGAATATCCTGTATGGTTTGCTGTGTGTATGTGTCAATTTTTTTAAACTTAATTGATGTATTTATAATAAGAAAAAGCTGTTGAATTGGCTCTTCCTTTCTTTTTCCTGTAGTAATATCTTTACTACTTTTTAACTTGTATTGTCTGCCAAGGGAATAGGTATCACTAGTAGACAAGAAATAGCAGGCATCAAAGATAAAGATGAAAGGATGCAAAGTTTTAAATGGAGTGAACTCTAATCATCAACTTAATTCCACTTCTCTACTTTGCCCCCACCCCTACTCGGCCTCCACCCACCACCTCTCACTTGTTGGATTTCAGCCCCTGGACGTCTTCCAGTCCTGGCTAACGCAATGGCTAGCGCGCCATCTGGTGGCTTCTCGCAGAAGTGCACGGGCTGTTGTTCTTTTCTGAACCCATAATATAAGCCAAGTTGTAGCTTCCACTGCTGCTGCGGCTGCTGAGTCGCTTCAGTCGTGTCCGACTCTGTGCGACCGCATAGACGGCAGCCCACCAGGCTCCCCCGTCCCTGGGATTCTCCAGGCAAGAACAGTGGAGTGGGTTGCCATTTCCTTCTCCAATGCATGAAAGTGAAAAGTGAAAGTGAAGTCGCTCAGTCGTGTCCGAGTCTTCGCGACCCCATGGACTGCAGCCCACCAGGCTCCTCCGTCCATGGGATTTTCCAGGCAAGAGTACTGGAGTGGGCTGCCATTGCCTTCTCCGTAGCTTCCACTGGTGGGTCATAAACTGATGCTCCACAGGCCAAATCTGACATACAGATGTACTGTCTATAAATATACAAATATATGGATCATAATCCTTTTACAGGTTTTGAATATTTTGTCCACATTTAAAAATCCAGATATTTTCCCTACAAAGTCTGACCTCTGGCTTCTTTTGAAAACCAGACCTGAGGATGCCTGGGGCTGAGGTCTGTGCTCTCCAGTTACCTGTCTGGCCTCTACTGTGGCCACTTTGGTTTGTGTTAAGTTTGTCCTACACAGGATTCCCCAGAGTGCTGAATAGTGTCTCTCAAAGATACATGTCCACCCGGAACTTCCGAATGTCATCTTATTTGAAAAACAGGGTCTTTGTGGATGCAATGAGTTAAGGATCTTGAGATCACCCTAAATCCAATGACTAGTGTCTTTATAAGAAGAACAGAGGACACAGAGACCATCATGTGAAAATAGATACCAGAATGATGTGTCTACAAGCTGGGGAATGCCAAGGATGGCTGGCAACCACCAGGAGCCAGGAGACAGGCATGGAAATGCATCTCCCTCACAGCCTCCAGAAGTAACAACCCCACTGATGTAATTTTGGGGTTTTGGCCGCCAGAACTGTGGGAGAATACATTTCTGTTGCTTAAAGCTACCCAGTTTGTGATAATTTTTTACAATGGTCCTAATAAACTAATGTACAGTACCCAAGAGGTCCTCACCTTTTTACAACAACCCCCAAACAGGCCTCTGCTCTAAAGTCTATAGGATGGACTTCCCTGGTGGCCCAGTGGCTAAGACGCTGCACTCCCAATGCAGAAGGTCTGGGTTCAATCCCTGGTCGGGGAACTAGATCTCATATGCTGCAACTAAGAGTTCACATGCCACAGGTAATAAAAAAGAAAAGAACCTTTATGCTGCAACTAAGATCTGGCGCAGCCACATAAATACATATTGATCGATCGACAGATAGATAAATAAAGCCTACAGGGACAAGGAGCTTACTACCCCCACTTGTGTGATGAAGTAATTGTGATGGACTAATTGTTGGAAACTCTTCCTGCTAAACCAATACATAATACAAACTACATAAAGTCATATAGAGTCTATAAAAGTCTATAAAACAACATAAAATCTTTATGGCATCTATAAAGCATGAGCAAAACCACTCTTAAAAAGAAACAAATCCCTACTGGTTATGGGCTCAGGGGTTTCATGGAGGAGGCAGCACTTGAATTGGGCCTTAAATGATGGGCATGATCAAAACAAGCGGAAACAGGGGTGGTGACCTATGTTCCAGATGACCAAGCAGTGGATGGCCCAGAAGTAGGAAAGTGTGGGCTATGTATATATAGACTGATTGACTGATTCATTCATTCATTCATTCTAGGAATATTTATTCTCTGAGCAGTGGGCAGTGAGCTTAGCTGGAAGGGAAGTGTGTATCTGGGTGGGGGGTCAGTAGGTTGGAATTCAGTGTGAAGCATCTAAATTTTTTAAAGTCCTGGTCTCCCAAGCAAGCTAAGTAAAATATGTGATATTTATCCACATCCCTGGATTTTTCTTCAGGCTAAACTAATCACCATATGTATAAAGGACTGTTAGTTTGTATCTTTCCAAGATGCTTGCCTGTGTCCCTTCCCCTGGTCACAGCCCATGTCCTTGCCACAAGGGTGGATATATGATGCAGGCTGGCCATTCACAGCACCCCACCCACCTGGCAGCAGTGATGGGTCCAGTCGTCCTTCCCTGTGACTGATGTGTGGACTCTGGGAGCAAGCAGCTCTCTCTCTGCTTGAGCTGCCAAGTTCTCTGCCACATGGAGAACATTTCAAGAGGAGTCAGAGTGAATGAGGCTGACAGGTGAAAAGAAGCAGTAAAGTGTTGATGAGAGTCGGGCAGCACCGGGGAGAGCCTTCGGGGCGCTGACCTCACAGTTGCCATCACAGAGGCCCTGGTTCCTAGACTTTATCCTTCACTTCCAAGAACTGCCCCAATATCTTCCTCTTTTATGAGGGCCAGTAAATTATTTCTCTGCCTAGGCTAGTCTGAGTTGAGTTTCTGTTGCTTGCACCAAAGTGTCCTGGCTGATATGGTCCTGTTTCCACACTCTCCCAACCCCACTGGCCAAGCAGCCAATGAGAGAAAGGAGCATGGTTCCCATCCAGGCTGGCAGCCCTCCCTCCAGTTGAGAGGGGTTACCTGAACACTTGCTGATGAGCACGTGAGTACTTGGTGCTATTAGGGTGACACTAAAGAAGCACAGGAGTGTGACTGCAAGTAAAACCCAAGCACAATGCAAATAAGACAATGGATGAAAGCCTCTCTGTTTTCTACTCCAAAGGATACCCATTTCCATTCTTAGAGAGTCATTCCTTTGGGCTAGGGTTTCTTTTGAAATATAAGCTGGGAGGGCAGTTCAGGAAGCAGTAAGGAGGCCAATTTGCCAAAAATTTTATCTACCTGAATGCACCAAATTCACTAGATTTAAAAAAATTATAGAAGCTTGTTTCTTTTAACTAAATATAAATTTTTCAGCACTTCCTATAAAATGTTGACATTTTGGTTTTCAACATGAAATAATTGTGATACTTTAGCTTGGCAGCAATTTGCAGAAAGTTTCTACAGAAAAGGGTAAAATTGTTCATGTACCTGAAGAGAAGTCAGTGGTGATAAACTACACCAGGAGTGAGGATTTTTTAAAGGAAGATGTCAGGCTGAACTGAGACAAGATAATTCATCTAGCCACTCATTTATTTAACGTATACATCCTGGTTATCTGCCCTGTGCCAGGCCCAGGACTCAAGGAAACACATGTGACAAGACTTGATGCACGCCCTCAAGGACCTCCAGCAGAGGAAAATCTAGGGAATCAAGGAAATACAACCCAGTGATCTTAGGACAGAATATAGGCCAATGAGGGACAGAAGCAGAATGGAGGTGGGAAGGAGACATGATGTTTGAGCTGGGTTTTGAAGAATATGTAGGAGTTTACTGTGTAAAGGAGGAGAGTGGAGAAAATTTTTCAGGCAGGAAGTACAGACTAAACTAAGACCCTGAGGCACAGGAGGTGGAGAGGAAGAAGAAGAGGAGGAACAAAAGGACTGTGGGGGTCAAATCATCAGGCCTCTAAAAAGTCAGTCAAAATGAATTTGACTTTCACTCTGTGGGTAATAGGGAGTCACTGAGGGTGTTATGTAGAGGAAACAAATCCTGCCTCCATGGCAGCTGTGACCAAGATGGACCAAGAGTCCTAGAAAGGAAGGGGCTGGAAGGCCAGTTTGGAGGCTGCTGTAGTTGTACAAGCAACAGATGAATCAGGCTACGTTAGAATTTATTTGTTCAACATATACTTATTGATCACCTCCTGATTAGAGACAGGCACAGATCAGGTGATCAGTGCTGGGGATTCAGCAGTGCGTAGAAGCTGGGTGATCAAAGGGGAGGAAAGCATTCCAGCCAGAGAGAACAGAGCGTGGGGGTCCTAAGGTGGGAAAGATTTGGGTTCTTTTCAGGCAGGGAAGCAAGAACTGTGTGGCTAGAGCCTCAAGACTGGGAGGCTGGGAGAGGCTAATACTGAGGCCAGTCTTGCAAAGTGTTGCTCATCCACATTTATCTCTGCCCTTCAAGGACCAGTGGAAATGCTACCTCTACCCGGAAGCCTCCCCTGAACACTGATTCAGTTCTCCCTTCAGCTCCCAGCTACTGTTAACAGGATGACCCCTGGAGCAGTTTCTGCCTCAGATAAGCAATCCATAAACGTCTTTGAATAACTGACTGTTAGAAATAGGGGGAAAAAAAGAGTGGTGTGAGAGAGATAGTGAGGGGCAGTGGGTGGTCACAGAAAAGTGGGAAAGCTGGTGGCCTGAGGGGAGCAACGTCAACCTGGGTAATAGTTTGAACAGTGTTCTTCAGACTTCAGGTCATAACAAAATTTAGTGAGCACACAATAAGCATCTTTTACAAAAAACTAAAGTTAAAATATTAGAATGCAGAGTGTGGGAAGGGTTGGTATTGCTTCATGAAGGCCTATTCTGATTACACGCACACAGCCCAGTGTAAAATCTATCTCTTCCTGTGGTCAGGGCAAAAGAGTTCAAGACCCTCGGAATTCAGATATAGATTTGGCTCTTATATCAGAGGGCTTTCCAGGTGGCGCTAGTGGGGAAGAACCCACCTACCAGTGCAGGAGACATAAAAGATGCGGGTTCAATCCCTGGGTCAGGAAGGTCCTCTGGAGGAGGAAAGGGCAACCCACTCCAGTATTCTTGCCTGGGGAATCCCATGGACAGAGGAGCCTGGCGGGCTACAGTCCATGGGGTCGCAAAGAGCCGGGTAGGACTGAGGCAACTTGGCACTTGTATCAGAGAGTAAAAATAACAATGGTTTAAACAAAATAAGCACTTACGTTTCTCTCTACTGGCTGGAATGGTGACTCTGGGGTGGGTGGGGCCCAGGCTTCTTCTCCTGTTGTGTCACCTCAGATGGAGCAGCTGTGTCTGTATTCCCAGCAGTGGGAAGAGGCAGAAGGAGTTGGGGTGAGGAGGGTATGGCTGCGTCTCCTGAAGACCACCACCAGGAAGTGGCGTCTGTCATTTCTGCTCATGGGAGGCTGGGAGGTGTGGCCTTTGTCTGGGTGGCCAGGGGCCCTGCCGTAAACAGGGGGTTCTGTAACTCTAGGAGGGCAGCATGGATGTGGGCTCATCCTGCAGCCTCTGCCCCAGCCTGTGTTTGAGAAACTGCTAGGGATCCCGTGGGCTTTGGGATCTGTTGTTGCCTGGGCACAGGCCCTGCAAGCCAGGCCCTCCGCCCCGGGCAACAGGGGAGGCCTCCTCCCATCCCACTCCACACCTCTTCTCTCTGGACTCCAAGGCCCTCAGAGCTCCCCACGCTCTTTGGACTCTGAGGGGTGAAGGAGATGGCCCAGGTCAGTGCACCCACAGCACAGGGCCTGGTGTGGAGCAAGCTGTCTGTGAGCCAAGCCATCTGCAAGTGTTACCCTCCATCCACTCTCCTCCTCACTTAACTGGACTGACTGTCACAGTCCCCAGGGGTCCCAACACCCAGCCATCTATGTGCACTCTCCATCTCTCACTCAGCCTTGCACGCTTTGTCACCTGCGCCTCAGCCTCACCTCTATAAAGGGGGACTAGTGAGAGGACTTGTCACAGACAGTTGTGTGACAGTGTCCTCATCCGTGTAATGCTTGGATGAAATCATGCGTGAAGGCTCTGACCTGGCTGGGCCTGAGGTCAATGTCAGCCCCAACCACGTGCTGGGGAACTATGTCAGCGAGGTGACCTCCTCGGGCCCCCTCCCTGTCATGTGGCAGTGTGCTCAGGCTGAAGGAGACAGTGCATGCCTCTCTCCTTCTGTCCCCCCAACTGTAGGAAGCACCCTGCTCCCGTCTGGCTCCAGCCTCCCCACCTCATCGTCACTGACAGAAGCACTCCGTCCTTTGGTCCTTTGAGCCTTCCAAAGATGGCTCCCACGGCTCACAGCCCTTCTCCAGCGTTCTTTTTAAAGCACCGTTAATTTTGCTTTGCAAATGTGTGAGCCCTTGGGGTTAATTAGAGGAAGTGAGGAATGTGAGAGGGAGAGCAAGAAAATTCTGAGCCTGTCAGGACTCCTGCCTTTGCACTCTGGCACAGAATCACAAAACTGGGTAGTCTAGTCCCACCCCTTCAATCTCACAGCTGGAAAAACTGGGGCTCGTGGGGAGGTGCCGACCCAGGGGCTCGTGGGGAGGTGCCGACCCACGTTCGGAGACCAGACCAGGCAAATCCCAGGTGGCCTCACTTCCGTGCTCTTCCCCGGCACTCACGTTCCTGTCCGCGTTTGCCATGACTCGTTTATGACGATGTGGGTTTCTCTGCCGTATTTGCTCTCTCATTGCGAGATTGCCCAGCAGTGGCAGCAGAATGTGGAGCCTCACACTGGAGTCAGCCAGGCCAGGTTGACGTCATGGACGCAGGAGTGAACCAAGGTCACCTCCTGGAGGCGAAGTTGTTTCCTGCATGAATGGGAGTGGGTGGATAATAATACCTGTCTCTTGGGGTTGTTGGGAAGATTTAGCAACATAATGCAATAAGCACGTGGGATGCTGATGGGAAGAGAGAAACACTTGTGTTTTCCTCCTTTCCCTCACCTCTGTTGCTCAAAAATAAATTTTTAAAAAATTATTTTTTAAGTTTTGTTGCTGTTTTGTGTTTGGTGTCTTATTTGTTCTTGGTCAAAACTACCCCTCTTCAAGCTCACTCTATCCAAAAAGGATGAGACCAGCCAAAGGCGTGGGGCCCACAGGGCAGGAGGTTGGGAGGCTAGTTCTCTATGGGTTTATGTGTGACTTTCTTTTTTCTTTTAGATTTGTTCTCAGGTCCTGGCTACTCACCTGAGAGCAGTAAATACACAGTCCTTGTCTCCAGGAGGCTAAATCCTGTGGAAAAGCGAGCTACCAGACCAGGGTGGCACCCACAGTGCAGGGAGTGGGTAGGACGACCAGGGCTGAGGGACCATGTCCAGGAGGAGCAGTGGCAGCTGGCATCCCAGTCACCCGCTTACTGTGTCAGCTCTTGGGCCTGCCCTGGGCGATGCTCTCTGTCCACTGCCCTGGGAACCTAGGATGCCAGGCTATGATGACAAGGGATGAATTTTTCCAGAAGCCTGGGCCCTGCCTAACCTCTGCCTCCCCATTGCCTGAACAAATGCTGATTATGAAGTGTAAACACCAACATTTCCCTGCAGGCTAAGGATACCCACGCTTCTTAAGGGGTGGACACAGGCACCTATGGCAGACTACAGGCTCCTCGATGATCCAGTACCCAGGCCCGGCGTGGTGACTGACATTAGATGAAACAATAAAATGGAAGACCTCCTGCCAGGGGACCACTGGACCTCCTGGCTCCTGCCCATGAACTGGCCTACAGGCCTCACACTGCCCCCACCCAGAGACGAGGGCCCAGGCCTGGCTCCTCACAGGCTTCTTCCTGCCCTGGCCTCTTGCACATCCTGCCCTCACCTAAGGGACATGCCCTGCTCCCATCTTAGTCTGGATGCCACATCTGGCTGCACATCAGCATTATCTAGTGACGGCCCCAATGCAGAACAATGAAATCAGAATCTCTGTGGGTGGGGCTTGGGGCCTGGACTCCCTCAGGTGATTCTGATATGTGACCAGGGTTGAGCCACTAGGTAGCTCCTCCCCATGTAGAGGGCCTAGCTGAAGTCCCATTCCTCCAGGAAGCCTTCCTGTCTTACCCCTGTGCAGGTGACCATCCTCCTCTGGGAGCCTGGGGGCCATACAAGGAGCAGTCACTGGACACTGATGACAGCCTGCTTTGTGGGGGTAGTAATCAGGAAGCAGAATCAAGGCTTTGCCTCACACTAGCTGCATATCCTTGGTCAGCTTACCAAACTTCTCTGAGACTTTCCTCACTGACAAAATGGGCATTAATAATAGTACCTACTTCACAAGCTGGTATAAGATGCTTCCACTGACCAATCCAACTTCAAGGACCCCATACCTCCCCATGGCACCCCTACTTCCAAAACTACAGGTCCCCAAAAACCCAGAGAATGAACCAGTTTCCAGGGATCTCCATCTCCAACCTACTTTCTCCTGCATCCTGCATGCCGCGAGCAGCTTCTAGGCAAGTCACATCCATCTTTACACTTCCTTCCAGGAAGACTTCTGAGCCTCCAAGTGTGACCTTGCAGGTGACAGTGAGAAGTATCAGAGAGCAGAAAACCAGCGCACACAGCCTCCCCCAACCCAGGAGGTAGGTCCTCTTCCTTAGGATCTATTCCAGCCAGATGGGCAAAGTTTGCTCTATGGGCTGGCACGGTGGGCATAGCTAGACATTTATGCAGGGTCTTCACTGTTGAGAAAGCACTTCTATGTGATTCTTGTGAGGTGACTTCTCCACCTCTGCAGATGACGTGACCAAGGTCATGGTTAGCAAGTTCTAGGGCTAGAGTTGAGAGTATCAAGAAATTAGGAACAATAGAAATATTAAAAAACAGAGAAATGATTAAATTCATTAGAGTACATCCATATTGTGGAATACTACACAACTACTAAAGTCATGTTGGGGTGGGGGTGAGGGATAAATTAGGAGTTTCAGATTAAAATATACATACTACTATAAGTAAAATAGATAACTAACAAGGACCTATGTATAGCACAGGGAACTACACTCAATATCTTGTAATAACCTATAATGGAAAAGAATCTAGAAAAGAATATATGTATTCTTTCCTGAATCACTTTGCTGTATATCTGAAAATAACCAACATCGTAAATCAACTATATTTCAATAAAATTTTTAAAAATTTCTTTAAAAAGGCATGTCTTCAAATAATTTTAATGACATAGGAAAAGGTTCATAATAGGCTGAATTTTAAAAAGCAGAGTATAGGGTTGGATCTCTGCTTTGTGATATAGATATATTTATTGGCTTATCTACAAATACATATAGCACATATACTTCTAATACCAAAAATGTTTCTAAGTTGCTTCTGGTCCTCCCTCAGTAGATCAGGCCCCTCCTTGCAGCCCCATCCTCATGGAGGTCTAACATATGAAACTGAATAAGAGAAGTCTGCTGACCACAAGCCTGAACTCTGGGAACTTGTTTTGTGAAAAATGACACCGAGGGAGAGAATAATCAGAGCAGTGCCAGTAGGTGGTGTTTATAAAGTTTTTATTTTCAGTTTTCTTAAAAATAACATTTGATTTCCTTTATGTATGTGTGAAGTGTACTTGCTTTCTTAGGCTGAGTTAATAGGCAGATAAAGACAACACGAGGCAGGGTCCCCAAGTAGAGGTGGGGGGCGGTGTGAAAGGGAGGCGGGGCACAGGAGAGAGGGAGAGGGTGGGTGACCCACGGGACGCTTGAGTGCCCATCAATGCACAGACACGGTCTAACACTTTGTTTTTCGATTTTTTTTTAAAAGACGTCTAAAATTACTGAGAGATACAGTTTCAGCACTTAAATATACAGACGGAAATCCAAGCACTTGAACACAATTCTTAACTCTAAGCTCAGTTATTGCACATAACACAGTTTAAGTAGGCTTCAGGCTATAAAGCAATTTGCTCTGCTTGGGACTTCCTTGGATGTCTCGAGTCTCCTTTTGCACCCCCAATGTCTCTTCCCTTTGACCCTTGCCAGTCCACAGCCTCATGATAACACCAGGGGTCAGTGGATTAGCCATTCATTCTCCCCAAGGGCTGAGGGTGAGGCTTTGGTGAAATGGAGGGTCCCCAGGTTGATCCCCATGGACCCCCCACCCACTCTGGTGAAGCTGAAAGCACATGGAACTCATGAGAGGTGAGTGGGTGGCCTTCCCAGGTGGGGTGGCATGAGGATGGAAGTGTGACCACTGGCCACATGTGGTCACAGCCCCAGGGGGACAATGGGGGGCAATCACGCCCCCCTCACGCTCTCATCGGCTGTGCTTCCCTCCTCCTCCTTCCTGAGCTCCCACACCTCCCTCCCCATCGCCCTGAACCCTCTCTGAGTGGTCTCTCAAGGCACATTTGTTTGTTCTGACTCCAACCTGTCCTATTTAGACGTGACTGTCTCTCCCAGCACCCAGGGGTAAGGAGACTGGGGTGGCCAAGGGCGGCTCCAGAGCCAGGCCAGAAATTTCTTTGAAAATTTGGTCCAGCTCTTTTCAACACAACTCAAATTCCACTGCCTGCCTAAGCCAGGGGAGTGGGGACAGGACAGAGAGAGGACACAGAGAAGAGGGACGCAGAAGAGGCCGGGTGGCAGACAGCTTGGTCACGGGCACACATCCAAGGAGTGAGGAAGGACAACCCTGCAACCTTGCTCACAAGGGAACCTGCACCTTGTCTGACAGGAAGTAATCTGAAGGCCTTCAGCCCACGGGGCTCAAGCTGCTTGGTCTAACTTTGGGGGGGGCCTCGGTCCCAGAAAGTGGGGTGAAGCAGCATAGGGGCTTCAGACAGGGCAAGGCTGGACCCCTGAGTCCCACCAGGGTATAGTTCAGCGTCTTTTGCTTTCTTTCTACAACATATTTACAAGGTCATAAAAATGTGCACAGCCGGAAGACCCAGAGACACGGAGAGAACGCGTGCCCCCAGAAGGGGAGGGCCACTGTGAGAGGAGAGGGGCGCCCCTCACCCACCCCAGAACGCCCCAGCATCCTCAACAGCTGTGCCCAGGAGATGGTTCCAGAAGTCTGAGCCAGGGCAGAGGGAGGAAACAGACTCCAATCCTAGTGAGAGCACGAAGTTTCAAGTAGCTCTGAGAGGGGCTGCGCTCAGAGAGCAGAGGGCTGACGTGGACCGGTGTTTCCCTGAACCGAGCAGGGGACCAGAGGGCGGGCTGGGAGGCCGGGAAGGGGAGAGCAGGAGACGGGCGAGGGGGATCTGGGGCAGCGCGGGATACCTTAACGACCAGAACTGTGCTGCAGAATGAGAAGCGGTTCACGGGGCTAAATGGAGTTTCGTTATTTCCCCTCAAGGGAGGACCTGGAAGATGTGAATCCCAGGGTGGAAGTAGAGAAGCCAGGGAGCCAGGCTGGGAGGCTTGCCCAGGGAACCTCACCACGTAGATCCCACACCTGCCACCACCCAGCACACAGGGTGCTCCTCCTCGCATGCCAGGCCCCCAGGGATGGTCCCTTGGCTCACACACACATTCACACACACACTCACACACACACTCACTCACACACTCACTCACACACACACAGCACTTGCCATACACCAAAGGGCATCAGAGGCCCAAACCCAGGAAAGAAATTCTTTACCAAAGTGTTAGGAAATTTGCTTCAACAGCAAGAACTGGACAGAGTAGGAAAAAAAAAACAAACCACGGGGTACCTGCTCATCCATCCCAGCTCCCACCTGGTAAAGAGGTTTGGGAAAGCACTGAGACAGGGCCTCAGATTCTGGCCACCCCAGACCCATCCCCTCTGACTTTTCACAACCCTAAACACCTCAGAGCTTGAGAGGCCCTCCACTATAGCAGCCCTAGAATCCCTCAGAGGGGAGGAGGGAAAAGCCCAGGAGCTGAGAGGACTGGGGCTGGAAATGGCCCAGAGGTGCCTCTCTTGGAGGAGGAGAGACGGGGAAATGTCGTGGTCTCTGAGGGCAGAAGGCTGCAGCTGTCGCCTCTGTCACAGGATCTCAGGGACAATGCCTTTTGTTGGTCTGGATGGGAGGGGAGCATTTATTAAGGGGTCAGGCAAGATCCAGGCTCTTTATCTGCTTTCTGATCTTCAGGTTCCTGGAGTGGACCCCAACCAGGGAGATGGGGAAGGTGTGCCCGCACCCCCCCGCCCCCGCCACAGGGACAGGGGGAGCTCAGCTGCATAACCACCACCCACTGCCTCCGCAGAACAGCACAGACCAGGCCCCCACCTGAGAGCTGCAGGAAAGGGTCCGACCTGTTCTGACATTCAGGGCAACCCCGTCTCTACTTCTAAGAGCTCTACCTGGATCCGCAAAGGCAGCTCCCTCTGGCCCCTCCCCTCCCTCACAAGGCCCCCCATCACCATCCCAGCAGCCTGGCAAGGCCTTCTCCTCCCCTACCTCCCAGCTTCTGCCCCCAGCTTCTTCTCAGCCACCACTACTCACACTGGCCTGGGTTAGGAGGAGAGTCTAGCAGAGGGAAAGAGCTCCCTAAGGTGGGTGCCCAACTCACCTCATCTGAGTCTGAGGAGGGGGAATGTCAGAGCCAAACTGGCCAGCAGACAGCTCCCTGCCCTCCCTCCCCTCTGCAGTGAGGACTCATCCCACCTGGCCAGG
The DNA here is from genome assembly GCF_054371585.1 of Giraffa tippelskirchi. Taxonomy (NCBI): domain Eukaryota; kingdom Metazoa; phylum Chordata; class Mammalia; order Artiodactyla; family Giraffidae; genus Giraffa; species Giraffa tippelskirchi. The sequence goes on along the minus strand of NC_137276.1, from coordinate 64,521,914 downwards.
GCCTGACTCCATAAGGGAGGGGGGAAGGGCACCGGCAGGAGGAGGCTGGGCTGGTTGAGGCAAGGACAGAAAACCAGGACCAGGAACCCCAGGGTGACAGGGCGGCCTGGATGGGGCTGGGGGGCTGGCAAGGGGGCACAGAATCCATTTTGAGTCAATTTTAACCTTGCAGGGTGTGTATATGTGTGAATGTGTGTATTTCAAAACTAACGAATGGAAGAAAACAACTACAACAGGCCTTAGGGGCCTTCGGATGACCCTCTGCCAGTAGCAGTGTGGACCAAGGACACATTTATCAGTGCATCTCACACACACACACACACACACACACACACGCACTTGCATACGCAGTCATACATCCTGGCTGTACACCGACACATGTGCCATGCACACTCACACGTCTGGTCCTCCCCATTGGAGCCACGGTCCTTTAGACTGTATTTTCTGGATCCATTTGTAATCTGCCTGCTTCTGTCCAGGTCTCTGCTGCCGTGTCTCCCTGGCCGTCAGCACCCTGGCCTGCCCCGGCTCCCCGCGGGCCATCTACCAGATGTAGCCTCCATCGTCCGCCTCGCCCGCCTCGCCCTCCTCCTCCTCTGTCTCCTCGCCTGCTTCCTCCGTCTCCTTCTCTTCCTCGTCCTCCCAGCCGACACCACTCCCGAAGTCCCCTGAGAAGCCCACGATGTCGTCTGTGAGGGGAACCAGCCAAGGGGCAGGTTAGGACCCTGCTGGCACGGAAGCCCACCCCAACAAGTGGGGCCCCCCGGCTGCCGTCCCCCGGCTTACCGCAGTCAGGGCTCCCGTGTATGCGGGTGCCGGTCAGCTCCAGGCCCAGCTGGTCCACACACCAGCAGTCTCCGCTGCTCTGGTCACACTGCATCTTCCGGTAGTAACCATCCTCGTCACAACTCGGGATGAAGATCCCTGTGTGGGGCAGGCCCCGTAGGGTCAGAGCAGGGGCCTCAGGGTGTGGGCTCCGGAACCTCGGACTCACAGGCGCCCAGGCCCCACCAGAGCCTAGCCAGACCAGGTACCAACCATTTAACAAGATCAGACATACAGGGCTGGACGCCAGCGTTTCTTCTAGTTCAATCGGCCAGAAACAAACAAACAAAAAAACCTCCCCTTCTAAGCCACCTGCTCGGCCCCTGCCATGGGTCCCCTCTGCCTCCACGGCCCCCGAGTCCTGTAGGATGGCCAGTCTGACCTCATTGTGCCGGACGCCCTGGATCCTAGGCTGTGCCTAGGCCTGCTAATGCCCAGCTTTTCCTCCCAGCCCTCTGATTCTGACCTGCCCTCAGGGCCACCCACTTTCCTTCAGATTGCTCCTCAGTTCACTCAATGGACTGCTGAGATCCTCCCCACTCTGGGGCCCCAGTGATAGATAGACTGCCCACTTTGTGGGGGTGACATACGTAAAAGGACAGGTGCCCAGTACACAAGTTCCAGGAACACAGACCAGAGAGGACTGCTCCCAGGAGCCAGAGCCTGGCTTCCTGACAGAAGTGGCACCAGCACCCACCCCCAAAGGCCACTGGGTTCTTAGTCAGTATGGCTTTGTGGGGAGGTTCTAGTGTGTGGTTTCATGTACTCTGGTGTCACTGCTCAGTTAAATGCCAAGCTGCACTCAGGAGCTGTGAGGCCCCATGGGACCTGCCTCTTGGACATTTATCCACTCAACCACCGTGCTCAGCCAAGAGCATGAGCTTTCTGTTTCCCAAGAATGCTTCCCTGCCCTCAGCTTTGCTTCTGGTTGGCTCCCTCTCATCCCCTCTGGTCGCCTCTTGAACAACAGCACCCCAGGGAGGCCTTTGCTGACCCCTGGCTGACTTCTGTCCACTGTGCTCTCCCTCAGCACCATAGGAACAGGAGCCACAACTGGGCTCTCTTTCTGGTGTGTCAATTTGTGGGTTGTGTTTCCCCAAGTAGCCTGTGTGCTTTATGAGTCCAGGGACCACGTCTGTCTTGCCCATCAGTTCTGATCTGTGCTGGGTTCGCTGCTGTCTCTCCAGAGTTGGCACTCAAGTATTTGCTGAGAACATGAGCATCTGCTGGGGGGGGGGGGGTGCGGGGTCCCTCCCTCAAGCTTTGCACACACCCTGCAGTCCATGGGGTTGCAAAGAGTTGGACACGACTGAGCGACTGAACTGAACTGACTGACTGAACTGAATTGAGAGTTCAAGGAACTTTCCATATTTCTACCTACAGCCCTAGCAGGAATGGGCACAAAATTAGTGCTTAAAACAACTGAAGGGCTGGTTGGGAGACCTTGCCTCACCACGAGGATAAACAGGAGGGGAATTTCCCTCTCCTGTCTTCCTAAGCCAGGGCCTCTTCTGAACTCAGCATCTTTCATGACATCCACAGGCTAGAGCCTCTGGGCCTCAGAGGTACCCTGAGGCACCTGCCTCCTCACCTGGCTTCTTCTTGGCAGCCTCCTGGATCTGGATGCGCTCCAGCTCTGCCAGGCAGGGAGGCTCTGTGGGGAGAGAAGCAGCCTTTGATGGGAGCCATCCCGTGGTGCTGACGGGACTCACTTAGCCCCCCTACCCAAGGCTTAGAAACCAGGCAGGAGGCTCTGCAAGATGAAAATACCTGGGCTCTGACACAGCGCTGCCTACTGTGGGATGCACTGATCCCTCTAAGGTCCTCTAAAATGACAGAGGGGCTCTGCCAGGTGAGAACACCCAGGTTCCAGTTGAGAGAGTCTATTCCATGGCTGTGGGATGGGTTCAGGCTCCCCAGGGCTCCCTGAGGGTACTGGGGACTCATGGGATAAGTAAACAGGATTCAGAAGAGGAGGTGGGGTGAATGCACAGATTCCCCAATGTGAGAGGCCTCCAGGGCAACATAAGGCTGGAGGGAACATTCAATGGAGGCCTGAAAATAACTGGCAGCCAGATCTAACTTGTCTGTGACCTTAAGAAGTCCCCTAGCCCTTCCCAGCATGAGGCCTGACTGGCTGTAAAATGAGATCAGCTCCCAGCTGGAAAGCTGCTGTACAGAACAGAGAGCATGAGCTCCAAAGGCCTGGGAAGTAATAAGTGCTGCTGGAGCCATGAGGAGAGAGTGGAAGGTTGGACAGTTAGGGGCAGTGAGACTGATCAAAACACGAGACACTGGCAGGGGGATCTGTGATTTACACCCAGATTTTCTCACCTCATCTTCACAACAGTCTCTGAGGTATTGTTATCTCCCCATTTGCCCAGGGTCCCAAACCAGCTAACGGTGGAGCCCTAGCAGAAGCCCCAGCCTCAGGCCACAGATGCTGTAATACTCCCACCACACAACCACAGTGGGGACCAGGCCAAATACCAGGGGCAGAGCAGGGGCTGCCCCACCTCTGGCTGGTCAGCTGACCCCTCAGTTTCCCCATCAATGATGGTTACCACTTCACCTAGGTGGTCTCTAGGTGATTGTCCCACTTAGGTTCAGGATATAAAAAGCTGGCAAATGACACCACATCTCTAAGGCTAATGATCACATGCATACCCATATTTGGGGCATATACTGTGAGATGGGTTCAAAAGTGGAATCACTGAGAAGCCAGCGAAGCTTCAGCTTCAGGACCCCTTAGCCTCTTCCAAGCCCTCTGAGGGGCCCTAGAAATTTTACATTTGTCGCTTTTAATACTCTTCCTCAAAGTAGGCCTCCGAAAGTGCCTAAGCTTCAGGACCCATAAGATCCACCCGGGGCCTGCTGAGGAAGGGGGTCCACGTGCTGGTTTCCCTGGGCTCCAAGAGATGAGGTGTTAAAGAGTGCAGGAAGCTGGGGAGCTGGCAAGGTTCTGGGCGGTGGGAGGTGGCCAAGAAGGAGCCTCCCTGACTCCCAGAGAGAGCCTGGAGTGAGGGGCAGAGCCCGCGTGGCAGGCAGGGGGCCTGGGGAGGGGGCCCCACTCACTCTCCCTCCAGAAGCAGAAGCACCACTCGGCGGTGGAAACCCGGCCGTCCTTGTAGGTGTCGCAGGAGTTGAAGAAGGGGCGGATGCAGACTTCGTACTTGTCCAGGTTGATGGCAGCCAGCTCTGTCTGGTCCAGGAAGAGGTCGGCACTGGTGTCCAGCTTGGAGAACATCCATCCAATCGAGTCCTTGCAGCTGGCCCCCAGGCTCTTGTCCAGTCCTGGGGAGAAGGCCACAGTTCAGACCTGCTCGAGGTAAGTCACTCCATCCATCTGTCTATCCATGCCTCCAACTCTCTGTCAGCCCCAGCCCCCTGTTCAAGGTCAGGACAGCTTGGAATCAATCCGGCCATGGGAGTGAGAAACTCAAGAACGGCTGAAGGGCCACCCCTCTGCCTCTTTACAGGACCACCCAAACCTGTCAAAATCCTGTTTAGAAAGTCCTTCAGAGAAAGTAACTCCTTACCTTCCCTCAGCTGCTCATTTCAGGGTTTAGTTTCTTTCCACCCATTTTAGGAAGTTCTTCCTGTTAGCTAACTCAAATCCCTCCAGTCCAGTCAAAGCCTACCTCCCCTTGTTCTGAAGTTTAGGCTCTTTTAGGGGCTCAGTGTCTGGCAGGAGGGGGGCAAAATGTGGGTGCTCCCCAGTGCAGCCAGGTGGCCCCAGTGCACACCCGTCTCCCCATCTTCCCGCCCTCCTCCCTGGCACAGCAAGCAGCTCCCATACCACTGGCGGGGCTGGCTCCGCTGCTGGCTGAGCCGTTCTGCTTGGAGTTCTCATGAAGGAGCTGGAACCAGTCCCGCAGCCGATCCCCCAAGTCAGCCAGGTCCTGACCGGTGCAGGTCTCTGTAGTTGGCAGAACAGGGAGAAACGGGTAGAGAGTGAAGGTGGGGTGAAGCAGCAAGCATGGTCTTGGCTGGGGGGTGGTGCCCTACAGGCCTGGAGGCCGGGCAGTGGTTAGGAGAGCCAGAGGGAAGGAGAGCTAGAAATCAGAGGCGCTCTCTCCCTCTCGCCCATCTTCCCCTCCCCCTCACTCCCTAGGACCAAAAGCACACAGCGCAGGCTCCCTGTGAGCAGGAGGGCCAAGCCCTCCTGCTCCATGAAAACCAGATCCTCTAGCTCCACAGGTCCCTCAGGCCTGTTCCTGGTTTTGGCTACTTCTTCCTTCCTGTTGCAAATCTCCCTTGCCCTCCCAGAGCCCTAAAGGAGGACCCCAGGGTCCCTGGCAGTGAGCCGCCCCTCACCTCAAGCCGTGGCCCAGCACTTGTTACCTGGTTTGCTGTCGGAGGTTGAGGTGGCAGCCTGCTCTGTGGGGCAGGGGCAGGGGCCCTCACATCTCACCGTCAGCTGCTTGCTGCTCAGGCACGCCTGCTGCTCCAGCTTACACTACAGGACAAGAAAGTGGCCTGGGTGATGGGGGCACTGCTGGGGGCACCCTCCAGCCTACCATGGCAGACACATTTACCTTCCCCCTTGGAGATGGGAGGGACAGACCCACGAATAGCCCAGAAAGGCCCTCCCACTCCCTCTGCAGGCCATGGGTGCACACTGGTCAGAGGAAGCAGGCCCAGGAAAGCGGGAAATGAAATGCTCCTGGGATCCCCGCTCTGCACCAGCCTGCCCTCTCTGCACATATGTCCTTCCCAGGATACCCGCATGCCCTCACTCTCATGCGCCCACCCCTCCTTGCCCTCTTGGCCTCTCCTCCCCCCTCCCCACAGTCCCTTGGCCCCTGGGTAACCAGCTATGGGCCCCTCCCTCACGGCCTTCCCACAGTCACCTCCATGAGCTCTCTTATAACAAACAGCTACTACCTACTGAACATCTGCTAATTCCCTGGCCTTTAGAGCTTCCGAGAGGTTCATCCATTCCTGGCTTTTAAAGCATTTTTCTCTGGTCATGTCTGGTTTCTCCCCATGGGATGACCATGAAAATCAGGTCCTGGTAGCATCTTGTAACATGATCTCACCTGGCCCCCCTCAGCTCCACGAGGGAGAAATCATGTTTCTTGTGGTGAGCAGAGAACACGGACACTAAGCGAGGCCCAGTGACTCAGCCAAGGCCACAGGGCTGAGCTGGAATCCAAACCTCCCACTGACCTCCACCTCCTGCCCTGGGCAGAGCAGGGACCCTCACACCACAGCCTCCTGCCCACACCTCGCTTTGCCCTCAGGTGGTGTGACTCTTCTCCCCACCCCCACTGGCTCCGCCTGCCTCCTCTGTAACCCTCTGCCTCCTCCAGGCAGCTTCTGCCCTCTGGCTTATTCTCTCTCTCCTTCTTCTTCTCCCTGGTGACCTCACCCCCTCCCCAACTTCAATCATCACCCACAGCAGATGACTCTTAAATGTGCCTCCCACCCCAAATGGGTTCCTAAGCCTAGAACCCAACTCTAGCTAACAGTCTATGCCCTCCAAACACCAAATGAGTCCTCACTGCTAGTAGAAGCATTCACAATTAGCACCTGCATTTCTATGGTACTTAAAACGTTATGCTTTCATAAATATTGTCTCATTTAACCCTCACAAAAATCCTACAAAGTTGGCCTTCATTCCCCCAACCACTGCTCTCTCCCACACTGTCATCTCATGAAGGATTACTTCCTCTTGTCCCAGAATGCCTGGTGCTTGCTGGCGAACTATCTGTCCATGTGGATACCCAACCATGGAAAGATGTCAAGCCCCAACACCTGGATGACAGAATTCCTTTCTTCCGTTGCCCTCCATGTTTTCATGAAGCCCTTCCCTCACCTACTCTGACTTGCAGTTACCGGCCTCCTCCAGGCCCCATCCCTCAACAGCACCTGTGCAAGGTCAGGCGCAGGATCTGTCTCAGGCTCTTGGGCTTGGTGCCGGTACTGTGGCTGGCTACACTGATGTGCTGACAAGCGCACCTGGCCCCACATCATTACTGGGAGCCACACAGAAGGCCAGGCTGAGTTGTTCTCTCTGCTCCCTCTGGCCCCAAGTGCACCCTACCTCCACCCCACCTGGGACCACGGCTCCTCACCACTGAGCTGTAAGTGTGGCCATCAGAGCCGCAGACAGAGGCAAGGTGGGCCATGTGACAGGGCTTACAAATGGTGTCTTTGTTTCCATGGAGTTTCACGGCAGGCTGCTTGATCCTACAGGAGGAGTGGGACAGGAGGGTACAGGAATGGAAGCAAAAATGAGAGACAGACAGGGGAAGGGGGGTTCAGGAGACTGGTTCCAACAAGAAGCTGCTGTTGGTGATCTACAGCATTTAGAGCTGCCTCCCTGCCCCTGCCCTCCCTCCCATCACCCCCAGACCCTCCTCTTGCTCATAAAAGTTGAACCAGTAAGGCAGAGTATAGACACTCCCAGCTTCCCCTTTCCAGCAGGGCCCTCAGGTTCAACTCCAGGTTCAACTGTAAGATGTAAATGGGAGTTGTACTTGCATAAGGGGTCAGGCCAAATCAGAGGTTGCAAACTGATGGCCCAAGGGCCACTTGTGGTCTGTAGACCCAAATTTTATTGCACCACCAAGGGTTTTTGTTTTCAATTGGGTTATTTCCCAACATTTGCAAAATGGAAGAGGTCACATAAAAAATCCTGGATTTCTGGCCTAGGTAAAATGGAAGATATGGAAGTCCTGGTCCCTCATTTCCATAAGGCCTGGGCCTACCAGACTGGTCCATCACCAATGCAAGCTCTCTCTTCATGCATTTACATTACCTGCCAGGCCCCTAAAGGCATCTAAGATTGCAACTCCAAGTCCCTGGTCTCTGGTTATATGATTAAGGAGAAAGGGGAGGGAAATGAGACCTTCTCCAAGGGTCTTAAAGTCAGGCAGGGTCTTGTCCTTGGACTAGAGCTAAAGCCTCAAATGGTCCTCACTCCTTCCCTCCTCTGTGAGGCTCACTTGACTAGGACCAACAGCCAAGTGAGTGAGCTTGGAAGTGGATCCTCCAGCCTGAGTCCACCCTTCAGATGAGGGAGCCTCAGCGCACATCTTGACTGGAACCTCCTGACAGTCCCTGAGCCAGAACCACCCAGGAGAACCACGTCTCGCTCCTGACCCTCAGAAACTGTGTGCGGTAACACACATTTGTCCCTTCAAGCCACTAAGCTTTGGGGTAGTTTGATCTGCAACAAAAGATAATTGTTACCTAGGAGAGAATCAGTTAAGCCCTTGCTCTTTAAGCAAACCCCCTCCAGGCCTTCCACCTCCCCAAGGCCCTCACCTATGCTCCAGCTTCTTGCGGCTGATGCACATGGCCCGCTGATAGCCCTGGGCGATGCACACTTTATGACGGCTGCACTTCACCTTCTGGCAGGGGTCCTTGGTGGTATCCAGGGCTGCAGGGGACATAGAGTTAGGACACAGGTCATCTGGGATTCAGTGTCAGAGAGCCCAGGAGCCCACAGCCCCACTTCTGACCTGGGAAGCCCCCCCTCTCTAGTAGCCCTTGATAATCACAGCTGCTCAACTTGGAAATCTCATCTCGATCTGGGCCTGGCTCCCCAAGGAGCCTCCAAGGCCACAATCAGGACTTGCCCTCCGGTCACAAGTCCTCATGGGTATCAGTCACCTTCCCCCACAAGAAGGGCATGTTACCTTCATCTCCTTGCTGATTGTCCTCCCAGCTCTTGATGTAGTCATCCTAGGGAAGGACAGAGTGGATGAGGGGGAAGGAAAGGGCTAAGATTTACATCTTAGAGCCAAAGTTCAACTCCAGGGCCAACAGAGCAAGGGCCCTGGCCACTGTTTCCCCATGCCAACTGAAACCATCCTGGTGGCTTCCCAGGTGACCCTGTCTACCCAGGCCCTGCCAGCTGCCTCCCCCAGACCTTTACCCCCTAAACCCATGTCCAGAATCCCTTCTTACCCCTAAGTTCCTTATTTCCGACCCCCCATCCCACACTGACTGCTGTAGGGAAGGAGAAATTTGGGTGAGGGTACAAGGGAGAACAGGGGGGTTAGAGCTACAGATACATATGCAGGGGGGCCCCAGGCAGAACTCACCTCCACCTCCTGGGGATCGGGCAGCAGCAGCAGGCCACGGGAAATGGAGCAGGAGGAGGGAGGGAGAGACGGTGATTTTAGTGTGCGGCCTATCCTCAGACCACGAGGTCTCAGGGCTCCCCAGGCCTTCATCACGTGACTGTGGATGCTGGGCAACGGTCTTTGACTGCTATGGTCCTCTGATCTCTATGACCTCCAATTGGAGGATGGTATTCCTATGTCTTTACAATAGAGAGCTTAAGGCCTGGGCACACTCAGGGCTGGCCTTAGAGCAGTAGAGGTGAGGCTCAGGGCTTTGAGAACGAGGTCCCATCCTTCCACTCCAGGCCCTGAAGATGGTCCCAAAGGCCCAGCCCTGGCCCTACCACCAGGATGGATGTCTGAGGGGCCTGTACTACCTGGGAAGGGATTCTCATGCCTCTGCCCTGGCTGTTTCAGAAACACCTTCTCTCCTTCTGCCAGGGTCCTTTCCTGGGCAGTCACCTCAACTAACACCTGCCCACCATGCAAGTGAGGCGGAAAGGGCCTCTCCTCTGGGCTGCCTGGGGACTGTTTTTCAGTCAACGTCGAACTTTCCTGCAGAAACTCAAATGGTGCACTGAGAGAAAGGGGGGTCGCGTCCCCTCCTGATGGCTTTCTCAGTTCCACTATCCAGCTGCAAATCCTGACTCAGAAAATCCTGAAAAGCCCCTCTAAGGTCATCCATCCCAGCCCCTGCTGTGGGCAGGAGAAGCCAGGAAGCCCAGAGACAAGAGAGGACCTGATCCAGGTCCCACCATCTCAAAGCCCAGGTCTCCCAGTGCCCAGCATACAACTCTCTGCTGGATACAACACACCATTAAGGACCCAAGGCAACTGTGTGCTGGGTGTTCATAGGTAAAAAGGATGCTTCAATAAAGTTCACCCAATGCTAGAAATCTTTTATCTGAAAATGAAGTAATAACCCACATTATGTGTCCAAGCAGTCAAGTGTCCCCAGCCCTTGGACCCAGGAGCAGCATGAGGAAGGCCACAGGAGGGGCTTCCAGGGAACCTGGCCTGGGCAGCTCCCCGGGCACTGGACAGGCCAGCCCAGGCTCCTGGTTCAGGCAGCCACCTGATTCCACAGGGCAGCTGGAGTCCTCTTGTGCCCCGCCCCTAGGCAAGCTTCTAAGGAGACTGCAGGGCAGCCATTAGGGAACTACAGCATAATTCCCTGTTTGCCAGGACCAAAGGAAGCCAGCCCAGACCCAGCCCTTCTTCTCCAGGAACTCATCAGGGTGAGGGGTCCCTCCCCCGGTGTCTACTCCACCATAAATGGGAAATGAGGTTGAGCGTGGCCACGTGGTCGAGGCTAGAGTTATAAGTTGGGGCAAAAGTAGAGACTGGCCTCCACTGAACTGAGGTCTTCTCATCGACCCGGCATTCTTTGGGAGGGGAGTGGGCATGAGGTTATGAAGAGGACAGGGGAAGTAGCTGGTGTGAGTCACCTGCTCTCAACCAACGAGGTCTGTGTGCCACAGAACCCACCCACACCTGAACTGGACCAGGGAGGGGTGTCACTTGAGGGCCTGGATGCCTGCCCACTCCTCCCTCACTCTGGCCCTACTCTGCTGCTTTAACCTCTAGCCAGGCTGTGAGCAGAAGCCTTTGGGACTCAGAACCAAGTAGGTTCTCAAAGGTCAATACCAAGAATTTCTCATTAGAAATCCAGGGGGAAGTGGGCTGGTGGAAGACAGAACTCTAAGCAAGGGACTTTCCCTGTCCAGTTGCTGTGTGAGAGCCCTGGTGGGGAGCCATCCCCACCCACCCCAACATGATCAAAGGTAGGACTCCTTCCTCTCATTCAGGATACAAGGTTTGAGCCCCTTTTGTAAACAAGTGTTGTCCTGGGTTCTAGCTGAGCTCCTTGTCTCCACTGCTGTGGATGAGGGAAGGGGAGGCCTAAGTGGTTCTGGATCCCAGAGCCCTTAATCCCAGGAAAATGGGAGCAGCTAGCCAGAAAGAGTGATGAGGAGAGGGCCTTGGAGTCACACAGAAGCCCATGTTTCCCCACCAGCATACCCTGGGCAAGCAACTTGGCCTGTTGGAGCTTAGCATCTATCTCCTGGGACCACTCAGAGATAAAAGGAGATAGGGTCTGAAAAGTGCCTGGTGTTCACAGAATACTCAACAAATAAAAGCTGTTATAACAGAAGAGACCAGAGAATTCAGATGGAAAAAATGGTGGAGGGGCAGGAAATGAGCAGGGAGAAGCTACACGAGGGGCCCCTGCAAATGGGGAAGAGAGTGGCCACCACTGGGAGAGCAGAGACCACAGGGGTGTGAGCAGGGTCACCCCCAAGGGGCCTCAGTGAGAGGGGCGATGAGGAAGTCCAGTGGGTGACATGAGAATGGCTGCTCTGGAGGCAGAGACCAGGGGCACACTTAGGAGCTCCTAAGGTCAGCTGTCCATCTATAAGGTACAAAGGAGGCATCTGTTGGCAAGTGTGAATAATGCCTTTCAAAGCAGTGGGTGTCTATTTATGGCACCCAAGTGGGCTCACTAGCAATTATGAGAAATGGTCTGATAAGGGCACCGGAGACTTCTCAGGAAACAGGCCTGTTTTCATGCCGGCTCTGCTGCCAACCAACCCTGTCCTCTCCTGAGAAATGGGGATTTGGAAGCGCCCATCTCCAGTACTCTGGGACCAGGGCCAGGCTGGAGGGCAGATGGGTCATAGGCTGAGACCCAAAGCTCTAGGCAAAGGGAAAGCCCATCTATTTCATCTGGTAGTAGAACCAGCCATGACCACCCCTGCACCCAGTGGTGCTCAGCACAGGGCAGGCACATGGGGAAAGGTTGGGATATATAAGCAGGTTATATGTCATGGTGTTTTTAAATTAAGTCCTCTCTATGTATTTTTATGTCTGTCTTCCTTTTAGTCTCAGATTCCTGTGAATAGGGCAGGATGGATAGTATCAGCTCCACAAAAAAATGAGAAAATGGAGGCTCAGAGAGGTAGGGCAACAGGCCAAGGGTCCTAAGACAGATGAAGAGCTGGGCCAGGACTTCCCTTCTGGGCCCGATCCTATGACCCTAACCCTATACAGGAAAGCTTTGCTCTTAGGGGGACAAGGGGAATGGGTGGCAAGGACTTTGGACCCTGGGTTTGCTCTAAACTTGGTTCGCTGTGCATCCTCGGCAAGTCACTTGCCCTCTTGGGGTGTCTCTCAGCAACAGCTGAACATCAGAACCACCTGAGGAACTTTTTCAGCCCTCCATTGCTAGCGCCACCCAAGCCCACAGGGCAGGCAGCCCTGGGCTCCCCAGCAGGCAGCTGAGTGAGCCCATGGCAACAGCCCTCAGGTGTCAGATCCTTCCAGCTCTGCCTCTTGTGTCTAATGCTCTCCTTTGCTCTCACAGGGGCCCTCAGGGAGGAAAAAGAGCAGTCGTTCACTTCCTTTTGAGGACACCTCACACAAAGCAGATGCTCAGGCCAACTCACTAACGCCAGGTCTCCTGACCTCCAGCTTGAATCCTTTTCCTTTGGAAAGTGAAGAAAGTGTTAGTTGCTCAGTCTTGTCTGACTCTTTGCAACCCCATGAACTGTAGCCTGTCCATGGGATTTTCTGTCCATGGGATTTTCCAGGTAAGAATACTGGAGTGAGTTGCCATTTCCTTCTCCAGGGGACCTTCCTGACCCAGGGATTGAACCTGGGTCTCCCGCATCGCAGGCAGACTCTTTACTGTCTGAGCAACCAGGGAAGCCCAAAGGGGATGCTGTGGCTGAAGTGCACATTAATTTATTCTCTCAAATCTCATGACACCAAGCCCACTCCACCCGCTGCTCTCTCTCCAGCCTGCCCTCCCCTCCCCACGCACACTGGTCTCACCCTAGCAACCCTGGCTTCAATTACTGCAGGGTCTCCTCTGGGCTCTCCTTGGCCCCACCCAACTCCCACACCCCTGCAGGCACAGGGATCTTTCTGGAACATAATTCTGATCATATTTCTCCTATCTTAAAACCCTTCACTGAATATGCAACTTTCTCTCATTTTGAAAAAAACTGTTTAAAGGTGATTAGGTTGAAAGGGATTAAAATCAAAATATTAACAGTGACTTCCTCTGGGGAGAGGAATAGAGAATTTGGGCATCTTTCTGCCTTTTCATAAGTTTCCAAAATTTCTACAATGAACATGTATTAGTTTTGTAATGAAGGTGAAAAAAAAAAAACCCACAATAAATATCACATTTAAAGACCCTCATAGGTTCCCAGGCACCAACAGAAGAAAGTCCATCTTCTCTCAGTCTATTCCTGTCCCCATGTCCTTCCAACAGATGTTTTAGTCTGGCCAGCCCTCAGGAGAGCCTTCTTCCCACTCTGGAATGTGTTTGCATCCAGCCCCCAGAACTTCAATTCTTATTTCAAAACTCAGCTTTCAAACTTTATCTTCCCTAACCTTGTCCCATATCTAGCTTTCCTTCAGGCCCGACTGTACCTAGTAGAAGTTTATTATTACTCTGGCTACATGAAGCAATGCCATAGCTTCTGACCTCTTTAGATGGCCAGTTTCTTGAGGGCAGAGACCATATGAAGTTCACCTTTCTATGCCCAGTACCTAACAAATAATAAAAATACCCTAAGAATAGCTAATAGTTTTTCACAAATTACCATGTGGGAGGCATTGTGCTAAACATTTTACACTCACTGGCTCATTTTACTCTTCATAAAAAATTAAGAGAAAATTACTATTATTATCCTATTTCTCAGGTGGTAAAATTGAGGCTTGGAGAGGTTAAGTGACTTATGCAGGATCACACATCAAATAGCACAGCAGAAAAGTATTGGAACTCCGAGAACTGGGATTCCAGACTCTGCACTCCTAATCAGGACTCTCATTGTTCCTTAAATGTTAGGAAAAAAAAGTCTCAGAACCGAACCCAGGAGGCCTAACCCCGGCCCACGAGTGACTTCTCCCTCCACACCAGTTCTGTTCCAACCCCTAGGCTGGGAGTGTTGTAGCAGAATGGAGGGATTGAGAGTGGTGGAGGAAGACACCTGGGGGCCCCCCTTCTTCAGGCATTTTCCAGAACCCCTTCACACACCCCTGGTTGGGCTGGTTTGGAGCTAACCCATCTCCTGCTTTGATCTCGGCAGCTCAGCCCGGTTGCCATGGAGACGCGGCCCACTGTGCCAAGCTGGGGGAGAAACAGTGGTGAGTGCGCAGGCCTAGCTGGGCTTAGGGGGGCACATGCTGGGTGTTTCCAAGCGCTGTTTACTTCCTGTCATTTTAATTAGCACCCGAATCACCCGCTCACTTCACAGCTTGAATTAACCCAATCTCTCCCAACCTCTCCATCTGGTGGGGAGGATGAGATGCGGCAGTGAATCAAGCAGAAGAGCAGCGCCCCAGGGCCAAAAACCACCTGGGCAAATCTCCACCTGCCTCTTTGCAGTACAGTGTGATGGGGAGACCGACACCCCCCACCCCCCACCCTGGCATGGAATCTGGGTACCCACTTGGCCTGGCCTCTGACTGCCAACAAGATGTGGGCTGGAGAGCCTTGCTGGAGACCCTTTGATCTACAAAGTGAGGACGACTCTCTCGCCTTCTTCCCTGAGCTGCGGAGGGACCCAGTGTGGCTGTGAGAGCACTTTGCAAACTGCAAAGCCCTACACTTTTAAAACCCACAAAACAGGAGCACTTAAGCTGGGTTCTTCGGCACATACGGGGAGTATGGGGGACAAGGTGGATGAGAGACACTTCCCGATCTCATAGTCACAAGGAGCCTCAAATACAGACTTCTGACATTGTCTCTAGCTGAAGCTCTAAGATGCGCTGACAGGACGAAAAGAGGTACATCATGAGACTTTAAAGAAACCACAACTTCTGTAACTCTATTATGGCATTTCTTCATTTTTTAATAGATTAAGAACCTCTAAAAATGGAAGTGGGCCAGGCCTCTCTCAACCTCTGAAAAACCTTGTAGCTGGCATTATTTCTGCCTCATTCCTCAAGTGAGAGAACCTCTGATGGAACCCAGCCCCCGGAGAAGGCCCAGGAGTGGGGAACTTGTGGCTGGGGGCTCCTGCTGTGCCTCCCTGCAAACCACTGGGAAGCACAGAGGGAGGGGCCCAGAAAGGAATGAGCAGGGGTGAAGTGGGGGCTGCCTGGCTCCTTCTCAGCTGAGGCTGACACCCCCATCACATGCCCAGGCAGAAGGCATGTTGAGGAGGCAGCGCCCTCCGCACGGAGGAGACTGGGAAGGCAGGGGCAGTCATTAAATATTTGCCCCTCTCTCAGAGGGAGCAGTGGAGGCTGTGTGAGGCCTGGACAAACAGACGGAGACAGGCATCTGGCAGGCTCCCTGCCTCCCCCCTCTCCCCTCGGAGGAATTTCCTTGGAGGACAAAAATGTGCTTATCGCTTCCTGCATGCCAGGATCTCTACCTGGCCTCAGGTATGCCTGCACCAGCCCCCACCCTACCCCCAGACTCCATGGGGCCTGAGCTCTCCACTGCTCCAGGGGCATCTCAGACCCCAGTCCTTCGGTTTCCAGTTCAGGCAGTGGTCCCAGGGGTCCACAGAAGACAGAGAACAGGAGAGAAAGACAGGGGAGAGCAGGCCTGGAGTTCTGTTCTGAGCTGCCTCAGGACCTCTGTTTCCTTTCTAGAACATGAATGGGGGGCAGGATTGTAATCCAAGATTCTCTGAGGAGGCCCAGACACTAGAGCTGAGAAAGCACAGGCATGAGGTCATGAAAGAGCACGTGGCCTTGTGTCTGGTCCTTTTCTTTACCTGCAAGTGCTCAGTGCTTAATGCTGCCAAGGCTCCATGGTTCTGCTTCCCCACTCTCCTAAATTGAGAACTTTGGGAAGAGTGGAAAAGGAGCCTGAACAAGTCTAGACTTTTCCATGTCCTCTAACCTGTGCAAAGGAGCCAGGGATCAGGGAAGGAGCCAGCAGCTTGCATCCAAGCAGGGGTAAGACACCGGCTGGGCCTGGCTTGTCCTTCCTGCTGTGTGCAGCTTTGACCTGTTCTCAGATGTCAGGGATGCCCCTGGGTGAGGGGCAGGATGCCCTGTCTCAGGGAACCTGGTCTCCATCTAAGGTAGCCCTGTGCTTATCCACACACAGGTCTGATGGTGGGTGATCTGCTCTCTGGGCCCACTGAGGTGGGGGGAAATTCTGAGTCCCCTATGCACCTCCTCACCGAGGAGAAAGGAGGCTGGCTGTACCCAGGTCCAGGCCGATAAACATGGGGAAAACAGAGAGGCCTAGGGGCAATCTTCCTTCCTGGCATCTTTCATTCCCTTATTGTACAAATGAATCACTGGAGTCAGTGCTGGGGTTCTAGCTTTGACTATCCCAACCATTCAGGGCCCAGAAAGGGGAAGAGAGCACCCCAAACAGTCAGCATGGCTCAGCCCAAAGCCCCACCTGAACCCATGGTGCTGCAACCTGGAGAGAAGAGGGAGGGGCTCAGAGGACAGATTAGTTGAGATCCTTCCTGGCTCTCACATTCTGTGGTGCATACATTTATACGGAGCACCTACTATGTGCACAACCACTCCATGCAATGCTCTGAAGATGGGGGTGCAAGGTCACAAAACAGTCTATCGCCAAACCCTGCCCTCAGGGACTGGCCTTGGGAGGAACGTGATACACACCAGCAGGAGGACTCTTAAGATATAAGCCCACAGTGTAAGGGATGCAGTGAGGCAGTACCAACATGTGTCAAGGGAGTTTATGGCCAATAAATGTGGCAGGAACCCCAAGGAAGGGGCTATATTGACAACTGAACTCTGGCTGAGCCCTCAGAGGATCAGAGGCTGGGACATTCCAAGAATCACCCTAGCTTGAAGCTGGGCCTGGGTCTGCCCACCAAGCACAGACACATTTTCCCTGCCTACAGCCCTAAAAAGACCCACGTGACATCTGCAAGGGAACCTACACAGTGGCGATATGGCCATCCCTAGACTGACGTTTGCCCTAGGATGCCATTAGGCTTCATTTCTCAGATTCCTTTGTCTCTCGTTAGTACACACTCAATGCTGATCTGGTCATAAATGCTACCTAAAGGGCAAAAAGAAAATCCTTTCCCTAAACCCAAAGTCTTGCTGCTCAGCTTGTGGCAAGAGTGGGGATGGGGGGTGAGAGAATCATGCAGGTGGAGGGGCTGTAGATGGGCTCTAGTGCCATCTTCCGGAGTCACAGGATGACAAGGGCTGCCCATTAAACCCAGAGGAAAACCAAGGGCTGGAAAAGGGAAGTGGCTCTGCCAGGGAGGAAGAAAGCTGAGAGCCCTCCCAGGGCCCCTGGGGCTCAGGGTAGGCTAGAGTTCTCCCACTCCTCCAGAGAGCCCTCTGACCTTCTGGAGAACGGAGGGGTGGTGTGGGCTGGCCATCCTCTTCAGACTGCTTGGAAGTCAAGAGGAGACTAAGACGGCCTCTCCAGGCAAAGTGCTCTTCTCTCCCTCTCCTCTCCTCTCTCTGCTCAGGGCCTGGAGTCCCACTGGGTGTTCAAGAGTCCCTCACCGTGCTACACTGCTCTGGGTGATGCCAGCCCCTGCAGGGTGGGAGAGGATTTAAAACTAGGGTAGAGGAGGAGGAGGCCAGAGCGGGGCCCAGCCTCCTATTCTGAAACCCCAAGGATGGAATCCATCCTGACCCAGTTTGGGGTTCTTCTCACACACCTACACTTATCCACAAACACCTGTGCAGCTCAATCCCACACTTGCCCTGGTTCAGCTGTGTGGGGTGGAGAGAGGGGAGCCTCTTTGTGCTGAAACTTGCTACTGGCCTACTTGGTGTTCATATAAACATATGAGAATATATGAGAATTCTCATATATGAGAATCACTAAGTAGCTAGCAAGTGGTATTTCTCTGGGCCAGACCCTAGGTTCATGGTGAAGTCCTGGGCTCTGGGGAGGTGCTAAGATCTGCAGTGAATGAGTGAATTAGTGCACATATATCAGTGTTGTTCTCACAGAGATGGAGGTTGGTGTGAACTAGCCCCAGAAACACTGATCCATCTGGTGGTTTTTCTATGGGGCTGAAGTTTCTTTCTCTGTTGCCTGAAATGGATGCCCTCCAGCCCTCAGACAAGATGTCTTCATGCTTACAGTCTCCCAGACTGAAACTGAAGTTCAGAGAGGTTATGCGACGTACCTGGCATCATGTGGCCAGGCAGCGGAAGAGTCAGAACCTGACCCCAGGCCTCACGCCTCTCCTGGGTGGAGAGCTCCCTCTGGAGGGTCGCTAGGCCAGGCTGGTGGCAGGCTGCTGAAGACACTGAGTGCCCTAGCCCCCCTTCCGAGGAGGCGCTGCTCCTGCCCAGGCATCCTTGAGCCCATAGGGCATGAGCCAGGGTAGGCTCTTCTCTTCCATCTCCACTAAGTGTTAGGCCTAGAGTTCTTGAAGAGCAAAGTTGAGTTAGAGGACCTGGGTTCAAATCCCAGCTCTGCTGTTTGCTAGCTATTTGATCGTGGATACGTTAATCAGCTTCTCTGTGCCTCCTTTTCTTCAACCGTAAAATGGGTGGACTACAAAGTAATGGTTAACTATCTCACAGGTTGTTGGGGGTGGGGGAGGCACGAGAAAGAACAGGGATAAAGTGCTGACTGCAGGGACTGGCAGATGTAAACACCCTCTATAATCAGTGATGTGTGCCTCCTGGGTGCCCAACACTGTGCTGGACACTCATAAATATCATTAAAAAATGTAATCGAAGTGGAGTACAAAGCAGAGAAGAGCCAAGAAGATAAAGAGGAGTCAGCACTGTCCAGCCAACTCTTGGAGCCTGCCTGGAAGAATGCTGTGTAATGGCCTGTCTCCTCTCAAGTGTCCATCTCTATCTACGAGGCCCTGGATGCTTTGTTCCAAAGACTGCAGTAAAATCTACCTACTTCTGCAGGGAGTTAAATCAAGAGATGGGAGCACTGGGGAGCAGGGCTCTAAAAAGCCCAGGCCTGCACAGAGTGGAGCGCAGCCAGATCCCATCTCCTCTGACTTGAAATTCCCTCCTCCCTGAAAGCAGGAAACGAGGCATTAGAAGCAATCTATCCAGACACATGTGAGAGTCCCAAGCCCACTGGAGAGAGGTATTACTCTGTCGGTAGACCCTTCACAACATCCCCTACCCTGCCTCAATAATCCTACTGCTCAGGGAAGAATGCTAAGCCGAATTCCTGGCTGACCAGCTCAGACCATTTCCACACTGAAGTGATGGTCGTGCTTTCCTTCTCTTCTTGGTTCTCCTGACCACTTTGACGTGATTCCCTCAATCTCCCTACCCTCAATTCGCTCCAGCCGTTTAATGAGACACTGCCCACACCAACACTCGACTCTTTGATCCTATTCCCCAAGAATATTCCACTCCCCCTGCTTGCGTGCCTCCCTTGCACCAAGGCAGAGTGGGGGCCCTGCACCATTTTGTAACAAATAATCAACAAGATTCTGGCTCAACCTGGCAATGTCTTAGAGGTTCAAGAGAAACTCCTACCTCTCTTTTGAGGAGCTAAGGAGCATAGTTTCAAGAAAGCCTGCCTGATGAAAGGTACATAAAGCCCAATGCTGCTGTGCCCAACTAGAAGGCCTTCAGTCCTTAGGGTGGGAAGTGGGGCCTCTACTAACAGAGGAGGGATGACAATGGTCTCCAGTCCTGGCATGGCCCCTGTGTATGGGCTGTGCACTGCACAACTCCAGGGGCATCATTCACATGATGGCACCCCTAGAGTTATGCAGTGCAGTGGCTCTGAGCTAGCAGCCTCCTGAATTTCTGCAGAGGCTGCCAAAGAATCCCTTCAGCCAGGCCCTCCTGCCCAGCCTTCCTTGTCCTCCTTCTCTCCCTGACCCGGTTCTCCTATAGCCAGAGCTACCTTAAATGGGGTTTTAGAGGAAATCTACCCTATAAAGTGCCTGAGACCACCCAAATCATTACATGCTTTGAAGTTTTCCATGAATCCTATGGAGGCAGATCCTGCGGAATTTCATTCTGGCACCTTTCTTCTGATGAGCATGGGAGGAAGGGGGAGATGACTGGCACCAGTACAGGGAGACAGGTGGGCAGCCCTGTGCCAGGGGGTCACGGAGTCAGTCTTTTATCCTCACCCACAGAGTTAGCTATTGGAAGTCAGTGGAAGAAGGAAGGTGGGGAGGAATCTTTCATTTTTAAACTTGTACTGCTCTGATTAAGCATTTCTTTTCCCTCTGACCTTCACCAGTTCCATGTTGGAAAATCAAACTGCCAGAGAGTCAGAGGGAGGCCTGGACCAGTGACACATGGATTCAGCATGGGCCAGCCTGCTGCCACCCTCTCACTGCTGTGGCCAGGCTACATCCCAGGCAGCGGCAGGAGACTGCAGCTAATCTGCGCTGGGCCTGCAGGGGACTCGGAAACGGCCTTGCTGGAGTGCCAGGCTCCTGTCGCTGGACCAGCCATGGGTGGGGCAAACCGCAGGCTGGGGCCCAGGCCACTCAGCCCTGAGGACCAGGCAGCTGGCAAGTCCTTCTGATGAATTACAACCCACCAGTTTGACTTTGGAGATAAACAGTCATTTGTTTCAGGGTAACAAAAAGATGCATATCTGCCTGTTCCCATCATTCAGCTAGTTATCACATGAAGCATGTGTGTTCTAAACGCATTGCTAAGGAATTTTTGGATGCATACAATATAAGATGAGAAAGGTCACGGTGTTATACGGGTGGGTCTGATGTGGGAATCTGGGGAACTTAACTGGAGAAGCAAGAACTGGGGCTGTAGAAGAGGCTTTCTGGGGTTAGGGCGCTGGAGAGCACCAGGTGGTGGACACCAGCTTCCTCTTCTCTGGAGCATCTGGGCCCATCCTCCACCTCACACCCCGCCCCCACCCTTCTCTGGGCCCCAGCCACGCCCCCTGCGCGCCCCTCCTCACTCCTACTTCCCCTTCTGGCAACAAGGCAGCCTTCAGCTTCCCCTCTGATCTACAGGTGCCTGTAAACAAAGTGCTGCAGCGTTGCCTGCTCCTCCGCAGCCACCTCCACACCCCCTACACGGCAAAGTTCTGCACAACGTTAAGCTGGGTTCCAGCGGGGGTATGCAAAGCGTCCCCCGACCCAGCTACTGGGCTGTCTGCTCTTTTCAAGTCCACTGGGCTAGGGAGTCTTCCCTCCAGGTTGGAGGTTCAACTTCTGGGTCGTTCTTCCCCGTGAAAGATTGGTCCTGGAAAATTATCCTCCATTAGTGCTCGCGTCCCTCAATGAGAACCCCAGACCTGGCTCTGGCGGCCACCCAGAGGTGGCCTACGGTATTTTCACTGCCGTCACCCGCCCCCCATTAGGGACGGACGGACACGCCTTTCACCATCTCGCCTTTAGGAGGATTGCTCAGAGCGCCCCCCTGACCCCAACTCAAAGCGCCAACCGCGGGCCGGTCCTTTCTGTCGCCTCCACCCCGAAGCCCAAGATGGAAATAGAGGGCAAGCACAGGAAGATGCTGCCTTCCCCGCCGGCCCCACCCAGACCTGCCCCTTCCGCAGTGGCCCGTATGTGGAACCTGCAGCATCCACCCACATTGGGGACACCTGGGGGTGGCTCAACAAAACAAAACAAAAAAAAAGAGGAGTAAGTCAGGGACCCAGCCAAAGCCAGGGCCCCCGTCCCTCCCTCCCTGCCTCCTCCCCCTACCCTCGGCATCCCGCACCCATCTCCGCATCCAGCCTGCAGAGGAGAGCTTATCGCTACCGCACGCCCCCAGAGAAACTCCTCACTCGGGGCATGTATGTATGGGACTGGGGGTCCCAAACCCGTCAGCTCCGGGGCTAAGGGGAATATGAGGAAGGGGCTCAGGAGCCCGGTAGGTGCGCGCTGTTTACTCTCAGTGCAATTATCCGGCTGGGCTGCGGGAGCCTGTGGCTGCCATGGGCCACTCCTGGCCCCAGGGTCTCTGCTCCGAAGCTCCCTCCCTAAACCCCTGCGCGGACCCTCGGCCCTGCAGACTCACATCTCGGAAGCGGTTCCAGTGCTTGATCTTGCCGCTGTACTGCGAGATGGACGACAGCCATTGCTCGTCCTCCATGAAATTGCCGGGGGTCTCGCCCTCCTTGAGCCCTTTGGCGTCGCCTTCGGCCAGGGCAGCTGCCGAGAGCAGCAGCAGCGGCAGCGCTAGCCGCCCGCAGCCCGGAGCGCGCATCGTGGTCTTAATTCGACCTGGAGGGTGGGGAAGTCTTGACTTCTGCAGTATTTTAATGTCCTTCTTCCTACCCCGCAGCTGGGGAGGCAAGTGTCCTCGTCTTCCTCAGCCTTCCTCCTGCGGTCTGACTCTGATGACAGACGGATAGTGGGTCGCTGCTGAAATGTGACCTGGTTAGGAGATGCACTTGTCGGAAAAAAAAAAAAAAACAACCCCAGCGCTGGACGTGGAGAGGAAGAGAGAATCAGAGAGGCTGCGCCAGCAGGGGCCGTGTCTGTAACTGTAGCATCAGCATCACGTTTGACATCATCATACCTGGTTCAAAAAAAAAAAAAAAAAAAGGAGGGGGTAGATTTCAAAGGGAAGCGTTAATCGGAGCGCCAAATGCCAGTCAGCCGCCGCAGAGCCCAGCCCAGCCCAGCCCAGCCCAGCCCAGCACTTAGGGAGTTGCAAACCAAGGAATCCAAATCCCAAGATGTCCCTGCTGTCTCTCCAAGGGTAGAGAGCAAAACCGGTGCCGGGCCTCCTCAGGGAAGATGCGAGTGAGGAAAAGACAAACTCTCCAGTTACAAAGCCAACCAGGCTCAGGTGTCTAAAAGGGAATTTGGCCAGAGACACTCTTTTCTCTCCCCTTGCCTCCCACCCAGAAGGGGCCTGCGCCATAGCCCTGACAGCTGGCTTCCTGCGAGTTATGGCTCTACAATAATGGGTGGCTTCGTTAAGACAAAAGCCATATAACAACTGGCTGCCTCAGAACTATTGCTGCCAAGCCCCACATGCTCTTTTCAAGGCAAGGCCTGAGCACTGAATAGCTGGTAAAACAGAGGCAGATGTCCTCCTCCCCAGGCAGCTGTTTAAAGGCTGTCACCCTTTTTGTTAGCTCTTCTGAGGGCAACCCTAAAAGGCAAATGTCTGGCCATTTCATCTGCCTTGAGGCTTCAAATCTGAAATACGCACATTTGCTACGGTTTTGACTTCAAGTTGATTTTAATAACTCACTGGGGAAGGGGGTGTGGGGAGGCTGGTTTTTTGAGCTGTTTTTGTTAAAACTGTGATCTTTATCACTGCCTTTAGAAATGTGTTGACATACACATTTCTGGGCACAGTCCCAGGATCAGAGCAGAAATGGGGCGAGGTTTATATCACAAATAAATTGAAGAGGAAACAAATAATCTGACAGCACAAAACATATTAAACTTTTGGGACCCAAGCCCTGGATTGTTTTTATTAAAAAAAACAAACTTAAAAAAAAAAAATCAAAGGCAATGAAAAACATGATCTTAATCAATAGGGAGAAAAAACACAGGTTACAAGGTTCATAGTCACCCTGAATCTGGCTTGCCTGGGAATTCTGGATGCATCAATGGCTTGGGCTGGGGTCCCTTGAGAAAACAGAAAACAATAGCTCCCTTTCTGTTTTTTTTTTTTTTTTTGCAGCTGGACTTACGAGGTGCTGCTGCAATGAGGCCCTGGCCATTGATGTTTTCATCTCACAGTAAGTAAAGCAGCCTTGCCTTGCCCAGTTGTACACAGCCCCAGTGTATAATGTTAGAGTAATTTGTTGTCATATAGACTGGGCGCAGGCCCCCTCTTACTAGCTGGGTTCTTGGGCAAAATACCTAATCTATTTTCTATCTATAAATTAATGATGATGCCACTTATCTCAGAAGACTGCTGTAGAACCCATGCAAAATTAAATACTAAGTGCCTGGGCATATTGAACATTTCTAAAATGCTATTTCTTCTTCCCTCATGTTGGAAAGAGGTAGCTATGATGTCCCATAGTTCTGAATACACACTAACATTTGCCATCTTTTTCCATTTCAATCCTAGTCGTTTAGCAAAGCTAGTTATATGTCTCCCAGTCATTAAGGAGGCAGAACCTACATACCATACACCTCTCATCTCAGTACTATCTTATGAAGTCCCCGGTCTTTTGGAATGACTATGGTTGCCCAATAAAGAGTTTGGAAAGGCTTTAACAAAATGCCCATCAATAAGACAATAGCTATTTTCAGACCCTTGAAGGTCAAAATGTTTCCCATATTCCTGGGTAATGCCTCCAATGGGATTTGCCTTCTGTAGCACCTTCAAGATGGGTCAATATTAGCCATGGGCAAATCAACAACAATCCAGAACTGTTAATTCTACTGTAAAGCTACTTGAAGAAAATTCAAATTTCCAGATGAGAAAAAAGTTGTAGAAAATGGACAATAACTATAGTTTATAAAGAAGAAAAGGTTCTCCTAAATTTTGAGAGACTTACTGGCAGGTCAGCCTTTTCAAACCAAAGGGGCCTCAAAGCTGCTGGGTATATTTGATAAATGGTACAGAAGTTTTTTTTGTTTTTTTTTTTAATATTTAGCAATACAAAATGGAAGAGCCTCAGTTTCCAAATAAGAAACTTAAATTTAACCACATCTTTAAAACCATTTAACCTCATTTCTAAATGACCTCACAGATATAAAAATACAAACACACAAAGATGTTCAACCCAGAATTATTTAAAATAGCCAAACCTGGAAACCAAATCAGTGTCCATTAATTAGGGATCAACTATTTAAATTATAACATACAAAAGGCTATTCTGCAGACACTAATATAATGTAACTCTGTATCTATTGACAACTAATGTGATCCACTGCGTATTATCGGGTAATGAAAGCTCATTATAGAAGACCATATATCACATGTTGGGCTTCCCTGATGGCTCAGCAATAAAGAATCTGCCTGCAATGCAGGAGACTGAGGTTTGATCCCTGGGTTGGGACAATCACCTGGAGGAGGAAAGGCAGCCCACTCCAGTATTCTTGTCTGGAAAATCCCATGGACAGAGAAGCCTGGTGGGCTACAGTCCAAAGGGTCACAAAGAGTTGGACACCACTGAATGACTGAGCATGCATGCACCGAGTATAGTGCAGCAGTTCTCAGATTTCTTTCTGGTCTCAGGAATCCTGTACACTGAAAGATTATTCCAAAGAACTTCTGTTTTTGTTTATATGAGATATACAGTATAGACACTGATATACTGTACTTGAAAAAAAAACATGGCCTCTCAATTTTTCTGTGAACCTAAAACTGCTCTAAAAGATCTTTCAAGGAAAAATTAATGTTAAAAAAATTTATTTAAAAATAACAACACTGACTCATATTAACAAAATAATGTATTTTATGGGAAAAAAAATTAAATTCCCCACCCTACTCCCCACAAAATGTAGTACTGTTTTATACTTTGACAAATCTCTTTAATGTCTGGCCCAAAGGAAGAAAGGTAGATTAGCTTCTGTATTACACTAAGTGTTGTTAGTTTGTTAGGCCTGCCATAACAAAATACCACAGACTGGGTGGCTTAAACAGCATTTATTTTTTCAATAAATTCTGGAGGCTAGAAGTCCACAATTAAGGTGTTGGCAGACTTTGGAATTCCCTGGTGTTTCAGTGGTTAAGACTCTACTTTCACTGCTGGGTCTGGGTTCGATCCCTGGGCACAGCCAAAGAAAAAAAAGAAAAAGGTGCTGGGAGACTTGGCTTCTGTTGTTTCCTCTTGGCTTGCAGATGTATGCCTTCTTATTGTCACACATGGTCTTTGCTCTGTGCATGGACATAGCTGACGCTTCTTTCTTTTTTGGTTGTCAAACGATCCTTTATTGAAGTATTTTCCTTTGTTGTCCTTAACTAGCTGGACATTCCACTGGACCACTGTTGACATCATCCATTATGTCATTGAGGGCGGCAGCCATCAGTATTGCAGTCCACAGACTGGGCAGTCCCTGGGACCTCTTTAATGATTCCAGACAGTTCTTGAACTAAAAATAAGTGCTACATCTGCTGGGCAATGTTGACAATCTCATCAAAAATTGTATTTCCACTGTGCTTAATGTTCTGCTTCTTTCTGTCTCTTGGGTATTCCTTGAGGGTTTTGATGATCAGGGCAGAGGCAAAAGGAACTTCCTCACTCTGGCCCTGTCTGTTCCGTACTGGTCAGCTTCACTGTCATTCCCAGACCCTTCTAATCACCAGTTACTAGGCAATATCATCGACCAAACATTTTTGAAGACAGACCCAGGGACCAATCTTGGTAGCCTGGGGTCCAATATTTCTTCATTTGTCCAAATTTCCTCTCCTTATAAGGACATCAGTCAGACTGGCTTAGGGCCCACCGTAACAGCCTCAGCCTCATTTTAACTTAACTACCTCTTTAAAGGCCCTATCTCAAAATAGTCATATTCTGAGGTACTAGGGGGTGAGAGCTTTAACACATGAATTCTCATGAGACACAATTCAGCCTATAATAGCAGGTATAACGGGAAGTAGCTAGTAATAGCACAGCAGAAGTACTGAGAGCAAACTAAGTTATCTCTAAAACACACATATCTAAAACCTAAAACTACCAACTTACAAAATTCTAGAAAACATAATAATATACACATACTATCCTACTAACCATCAGTGTGGTGATGTTACCATATCACATAGCCTCTGGAGACTCCAATGTACACTCAGGAGAGAATTAGAGTAAAAAAGGCAAATTATATCTTAGTATGTTCACGAGAATAGTAGGATCTTCTCACTCATCTAAAGGATTTAGGGACTCTGAGGAGTCCAAAAATTACATTTTGAGAACCACAGATACAAGCTTTATGACCTCAGGCAAATTTCTTAACCTTATTAAATCTCAGTTTCTAAAATCAGGTATGATAACATCAACTTATCAATTTATCAGAGCTTCCCTGATAGCTCAGTTGGTAAAGAATCTGCCTGCAATGTGGGAGGCCCGGGTTCGATCCCTGGGTTGGGAAAATCCCCTGGAGAAGGGAAAGGCGTCCCACTCCAGTATTCTGGCCTAGAGAATCCCATGAACTGTATAGTCCATGGGGTCGCAAAGAGTTGGACATGACTGAGCAACTTTCACTTCACTTCAACACCAGCTTAAGTGGGCTTGTGAAAATTTAATGAATAAATACACATTATTTACAAATAACAATTGTGAATATTCTGTTAATTTTAGCTGTTATCATTTGTGAAAAATTACTTAGCAATATGATATATGTGCTTAAATGCATAAGTAGTAGTAACCTCTGGATGAGGAAATTTATTTTTTAAATGAATATTTAAATTGAAGCATAACACACACACTGGAAAAAGTTTAAGACATAAAAGTATATAGCTTGATGATTTTTCACACAGTAAGCTTATTTTACCTTTAAGAGATCATTTTATTAACAACAAAGTTATTGATAAACAACCACAACAGCTGCCCCTTTTCTTACCTATAGCATCCTTGGGCTTTGCTATCCATGTCCCTGCAAGCATAAAGACAGAATCTGAGGTGTTCCTTAACTCATACCCCTCTGGTTCCCTTTAGCACCAGGAAAATGGCAGAGGGCAAGAGCAAACCCAAACTAAGCTTTGTGTCATTATGAAGCCAGATTCTCATCAGTGTCCAATTTAGTAAACTCTGAAGTTCACTTAAAAAAATAACCATTATAAGTAACATTTATCATGTCTCTACCAAGGGTATGGAGTTTATTTGGGGATAATTCATTACGCCCCATCCAAAAACACCCGCAAAATTATTCTCCTTAACAAAGTTCTTTCTATAACAACATAGATCTTGTGTAACTATCATGGTGAGAGATTCTTTTCCCCCTCCTCTTCTTAAAAGAGTTAAGGGTGAAGCCAGCAGTGCCTTACAAGTCAACCAGAGAGATGTTAGCTGCAACTTAACACTATTTCAGTGCAGAATGAACTGCAAATTGGTAACACTAAGGGAGACTGGATTATAAGTAGAGATCAAATCCTCCAACCTTGACCTCATTACAGTTTGGTGAAAGGGGACCTGGAATCTTAAACAATTCTGTTAGCTCCATCAAAAATTATTTGCTTACACTGTTGCTCTTCATAAAATTTCTGTTATACATCAAAACTACCTGCTACTCCCTCTCCACAACAGTAGTTAGAAGTGTATTTTCTTTAGAGCTATGGTGTCTCAAAAATTTATCTGTTGGCATCCAGAAAAAAAAAACAAACTTAAAACATAAACACATTTTTTCCCCCAATTCTACCGATAACTACTAACCTACAAAATTCTACAAAACACAAAAATACACTATTAACCATCAGAGTCATGATGCCACCATATCATGTATCTGCTGGAAAACTCCACTTAACAGTAATGCTGAGTCCTTATATGCTCGGTTACCTTTAAATACTAAATAACAGAATTTCTATTAAGAATTTATGACTCAGGGTAAAGAATCTGCCTTCCAATGCAGGAGACATGGGTGCAATCCCTCGATTGGGAAGATCCCCTGGAGAAGGAACTGGCAACCCACTCCAGTATTCTTGCCTGGAAAATCCCATGGACAGAGAAGCCTGGCAGGCTACAGTCCATGGGGTCGTAAAACAGTCAGACATGACTTAGTGACTAAACAACAAGAACATATAAAGTTACATTTTCCAAAGACAAAATTTTATTTCTAAAAACATGAGTCATACCTCTGATACTCAAAAGAAGACATCTTTATTTCCCGGCCAAGGTCGCTCAATGGTAGCTGTCAGAAAGAAGCCAGTTAGACAGAAGCAGTACCAAGATGTGATGAGGGCACTCAACTCCACAGTCGATTCTGCTATTCAGTACTACCCCTGGGAGCACTTATTCCCACATGCCATCGAACAATCAGAGGTGAGTGAAGTAAAAGCTCCACTTAAATAAAAACTGAATATTACCTGTAGAAAGCTTTTTGGGAAAAAAAACCAACCCTGCAGGTACCAATATTAAGTCCTGGAAGAATAAAATAGCTATGCCAGTGAATAAGTGATGGCAGCATTGTATCCCGACATACACCAAGGGGGTCAAACTAAAACTAAACAGGGATACCAGAAGAAAAACACAGTCACTTTAGAAATCCATTTATTCACAAATGATCTGTGCTGTCACAATGATAACAAATCTGAGTGTTACATACAGTCTTACCAGTTAGTGGCCTTATTAACACATGGGGTTCAGAATCAGACTTCTCAAACAGAAAGTAAGAATCAGGATGAGACTAAGGAGTGAAGGAAAGACAGAGGTCATGGAGGGAGGAAAGCTGTGAGGGGGCAGGGATGAGAGGCGACAGTGAGGCTGGAGCTCCCCAGCAGAGAATGTGGCAGGGCTGATGGGTGGGGCTAAGCAGAGGAACCCCCGCCCTCTGCCGGTCTGCAGCAAAGGAGTGCCTTCCGTGGCTGACATTCTCCTGGGAAACTCTGCACAGTCCTGCTGATATCATCACTGTTTCAATTGCTGCTGCCCTGGGAAGTAAACAGAAAAGAGCCACAATAATGCAGCTCCATCAGTGGTATGGGAAGGCAAGGGTTAGGGTAGGGTGAAGGAACAGGAATTGAATAAGCATAAAAGGGACCAACTTCAGAAGAAAAAGGCCAGATCAAAGTAAGAGGTTAAAACCTTTACCAGTTATTTTGCTTAAGTTAAAATTCTAAGTAGTGAAGGAACTGAAAGCAGGGTCTCAGATATTTGTACACCCACGTTCACAAGGCATTATTCACAATAGCCAAAAGGTGGAAGGAACCCAACTGTCCATCGATGAAAGACTGGATAAACAAAATGCAGTACAATCGGCCCTCAACACATCCATGGATCCCACATTCGTGGAGTCAGTCAACTGTGGACCAAAAATATTCAGAAAGTTACAAAAAGGAAAACTTGAACTTACTGTGTGCTGGCAACTATTTACATGGCATTTTCATTATATTTGGTATTATAAGTAATTTAGAAATGATTTAAAGTATCCAGGATGGTATGAATAAGTTATATGCAAACACTATATACCTTTTTATATAAGGGACTTGAGAATCCACAGATACAGAGAGAGGTCCTGGAACCAAGAGAAACTGAGGGATGACTGTATACACATCCAATGGAATATTAGTCATTCTTAAAAAGGAAGGAAGTCCTGACACATGCTAAACATAGATAAACCTTGAGGGCATTATGTTAAGGAGAATAAGTCAGTCACAAAAAGACGAACGTTGTATGATTCCACTTATATGAGGTAGTCAAACCCATAGAAATAGAAAGTAAAATGGTGGTTGCGGGGGACAGGAGGAAAAGACGAGTTTTTTAATGGGTACAGAGTTCCAGATTTGCAAGACGAAAAGGTTCTGGAAATATTTCACAAGTTGAATATAATTAAAATTACTGAACTGTACACCTTTAAGTGGTTTGAGACAGGAAAGTTTATGTTCTGTGTTTTTTATCACAATGAAAAAGAAATTCTGGGTATTGATTAAAAGTTAAGAGTGTAAGAGGAAGGGAAAAATACAAACCTTCTAGAATTTGTTGATATTTGATCTAGGTGGAGAGATTAATAAGATCACACACCTGTAATTCTCTTAAAGTATTAATATTAATACAAAAGAGTTTAAAGGCTGGGGCAAAATCAGTAGGTATATAAGAAATACTGCAAGTCTGAGCTCCAGTGGGCTTCAGAGGTACACTTCCAGAGAAGAGCTTTGGAAAGAGAGGTAGATTCTGTGAAAGATGAACAGGCGTATGTTACAGGCATATGTTCTCACCATGCCCAAAACTATCCTGGCTGACTGTGGTGATTGTGGACAACCATTAGACACCACGGCATCTTCGGGGAGCCACCCAGGGAAGTTATCACCCAATTTTCCACATCCATCCATGGCACTTAAAATGATGACACTTCTCGCTCAGCACCTTGTGAGGATGTTTAACTTCCAGTGATTCCCAAGATCCACCTCAGGAGAAGTCAATTTGTCCACAGGAGGCATAGTTTCCAAAGCTGTCTATTGTGAACCTCTGAGAGATGTGAATTGAATTGAGCTTTAGGGTACCAAAGTAGAAGTTCTCAAATAGCTGAAAAGGAAAAATAAAATCCCAGAATGAATATCCAAAGAAAATTACAGACAAAAATACTAAACATCAGATTCTCTTGTAAAAATCTCTGCTGTGTGTGTCCACAACAATCCCAACAAACCTCTTATGCTTTGTTTCTCAGAATTCTCATCTGAAAAATGATCCTAGAGAGCAGGGATAGGAGTGGGAGTGAGGCAAGAACAGCAACTCTTCGTTGACTGATTGAAAAGACTCCTCTGACAAAATGCACTAGAGAAAGAGGTCTGAGAAGTCAACTCCAAAATGTGTCTATTGAGGAGATATGACCAAGAACTTATAACGAACATCCTGGGACCATACCCTGATTCTCATGGCCTAACAAAGCTACTTCTATGGCCTTTCAGTTACTCACCATGGGAAATGTTAGTTTTGTTACAGCCAGGATAAAATTTGATATAATACATTCCTCTACCTCGTCAAAAACATTTATTAGAAACAGTGACTAAAATAAACAGAAGATAAGGTTCCTGCCCTACAAATGATTTTGATAACCTAGCAAGGAGTTCCGAACACTCTCACACACAAAACAGCCAGGGAAACACTTCTATTGAATGATATAACAAGTACAAATGATAATGTTTATCAAAAACATTTCATTAGACTTTGGGTTCAAGCCACCATCTTAAAGTAAATGCTCTTTACTACAATTCTTTATTTTAAAAGCTTTCAGCTTTGTCAGAGGAAGGGATGAGCCACACTCTGAGAAAGACCTACTCCTGTGATGAGCACATTTAAAAGGCAGAGTGCAAAATGACATCAGAATTCATCCCAAGAAAATTAAGCTACAATGCTTAGATAAGGAGTGTTAAAGAGCAAAGGGCTGCCCTTTTTCTGTTAGGATGCAAGAGTTGCTCTTTCTTAAATGTCAGCATGATCCCAAGAAAGCCTTTCAGTACGTGAACTAACAATGCTTGAGTAGAACCTAAGGCTGAGACCTTTGCACACTAGCAAGTGACTGTCTTGTCTCTTCACTTATTTTTATATTCTCTCTACAGCCATGGACTTTAGCCATTGTCACCTTTTCTCTTCCTGCAATTAATGGCCTAGCAAAATGCCTGGGGTTCATTAAAGGCTAACTTTATAAAGCCCAGTAAATATTGATTCTTCAACATGACATCAACTTGACCCCAAAGATCTATTTAGAGGTTGTGTGCTGCACTCTCTTGTCTTTCAGAAAGGTGATCAGCTCTTGCCTGCATTGATTTACACAATTAACTTCTCTTCCTGGCTTTGACAGCCTGTTCAAACCATATCTACCCTTTTGTGTAAGAAAATAACTGCCTGAAATGTTTATTGGCTAATCCCCTTTGCTGAACATTAATTTGAAGTGAAATCCATGTCAACAAGACCAACAGATTTGTAGCTTTACAAACTGAAGCCTTCTAGGTACAAAAAAAGACATAACTAAATGGGCAATAAAAAACAAGACAAAAACAAAACTAAAAGGGAACTCATAATACTTTCAACGAGTTACTTTTTAAGGATTAGCAGCCCATGGTTTTCCTCTTTGTGCGTATGTTTCCATATGATGGAGACACCACACGTAGGAGCTGGAAGGTACTTATCTCTGACTTCACTTTGGCATGATTTGACAGGGCGATTTCTCATGCTTTAGGTTTGAAGCGAAGAGTAAATACAACTATAATGAAGTTAGCTGGGATGTGATTTCAATGCAGTAATTACAAAACTGAAACAGCAGACTGAACACAAATTCTCTTGCTTCTCTAAGGCAAGATCAGTGGGTGGGAAGAGTAAAGTCAGTCTAAACTTTCAACAGGCCATGTAGAAGCTGTGGACAGACACCACCACCCACAATACAAGACCATAAAGGCCAAGGACTCAAAAAGATGAACAAGTCAAAGTACCTTCCTTATAAACTGCAAAGCACTACTGAAAAGTAAATATTGCCTATGATGTTTACAACATCTCTCTGCTCTTTTTGAAGTGATGAAGTGAAGTGAAAGTCGCTCAGTTGTGTCCAACTCTGCAACCCCATGGACTATACAGTTCATGGGATTCTCCAGGCCAGAATACTGGAGTGGGCAGCCTTTCCCTCCTCCAGGGGATCTTCCCAACCCAGGGATTGAACCCAGGTCTCCCCCATTGCAGGCACTTTTTTTAACCTGTCCTTATTCTACCTTCATAGATTGCCATCTTCTTCCACATCTGTGGTAACATCATAATCAAATGAATTTCTTATCCAAAGTCCCTACTGCAATGTCAAGCTTCATCTTGGCCTTTTCTGTCCCCATGTCCTTGTTCTCTCTGTGTATTTAAGATGATTTAGTAACAATCTTTCATAGTTATTTTATTTTTAGTCATTGTTATATCTTCAATCTTAAGCTTTTGTTTTAGTTCTGCCAATTATTTCTAGTGATTCGTTAAAATATAAGCACTCTGGAAGAAGGGTATTTTATGTTCTTCAAAGCTGAATTCTACTATATGCTGTAACTGTAGCCAGGAGACTGCATATGATCAATAAATATTTGTTGGATAAAATGACAACAAAAACAATGTTGAAAATGTCTGTGTACTTTGTGTTGCAAAAGAGAAAACATGGCCTTGTTTAGATGGATATAAAGATTTTATTTATAGATCACTGCCTAGGAATCCTTGAGGACTTACCCAATGGTATTACTTCTAATTATACCTCAACTGTAATTAATTGTGAAGAAAAAATTTATTAGTAACAGAAATTTCATATATTCCTTTAAATTTCTATGTTTCTTATTTGTCAAAGCCTAGTCTTGACTCAGATTTTTGATCTGGAATGTCACTGAGCACCTGATGATGTGCATTTTCTTGTAAAGAGGCATATGACGTGGTGCTGTATCCCAGGCAATTGCCATCTGGTTAGGGAGACGGAGTATGTGTCAGAAGAGAGGTATGTTGATGACATGGGTGTGTTCACCTTGTAAAAAGTTATTGTGTTATGTATTCAATTAAAAAGTTTACCTAAAACAATATGGGTGGTAAAGATTAAGTGTGGGAGGAGAGGTACAGGCAATCAAGAAATGCAATGGGAGGTAAGAAAACGATGGAGAGGGCTCGGTCTCTGGACAAGCCCTTTAGAAGAGACAGAAACTGAGTTGGGCCTTGCAGCAAGTCTAAGACTTAGACAAGAGGAGGAGGGAGGGCAGCGTGAAGGCAGAATTGGGTCTGGAGGGTCAAGGAGACCAGTTTAGATGTATGGAGGGTTCCTAAAAACAGGCAGTGAGAAGCACTAAGGCTAGAGACATAAGGAAGGTGAATCAGATTAAGGGGTGGTCCTGAGGGTGAGATTCAGAAGTGAGACTTCATTCTAGATGGTGGGAACCACTGAAGGCTTCTGAGTAAGCTTGGGGCCCAAGATGAAAACCAAAGGAAATTAATCTGGGTGTGATATATATTGCACTAACTGGAGAAAGGAACAAGAGAATAAAGAAAAGGAGACCAGGGTAGTATTTAAGTTGTGACATACTGAGTGTCTCTTGACTAAAAATAGTAGTGGGCCTGGAAAGATTGGAGCAGATGTGAAATACTATGAATGAAACATGGAACAGACTCTGTGATTTTCTGGATATGAAGGAGGATACAGGAGATGAGAAAAGTCATGGATGACAGGGTAAAGGGTATGTGAGGGCACCAGTGATAGTAGCAGAATATTTCTGAGTGGGAGCTATTTTATAGGGAAAAACAAAAACAATTCAGGTCCATATCTTTAGCTGTGTTTCTCAAGCCCTTCTCCAACCAAGGGTTTGCCTGGTATGCTCTGAGAATATAAATGAAAGGCATGAAATCTATAGCACAGTTAAGTGGAAGCACATCCCATAAAAAAACTTTACAACTGTCCATTTTTTTAAATTGAGTAGTAGTTCTCCATATATTAGGGAAATGAACTACTTGTGTGATGAATTGCAAATATATTTTCCCCCAGTTTGTCATTTGTCTTTTGACTTTACTTATGGTGATTTTTACCATATCAATTTAAACATTTATAAACTCAAATATATCATAACAGGAGACTTTTAAAACAAAGTTACCTAATACAAATACTATTATATATTAAAAGATCAAGGTGAACAACAAACATATAAGTGTTGACAATAACACTAATGAAATAAAGATCATAATAGCCAGAGTTTACTGAGTAACCATGCATGTAAGGCATTATTCTCTGGGATGTATGTGATTATCTGATGGCCTCCTCATTTTAGAGTTGAATGTGAAGTTTAAAAGGCTAAAGTAACTTGTCCAAGAATACACAGCAAATAAACAGAAGAAAACTGACATTCATAAAGTTTGAAAAAGGGAAAAAAAGGAAACTAAGATTAAAACTCAAAACTTATATACAAACCAGAAAGAGACCCACAGACATAGAAAACAAATGTCTGGTTACCAAACAGGAAAGGGGGGGAGAGATGAGTTAGGAATTTGGGATTAACCTATACACACTGCTGCTGCTAAGTCGCTTCAGTAGTGTCCGACTCTGTGTGACCCCATAGACAGCAGCCCACCAGGCTCCCCCGTCCCTGGGATTCTCCAGGCAAGAACACTGGAGTGGGTTGCCATTTCCTTCTCCAATGCATAAAAGTGAAAAATGAAAGTGAAGTCACTCAGTCGTGTCCAACTCTTAGCAACCCCATGGACTGCAGCCCACCAGGCTCCTCCATCCATGGGATATTCCAGGCAAGAGTACTGGAGTGGGTTGCCATTGCCTTCTCCGAACCTATACACACTACTATATATAAAAGAGATAACAGACAAGGACCTACTGTATAACACCAGGAACTATACTCAATATTGGGTGATAATCTACATGAGGAAATAATCCGGAAAAAAAAAAAAAGATATACATGTATGCACATGTGAATCACTTTGCTGTATACCTGAAACAAACACAACATTGTAAATCAACTATACTTCAATTCCAGTAGTCATGTACGAATGTGAGAGTTGGACCATATAGAAGGCTGAGAGTAGAAGAATTGATGCTTTCAAACTGTGGTGCTGGAGAAGACTCTTGAGAGTCCCCTGGACAGCAAGGAGATCAAACCAATCAGTCCTAAAGAAAATCAACTCTGAATATTCACTGGAAGGACTGATGCTGAAGTTGAAGCTCCAATACTTTGGCCACCTGATGCAAAGAGCCAACTCACTGGAAAAGACCCTGATGCTGGGAAAGACTGAAGGCAGGAGGAGAAGGGGGTGATAGAGGATGAGGTGGTTGGATGGCATCACCAATTCAATGGACATGAGTTTGAGCAAACTCCAGGAGATAGTGAGGGAAAGCAAAGCCTAGAGTGCTACAATTCATTGGGTCGCAAAGAGTCGGGCACGACTGAGCGACTGAACAACAATACTTCGATTTAAAAAGAAAAAAGACTCCATGTTCATGGATCGGAAGAATCAATATAGTGAAAATGAGTATACTACCCAAAGCAATCTATAGATTCAATGCAATCCCTATCAAGCTACCAACGGCATTTTTCACAGAACTAGAACAAATAATTTCACAATTTGTATGGAAATACAAAAAACCTCGAATAGCCAAAGCAATCTTGAGAAAGAAGAATGGAACCACAGGAGTCAATCTGCGTGACTTCAGACTGTACTACAAAGCTACAGTCATCAAGACAGTACGGTACTGGCACAAAGACAGAAATATAGATCAATGGAACAAAATAGAAAGCCCAGAGATAAATCCACGCACCTGTGGACACCTTATCTTTGACAAAGGGGCAAGAATATACAATGGAGAAATGACAATCTCTTTAACAAGTGGTGCTGGGAAAACTGGTCAACTACTTGTAAAAGAATGAAACTAGAACACTTTCCAACATCATACACAAAAATAAACTCAAAATGGATTAGAGATCTAAACATAAGACCAGAAACTATAAAACTCCTAGAGGAAAACAATGGCAAAACACTCCCTGACATAAATGACAGCAGGATCCTCTATGACCCACCTCCCAGAGTAACGGAAATAAAAGCAAAAATAAACAAATGGGACCTAATTAAACTTAAAAGCTTTTGAACAATGAAGGAAACTATAAGCAAGGTGAAAAGACAGCCTTCAGAATGGGAGAAAATAATAGCAAATGAAGCAACTGACAAAGAATTCATCTCAAAAATATATAAGCAGCTCATGCAGCTCAATACCAGAAAAATAAATAACCCAATCAAAAATAGGCCAAAGAATTAAACAGACATTTCTCCAAAGAAGACACACAGATGGCTAACAAACACATGAAAAGATGCTCAACATCACTCATTATGAGAGAAATGCAAATCAAAACCACAATGAGGTAACATCTCACAGTGGTCAGAATGGCTGCTATCAAAAAGTCTACAAACAATAAATGCTGGAGAGGGTGTAGAGAAAAGGGAACTCTCTTACACTGTTGGTGGGAATGCAAACTAGTAGAGTCACTATGGAGAACAGTGTGGAGATCCCTTAAAAAACTGGAAATAGAACTGCCATACAACTCACGACCCAGCAATCCTACTGCTGGGCATACACACCCAAGAAACCAGAAATGAAAGAGACACGTGTACCCCAATGTTCATTGCAGCACTGTTTACAATAGCTAGGACATGGAAGCAACCTAGATGTCTCAGTTCAGTTCAGTCGCTCAGTCGTGTCTGACTCTTTGCGACCCCATGAATTGCAGCACGCCAGGCCTCCCTGTCCATCACCAACTCCAGGAGTCTACCCAAACCCATGTCCATCGAGTCAGTGATGCCATCCAACCATCTCATCCTCTGTCGTCCCCTTCTCCTTCTGCCCCCAATCCTTCCCACCATTAGGGTCTTTTCCAATGAGTCAACTCTTCGCAGGAGGTGGACAAAGTATTGGAGTTTCAGCTTCAACATCAGTCCTTCCAATGAACACCCAGGATTGATCTCCTTTAGGATGGATTGATTGGATCTCCTTGCAGTCCAAGGGACTCTCAAGAGTCTTCTCCAACACCACAGTTCAAAAGCATCAATTCTGTGGCGCTCAGCTTTCTTCACTGTCCAACTCTCACATCCATATATGACCATTGGAAAAACCATAGCCTTGACTAGACGGACTTTTGTTGGCAAAGTAATGTCTCTGCTTTCAAATATGCTATCTAGGTTGGCCATAACCTTCCTTCCAAGGAGTAAGCGTCTTTTAACTTCATGGCTGCAATCACCATCTGCAGTGATTTTGGAGCCCCCAAAAATGAAGTCTGACACTGTTTGTACTGTTCCCCATCTATTTCCCATGAAGTGATGGGACCAGATGCCATGATCTTAGTTTTCTGAACGTTGAGCTTTAAGCCAACTTTTTTACTCTCCTCTTTCACTTTCGTCAAGAGGCTCTTTAGTTCTTCTTCACTTTCTGCCATAAGGGTGGTGTCATCTGCTTATCTGAGGTTATTGATATTTCTGCCGGCAATCTTGATTCCAGCTTGTGTTTCTTCCAGCCCAACGTTTCTCATGATGTACTCTGCATATAAGTTAAATAAGCAGGGTGACAATATACAGCTTTGACATACTCCTTTTCCTATTTGGAACCAGTCTATTGTTCCATGTCCAGTTCTAACTGCTGCTTCCTGACCTGCATACAGGTTTCTCAAGAGACAGGTCAGATGTCTACCAGCAGTCAAATGGATAAGAAAGCTGTGGTACATATACACAATGGAATATTACTCAGCTATTAAAAAGAATGCATTTTAATCAGTTTTAATGAGGTGGATGAAACTGGAGCCTATTATACAGAGTGAAGTAAGTCAGAAAGAAAAACACCAATACAGTATATTAACACATATATATGGAATTTAGAAAGATGGTAACAATGATCCTATATGCGAGACAGCAAAAGAGACACAGATATAAAGAACAGACTTTGGACTCTGTGGGAGAAGGTGAGCGTGGGATGATTTGAGAGAATAGCATTGAAACATGCATATTACCATGTGGGAAACAGATCACCAGTCCAAGTTCAATGCATGAAACAGGGCACTCAAAGCCAGTGCACTGGGACAACCGTGAAGGATGGGATGGGGAGGGAGGTGGGAAGGGGGTTCAGGATGGGGGACACATAAACTCCCATGGCTGATTCATGTCAATGTACGGCAAAAAATCACTACAATGTTGTCAAGTAATTAGCCTCCAATTAAAAAAAAAAAAGACTCAAACTCAGACAGCCTAGAGTCTGAGCTCTTCAACCTCTGCACTCTTTCCTAGTAGGTGAGATCCCTTAAAACCTGGCCCTGTTAAACTACAGAGAGGAAGCTTGACTCACAAAACTCCCAAAGGCTGAGATGAACATATTCTTTCCCTGTTACTTCTACTTTCACTGTCATCTCTTATCTTGGACCTGGTTTAAGAATCAGTGGCTCTAGTTCAATGAGAAGAATTTTAATTGAATTCTGGTTGAAAATAAGCACAAATGAACTAAATGGCTCCATTTAATTAGGTACCTGAATGGACAAGAAGTAAAAGCTCAAACTACAAGTTTAGAAAAGAAAAGAGAAACTTGGTTGCTCCTTTTAGGCTAAGGCAGTCCAAGAAGAGCAAAGTGGTCTATTGTTTAGAAAATAAAAGACAGAACAGGAAAATTTTAAATTCAAAAAGAATTACAGCAAGGTATTTAAATCATGTTGAGTTTTTTCTCCTCACTGTTGTTTTAAAACAATTCCTTGGGGATTTTGAAACCTAAACCTTTTCCTTTCTGAAAACCTTTCTCTCTGATGTGCACACACATAGAGACCTGTTGTGCTGGAAGCCAGTATTTTTTAAAGTCTGCCATAGAGGAACAAAACAATGAACAGCTGCACAAAACTACAAATATTTGCTGAGAAAATAAAAACAGAGTTTAAGACCGCCAATATTTGCAACATCACTTGTAAGTGAGTGAGTGAAGTTGCTCAGTCGTGTCCGACTCTTTGCGACCCCATGGACTGTAGCCTACCAGTCTCCTCTGTCCATGGGATTTTCCAGGCAAGAATACTGGAGTGGGTTGCCATTTCCTTCTCCAGGAGATCTTCTCCACCCAGGGATCAAACCCGGGTCTCCCACAATGTAGACAGACGCTTTACCGTCTTGAGCCACCAGGGAAGTCTCTTCACTTGTAAGTAATATGTACTAATTTGGACAGTTTAAGAAGAAAATTTAAAACCTAAGTATGACATCCGAAAACTGTCAACCATACAGCTGCTATCCTTTATTGACTACACTACTCACAGTTATCTTCAGAAAATTAAACAAAGTTTTCCTATCATTGAGTAAAGAGAGAAATGTGGACCACCAAGATGAAAAAGTTTTTGGTCAAAACCAAAGTTTCCCTGACAGAATCTCAAGACCAAGATCTAACCATCTTGCTGTCCCCTGCTCACATGACCTGTGAAGCCTACCATTTTTTAGTTTGTACATGGTTGTTTCCTAGAGAGAACACAGAAGGAATTATTATTTCTGGTAGTATAGTGGTACACACTGAAAGAAAGCAAATAGCAAGACTTCAGGGCTAATTGTGGTCATTTTTCCTTGCACTCATTTCAGACCTTCTACTCCTTCCTCTCAGGCTGCATGACACAACCATAAAATACCAGAAACAATTCCACATGTGACGAGGTTGAAAAGATGAGCCTGAAAATCTCAGTGAGAGATGGGGAGGAGAGTAAAGAGGAACCTTCTCATATCTACAATCTCAAGCTACAGAACTGAATGAATGGCCAATCCTCAACAGCATGACGACAGACATGTTGGAGAATCCCTGTCTTGGACCTTCCAAATACGGCCCGCTCTCTTTCTTCAATCTTAGACAAAGTAGTGGCCACTCTCTTCAAAGATTTCTCCTTTAAGAAAATCTATTTCTTGTGCTAGGTAGACTCAGCGAGCTATTTGCTGTCTAATATGACTTCAAGAAGAGGAAATTCAGTTTTGAAGTCTAAAATGAAGATTCAAAATATGTAATTCCTGGCAAAAGAAATAAAAGCCAAAATGAACAAATGACATCTAATTAAACTTAAAAGCTTTACATAACAAAGGAAATCAATGACAAAATGAAAAGACAACCTAATGAATGGGACAAAGTATTTGCAAATGATATGGCTGACAAGGGGTTAATATCCAAAATAAATAAACAGCTCATACAACTCAGTAACAACCAAAAAAAAAAAGCCAATTTAAAAATGGGCAGAAGACCTGAATAGACATTTTCCCAAAAAAGACATACAGATGACTAAAAGGCACATGAAAAGATGTTTAACATCATTCATTATTAGACAAATGAAATGCAGATGGAAACAACAATTAGATAACACCTCACGCTTGTTAGAATGGCTATCACCAAAAAGTCAATAACAAATGCTGATGAGGATGTGGATAAAAGGGAATCCTCCTATACTGTTAGTGGAAATGTAAACTGGTATAGCCACTATGTAAACTGGTACATCAGGCATGGAGGTTCCTTATAAAACTAAAACAGAATATGACCCAGCCATTCCACTCCTGGTTATATATTAAAAAAAATTTTTTTAACACCAATTCAAAAAAATACATGCACATTAATATTCATAGCAGCACTGTTACATAACAGCCAAGAAATGAAAGCAAAGTAAGTATCCATCAATAGATGAATAAATAAAGAAGATGTGGTATATCTAATACACACACACACACATATACACACACATATTCATACATATACACATATAAATATTTGTGTGTGTGTGTGTGTGTGTGTGTATTATACAGGAATATTACTCTGCCATAAAAAAGAATAAAATTATGTCATTTGCAACAACGTGGATAAACCTAAAGAGTATTATGCTTAGCTTAAATATCTCAGGCAGAAAAAGACAAATATTATATGCTATCACTTATATGTAAAATCTAAAAAATAAAACGTACACAGCAAAACAGAAACAGACTCACAGATATAGAAAACAGATTAGTGGATACCAGTGTGGAGAGGAAGAGGGAAGGGGCAAGATAGGGATATGAGATTAAGAGACACAAAATACTATGTATAAAATAGATAAGCAACAAAGATATATCATACACTATAGGGAATCATAGCCATTACTTTGAAATAACTTTAAATGGAGTATTATCTATAAAAATACTGAATCACTCTGCTGTATACCTGAAACTAACATAATATTGTAAATCAACTATATATATGTATTTTTTAATGTAAGTCCTATGAAATTTATAGTCATTCTTGATATATGCGAGTTAAACTAACTCTTAGAACATAATCTGGTGCAACTGAAAATAATACTGGTATTCAATTAATGCAAGTATTTAGAAGGACAGAGTGGGTCCTGTTTCTCCCCCAACAAAGGATGATCTTTATTGTTTCCATGTATGGCAATTAGACTTTTGAAGCCTAAAATACACAGGAATAGCACATGCACACTACTTTGAAGTTTTCCCAGTGTTTTTCTTCTATAATCTGTTCTACCAACTTCTATTTTTCACAATTACTTCCTGTTTACAGATAAAAGTAATGGTAATAACACTATTTTGTACTTAATAGTAATGCTCACCCACTTCCCTCCTTACCAGGGATGGTATGAGGATGAATGGAAGACAGTCTGACAAACACTTGGAGCTCTTTGGAAGGCACTCCTGCGGGAAGCCTTGCTGAGGCTAAATAACACCTTTCATCTAAGGATCTATAAGTATCTCACAAAGCCCAGATCATTAACTCTTCCAAAAATCACTGTGACATCAACCAGAGCTCAGCATTACTATCCTCATTTAAAAGATAAGAAACATAGACAGGCTAGGACCACTAACACTGTAATATAAATTTAATAGTTTCTGGGACCAGGCCTAGAACACAGGCAGTAGCAGGCCATGTCCACATGGCAGTGTGCATTTGTCTCATAATCCGAATAACAAATCTGCACGAAATAACGCTAAGTGGGGAAGAAGTTCCATTTGTGGGCTATGGGTATGCAATCTGACAGCAAAGGAAGTGGTCACTTGGTTTTGTGGCCATGAAAGAGAAATAAGTAATGTGAAAAAACTTTAATCATAGCCCTTGGAGGATCCTAATTGAAAACAACAAAATAAATAATGGTATACTTCAGAAGTATTCTTCACCCAATTGGCCTCTAAGTACAATAATAAAAAGACTTTAAGCAGTAAACAGAAAGATGTGGACATCAGACTAAAAATATAAAAATTTGAAAAATACCACACAGCTTTTCATACACTACATTGCTAATCTCACTTAAGAGTTAGGATCACAAATAAGTTTTGTTTCAAAGTCTTCTTTGTTAAAATCCCCCAAACCTTAAAAAATGATTCTGAGTTTGTGTCAAGGAACCCGGCAATTCCAACTTTCAAGCCTTCTTGTACCTTGCATTTTCCTTCTGGCTATGTGTGAAATTACTTCTGAAGGGAGCAAATATGAGAGATGCAAAGAGACAAGAAGGAAAATGATGATCCAACACCTCAGGTCCAAAACACCTTCCATCCACGTAAAAAATATTCATATAGGCTGCACTCACATGGATTCTTTCTAAATCTTCACGGAAGAATACAATGGAGTCTATTCACACTGAAGTAAGCCATGTCCCTCCAAACACACACAAACATACACAACTTCACCTAGAAACCAAAGATAGAAACTCTTTTTTATTGAAGAGAGAAATCAAAACAGTTCTTAGGGCAAACGTGACTTCAGTGCTTTCCTGTCAATAACCACACAGCTACTCTCTCCCTCAATTTCTCCATCTTTACACAGGGACAACACCTTACAAGGATATTCTGCAGTTACAGGAAGATAAATTATCAGATGGTATTTTGAGCTCTATTATTGTCACTCACCAACTATAACCTCCAATGCATCATCACAGGACAAAAAGCAGCTTCCTTAAAAGAAAATAAGAAAAGTCAAGTAGGAACTCTGATAGTTTACAGTCTCTGCAGTCATCAACTGGCCTCATGGGGCTGTAATATTTTTAAAGAATGGAGCAGAAAAATCTACTTCAGAAGAAAAGACAATGTGGCTTTTCGGTAGTTACTCTCCCAGTCTTCTCCAAATACAGCCCTAACTCCACCTCAGATATCACATCTAATCTGAAATCTGAGACTGCAGTAATCAGTGGTGAGACAACCAATAATAACAGCTAATAATAGCCAATAAAAATGAGACATAATGTATTTCCAGAAGGCCAGGGGCACCTCAGAGCCAAGGAACAAGTCAAGGCCAGTCTGCGTGAGAAGTAATTCTTGTCATCAATTACCTCTGTAATCAGAGGACTCAGCCACAATTTTCCAACCTATCAGCACATCACTCCTGCTTTGGGTACCTCCATTACATCAGTACCAAAAAGTTTGCATGTCACCAGACCCGAAGTCTCATCTCCACTGACTTCAGTGGCATGGGAAAGTCATCAGGCTGCGCACACAGAATAGGAACGTGAACTTCCCTCATTGATTCTGCTCTCCCAAATCACGTGCCTGTCTTGGCTGCAGTGAGCATGAGGAATGTTATGAGGAGCCTGACCTGAGGAGCCGCCAGGCAGAAGCCAGACAAACAGCCAAGGAATGAAGGCTTTAAAACCTCCT
Source organism: Giraffa tippelskirchi (assembly GCF_054371585.1). Lineage (NCBI taxonomy): Eukaryota > Metazoa > Chordata > Mammalia > Artiodactyla > Giraffidae > Giraffa > Giraffa tippelskirchi. Next base: position 64,477,433 of record NC_137276.1, on the reverse strand, counting down.
TCAAATAATTTTGCAGGGTTGCACTTCTGGATGTGTGGCCTGAGCCTCACTGCTGACATGAGGATTATCAAGTTTAAGACTCAGCTGGTAAGGTCAAATGACCTATTAAGAGAGTGAATTAAAACCGTTCTGTACAAACAGAATGCCAGGCAGTTCTGCTGAGCACCTCAATACTCAAAATGCCAAGGGACTTCCCCTCCCCTCCCTTCCCTTTTCGGTTTTTAAAAGTAGCAAGAAAAAAATGTGGGGTGGAGGTAGGAGGCAGGAAGAGAGAAGAGGCTGTGCTGACACGGCTGAAGAACCCAACCTCATCTCAGCACACACCAGCACGCTCTGCCGGCTTCCACAGCAGCATGCAGAATTAGCATCAGAGAGAGGCCGCTGGGATATAGTTTGCTGCAAAATTTCTTCCAGAGAAAGCCTTGCCTTCAGGCACGGATATTATTGCTTCTTCAGGGCAAAACTGCCCCAGGTGGCTGCTGGCAAGCAAGAACTCTTCAATGCCCTAAGCCTGTGCCCACCAACCCTAAGGGCAGATGCCCTTTCAGAATCTAGGTTGTTTCCACAGATAAATTCTTTCCCTCAGAAAGCAGCCTCCTAATGCTCATTCAAATGTGTTACCACTCTTACTTTCAGCTTGGTCATCTTCCCTCAGGGATTACTCATAACTGTCCCTCAAACAATAGCAACAGGAGGCAAGTGTCTGATCTTTGTATCATACATATCATACAGGAGAAAGGAAGTGCCAGTCAGCAGAAAGGGGCAGAGATGATTTCTGTTCAGCCCGGGGTGTCTCTGGGCAAGTGGCTTTAGGCAGGCAGGGCACAAAGATGCTGACTATTGTGTCAAGTGACAAATATGGAAAAAGAACAATGAGACAGGAGAAAAGGTCATCAGGTGCAGCCACCTCCACTCCGACTTTTTCAATAGGAGGACAGCAATCAGAAAAGTTAAAAGAGTAAACCAGAGGCCCATTGGCAACATCAGGCACTGGCAAGAGTATATATACATATAAATAAGAGCTGTCCAAAAAATAGCTGGGTTTGAAATGCTTCCTTGGAAGATGGGAGAGAGGTTGCCACATGTTATCTTAGATTTTCAACTAAATCATCTTATCTTATTAGACAACAAAACATGAAATATTCTGTCCTCTGTCAGGACCATAGGAAACCTGCTTTCAGTAGCACCAATTCAACATTATCTATTATGACACACTCTTATCTGTAATCCAGTCCAGATGGCCTCCTTCCCTTCTGCAAAGGTGTGGGCTAAATGCCAAATTAGCAAAAGACCTTGGGAAAGGGATAGGGTTATCATTCCCACCCTGCCAACACACTTCAGGAGTTGCAAGATCTCTACAATTTAGGGAACTGGTATCAATGTTTTAACTTACAACCGAGAGAACAAACTTTGAACTGGAGTTCTGAATGATTTATATTTTGTTTTTCTACTTTTATTTTGTAATAATAATGTTCACCTATGGGCATTAATTCTAAAATTGCTTCATCACTGAGATGGGAACAAGGACATTATTTCTAAAGACATCATCACAGCTTCATGGCATCATGAACTTCACTCTCGTTTCTTTATCTCTTCCCATGATGTCCTCCAACATTTGGAATAACACTTAGACATTTGCTGGCACCAAGCCACCTAATCTAACATGGTTTCATTTGGCCTGGTCTCTAAACAACAGGCTGGCTCAAAAACGACAGTGCCCTCTCACCGTCTCTAGGTACAGATTTATACTGGCTTGTTCTTTTCAGTTGCCAAGTGGTGTCCGACTCTTTGAGACCCCATGAACTGTAGCACGCCAAGCTCCTCTGTCCTCCACTATCTCCCACAGTTTGCTCAAATTTATATCCATTGAGCTGGTGATGTTATTAATATCTAACCATCTCATCCTCTGCTGCCCTCTTCTCCTTTTGCCTTCAATCTTTCCCAGCATCAGATTCTTTGTGGTATGTTTATACTGTAGCTAAAAAACCACAATGGAATACATAATACATGCCTATATAATGCATACAATGGAATATTTTATGGGCATGTAAACATACAGTGGAATATTAGTCAGTCTTAAAAAGAAACTAGATCCTGATACATGCTACAATGTGGATGAAACTTGGAAATATTATAGGATTGAAATAAACCAGAAACAAGGAAAATATTGTATAATTCCACTCCTATGTGGTACATATAGGAGCCAAATTCACAGAGACAGAAAGCAGAATAATGAGTGCTAAGGGTGGAGGGGAGGGGAGAATAAAGTTACTGTTTAATGGGTACAGAGTTTCAACTTGGGATGATCCAGTTCTGGAGCTGGATGGTGGTGATGGTTATACAACAATGTGATGGGGTTATTAATGCCACTGAATTATATACTTAAAGTGGTTAACACGGTTAATCTTATGTATATTTTACCACAACTAAAAAACCCCACAAAACTCAATGGATCCAAGTGAATTATAACCCACCTCCCTTCATTTGTGAAGTACACCCAAAATGATATACTAGACCCTTAGAAATGAATATATAAAAGAGATGAATATTTCCCACAATAATAACAAGTACACTGTTCAAAGAGTTCACAGCAATGGGATCACAGAGACCAACTGAACATCTGTTCCCATCTCCCAGAAATACAGCAAACAGTAGCTTAACGTTTTACACTGAGGAGGGAGCCAATAAAATATTTTTCATTCTGATAAAAAACAGAAATGATTTTAAGAAAAGTAATTTTAACCACATAATTACTTTCTACTCTCATTGTCTTTTCCTATTTCTTGTCATCACATAGGTTAGGCTTTCCAAACCTGTCATTCCCTGCCTGAGCCAAGGCAAGGCATGAAGTATCCTAGAACCACTGCAAAGATGAACAGCCAATAAATAGAAATTCAAAAGAGAGTGAAGGGAGGAAAAAATATCTTGTATAAACAGACAGCAACAGACCAGGGAGGGTGCATCTTTCTAGAATGGATGTTGGCTCTGTCAAAAATCAGCTAACTGCTTGTTTTCCAGTTTCATTTTAACAATAGTTTTGCCTCACCGACAGTCATATCTTTGGGTGCCCTCATTAGTGTTTTAAGACTTCACTTTCCAGGCAAAGTGACACATGAAGCAAATTCAGAGGATAAGTTTTGGTGAAATCCTACTTGTATTTGAATTGTCCCCCTGCCCCCAACCCAATAATCTAAAAAAATGTACCAAACCAAATTGAAGCGCTTCAAACTGTTGCTTTTCCTTATATATCTGATGCTCCAATCACTTGGCAGAAGTCTTTCAGATTTTTAACATAAAATACATTATTTCTATTACTAGCAAAATATGAAAAGCCCCTAATGATTTCTTACATCTCCCATTTGGTTAAGTAATTGATTACTTGATTCTGTAACCATCAAGAATGAAGGCAGAGCCACACGTTATCACTAACACAGCAAAGCAAGAGTGGCCATATTTTGGCAAGGTCTCTTATCACAGGTTCCTTCCTATATGTCACATTTTTCTGATAGTCATGCTAGTAATATATTTGGAACTGATTTACTTAAAAGTTCACTGGCATTTATTTTTCATTCAATACTTTTTATTAATACATTCTGCAATAAGGCATAAATGAAAATGCGAAAGAAATCACTGTTCATGTTTCAAGTTAATCAGTGTACACAATGGGCTTCCCTGGTGGCTCAGACACCAAACAACCTGCCTGAAATGCAGGAGACCTGGGTCCAATCCCTGGGTCGGAAAAATCCTCTAGAGAAGGGAATGGCTACCCACTCCAGTATTCTTGCCTGGAAAATTCCATGGACAGAGGAGCCTGGCAGGCTACAGAATATGGGGTTGCAAACAGTTGGACACAACTGAGTGACTAATACTTTCACTTTTTCACTTTCACAGAGAAACACAAGACTCATTTTGGATGTATTTTGAAATAAAAGAAATTTAAGTGTAAATTCAAGCTCAATATTACTCCTATCAGCTGAACTTTGCTGATGTGAAGTAATAAAGTTACAGTCAAATTTAATTGAAAAATAAACTTATCAACAGAGGATTGTGAGGTTTGAGTTATAGGTATATTTGACTCTGGGCTCTCTTTTCTGGAATTTAGTAAACTAATTTTTAAAAAGAAATATTTGCTAGAGAAGAGTCAACAAAAATGCAGTAGGATTGAATGCTGTTAACTTAATACTTATGATATAAATAATATATCTTTAGGGTCTATTAAATATGAGTATCACATCTAATCATAAAGCAGGAAGGACACTGGGTGAAATAAAAAAAAAAAAAAACATTTAAACTAAATACCAACCTTTAAGACGGGGGTCAGCAAACTTTTTCCATAAAGGATCAAGTTGCTGCTGTTTACTCGCTAAGTCATGTATGACTCTTTTGCAACCCTATGGACTATGTAGCCCCCCCAGACTCCTCTGTCCATGGGATTTCCCAGGCGAGAATACTAGAGTGGGTTGCTACTTCCTTCTCCAGGGAATCTTCCAGATCCAGGGATCAAATCCAAACCTCTGCATTGTAGGCAGATTCTTTACCACTGATCCACCTGGGAAGCCCCATACATGTATAAACATACATACAAAGGATCAAATAGCCATACTCTGTCGTCACAACTACTTAACTATGGCACTCTGGCACAAACACAGTCAGTGGATAAATAAAGGAAGATTGCTGTGCTCCAATAAAATTTTACTCAGAGATCCTGATATTAGAATTTCATATAATTTTTACATGTTATGAAATATTCTTTTAGTTTTTTTCAACCATTAAAAAAATAAAAACACTATTCATAGTTTGAGGGCCACACAACAAAACAGGTAACAGGCCAAATTTGGTCCTTAGACCATAGCTCGCTGACTCCTGAGACTTTACAATTTCAAGTATGGGGCAAAAAACACCCCCTTCATCAAACAAAACCTTTTTTTTTTTTCTTTTTTGAAAAGAAAAATCAACAGAAATTTATAGATTTCTAATCTCTATAGAAAACAGTTTTAGCTTCCTGAATGCTTGCCAGCACAAGAGACACGGCTAAGCACTGACCAGTCTCTGCACAAAATAAGGGTAGGAGGGAAGGCACTGAGAGGCAGAAGCATGCCACTGACTGGGATGGTCCTCACCATTATAGAGGAGGTAACATCTGTACAGGATTTTGAAGAATGAGTAGGATTTGGATAGAACAAGACTGCAGTAAAAGAAAAAGAGAGTTAACGACAAAACTTCAGAAACTAGCCATATAAGCCAATGAATTTAAAAACAAAAACAAAAAAAAGGCAGATCCAGAAAAAGGGAAAAAACTAGCAGAACCAATTGCCAGTGAAGCCAAGAGAAGAGAACATTTGAAAGAGAAAAGGGCTTAAAACTCTCAATGTGGTTACTGCGAAAAAATAAAAGTAGGTCAAGGCACAGGACAAATGGGGGCTGTTGGTGACTTTTTTATACTGTTGTTTCAGTGTAATGATAGAGCTGACAGATAGGTTTCATGGAATTAAATAGCAAATAGCCTGAAAGGGATGCTGGTGGGAAGAATGGCTTTATAGAGATATACACTATTTTCTTAAATAAAACAAACAAAAAACATTTTAGTGAAAGTTGCATCTTTCACTTTCACTACCTTATTAGTAGCTTGCTCAATATGAAACATCCTAATCAGGAAGCTGTTTCTTACATTAAATTCTAATACCCTGTGAAATCAAACGGGCCAAATTTTGTGTTAAGATCAAGAATTAATAAAAGCTGCATCTATCCTAAATGCTGGAACAAAACACAAGAAAGACTTCAACAAATTTTCTTAAAAAAAATAACACAACTATAACAAATGGTAGTGTGCTATTTCCCTTCTGTCTTTCCTTGCTATTTTTTTTAGTTTAAAAAATTTTGTATATCAAGGAAGTTTCAGTCTTGCAGAAAGTTACAAAAACTGTAAAGAGAATTCCTGGATACCTTTTATCCTATTTTTTTTTTAAAAAATAACTTTAATCAAAGCATTCTTCTGTTGATTTCCTGGTTTTTGTCCTTTGTAATGTGGATACTGCCAACGAATTCTGGACATTCAATTTAAAAAGTGCTGGGGTCTAAGTAGTTTAGTTAATGTTGTCCATGATTCAGTCACAAGTTGTAGGAAAGAAAAGTTCAATATAAGCTCACTCAACAAAACTGGAATTCACTTGGCTTCTTTAATCTGTAGGTTGATGTCTTTCATCAGCTTTGGCCCATTCTCTCTCTCCTCTCCTTCTGGGATTCAAATTAAATGTGTGTTAGATCTTCTCATTCTCTCCTATATGCCTCTTTTTTTTCTCTTATCTGTAATTTTTACTTTTCCTCTCTGCAAATGTAACACACTGGATCACATTTTCTGATATAATTTCTAGGTCACTATTTCCCTCTGCTGCTGCTGCTAAGTCGCTTCAGTCGTGTCCAACTCTGTGCGACCCCATAGACGGCAGTCCACCAGGCTCCACCGTCCCTGGGATTCTCCAGGCAAGAACACTGGAGTGGGTTGCCATTTCCTTTTCCAATGCATGAAAGTGAAAAGTGAAAGTGAAATCGCTCAGTCATGTCTGACTCGTAGCGACCCCATGGACTGAAGCCTACCAGGCTCCTCCATCCATGGGATTTTCCAGGCAAGAGTACTGGAGTGGGGTGCCATTGCCTTCTGCATTTCCCTCTGCAGCCGTATCTAATTTGCTGCCAAATCCATCCACTGAGCTCTTAAGTTCACTTATACAGTTTCATAGTTCTAGTATCATAGTTCTAGCATTTCACAGTTCTAGTATTTCTACTTGGTTCTTTTCCAAAACTGCTACGTCACTTTTTCTTTGCAATAGTTTCCAATTACCTGATTAGATAAAAAGTTATTTTTAGCCAAAGTCTGATGATAATTCTAGTATTTCATGTCTATGAGTTTTGGATGTCTGTTTGCTCATGGTGGGTAATTTCCTCATATGCCTGGTTATTTGTGTGTTGGCCATTTGGGGGGCAAAAATTCTTCGGAAAAATATTTTTAGGCAGAGTGATGGGACTTTCTTCCAGAGAGTTTTTTTTTTTCTTTTTTTTCTTTACTATTGCCAAGTCCTTGGAAACACGACCAGTCCTGGGGCTCTTTCATCCAACTTCAAGACTTCAAGGTCTATTTTCTCTCCTTAAGAATCCTAACAGTTAATTTTTGCACTGTTTGAGGATCCTCTTCATCAGATTTTTTCCCTCATATTTTCTGTCTCTCTCCATATTGTCAGAGATTTCCTTAACATTATTTTCTAAACCTTAATTGAATATATACACATGTGGGTATGTATGTTATTTCTATGAACTCTCTTCTGACAGAAACCTCTCCCACAGCATCTCGTTTTTATTTTCCAAGTGAAATTCTTCAGAAAGTTGTACACTTGTTCCTCTAACAAGCTGCCTATTTTATATGATTGTCAAGAACGATGTGATTGCTTTCAATGCTATTGATAAAAGCTATTACAAAATATTAGTATGTCCAAGCACAGTGAATTTAGTTAAGTGTCCATGGTGTATAAGCATGAACAGCATAAAGAGAAAGTGGCATCTGCTTAGTGATTTTCTTAAATAAAATTAAAATTTCAAGTCACAGAAATATCAGGTAGCAAAAATGACACCATAGCTGTGGTGGTAATGAGAGATAGCAACTTCTTTCTACATTCAATTTGCTGTTATTAATACTGATGTAATAGTGCAATGAAACATTTAGTGATAGATTTTCAAGGACAGGCTTTCTGAAAAAGGTAAGTTTGAGGAAAAAGTTCTAAAGAAGAACCACAAGACTAAGAAGTAATTTTCAAGAACAGTACGTAATATGGCTTAGTATTGAATTGGATAATAAAAAAACACAATATTTTTTTCCTCAGAAATAATATACTTTCTAAATGCTTGTCTTCCTTTGTAGTCATTAATATATCCTTAAAAAAATCATGACCGAGTTCTCAATCTAATCTCTCTTCCCTTGAAAGAATAAAAATGAATTCCTCTTCTCAATATTCTTCTAATACTCCGAAACAAAGTAATCATTGAAAACAAACCTCTTCACTAACAGTGTTTAGGAACTTAATTGTGCCTTCCTTACCTTAGGACAAACAGACCACAGAGTTGGCCAGGGAGGGGCATGTGAGGCACATTCTGCTTTTTGACCTTGGTAGTAGTTACATTGTTCACTTTATGATTATTTAAAAGTACACATATGTTTATGCATTTTTACCAAGAGAATAAATAGCATGCATTTTTAAACATCTTCCTTATAGAAACTTCCTTAAGTAAAAAAACTAAATAAAGCTCTCATTTAAATGTATTCATTCTCCTCTTAAATACTTTAAGAGCCAGAGATGGAAAAAGAGCAAAACTGAATGAAATACTTGAGTCACTCTTATTTACATCTTTCAAGAAAATTCTCAATGTAGCTAGCTAGATTTAAAACATATTCCCAGGTAAAGTACTATTAAATATTAATATAGTAAAATACTGCCAATTCCCTCTTTCTCTAAATTTAAATATTCTTATATAAAAAATGGAAACACATGTCCTTTTTACTTTGTTTATATGCTCCAGGATTTTTTAGTATCTAAAGAAATGGCACTTCCGTCCTTTGCTTTTGGACCTACAGTACTTTCTGCTGCTGCTGCTAAGCCGCTTTAGTCGTGTCCAACCCTGTGCGACCCCATAGACAGCAGCCCACCAGGCTCCCCCATCCCTGCGATTCTCCAGGCAAGAACAGTGGAGTGGGTTGCCATTTCCTTCTCCAATGCATGCATGCATGCATGCTAAGTTGCTTCAGTCGTGTCCGACTCTGTGCGACCCCATGGACAGCAGCCCACCAGGCTCCTCTGTCCATGGGACTCTCCAGGCAAGAATACTGGAGTGGGTTGCCATTTCCTTCTCCAGCACTTTCTATTCCTTCCCAAATATATTACTGTGGTTTTATTTGTACCAAATCATCTGTGGAGAGTACAACCTAGGGCTCTAATGTCTCCTCTTCACCTTGCAATTAGAAGCTATGCTTTTAAACAGTTACTATTGCACCCCTATTCAAATCTGCTGAGAGCATAGTCTTGGAATACTGATTCAACTGCATACGGGCATTTCATAGGTCCCCCAAACAAGACTGCCATTAAGACCACTTCTCCCTCCAGAAGCTGGCAGTCAATGACCATCCTACTTCTAGCTAGTGAGGGAGCAGTTATTTCCTGGCAGATTGTTTTTAGGTCAGCATGATTTCTCCATTTACAAGCTTATCACCGCGTTACAGATAAACAAACCACATCTTTGCTCCTATCTCTGAGATGAGAAATGGAAACTCTGACAGGACACTATCCTATTAATGAGGCCGAGGTCGTCTTCACTCGCAAGTACATCCTCCTTTCAGAGCTATCTGTCAGTCTTCCATAAAAAACTTCCATAAAAAACTACCAAAAAAACTACCAAAAAAAATTACTAAATACATTGCTTTTCTGGTTTGAAAAACACAAGGGAATGATTCTCTAGTTGTCAGTTCTTCTTTCAAAGTCCTTCTTAGAATAATAAAATTCTTATTTTAACTAGGAATAATCAGATACTAGTCTGTAATAGCTGCAAGAATTCTCAAAAGAGCTATACAAAAGAAAAACATGGCTTCTACCTCCAAAAATCATTGGAGACCCTTTTTTTTCTTATTAAGGCATCCAGAACACATAATATTACATTGAGTCAAAAGGACCAATTCTCTTCATGGAGTAGAATAGCAATTGGCTGTTACTCATTAAATTCTTACAGCAATGAGCAATGACTTGCATTCTCGTTTTGTTTCTCTTTGAATAGCAGATGAAGTTGATTTTTTTCCAAGGCTGCTTCCCATCACCAGCATTCCAGATCCTTGACCTGTGTAGCTGTTAATATGCTGCACACATATACTTGGGCTCCTTAACAACCAAAGCTGTTAACCTTTCTGTTTACTCCAAGTCAGTTCCTATCTTGTTAGTGAAAGTGATTTTTTTTTCCTTCTTGAACATAATAATTATATCTGGTACAAAAACGACATATATAATCCATCGGGTTTTTTTAATCTCTTGCTTGTTTTTTTTTTTTTGCAAGGGATTCAGGGGCCGTGTGTTTTCATGTTCTAATTGAGAAAGACTTGTAATTCCAAAAAAGTGCGCTGCTATAGCTACTTTATAAATATAGCTATTACCTCTTGTATGTCTGGGGAATTAGTGTTGGATGCTACATTTTTCTTTATTCTCAAAGAAAGGTTAATTCCTTTGATTAAATATAAGTGAAAGATTGTATTTTCTGGAACTAATGATTAAAAAGTAATATGTTGGAGGTTCTATCAAAAGATATTTTGTTATAACTACCTGTGTTCAAAGGTACTTCTCTTCCTCCATCTCATAAGCTGCTCCCATCATTTTATACTGTAATTATCTATTAATCTGCTGTACCTCTCAGAGATAGGAAGCTCCTGTAAGGTAGGGACTGTATCATAATGACTGTTTTATCTGCAGAGCCCATGGTCTGACAGATAGCACATAGTCAATATTTCTGTTGGTGTTAGTATTACATTCACCTCAAAAGCCTAATTCTTAATTAGCCAGTTTTAGACAAACTGGTACACCCACTGCGCCAACATTTATGTCCAGTCAGATATTATCATATTTCAAACAGAGAGGCCCAATTTCAAGTATCTACTGATCTCTGCCTAAACACTGAGCATCTTTATGAAGAAAGTAGAAAAGCTAATTCGTGAGTTTTAAATCTTTTTTTCTGATTCAAACTCTGCTACTATCTAGCAGTAACCTTTGGCAAGTCACTTTAACCATATTGGATCTTGCACCCTTAGAGAGTAAAATGACAACTGGACTAAATAGTTTGCAAGAACCTAGCTGGGCCTAGTTCTAAAACTCCAATTAGGCATTAAACAGTAAGGGTCCAACTATTACAGCAAGCTTTGTCAACACTAGAGGGAGCTATGTCCATGTTATCATTGGGGTGGGTTAGAAAGATTGCCAAGTCAAGCATCTTTAAATGGAAAACTGACTTTCCAGAATAAGAGAAGTTAAATAACAAACAAGAGACCCATACTGTTCATACAGCCACTTCTCAGGCTACCTGTGGTTACCTCCGTCTTACAGACGTTAAAGCACCTCACCCTCAACTTGTATCAGTATACCTTTTGGGCTTTCATTCTAATTTCAAAGGAACCAAGTTGGCTTGAGTCATTCCAACAGATTTCTTTCCCCTTCATCTAGCTTCTTTCTTTATCAAATTAACGGTAACAAAAAAAAAGCAAAATAATTAACGCTATTATTTTTAAAGCCTCAGGAAATGAACTAGAGGAGGAAAGAGATTCATATCACAATAAAGCTGCGGCCTGGGAAAAAAGTTAACTGCAACTGAATTCATTAGCCACTTGCCACTCAAACTGAAGCTACCACAACTACTTTGAAAATAAAACTATGTCAATGTATGGTAAAACCAATATATTTAGATTAAAGATTTTAGAAGAAAACAAACAAAAAAAACTATTCAAAGAGAGGAAAGTATCAAGGAAGGAAGGAATCAACAAAGCTCTGTAATGTGGGAGCTGGAATGCCTGCCTAAAGAGAATGCTGCCATTGCTCTGCTAGGCTCTGCAAAGAGAAGCTTGCAGCTGCTGAAGAGTGATGTCATTAATTAGAGGCAATGGGGTCACATTAGGCATTTGCCAAGAAATCTGTCAAGTGACAAGATAAAGGAATGGAGGAAAAAGAAAAAACATTTCTAAAGCTAGAGCTTGCTCTGAAGTTTTACTATTTACATCCTCTCCCTCCCAGCTCCAAAAAACACCCATGGCCTTGAAAATACATGACCCAAACCATTATAGAACAAGTAAAATGAAGAATCAAAAATCTTTCCTTTGGTATCAACTTATGTTTCCCTTTTCCCAGAGGCACAACGGCATGTTAACCTGACAGAGAGGGCATAAACTGTGGATGTTACAGAATGTGGTCTGTGGGAGAAAGATAAATGCAATCCTGAAGAACCCTTTGCATTTAAATTTCATAGGTTAATTTAACACTCAGAAGCAAATCCTCAACAGTCAGAAATGGACCACCTACTTTTTAGCACATGGGCTGTTCCTGAGTAAAAATAGATTACACAGGAACTCTACAGAGTGACTCTGTGGGTGAAAAGAAAAATCTACTAGAAGAAGACAATCCTTCTACACTGAAAAAAAAATGCACACTCAGTCCTTCAAGGGTAAAATACTTGAGTAAGACTCACAAAGTTAAAATCAACTTATTCCTATGGATCCAAATAGTATAGTTGTTTCTTAAATCATCAACTTTAAGTACTCTAAGAGACACCAACAGCCTTAACAAGTCAAAAAGATTTCTCTTTTGGGACAATGAAAAAAAATTTAACAGTCCTTTCAGTCAGTAATCCTCATGGGAAGTATAAGAAACATATACTTTACTGTTAAAAGGAAAACTTATTGTCCTCCCTTATTTTAGGACACATGCCAAAGGATTTCCAATTCACTCAGATTTGTACTGACCTTTAAAATGTTTCGGCCATCAAATGATTCTCTTTCCTTGAAGATATATTTGCCATCCGCTGTGTAGAGATTGTACCTGCCTTCAGCTGTAAATATTCCAAAGACAGTGTTAGAACAGAAGCTTGGGTTATTGAGTTGTCTATTTTCTCTTGGATTTCTATAGGGACAACTAGCAAGATCTTCATGTACTACCTAGAAAGTAACATAGTGAAAAAGTGAAAGTCGCTCAGTCGTGTCCAACTCTCTGCGAGTCCATGGTCTATACAGTCCATGGAATTCTCTAGGCCAGAATACTGGAGTGGGTAGCCTTTCCCTTCTCCAGGGGATCTTCCCAACCCAGGGATCAAACCCAGATCTCCCACATTGCAGGCAGATTCTTTACCAGCTGAGCCACAAGTGAAGTGAAGTGAATTGAAAGTTGCTCAGTCATGTCTGACTCTTTGCAACCCCATGGACTGTCCATGGAATTCTCCAGGCCAGAATACTGGAGTGGGTAGCCCTTCCCTTCTCCAGGGGATGTTCCCAACCCAGGGATCGAATCCCAGTCTCCTGCACTACAGGCGGATTCTTTACCAGCTGAGCCACAAGGGTAGCCTCAAAATACTGGAGTGGGTAGCCTATCCCTTCTCCAGAGGATCTTCCCAACCCAGGAATAGAACCGGGGTCTCCTGGATTGCAGGTGGATTTTTACCAACTGAGCTATGAGGGAAGCCTGGAAAGTCACATAACATGGAGGGGAGAACATCAGGTTATAGTCAAGAGACTAGTCTCAGCTCTGTCATCAGCTCATTCGGTATGTATTTATTCATTCAACATTGTCCAAGTACTCACTGTACATAAACTACATAACAAACCATATTCTTAGGCAAATTATGTCTCTTCAGTTCCTCATTTACAAAGTTAGAAGTTAAGAGTGGGTGATTTCCAAAGATTCCCTGCAGTCTAAAACCCAAGATTGCTTATAAGCTGTACACATTTTTAAATACATAAAAATACATAAAAGTTCACCCATTAACTAGTCAAAAACGCTGATAAATCATGCTCTGGGTTGATTTAAGAACTCTTCTGAAATGAGAAAAACCTCTCCAGTTGCATCCTTACATTCTACACAGAAATCTGCAGATCTATGACCTTAGCCTCATCAAAGCTGTGCTCTAACTCCTTGTATTAATTTAGCTTGCTTATCCCAAAAGATGTCCTTCAAATACAGCAGAAAAAAAATGGGTATCAAAGGAAAGGATAACTATTATGAAAAAGTAAAATAATGTATTCAACAGCCTTTTCAAAAGAAAATACAAGACAGAGAAGTATCCAGGGTATATAAAATTCAAAACATCTTCAAGAATTATTTAACTCTCAGAATATTTTCTGACAATACCAACTCTTTCCTGCCCACCAACGGACATTTGGTATCTGTATCTGTATTTCTACTTTTGAGTATACTCTTTTATTATATATAACTATGGAGACTGCCACATCAGAACTGATAAAATATATTCAAAGAGCTAACCCCAGGAAGATAATATATTTTAGAAAGTCCATTGGAATTATACCTGGGTAACTACAGGACTACTTCTCTAATGAGAACTATTCACTTATAAAGAGCCCAATCCCATGTATACTTCACAACTTAAAAATAGGTCCCCTGTTAAAAGAAAACGTGAAACTTTATAAAGCAAAATTCATACTAGGTAAATGTCAACTTAAAAAAGCAGTAATGAAATCTGGAGATTGAAATGTTTACTAACAGGTTCAAAATCTATAAGTAAATAGCATTAGCCATGAGGGGAATGTAGATCAAAACCACAATGAGATACCACTTCACACTCAAGATGATGGCAATAACAAAAAAGACAGATAATAAGTGCAGGTAAAGATGTAGAGAAATTGAAGCCCTCATGTACTGCCATCCCTTCTTATTCGTGGTTCTTCTTTCCACCTTTTCAGTTACCCACAATCAACTAAGGTCAGAAAACATTAAATGGAAAATTCCAGAAATAAACAATTTCTAAGATTTTAATCATGCACTATTCTGAGCAGTGTGATCCATCCCACCCAGGAAGTATCATCCCTTTGTCCAACATATCCCATTCTCTCAGTTATCATAATGACTGCCAAGGTATTGCACTGCTTGTGTTCAAGTCACCCTTACTTTATTTAATCACAGCCTCAAAAAGCAAGAATAGTGATGCTAGCAATTTGGATATGCCAAAGAGAAGCCATAAAGTGCTTTCTTTAAGTGAAAAGGTGAAAGTTCGTGACTTAATAAGGAAAGAAAAAAATCCTAGTTAAAGTTTGCTAAGATCTACAGTAAGAACAAACCTATCAATGAAATTGGGATGAAGGAAAAGTGAAGTGAAAGTGAAGTCACTCAGTCGTGTCCGACTCTTTGCAACCCCATGGACTGTAGCCCACCAGGCAAATTCATAACTAGTTTTGCTGTCACACCTCAAACTGCAAAAGTTACGATCATGGTGCATGGTAAGTGCTTAGTGAAAATGAAAAAGGCATTAAATTTGTACAATAAGAAATTCTGAGAGAGGTAGATAACATTCACATAATTTTTATTATAATATATTGTTTAATTCTTCTATTTTACCACTAGTTGTTAATCTCCTACTGCACCTAATTTATAAATTAAACTTTATCACAGGTATTCATGCATAGGAAAAATATAGGATGTCTGGTATATGGTTTCAGGTATCCACTGGGGATCTTGGAATGTATCTCCTGCAGATAAGGGGGGGCTACTGTACTGCTTGTGGGAATGTAAAATGGTACAGCCACTGTGGAAAATAGTCTGGCAGTTACTCAAAAAGTTACAACTTTGCATTAATCATGACTCTGCAATTTCACTCTTAAGTATTTACTTCACAGAAATGAAAACATAAGCTCACATTAAAAATACACACATAAATGTTTACAGCAGCATTATTCATAACAGCCCCAAAGTGGAAACAACACAAATGTCCATCAACTGCTGAATGGATAAATAAAATGTGGATGTCCAATACAATGGGTTATTATTTGGTAATAAAAAGGAATGACACTGTATTATGGATGAACCTTATAAACATTATGCTAAGTCAAAGAAACAGTCACAGAAGATCACATATTGCATGATTCTATCAATATTTATGTGAAATATGCAGAAAAGGCAAATTCACTGTACAGAAAGTAGACTGGTGGTGCCAAGGACTGAACAGTAAGGGGAAAATGGGGAGTCACAACTAGTAACTAGAGAGTTTCTTTCTGGGGTGATGAAAATGTTCTAAAATGTACTGTGGTAAAGGCTGCATAACTCACTATACTAAAAATTACTGAATTATATACTTTAAATGGATGAATTATATCTCAATAAAGCTGTTACATTTAAAATATCTGTCAGTAGGAAAGGATAACTAGACTGTCAACACACAATATTTTCCTATATGAAGCTCTGGTGCCAACTGAGTATACATCTGGATCCACACAATTTAAAAGAAACAGATTCCTATATAATTCAAACCTTTTATGTTAAGAGGTTAGGTAATAATGGGGCATGAAATAGTTGTAAGAGCTCTGAACTAAGATTTAAAGACAACTATTTATTTTAAAAAGTCTTAAAATACAATCTAGCATCAAAAAAACAGTAACACTAGAACTAAGAATTGGATAGCTACATCTCTCTCAGTCCTACAATGGCTCTAATCAAACCAAACCAGCTTACAGTTGAGATCTCTGGTATGTATCTGAGAGAAATTAAAAGATGTACTTTGGCAAAAAGGGATACAAAAACTGTCCTAAACTATAAATCTTAAATAGTTCATGGGTTCTAATGGAGTCCTAATGAAGTACTCTTCCAATGAAGACTTTCTAAAACCAAGGTCAGTCCTAACAAAGGTAATAAAACCTTAATATGGGGTTTTGGTGGTGGTATATTTTGAAAAACAGGCTTTAAAGAAGAAGCTGCACATAACTTGAATTTGTCGCTTCTGTTCAAACAGATGCTGAATGTGCTAGACAGCTTTCACTTGGCAGGTGGGGATGGGAAGAAAAATAATCCTTTTTAAAATGCAGATTATTATCCCAAATAAAGGGTTAAAACAAGGCATTTTTGTATGAAGGCTTTTAGATTCAGGAGGGGAAAAAAAACATTAACACAAAGTTTCTCAACCTTGGTGCTACTGACATTCAGGGCTGAAAAATTCATTATGAGGGGCTTGTCCTGTGCATTGTAGAGGGATAAGCAGCACCCCTGACCGCTATGCATTAGATGCCAGCAGCAACCTACTCCCATCTCCCTAACTGTGACAACCAAAGTATCTCCAGAGAATCCAAATGTCCTCTGGGAGGACAAAACTACCCCTAGTTGAGAATCACTGCTCTAACACTTACTTTTATTAGTTTAAAAAAAAAAAAAAAAGCTGCCATGCATTTCTTGGGACATACTTACACTAAAAACAATTATTTGCTGTCCACCTAAAATTTACTTAGGAATCCTGCATTTTTATTTGCTACATCTAGCAACCCTATGTGCAAGAAGAGTATAAGATTTGAGAAGCTATATAGTCCCATGCACAATATGTCCCTGCCCACTTCCATTGTACTTATCAAAACAAGATAATGGATATAAAAAAGAAGATATGTCAGCGATCCTTTGATAGCCCATTCTCTTCAAACCCCAGGGATATCATTAGACCTTGCTGGTCACAAACTGTGCTGTGGTTCTATGGGGCACTTACCATTGGGGTCTTTCCTGAACAGAGTATTCATGACTGTAGCATGGAGTTTCACACTATTCCACTCTTTCACTATTAGTCCAGATGCCTGAAAACGTTCCAGCACTCGATTAACCAATTCCTGCAGCCTGGGGAAATTGAATAAAGAAGCACAGAAACCTTAGTAAACTCCTAAACTCTGATTACAAATTCAACAACATTTATGGAGCATCTGCTCTGAGCCGATTACTGCACAAGGCCCTCAAAAGAAGAGGCTACAGTCCCCACCATCATGAAACGCACAGCTTTGTGTGGATAACAGACCTGGAAACAACTGCAGAACATCATGGTGAGTGTTAAGGGAGTGACCAACTGTATCTGGAGGGGCCAGGTTTTCACAAGGAGGCTTAACCATGGTCTTCAAGGAACATGGAAGTTTATCATCTTGGAAATCTGGTGCAAGCAGCCAGGTTCAACAGAGAGCTGCCTGAAAGAAAGTGCTTTAGTGGTCAATCCAGTCACAGAACCAAAAGCTACCATGACTGATGTGTTTCTGCTGGAATCAAATGAGGTCTGCCACAACTCGAATAAGACATTTGCTCACTGGGAAGGAGCATGCACTGTGAAGATCCTGGCAGCCCTGGCCACTACATCGGTGTTCAAAGAGGCAGAAGTGTGGTACCAATGAAGACAACTACAGGAAAATCCACAGGCACCATGACTGATGCTCCAAAGAGACTCCAGCTGGCTCTAAGCACTAGGGCTCTGTAGTGGATGAGTTCTGTCTTGATGATGGCTGTTCATTCCAATACCTCCACCAGAAACAATTCTTGCACAAGAATTTTTCCCTTTGTTCAGGTGTTCTGATCAGCAGCTTAAAGAACTCCCTTTAACACTTCTTATAAGGCTGGTCTAGTGGTAATGAACTCCTTCATTTTTTGTTTGTCTGAAAAACTCTTTTATCTCCCCTTCAATTCTGAAGAATTTTGCCAGTTGTGCCACTGAGAAGGAGTCATTATTCCAGCAAGGGTGTGGTGGAGCAGATCTGGGTTGGAGTATTCAGAAAACAGCCATCTTATGTGACCACCCACTTATCTGATGGTGAAGTTCAGCCTGTGGCTTTTACATATTGTGCCTGAACGTCCACCCTGGGCCTGGTGAAGTTCTCTCTGAACACAGGTACTGACAGGGAGGTCTGCATCAAATGACAGAACAGCACACCTGGCAATGAGCACAGAGAGCACTGTGTTCCTTTCAACTTTTCCTTTTTTTTTTTGAGATTTGTACTGCACTCTGACTTTTCTGGCTCAAAATCTTTCATTCATCACCAGTGTACTAATGAACAACAGATTTCACATTTTTTAGCTTTTACATTTTAGGTGTACATACTAGTCATGCTCTTTGTATCACACACCACCTTTTTTCCCACATGCAAGTAGCCCTGAGACATTTGGGGGGTTTGTGAATCTTCCACTGCTTCTTGGGCCACGTGTGTGTGCTCACTCGTGTCCAATTCTTTGCGACCCCACAGACTGTAGGCTACCAGGTTCCTCTGTCCATGGGATTTCCCAGGCAAGAATACCGGAGTGGGTTGCCATTTCTTTCTCTAGGGGATCTTCCAGACCCAAAGACTGAACCTGAGTCTCTTGTGTCTCCTGCATTGGCAGGGGAATTCTTTACCACTGTGCCATCTGGGATGCCCATGGCCTGTAGTAAAACACTGTGGCCCAGTGAGTGGCTTCTCTTTGAGCAGGCTGGATGGGTCTGTTTTATGTGAGATGTGGGTCAAGCTCACCTTGTATGGTCCATTTGTGGGAGTTTTCCTGAGGCCATGGGGCAGAATCTCTGGTTGCAGCAGCTGAGTTGCTCAATGCCTATATCCACAAGTTCAGCAGCCTCTGGTACCCCTATCCCTCAGTTATAGAATGTGGGCAAAACAACCATTTTCTGCTTGCACTCACAAGCTGAAGCAAGAGGGGGTTATCCTCCAGTAGAGATTAACTCAGAAGCACAAAGGATTCTTTTCCCTTTCATGTTTTTCAGGCTCCAAAATTCCAAATTAATATTTTTATAATTCTAAATTCTTTATCTTAATTGTTTTTATTAAATGCTGTCTACTAACCAAAAATATTTAAACATGAGTAAGCCACCTGATACAAAGAGCTGACTCATTAGGAAAGACCCTGATGCTGGGAAAGATTGAAGGCAGGAGGAGAAGGGGATGACAGAGGATCAGATGGTTGAACGGCATTACCAACTCAATGCACATGAGTATGAGCAAGCTCTGGGAGATGGGGAAGGACAGGGGAGCCTGGCGTGCTGCAGTCGATGGGGTCGCAAAGAGTCGGATATGACTGAGCGACTGAACAACAACAACAAGCTATAATTAAGAATAATAAAATAAATATCCATACCCTCACCACTGACCTCCAGAAACACAACACAGGGCTGGGAAGAGGGTGAGGTAAGTGAGACACTTGCCTGAGGCACAAAATTTAAGGATGTGCCAAAAAATGCAGTAATCACAAGAACTAATTTTTTTAATAAAAGAGATAAATAAGGTTTTAATACAATATTTTTAAAACTCAAAATTAATGCAAAAAAACTGATGAACAAAATACCACATTTCTGAATGAAGGCAGGATCAGTATTATTGAGTTTTCCTTTTGCCTCAGTACAGTTTGACATAGGACATACCAGAACCCAAGGATACTTCCTGCTCTGAAGACCCCGTGACTCCCTGCCGCCTGCCACAGCATTTGCAGGGGCGGCCTCACATCCTCATACTCCTCAACATGCACATTTTCCTACCAGGCTTCCTCCACTGAGCAGCTTGCCAACTGTCGCCTCTGTACCTTCTGTTACCTGGGCCCCACACTCCCACTTCCCCTTCCCTCCATCTATACAGATTTTATTATCCTTCCAAGCCCAATTAAAATCCCACTTTTCCACGAAGTCTAAGTACCTAACACAACCACCCCTCGGTATCCATGAGCAAAGAGTTTGCTCTTCTCTGAAATGCTACATCACTAAGTAGGCTCTACTTAACCTTCCCAAGGATAGTCCCTTAATGTTTCACGTTTGTCTGTCTTGTTCCCCCACTGGAGTGTCTGCTCCTCAACAGCATATCTGTCTTGTATCTTCCAGAGCGCCACTGTACTACACTTTCTGTAACTACTTGCAATGATTGGTTAACTCACGCATTTGACTGATTAAAAACTGAGAACTGATGGGACAGGGTGCTCGGGGCTGGTGCACTGGGATGACCCAGAGGGATGGGATGGGGAGGGAGGTGGGAGGGGGGTTCAAGATGGGGAACACGTGTACACCCGTGGCTGATTCATGTCAATGTATGGCAAAACCACTACAATATGGTAAAGTAATTAGCCTCCAATGAAAATGAATAAATTTATTTTAAAAAAAAAGAATATATTGTACAAGATGGGGAATTTAACCAATATTTTATAATAACTATAAATGGAGTATAAAATTGTGACTCACTATGTTAGTACACCTGTAACTTACACAGTATTGTATATCAACTATTTGCCAATTAAAGATTTTAAATTAAAAAAAACCTGAGAACTGAATGTTAAAAAATAAAATAAATATGGTCTTGAAGGATCATTAAAGATTTGCAGATGAAACCACGGAAGGAAGGACACATCAAGCAGGAGAAATAGCGTGCAAAGATGCCAAGGCATGCAAGACCACAGCTTACCTTGAAAACTACCAATTCCTTAATATAACTGTAACAAGTGAGAGAAAAAGGACAGTAGAGATGAACTGGATGTAAGCAATTGGTCGGAGAATGGGAAGCCAGGGAAATTTTTTTAAAAGGGAATGATATTGTCAGATGTCCATTCATGAATCTCACACTGTGGAAGACTGGAAAATGCTTCAGAAGGGAAGGGACCAGAGGTACTGAGGTCAGCTAGGTATTGCTAGGTAATACCTAGGTAATAGCTAGGTAATAGCTAATGGTATTAATAATAGAAATAATAACAAACATGATGTGTCAGGCACTATTCTAAGCACTTTGTATCTCTTAAATCATTTAATCTTCATGATAAATTATCTCTATCTTACCAATGAGGAAACTGAGGCACAGAGAAGTTATAAAATTTGAACACAGTCACACAACTAATGCGTGACATATCCAAAATGAGAATCCACGCAGTCTGGCTTCAGAGGACCACACTATAAAGGAGAAAGGAACAAACATCTAAACTATGGCAGGGACAGGGAGAAGAGAAACAAGGTTATGTATTAATACTCAAAAGAGCTTGTGAGAGAGAAGCTGGGACCCGCAGACACGACAGTCTTATAGGAGAGGAAGCAGCCGAGAGTCACTCTCAAGAGCACACCTTAAATGAATGACCAGGTGGGTCACTGACCAAGGTGGGAAGTGGTGGAGAGGGTTAACAGTGTGTATACTTCTGCATGTGTGGCACTGGGTATCTAGTGGGACACGTCCAGCAGAGAGATGGAAATAACAAGCCTGAGGCTCAAATCTGGGCCACAGACAGACTTGGGAGTCATCAGTGCAAAAACAGTAGTTAAAAGTGTGGGAAAGATGCAACCACAAGGTGAGGAGGAGTCAGAGCAAGAAGAGAGCTAAGAACAGAGACCTTATGGGATACTCCTATGTAAAGGGCCGAAAGGAACCAGCAAGGACAATCAATAAGGATGATCGGAAAATTACTAGAGCTAATCAGTGAATTTAGCAAAGTTGCAGGATACAAAATCAATACCCAGAAATCACTTGCATTTCTATATACTAACAGTGAAAAACCAGAAAGAGAAATTAAGGAATCAATCCTATTCACCTTTGCAACAAAAACAATTAAATATCTAGGAATAAACTCACCTAAGGAGACAAAAGAATTCTACACAGAAAATTATAAGATACTGATGAAAGAAATCAAAGACAACATAAACAAATGGAGAGATATTCCATGTTACTGGGTAGGAAGAATCAATACTGTGAAAATGACTATACTACCAAATGCAATCTACAGATTCAGTGTGATCCCTAGCAAATTACCAATGGCATTTTTCACAGAACTAGAACAAAAAATTTCACAATTCATATGGAAACACTAAAGACCCCAAATAGCCAAAGCAGTCCTGAGAAAGAAGAATGGAGCTGGAGGAATCAACCTTCCTGACTTCAGATTATACTACAAAGCTACAGTCATCAAGACAGTATGGTACTGGCACAAAAACAGAAATATATAGACCAATGGAACAAGACAGAAAGCCCAGAAATAAACCCATGTACCTATGGGTACCTATTTTTGACAAAGTAGGCAAAAATATACAATGGGGCAAAGACACTCTCTTCAATAAATGGTGCTGGGAAAACAGGACAGCTGCATGTAAAAGAATGAAATTGGAACACTTCCTAACACCATACACAAAGATAAACACAAAATGGATTAAAGACCTAAATGTAAGACCAGAAACTATAAAATTCTTAGAGGAAAACAGGCAGAACACTTGATGACATAAATCAAAGCAAGATCCTCTATGACCCACCTCCTAGAGTAATGGAAATAAAAACAAAAGTAAACAATTAGGACCTGATTAAACTTAAAAGCTTTTGCACAGCAAAGGAAACCATAAGCAAGGTGAAAAGACAACCCTCAGACTGGGAGAAAATAATAGCAAATGAAACAACTGACAAAGGATTAACTTCCAAAATATACAAGCAGCTCATACAACTCAATACAAGGAAAACAAACAATCTAATCAAAAAGGGGGAAAAAGACCTAAACAGACATTTCTTCAAAGAAGACATGCAGATGGCGAACAAACACGTGGAAAGATGCTCAACATTGCTCATTATTAGAGAAATGCAAATCAAAACTACAATGAGATATCACCTCACACCAGTCTGAATGGCCATCATCAAAAAGTCTACAAAAAATAAATGCTGGAGAGGGTGTGGTGAAAAGGGAACACTCTTGCAGTGTTGGTAGGAATTTAAATTGATACACCCACTATGGAAAACGGTACAGAGATTCCTTAAAAAACTAGGAATAAAGCCACCACATGACCCAGGAATCGCACTCCTAAGCATGTACCCTGAGGAAACCAAAACTGAAAAAGACACATGTATCCCATTGTTCAGTGAAGCACTATTTACATTAGCTAGAACATGGAAGCAACCTAGATGTCCATCAACAGATGAATGGATAAAGAAGTTGTGGTACATATACACAATGCAATATTACTTAGCCATAAAAAGGAACACATGTGAGTCAGTTCTAATGAGGTAGATGAACCTAGAGCCTATTATACAGAGTGAAGTGAGTCAGAAAGAGAACAATAAATATCATATTCTAACGCATATATACGAAGTCTAGAAAAACAGTACTGAAGAATTTGCAGGGCAGCAGTGGAGAAACAGACATGGAGAACAGACTTAGGGACATGGGGAGAAGGGGGAGAGGGTGAGATGTGTGGAAAGAGTAACAAGGAAACTTACTTTACCATATGTAAAACAGATAGCCAAGGGGAATTTGCTGTATGGCTCAGGAAACTCAAACAGGGGCTCTGTATCACCCCAGAGGGGTGGGATGAGAAGGGACACGGGAGTGAGGTTCAAAAAGGAGGGGGTATATGTATCCCTATGGCTGATTCATGTTGAGGTTTGACAGAAAACAACAAAATTCTGTAAAGCAATTATCCTTCAATTAAAAAAATAAATAAATTTAAATTAAAAAATAAGGATGAGGAACAAGAAAAGGAAAACTTCAGAAAGGCTGAAAGGAGAATTACAAAAGGTGGGTGGGGGGAGGGAGGAATACTCACTATAGTACAATGCTATAGAAAAGTAAAGTAAGAAAAGGAGCAAAAGATGCCTACTTATTTCTTAAAATCGTAACATTATTTGCTAGAGTAGTTTCACTGGCATATTGGCAATAGAAGCCTTACTAAGGGAGAGGCCAGAGAGATAGGGAAGGGATATGGGCACATAAACTCAAGAAACTTACAAGGAAGGGAAAAAACTAGTTGCCTTGGTAACTAGATACAGAATCAAGGGCATGTTGTTTGCGTTTGTTTTCAATGAGGAGAAAGAGCTGAAAATGCTTACTGACAATAAGAAAACTATCCAGCAGAGATGGAAGATGAAACTTTAAGCAAGAGAGGGGATTGACAGAACAAGATCTCAAATGAGACAGGAAGGGCTGGTGTGTCATAGGTGATGGGAACACAGAGATGAGTGGAACAAGTCCCTGACCTTGAGTGGCTTACATTCTGGTGGAAGGAGACAAATAATAAATAAACATGTACATGACATCAGGTGGTGCTAAGCACCATGAAGAAAACAAAATGGGAGAGAGAGAGGAGAAAGGGTCCGATGGTGAGTGTACTATTTTAGACACGGTGATCAGGGATGGCTTCCCTGATAAAGTGACACTTGAGCACAGACCTAAGGGAACAGCATTTCAGAGAAAGGAACAGCAGATACAGTCATCTGAGGCAGCATGGCATGACAGAGGAACAGTAAGAAGTCAGTGTGGAGACTGAAGCTGTGAGGAGAAATGATGAGGCGGGAGGACCAGTCACGGGGGCTTCCATAAGGCTCTTAGGCCTCTGTAAGGACTTGTCTTTTATTCCAGGTGAGGTAATGAGATTTTGGAGAGTTTTCAGACATAATCTGACTGGTATTTAAAAGGAAACCTCTCACGGCCCTGTGGAGGACAGACAGCAGTGGGCAAGGATGGAAGGCAGTCCAGAGGCTGTCACAGCCCAGGGGGCAGGCGTGGCGCCAGTGCAGGTGGTGAGGAGCACGGTGGCTTTTCTAATACACTGCAGTCAGGAGTTGAAGATAATGATTCTAAAAGAATCTTTGTCCTGAACAACTGAAAGAGTGTATATCAAAGAATAAATCATACTCCTGGATCATGAGAAATTCTATGGAGAGAGAAGGGCAGCGATGAAACAGAGACAGGCAGAAGCCGGCTGTGAAGGGTCCTGTGTTGTCAGGCAGGGTTGCTGCAGTCTTGGCAGGCCTAGGAAAGCCAGGTGAGGCTGTAAGAAGCAAGATACACGAGGGGAAAACTAAAGGCATGGAAGCCAGTTAAAACATGCTGTGCTTCCTTGCACAGCTGTCTTAATCTTTTTCTGATTACAAAAATAATACGCTTGTTATAAAAAACAATGGAAAGTGCAGAAAAGGAGAAAAAGAAAAAAAACTTGACCATCCACAGATAAAACACTTACTTGGGGGTTAGATAATTTTTAAGTCTTTTGCTACAGACATATATCAATTTTAAAAAGACAAAACAGTTTTCTGTAACCTGCTTAATTATTTTAACATACCCTGAATATTTCCCCATGATATAAAATATTTTTCTCAAGTATTTAAACCAGTATTTTAACCAAAAGGGTTAACCAATAATACATTGACAAGGATAGAGAAAGAGGACTGATTGAAGAAAATGACTTTGTTCCCACATTCCTAAAGGGAAAATAAAATATATTCACAATGCACATAATCTGATTTTGCAGTTAATTGATTTAATTAACTGTGCATGTGGCTCTCCAAGCCAAGACCTACATTATCGTGTCTAAAGTTTGTGATTAACTAACACTTCATAAACTTTAAAATATTTTAAAATATTGCAACATAACAGGTCTAAACATAATCAAGCACTGCAAAATGCCCCTCAATTTCAAATCACAACAGAATGATGCCTCCCTGTTCCCTCTTGTCTATTAAAGAAGTGGATAGGGAGCTCAGATGGAGAGAAACAGTGAGCATGTTAATACTAGAGGAAGGAAATTAAATTGATCAAATCAAAGAGTCCAGTTTCCAGCTTTGTCTTTCTGGAAAATTAAGACTCCTGCCGAACTTACAGACTCAGAACTTTGAAGAGACTAAAGTCCTTTAAAATGTTCTACTGTAACCTGCTCATTTTAGACAAGAGGAAATGAAGCAGACAGGTTGAAGTGCTCAGTCATGACAGAGAGAAAGGGACCCCAAGACTCCTGGCAGCCAGTGTTGCTCTGCTCTCAATTAACTGTGCACTCCATGAAGCTGGCTCTTTATCTTATTCACTGCCTTATCCTGGCACCCAAGGATTAACTGGCACGCAAGTTGATGCCTCACTGACAAATCATCAGTGCTCGATGAATAGCTGTTGTAGGTATGTATGCATGAATTCATAGATGACAAATCTTTGGAGATCTATTAAAAGAACTTAAAGGTGCTTAGAAACAAACACTAAATTTCAGGCAGCTGTCGCGATACTACATTTGCCAGTATGTCAGTATATTTCTAACAGTATAGTCTTTCAATTCCTACTTCATCGATCCTTTCCTGGTTGACTGAGAAAGAGTCACAAAGCTTCTCTATGCCTTTGCATTCTCTTAAGTGAATTAAAAATAACATAGGATTGCTATGAGAAAAGTAACAAACTATTTTTAAGCAGCTTTATCATTTTGACAGAACTGTGTGTTTGAAAACAGAAGCCAGTTATTAATGTCTTGAATCTGAGCTCTTAGTTTAAAGGCTTATCAGCACTCAAACATTCCAGAGGCTTTGAGTTGTACAGCAGAATGATCATTGACTCCCTAGAAAGTGCAAATTCCAGGCTTTTGTTTGCCACCCACCCCCACCCCCCAATTTAACTCAGTTCTATCCAATTAACATTTCCTGAGTGCTCACTGTATACAGGCATTATGCCAGTCACTAAAAGAATTAAAACCTAAGGAAACACAGTTCCTGTCATTAAGGAGCACACAATCTATTAAAACAACTATAAAGAGGACATTGGTAATGACACAAACAATACAAGGTGCTTTGGTAATTTAAAGGTGGAAGACAGCACTGTTAGGTTGAGACCAGAAAAGGCTACCAAGAGGATGGGGTGAGAAGAGGAAGTTAATCAGACTCACTTCATCTTTGAAAATCAGCTGAATAAGTAAATCACTTAAACAAACATTCACTGAACATCAACTATAAGCCATGAATTATAAAAGCTAGTGAATATATCATGCTGAAATAAGACACTCCCTGCCCCCAAGAATCTTAAAGACTACTTGAGCAAAAAGAAGGAAGGATAGCAAGAAGGAAAGATATAGCATTTGGACAAAAAGAGATGAGTAACACAGAAATTTTAGTCATAAGAAATGACATTAAGAATGATACAAAGGATCATCAACAAGCAGTGAAGCTGGCTAGGGCTTGGGGCAAGTGCAAGATAGTAGAAGATCAAGTTGAAATATTAAGTTGGTTTCATCCTGCAAGATCCTGACTACTAGACTGAAGAATATGAACTAATTCAAAGAATGATGTAATATGATGGGATATTTTTAAGTAATAGTAAGTCCTACTGTATATAGGTTAAAGCTTAGAAAGGCTGATGTAGTAGTAGAACCTATACACAGTGACATAAAAGTAATGTCTAGGTAATGTTTCTTGAAAAGAACTACAGAATAATATGAATAATGTGGTCCAGTTTGTATAAAACAATATGCACAGTGACTCTCAGCAGTATCTGCCCTGCTTACAATCTATCGCAGAAGAATACAGGGAAAGTCAGGGCAGGGGGAAAGGGAGCCATTTAATTTTCACTTTACCAATCTGGGAGGCTTTAGCTTTTTGAGAGAAAATAATGTGAAAGGAAGATGGCAAACTGGAAGACAGTACAGCGATGCTGGGCTGCACAGCTGTAGAATTTAACTACACTTTTCTTATTTTCACCAAACTTCTCAAAAGAGTGGTCTGTCTCCAATTATTCTTAATCTCCCTTTTCTGCCCCATGAGCACAGGCTTTATAGTCAAACACATTTGGGCCAAACCATAATTCTACCACTTACATGCACATACCGATTACTACTGACCTCGGTATGATGAAGTATACCAAGTATATCTGAGCAAGTGTAACACTTGCCTGCTTTACCAACAATTAAAAAAAAAAAAAAAAAAAACTTACTGATAAGCTAAAAGAAAAAAAATTACTATCAAAAAATAGCCACTGATAAGATGTTTATATATTCAGACTGACTAGTTTATTTCTCTCCTGCTCGCTCTTTCCACTTTTGAAGGGGGACAAGTAAACGTATACTTACAAATTGCTTTATAATCACAGAAACGCTATAATGATTAAGACAAACCCTCTGCCCTCCAAGAATTGTAGATTCTACTTGAGGAAAAAGAAGGATAGCAATAAGGAAAGACAGCACTTAGACACAAGAAGTTCTTATTTCAGTTTTGTTTTTTAAAAGACTTTTTTTTTTAATGAGTAAATAATTCCAGGTTGACAGCTATTTTCTCTAGAAAACAACCCACTGTCTTCTGGCTTCCACTGTTAATACTGAGAAGTCTGCAGTCCTGATAAAAGTCAACCCTCTATGGATGACATCTTTTAAACTTTTCTGTCTTCAGTGCTCTTCATTGCCATTGTGATTTATCTTGATATGGATTTCTTTTTATTTATTGTGTACATTTATTCTTTTTTATCTCTTATCTTTGCTACTGCCTCAATCCAAGCCCCTTTAATGTCTTCATATGGACATCTCATGTGACCTTATCGTTCCCTCATTATGCTTCATCCACACCTGGAATTTGCTGGAGTTTTTCCTGTCACAGGGCTTCTGCTCCACATTTTCTTTTGCCTAGAACTTCCCACCATTCCTTTGCCTGCAAACTCTCACTCTTTTAGACCTCAATTCAGTATCAATTCCTCAAAGAGGCTTTCCTTAATCTTGCCCTCCCGCAGTCTAAATTGTCACATTTTCTGTCTTTAAAAGAGCACTACTTTCCCCGTTTCACCTTTGTCACACTTTCCAATGATATATTTATGTGTTATTTATTAACACCTGTTTTCTCCATTAGTCTGTAAACTACAAAGCGGGAAATGACTATGTCTGGCTTTACTCACCACTCTATATTCACAGCCTAGCACAGTGCTTGGCACAGAGCAGGCATTTAATAAAATTTTATTGAGTACACAAATGACCAAAGATCAATGTTCCTTTCACATGGTGTATAACACCACCTCTGGATCTGTTCTTGGTATTTATTCCCTTTTCCTAACATGCTATTCCCTCAGCTGGCAAATTCCTCATTCAGTAAAGAAATCTCCTTTCTGAAGCCTTCCTTTACAAAATCTGCACACACATAGGCATAGTTTTGCTGCTCATCCATGCACCTCTAGAATCTCAGTAATAGTCTGCACCCTAGCATATTCTAGTTGCTGATATCTGCCTCATCCATAAGAAAGAATCCCTAGGGTCTACTGCACCTCATATTCTGGGCACTTGAAAAATGCCTGAAGGAAAAGGGAACTGGAAATGCCCTGCAAGATGGAATAACTGATGGGGTCAGGTCTTTGCGGAGATAAGAAGGAATGGGTTCCCAGAGTAAGTAAAGGGTTAGCCTCATGAGAGATAATGCATGCCATTCTTCAGAATGAGGGTGAAACTGAATGGGGTGTGTGATGAAAACAGGAAGACTGTGAGGGAAAAAAGAAGGAAGTTGACTTGGCTTCATGTGCTCAGTTTAATGTGAGGAAGATATTCTTCTAGAGGGGCAAGGGTAGAGGCCTGTGAGAGTAAGAGACAGAACAGAATAGCCACTGTATTCACTGCTTAAGTCTTAGCAATAGTTGACTACTAAGCAATGAGTAAAACAGTTGAATGCAAATGCCCTACACAGTCAAGGCTTTACAAAATGTAAGGATCTAACAATAAGTGTGGCTACACTGTCCCAGCTCTGTTTTCAGAGGAAAAATCTGATCCAAGTGGTTCCATTCTTTTGAAGGTCAGGTACTTCATGGTCAAGCATTTTAAGGGAATCTTTGATTTAAAAAATATATGAAACCATATAGAGAAAGCTGAATATTTTTTTTTTATTACAACAAGGCCTCTCCTCCATGACTGCATTGAACAGTGTCTCTTCACATAAAAAAAAACACAAATGAGTGGATGTATCTTCAAAACAGGGCTATGTCTTACTCATTTCTCTATCAATTTACAGTCTTGCAAAACACCTTGCACAAAGGAGGCCTTCAAACAGTTTTAATGTTGAGTTAAATAAGAGGTATATAAAGTCCCTTAAACACTGCAATTTGGGGAGGGGAATCTACAAATCTTTTTGAAATAACACAAATGTGTCTCTTCTTGTGGAAGTGGAATGGGCAAGGAAAAAGAGAAAACAGAGAAGTAAGAGTGATGAAATTGAAGTCACTCAGTCGTGCCCAACTGTTTGCAACCACGTGGACTGTAGCCTACCAGGCTCCTCCATCCATGGGATTTTCCAGGCAAGAACACTGGAGTGGGTTGCCATTTCCTTCTCCAAGAGAGATGAGAATTATTAAAAAAATGTTCTTGGTTGATCCTATTAGTGGATTTAGTCAACATTTCACAGGACTTTTCAACTTACAAGCCCTCATAATAGCAAGTGTGCAAAATCTGTAAGGGTTGGGAAACAATGCACCTCAGATGGGAACTTGAACCCACGGTTTTTAAACAGATCACACACATGGCCTCAGGGCTTTAATGCAGCTCACCTTCTTGATGTCTCATCACAGAAAGAATTCAGTGAGACACAAAGTGATAGGCAAGAAGTGAATTTATTTAGAAAGAAACACACTCCACAGAGCATGAGCCATCTCAGAAAGCAAGAGGGGCCCCAGAATATGGGGCTGTCAGTTTTTACAGGGCTGGGTAATTTCATTAGCTAATGAGTGGTAGGATTATTCCAATAATTTTGGGAAAGTGCAGGGATTTCCAGGAATTGGGTCACCATCCACATGTTGACCTTTTATGGGCGGCCTTCAAACTGGTGGCTCAGAAGGTAAAGAATCCGCCTGCAATGGAGGAGACCCAGGTTGGATCCCTGGGTTGGGAAGATCCCCGAAGAAGGGAACGGCTACACACTATACTCTTCTTGCCTAGAGAATTCCATGGACAGAGGAGCCTGGCGGGCTATAGTCCATGGGGTCACAAAGAGTCGGACACAACTGAACAACCAACACACACTTTGGAACTGTCATGGAGCTGGTGGGTGTGTCACTTAGCTAATGCTAATGTATTACAATGAGGTTACAATAAGGCTCAAGGTCCACTGGAAGTCAAATCTTCTGCCATCTTCTACCTAGTTGGTTATAACCAGCTTTTGTCATGCCCTATGGCTACATCCTTTTTATATGGTTCATGAGGTTCTCACGGCAAGTATACTGGGGTGGTTTGCCATTCCCTCCTCCAGTGGATCACATTTTGCCAGAACTCTCTGCTATGATCCGTCTATCTTGGGTGGCCCTACACAACATGGCTCATAGCTTCATCGAGTTATGCAAGCCCCTTCACTACAACAAGGCAGTGATCCAAGCTGGATGAGTTACAAGCTGGAATCAAGACAGGCAGGAGAAACATCAACAACCTCAGATATGTGGATGATACCACTCTAATGGCAGAGTGAAGAGGAACTAAAGAGCCTCTTGATGAGGGTGAAGGAGGAGAGCTAAGAGCTGGCTTAAACTAAACATTAAAAAAAAAACTAAGATCATGTCATCCAGCCCCATTACTTCATGGCAATTAGAGGAGGAAAAGGTGGGGAAGTCGTGACAAATTTCCTCTTCTTGGGCTCTAAAATCACTGCAGATGGTGACTGAAGCCATGAAATCTGAAGATGTTTGCATCTTGGCAGGAAAGTTATGACAAAGCTAGACAGTGTGTTGAAAAGCAGAGACATTATTCTGTGGGCAAAGATCTGCATAGTCATGACTATGGTATTCCCAATGGTCATGAACAGTTGTGAGAGTTGGACCATAAAAAAGGCAGAACACAAAAGAACTGATGCCTTCTAACTATGGTGCTGGAGAAGACTCCTGAGAGTCTCTTGGACAGGAAAGAGATCAAACCAGTCAATCTTAAGGGAAATCAACCCTGACTACTCACTGGAAGGACTGATGCTGAAGCTGAAACTCCAGTATTTTGGTCATCTGATGCGAACAGCTGACTCATTGGAAAAGTCCCTGATGCTGGCAAAGATTGAGGGCAGAAGGAGAAGAAGGTGTCAGAGGATGAGATGATTGGATGGCATCACTGATGCAATGGACATGAACTTGGGCAAACTTTGGGAGATGGTGAGGGACAGAGGGGCCTGGCATGCTGCAGTCCAAGGGGTCGCAAAGAGTTGGACATGACTGGGGAACAAAGCCTATGTCATTCTTTTAAAGGTTGTGCCCTACCCCCATCCCTCTCACTTCAGTTGGATTTGTGGGAACATAAAGGGTACATTCGCCTCCTAAGACCTTTCCTTTCCATTAATGTAAGGACAAATTATGTCTGAGCACTGTCTTCAAAAGACCTCTAGCTTCTATAGCTCTTATTTTCCTTCGCATTTCAAAAAGCAATTCTTTTCTATACCTGAAAGTCGACATCACTTTGCCAACAAAGGTCCATATAGTCAAAGCTATGGTTTTTCCAGTAGTCATGTACGAATGTGAGAGCTGGACTATAAAGAAGGCTGAGTGCCAAAGAACTGATGCTTTTGAACTGTGGTGTTGGACAAGACTCTTGAGAGTCCCATGGACAGCAAGGAGAGCAAGGCAGCAACTCTGAATATTCATTGGAAGGACTGATGCTGAAGCTGAAGCTCCAATACTTTGGCTACCTGATGCCAAGAGCTGACTCACTGGGAAAGACTCTGATCCTAGGAAAGACTGAGGGCAGGAAGAGAAGAGGGTGACAAAGGATGAGATGGTTGAATGACACCCCTTACTCAATGGACATGAGTTTGAGCAAACTCTGGGAGATAATGAAGGACAGGAAAGCCTGGTGTGCTGCAGTCCATGGGGTCGCAAAGAGTCGAACACGACTTAGTGACTGAAGAACAACAAAATACCTGAAAGACCTTCTACAGAACTAAGGATCTAACCATTAAACATATTCAATGGAAACACTCAAAGTAATGATTTCATCACCCTTACTTAATGACCACCCTCTCCTCCCTGGGAGCCACCTCAAATAGGGTAAACCAAAACTGTGCAGTCTATGATATATGTATGTTAAAACAGACTTGAAGCCCTAGATGAGGAAAAATTCACTATTTTATTTAATGAAACACTGTAATCTATGTAAATTTTCCATATAGTTTCATGTTAACTGCCTAACTATAGGCTATCACAGATTTTAGTTTTACAACAGTAAGGTATTGACGAAAATTAAGACTTGTAACAGAGAATAAGGAAATGACAGAGGTTGGGCTGAGTCACAGTGATGTTCTATAAAATTACAAGGTTTATCAAGGAAATAAAAAACATGACTTTTAAACATTTTAAAAAATGAGTCAGCCCCAAAGAATCGAAAACAGCTCTATTCACAATAGCCAAAAGGTGGAAACGACCCAAATGCCCATGAACTGATGAATAAACAAAATGTGGTATCCTTTCATACAATGGAATATTATTTAGCCATAAAAAGGAGTAAGTACTGATACATGCAATAATATGGATGAATATTAAAAACATATACAGAATGAAAGAAGCCAGACACAAAAGGCCACATACTGTATGGTTCATTTATAGGAAATATACAGAATAGGCAAGTCCATAGAGTCACTAGACTAGTGGCTGCCAGGGGCTAGGGCTGGGAAGAGGGAAGTATGGGGGAAAGGAGAAACAGAGGGTGACCGCTTAATGGGTCTAGGATTTCATTTTGGGGTGATAAAAATGTTCTACAACTAGACAGTGGTGATGGTTGCACAATGCTGTTAATGTACTTGATGCCACTCAATTATACCCTTTAAAACAGTTAAAATGATGAATTTTATTATATGAACTTTACCACCTTCCAAAGAAATGTAGGTCACAATTTTCTATTTTAGGAACAAGAATTGAAACACAGTTTATTCTACTCACCCGAGCAAATATACACTAAAAATCGCAGGAATTCAGAGCAAAGTTTTGCTATCTATGTGTTCCTTAGCCAAGTTATTTAAGCTCTCTGAACCTCCCTGATCTATAAAATGGGCATAATAAAAGTATTTATTTTATATAAATGTTATGAAGATAAAATAGAGATAAAACAATCTAAGCACAAAGTCAGGCCCATTAAAATTAAATTGATCAATAAAACGATCAATTTTTTTGAATCTCAGCCCTTGAGTAGGTGTCTTTTCAATATTCTGTGTGATGAAATTAGCAGGATATTTAAATCACTTGGACTGTATATACTAGATGGCTGTCTGTAGGAAAGGCATTTGCAAGCTTGTTAGGTTTATAGCTCAACTACCTCTTTGTCCATGGAACACCATTTTTGCTTCAAAGAACAACTGACAGACAAATTATGGTTATTCAGACTTGGCTTTTTGGCAGACATTTTCTCAAAAAAGAACTTCATGGAAAACAATTACCAGTATTTTTTTTTCCAATAACAAAATTCAAGCTTTCAAATGAAAACAAGAATTTTGGAAAACATGTATCTGCTACCATGAGCTTGACAGCTTCCCATACTTAAAGATTTTGATGAAATTAGTAGTGATATTAATGTACTTTTTTCTCCAGTTTTCCTAAGATATAATTGACATTCATCACACGCAAAAAACTGATTCTGTACCCTTTTTTTTCTTTCATTAACTCAAAATTCACTTTCATTGGAACTGAAAGAGGGAGACAACTGAGATTATTAATCCAAATTGAGATAAGCAAAACTTTACAAAAGACCCTCCAGGAAAGCAATTTGGAGGCCTATCCAGAGACACAGATTTTCTCTAGAGGATTTTCTGTTCAGTGTGAGCTCTGTTTTATTCTGTCCCAGTGAAAAAGCCACACAAAAACAAACTGCCGATTTAAGATGGGCTCCTCTGCTCACCAAAGGCCTTGCATAGGCTAATGAATAGCACTAACACTGAAAATGGCTTTGGAAGCCTAGGCTAGCCTCAGAAATAGCATGGGTTGCAGACTAAGAATCTCTAATAGGGATTAAGGTGTGGTAATAACAAAAATTAAAAGCAGCAACCATTTTTAATGTATGATGTTAGCATGTGCCAAGCACTGATCTAGGAATTTTATATTAATTCAATCTTAATATTCCTATGTAATTTGTGTTACAGCCCTGTTTTGCCCTTTTATTCATTAGATCTGCATGTCACTTTTGAAACCGCCATTCTTCTGCTTCCTATTATCCTAGAAAACATGAATGAAGCACTGAGTTCCATAAAAACTAGATTGCTACTATCAATATCCACCATCCGAGTAATTCAATAATTACCAAACTAAAAGTCTGATACTTATTCCTACAACAAATTCCTCTTGCAAAATATTAACTTACTATTTCAGAATTAGAAATACAATACACTCCTTACAATAATAAGATCTCAAAGAAAAGCAATCAAAACTACCTGAACTTCCAGGAATGCTATGAGGTCCCTCTTGATTAAAACAAAGGAATATTTCAGAAACATACCTGTTGGAGCCATCTTTCATATGGACTTTGGCATAAAGAACATCCACCATGCCAGGATCATCATTCATGTATTCTATCCCTGCCATCTCTACTTCCAGGGGTTTGCCCCCTGAAATGTCACTGCAAAGGAAAAAACATTAGATTTTCATAATTTTTTAAACTAAGAGGGCTATTATATTTTGAAATATGGTAAATATACAGAATCAAATATTACAAAAATGAAGTTGTTGGGTTTTTTAAATTTAACTAACATGATTTAACTGTCCAACTTCAAACTGGTACATGTTTAATGAACACAGACTAGAACCACAAGTATTGCCAAAGTCACACCATATCTATAACAACACCAGTTTATTATTAATAGCATATTTAAGAAATGTCTAATGAAAGGCCAAGTTCCGACAGTTCCGACTGGCAAAGACATTTATGGCACTGCCCACCTCTCCAGCTGTTAGGGAAATTAAAATGGAGGTAGTCTTGTGCAGGCTTCAGAAGTAAGGGAGAGGCTTCCAACGAACTTCTGACTTTGTCTGGGCCCTGCTTGGACTATGTGCCTGCTTGTGAACACAGCAGTCGTTACCAGTAAGTCAAGTGGCACTTTAGATAAGAAAGAGAGTGGATCTTGGAATTTTTTAAGCCCCTGGAGGCCTGGCTAACCCCACTGGAGTCTAATGAAATTTGATGACTCACAAGATGAAACAATCAGCATCGTAAAAGTAAAACCACAGCTGCATTTTTGCACACAAACTGATGATGATACCAGTTTGTGGCCTGGGATTATAAATGGGAGCCCCCTAAACTGCAATTCAAACTCTTGCCCACAGAGTAGATGAATGGCCCAGGGCCCTTTTCCAATTGAGACTCCAGATTGCTGTTAATGAGGTACTTCCAAGAAGGGTTCAAGTCTGGGTGTAGGTGTCAGCTCAATTTGGTGATGTATACTCTGCAACTGCTCTCTATTGTTTCTATTTCTTTTTCCCCCAATGACTGTATATTGAAATTAAGTTAAATAATCTTCTATTAGAAACTGAAATTGTTTATTTGTGTGTAATGAGTGGTTTCTTGTTAATGAATCCTTCAAATCTAAAACAAAGCAAAACATTCAGCAAAACACCAGTTTTTACCTCATTATTTCTACAAGTTGCAAACAGTATTTTATTCATGTAACAACAGTGAAGGTCCAAATTGGTATCACAACTTTAAGAGCAATTTGGCAATATTTATAAAAAGTCTCCAAGAATAGAAACCCTTTGCCCAAGCAATTCAATTCCTTGCCCAAATAATCATAAATTCAGGCACATATTCAACCACAGCCAATAAAGAAAGTTCTTTCAGAAGAATTCCAACTGATAATGTAGAATAAAAATAGAATCAGAATATCACCATTTTTCAACCCCTGATGAAATATTTAATCAGTTTCATTATTTGTACAAAGGATGGAAAGTGGAAATGTTAGTCACTCAATCATGTCCGACTCTTTGCGACCCCATGGACTGTAGCCCTCCAGACTCCTCTGTCCATGGGATTTTCCAGTCAAGAATACTGGAATGGGTTGCCATTCCCTTCTCCAGGGTATCTTCCCAAGCCAGGGATCGAACTCAAATCTCCTGCATTGCAAGCAGATTCTTTATCATCTGAGCTACTAGGGAAGCCACCAAGGATGGGGATAAGAAAAATTAAACATATACATTATATACATACACACACACACACACACACACATATATATGCTTATACATATGTAAAATCTCTGAACTGATATAATACAAAGAAACTGCTAAAATCTGTTGCCTTTAGAAATCAGGGTGCTTGGTGGGATAGCAGTGGGAAGGAAACTCTTCACCACAAATCCTTTGTACTTAAAATTTTTTGAACCATGTAAATGTATTATTCATTAAAAAGTTAAAATAAAAAAATACATGCAAAAGAAGCCAAATACAAGAAGTGTATATACTGCACATACATGAAAAAGAAGCCACACATAAAAGCATATATGCTTAATGATTCTATTTATATGATATTAAAGAACAAGCACATTTAATCTATGATAATAGAAATCAGAATAGCAGTTACTTCTGGAAGAAGTGAATATACTGGAAAAGAGCATGAAGGAACTTCCTAGGGTGATGGCAATGTTCCACATGGTGATTTGGGTGAGGCTACATAGGTGTACACATTTATTAAAATTCATCAACTACACTTAAGATCCATGTATTTTACTGTAAGTAAATTACACCGTAAAGAAAAAATACATATATGAATACAAAAAAGTATGGGCACATATGCTCCAAAGTGCTGATGGTAATTATCTTTAGGTAATAATACAAGGAACATCTTGTTTATCCGAAATTTTTGGCTTTTATAAGGCTAACATGTATTGCTCTCCTGTTAAATAAAACCCACCATCTTGCTTTCTTTGCAGACCCCTTAAACAGACTTATACTTCAACTAGTCAATAGCTGTGCTAACCTAAAACCCAACTAAAAATCAGCTCACCATACAGCCTTCTCCAAGCTCCATGAGGCCAAGGACTCTATTCATCTTTTCTCCTCCCATATCCCCAGCACCTGGAACAGTGCCCTTATGTAAAATGAGTACTTCATAAATCTCTGATGATGTTCCACTATAAATGGAGGAGATATTCCGGAAAATTTTGTGATTATGGACACATGCCTATATTATCATTGAATAAAATGTGGTACTGGTTCAAAGACAACAGGATGTTAGGATTAATCAAAAGATGCTGCTGCTGCAGCTGCTGAGTCGCTTCAGTCGTGTCTGACTCTGTGCGACCCCACAGACAGCAGCCTACCAGGCTCTGCCATCCCTGGGATTCTCCAGGCAAGAACACTGAAGTGGGTTGCCATTTCCTTCTCCAATGCATGAAAGTGAAAGTGAAGTTCCAAATAAAGAAAAACAAAAAAGTCTTATTGATATTTAATTGAGGCCCAGGGAGATTCTCTAGGAATCCTAATGATAAGACTCCCTTAAAACATTAAGGCCATTATTATTTCACAAGACTAAAATTTTTCTAAGAAACTAAATAACCCAACTATTTCAGACAGACACTTGAATGAAAAACAAAACAGCCTCAATCATAAGTATCTCTATAACCACCTCCAATAAGTGGGATATTCGAAAACACAAGCCAAACTCCGAAATATCACCTGATTGAAGACTTTAGCTTCAATCAGCAATACAGTGTATCTTCATTCCTAGTAATAGCCAAAGAATTCAATATGAAAGACTTCCATTCAATCCATTCAAGTGCAGTCAACAAAACTGCTTTCAGAAAAAAAAAAAAAGTTTAATACTAAGTATACGTTCCTCTACATTTTTTCAGCTCCAACTCTGCATAGTTAGACCACCAGAAAGCACCATACCATTGGTTTAGTTTCCCACTAAAAAATTTGTACCAGGTTATATTTCATGTTACACCCTCAATTTCATGTCACACCCACGTGAACAATGGTTTTTTTATCTTCTGCAAAACTCTCGTTAAAGACACTGCTCATCATCATTCTTGGGTTTTTCATGCTAAGATTTACACAAATTTTTCTTGGACTGAGAGCCAGAAAAGGATTCTCTCCCCTAAAATTGTTATACTTCTTTTTATCAGATAAGAACTTTAATAACTGGCGTGTTCCTCTTTGGAATTTAGTTGAAGTATACTGATGCTTGAAAACAGCACTAAATTTTAATGTTCTAAGCACAATTATCTAAGCACAATTTTCATTATAGGGGACTGGAATGCAAAAGTAGGAAGTCAAGAAACACCTGGCGTAACAGGCAAGTTTGGCCTTGGAGTACAGAATGAAGCAGGGCAAAGGCTAATAGAGTTTTGCCAAGAGAACGCACTGGTAATAGCAAACACCTTATTCCAACAACACAAGAGAAGACTCTACACGTGGACATCACCAGATGATCAACACCGAAATCAGATTGATTTTATTCTTTGCAGCCAAAGATGGAGAAGCTCTATACAGTCAGCAAAAACAAGACCAGGAGCAGACTGTGGCTCAGATCATGAACTGCTTATTGCCAAATTCAGACTTAAATTGAAGAAAGTAGGGAAAACCACTAGACCATTCAGGTATGACCTAGATCAGATCCCTTATGAGTATACAGTGGAAGTGACAAATAGATTTAAGGGACTAGACCTGATAGACAGAATGCCTGATGAACTATGGACAGAGGTTCGTGACATTGTACAGGAGACAGGGATCAAGAAAATCCCCATGGAAAAGAAATGCAAAAAAGCAAAATGGCTGTCTGAGGAGGCCTTACAGATAGCTGGGAAGAGAAGAGAAGCGAAAAGCAAAGGAGAAAAGGAAAGATATTCTCATCTGAATGCAGAGTTCCAAAGAATAGCAAGGAGAGATAAGAAAGCCTTCCTCAGCGATTAGTGCAAACAAATAGAGGAAAACAACAGATTGGGAAAGACTAGAGACCTCTTCAAGAAAATTAGAGATACCAAAGGAACATTTCATGCAAAGATAGGCTCGATAAAGGACAGAAATGGTATGGACCTAACAGAAGCAGAAGATATTAAGAAGAGGTGGCAAGAATACACAGAAGAACTGTACAAAAAAGATCTTCATGACCCAGATAATCACGATGGTGTGATCACTCACCTAGAGCCAGACATCCTGGAATATGAAGTTAAGTGGGCCTTAGAAAGCATCACTACGAACAAAGCTAGTGGAGGTGATGGAATTCCAGTTGAGCTATTTCAAATCCTCAAAGGTGATGCTGTGAAAGTGCTGCACTCAATATGCCAGCAAATTTGGACAACTCAGCAGTGGCCACAGGACTGGAAAAGGTCAGTTTTCGTTCCAATCCCAAAGAAAGGCAATGCCAAAGAATGCTCAAACTACTGCACAATTGCACTCATCTCACATGCTAGTAAAGTAATGCTCAAAATTCTCCAAGCCAGCCTTCAGCAATACGTGAACCGTGAACTTCCAGATGTTCAAGCTGGTTTTAGAAAAGGCAGAGGAACCAGAGATCAAATTGCCAATATCCGCTGGATCATCGAAAAAGCAAGAGAGTTCCAGAAAAACATCTATTTCTGCTTTATTGACTATGCCAAAGCCTTTGACTGTGTGGATCACAATAACTGTGGAAAATTCTGAAAGAGATGGGAATACCAGACCATCTGACCTGTCTCTTGAGAAACCTGTATGCAGGTGAGGAAGCAACAGTTAGAACTGGACATGGAACAACAGACTGGTTCCAAATAGGAAAAGGAGTACGTCAAGGCTGTATATTGTCACCCTGCTTATTTAACTTATATGCAGAGTACATCATGAGAAACGCTGGGCTGGAAGAAACACAAGCTGGAATCAAGATTGCCGGGAGAAATATCAATAACCTCAGATATGCGGATGACACCACCCTTATGGCAGAAAGTGAAGAAGAACTAAAGAGCCTCTTGATGAAGGTGAAGGAGGAGAGTGAAAAAGTTGGCTTAAAGCTCAACATTCAGAAAACTAAGATCATGGCATCTGGTCCCATCACTCCATGGGAAATAGATGGGGAAACAGTGGAAACAGTGTCAGACTTTACTTTTTTGGGCTCCAGAATCACTGCTGATGGTGACTGCAGCCATGAAATTAAAAGACGCTTACTCCTTGGAAGGAAGGTTATGGCCAACCTAGATAGCATGTTTAAAAGCAGAGACATTACTTTGCCAACAAAAGTCCGTCTAGTCAAGGCTATGGTTTTTCCAGTGGTCATGTATGGATGTGAGAGTTGGACGGTGAAGAAAGCTGAGCGCCGCAGAATTGATGCTTTTGAACTGTGGTGTTGGAGAAGACTCTTGAGAGTCCCTTGGACTGCAAGGAGATCCAATC
Organism: Giraffa tippelskirchi; assembly: GCF_054371585.1. NCBI lineage: Eukaryota > Metazoa > Chordata > Mammalia > Artiodactyla > Giraffidae > Giraffa > Giraffa tippelskirchi. Next base: position 64,435,923 of record NC_137276.1, on the reverse strand, counting down.
AATCCATCCTAAAAGAGATCAATCCTGGGTGTTCATTGGAAGGTCTGATGTTGAAGCTGAAGCTCCAATACTTTGGCCACCTCATGCGAAGGGTTGACTCATTGGAAAAGACCCTTATGCTGGGTAGGATTGGGGGCGGGAGGAGAAGGGGACGACAGAGGATGAGATGGTTGGATGGCATCACCGACTCGATGAACATGGGTTTGGGTAGACTCCGGGAGTTGGTGATGGACAGAGAGGCCTGGCGTGCTGCAATTCATGGGGTCGCAGAGAGTTGGACACGACTGAGCGACTGAACTGAACTGAACTGAAGCACAATTATCATCTCACCTCAGTTTCTAGATAGAATTTTCTTCCCATTCCACTTATGATTTCTAATCTGTCTGACTTTAACATTTCTTTTGTATATTCCTCCTCACTCTAAACTACCTCAAACCCTTGGAATTACATGGAGCACCAAAACAAAACACTGGAACAGGATCCAAAGTCTGCCTTATGAGCGGAAATAGAAACTCTTTCAACGTGTCTCTAGGATTTATCAAGAGAGAGAATTCAAGAGCAGTAAAGAAAAATGCTGATAAATCCTCTTTGTCTTGGTGACCAAACTATTCCACCTGGGACACCAGTGAGCATACTTTACAATGGAGACACATCCGAGGCAATAATTAGGAACATTTGTCCATGGGTATTTTTCCTTTTCTTCTCTCCTCATTCTTCTCCCATTTTAACTTATTTGGTTTTACTTCAGGCCTGCTAGGAATACTTAGGTATGAGTTGAGTGATACGGGAGCTGAAGAAGAGCCGCATATTTGTCAGGTTATATACTCAAAACCACTGCACTGTTTGTGTTTCACATCTCACAAAGAAAAGTCACAAGGGACACATTTGAGCATCAGTACTTACTGAACACAGTGAATAATTCATCTGAAATCTACACAGCTACGTGAGCCTTAAGCTTAAGAACTGAAATCAAATTTCTATTTCTGGTCAAGTAACATCCCTTAAACTCAATTATCACCCCCAAATTGGAAACAAATGTTCAACCACCCATTTCTTTAAAATATTTATATATCACCACAGTTTTAATTAAATTCCAATACAGCCACATTTATTTAATACCTCAATTTAAAAACCCATCAAATTAAGCTACAGCATATTATATGAAAGACTGAAGGCAGGAGAAGGGGACAACAGATGATCAGATGGTTAGATGGCATCACAGACTCAATCAACAGGAGTTTCAGCGAGCTCTGGGAGATGGTGAAGGACAGGGAAGTCTGGCGTGCTTCAGTCCATGGGATTGCAAAGAGTAGGACATGACTGAGCGACTGAACAACCACAGATTCATTCCCAATGTTTTCCATTTTTATATTTTAATTTGAAATCTTTACATCATAAAAGGCTCAGGTTAGAAACGCCATTATTTATTGACATTTTTTCTAAGCATACCAAGTACAAAGATTGAGATCAAAGATCCAAAATAGTGAAGAAAAAGAAGGTAGATGATACAATTTACACCAGGGCTTTATTAGAAGTATCTTTTTTTTTTAAAGGAGACTTTTCTTTCTTGTGGGCTTCCCTGGTGGCTCAGACGGTAAAGCATCTGTCTGCAATACAGGAGACCAGGGTTCGATCCCTGGGTCGGGAAGATCCCCTGGAGAAGGAAATGGCAGCCCACTCCAGTCCTCTTGCCTAGAAAATCCCATGGACAGAGGAGCCTGCTAGGCTACAGTCCATGGGGTCACAAAGAGTCGGACATGACTGAGTGACTTCACTTTCACTTTTATTTCTTTTAGGAAAATCACACATATCAAGACAAACAATCAATACTGATGATCATCTCCCTAGCCAATCAGATAAATTAATTTTTCACTATATACTTTTTAAACAAGTTTATGTGGCAGAGAAAGTGAGAGAAGAAGGCAGGAAAGGCTTGCTTTACTTGTTGGTTTCAAATCTTTCCAGCTTTTTGAAAAGAGCATCTTCAAAAAATTTTTGCCTGCACTGCAGATTTTTGGCAGGGTAATGTGTCCTATTTCAAAAGCTTTGCTGAATTTGAAAAACTACAATTACTGTTTTCATCCTGTCATGTCAAAAATTCTTAGTAACTATTAAGGCTGCTCTTCATTCCCTATGCACACCAACCCTGACATGCTTAAAGGGTTCAGATTTGGCATTTAGTCACAAAAGGCACCAACAGACATAAAAGGAAAGAACTCAGCTAAATCCTCACATAGCTCAGGATAAAGCTTCCATGATTAAAATCCTGTGACCTGATTTTCATAAAGTAGAAAAACAAATACTTCTTTAAACAAATATTTTATCTGCCTTTAATTTTTTTCTTAGAAGGATTATCCTAATGGCAGCCAAAAAATGCAGCTGCTTCCAGTTCTATTTAACAAAAAGTAATCTGGGATGTTGAAGTATCAGAATTGATCTTTAAACAAGGTAAAATGGCTCTGCTTCATAAAGTAAAGCATGAAGTTTTATTTTATGCAAGGAAAACTATAAATATCTAATTACGAACATCAAGTTATTTTGAATTTTGAGTAAGATGAGAGAGAAAATAGTTATTTCCATCATTAAGCAAAGAATAACACAAAGTATTCTTTGCTGTTTGAAATTCAGAAAGAACAGGTAGCTGCAAACCTGATCAGGTTATGATTTTGCTCAAGAAAAATATTTTGTCTTCAAAATAATTAATGGAAAAAATGAGAACTGGCTGACAGATAAGTCTCTGTATTACAGTTTCATATACAACATCAGTTCAGTTCAGTAGCGTCCGACTCTTTGCGACCCCATGGACTGCAGCACGCCAGGCCTCCCTGTCCATCGCCAACTCCCAGAATTCACTCAAACTCGTGTCCATTGAGTCGGTGATGCCATCCAACCATCTCATCCTCTGTCGTGCCCTTCTCCTCCTGCCTTCAATCTTCCCCAGTATCAGGGTCTTTTCAAATGAGTCAGTTCTTCGCATCAGGTGGCCAAAGTATTGGAGCTTCAGCTTCAGCATCAGTCCTTCCAGTGAATATTTAGGACTGATTTCCTTTAGGATGGACTAGTTGGATCTCCTTGCATATACAACATAACTACAGAAAAAACTTTAATCATTTTACCTTGTTTTACCCAATGAATCAGGTAACCCATTTCTACAAGACCATGTCAGAATAGGATGGGACCCGTATTTTATAACTGCATAAAAATAAAATTATTCAAGTGAGTCAATTTTCAAATTGCTCTTGTTCTGCATCAATCTTATGTGAAAAGAGTAAAGGAAGGGGTCAGTGGGGAGAGATGATCCTTTGAAACAGACCTGTTAGGTCAGATGTACATACAAGTTAAAATATTACAGTAAAAAAGAATAAGAAATCAGCCATCAGAACAGCAATGTTTTCCCTGTCCAGACTGCTTGGATAGTTTTTGTTATCCTTATTGACTCAAACAAAATTACCTGTATTTGAAAAAGAGGAAAAAGTCTGCTGCATTTCTAAAATACAGTGAAGACTCTCCTAGGGAATCATCTTATAATGTCTGAGTAACTGTGATAAACACAATAAGAGCCCTCCAAAGATGCCCGTGTTCTACTCTTTGGATTTGTAAATACAGTAGTTCAAATACAGCAAAGACGGTTTTGCAGATGTGATTAAGGCTAAGGAGTTTGAGGTGGGGAGATTTTTCTGCATTACCTGCGTGGGTTCAATTAAATCACATGCATCCTTAAAAGCAGAGAACCTGTCCCTGCTGTGGCCAGAGAGAGAGATATGACAAGAGACAGAGGGCCAAACAGATGCAATGTTGTTGATGTTGAAGGAGGAAGGAGGCTACTAGCCAAGGAATGTGGTGGCCTCTAAAAGCAGGACTTCAAAGGCAAGCAAATAGATTCTCCCCTGGAGCCTCCAGAAAGGAACCTCCTGAGAGTAACTTGATTATAGCTCAGTGAATCCTGTATCAGACTTCTGCCCCACAGAACTATAGGATTATAAATTTGTGTTGTTTTAAGCTACCAATCTTGCAGTAATATATTACAGCAGCACAGAAAACTAGTACACTTGTACAGAATGAAGAGAATTTCTTTTTTGACAAAAGAACGGGATATCCTGTTAAAGAAGAAGAGTGAAAGTGAAATCGTTCAGTCGTGTCTGACTGTTTGCGACCCTGTGGACTGTAGCCTACCAAGCTTCTCCATTCATGGGACTTTCCAGGGAAGAATACTGGAGTGGGTTGACACTTCCTTCTCCAGGGGATCTTCCCGACCCAGGGATCAAAAACTCAGGTCTCCTGCATTGTAGGCAGACACTTTACTCTCTGAGCCACCAGGGAAGCCCAAAGAATAAAAACTACCTAGTGAATTAGCAAAATTTAAGGTAGAGCCTTTTCATACAAATCTGTAAATATATGCTTTAAATCCACTCTAAACCTTTCACACAAGAAACCCAATATTAAGCGTTACAAATGGGTCAGTCAATAAATCTTGTTCCCATGTCACCCAGCTCCCTAGGCCAAAAACAAGTCTGTGATACCAGAAAAAAAGGCCAGTACAGGGCAACCACCCCCCCCCATTCCTCTGGATTACTCACTCAATGAATTCCTCTTTACATTGCTGTAGCATCTCACATGTCTGCTGGATCTCTTGCTCACTCAAAAGCACCAACATCCCAATAGTTAGGTGAAGCTTTTTAGGATTCTGGAAAATGCTGCTATCAACCCCATGATCCTGTTACCAAAGGGAGAAAAAGAAGAAACTCAGCCTATACAAAACTAAATGGCAGGAACAGAACTGAGCAGAAAGAAATAAACTCACACATCCATGACCAACTGACTTTTCAACTAGGGTGCCAGGACAATTTAGTGGGGAAAGAAGAGTCTCTTCAACAAATGATATTGGGACAACTGAATATCTACATGCAAAAGAATGAAGTTGAACTCATACCTCATACTATATACAAAACCTACATCAAAATGGATCAATGATACAGGAGCCAAGAACCATATAATCACAAAACTCCTAGAAGACAGGAAAATCTTCGTGACCTTGGATTTGGCAACGGATTCTTGGATATGACACCAGCAGTATGTCAACAAAAGAAAAATTAGGTAAATCAAACTTCACACTTTAAAACTTTTGTGTATCAAAGGACTATCAAGAAAGTAAAAAAGACAACCTAAAGAATGGGAGAAATATTTGCAAACCATATACCTGATAAGGGTCATACAGTATGCATAATATATAAAGAACACTTACATAGCTCAACAACTAAAAGACAATTCAATTTAAAAAACAGAAAAAGGACTTAGTAGACATTTCTCCAAAGAAGAAATACAAATGGCTAACAACTACATGAAGATGTTAAGTGTCTTCAGCCATTAAGGGAAATGCAAGTCAAAACCACAATGAGGTGCCATTTCACACCCATCAGGCTGGTTATAATCGAAAGAGTGGAAAACAACAAGTGCTGGCAAGGATGTGCATCAAGGGTATGAGATTCCCTTTAGGGGTGATAAAAACATTTGAAATATTACAGAATTGGTAGTTGCACAATACTGCTAATGTACAAAACGCCCTGAATCATTCATTTTAAAATGGTTAATTTTATGTTAGATGAATTTCACTTCAATCAAGTAATATTTTTAAAAAAATGAACTGGTAGCCTGACAAAATGGTATGCCCAGGAAAAACAGAATGCTACTTAATTATAGATTCTAATAATCTTTTGTTCCTCATCGGCTTTTAATTAGTTCAGAGCAACTGGGCCTCTTATGGCCTTACCCAAAGATAATATACTCTTTATAAAAGACAGTTTTTATCTTAGCAGACACTGCAGTATTTATAGGTAAAACATTTTGTGTTAAGAACAAACTGTCCCCAAGCAAAGATGGGTGAAAAATAAATTCAGAGAAATATCTAGACACTGGAGTTGCCACATCAAGTATGGTCATCCTTTTCTGGCATCATCATTCTTTGCACTTAAAACATTTGTCTCTGAAAGCAGAAAAAAGTAAATACATTTATGAACCCCACTGTCACTTTTAAAAAGACATGAGATTCACTTAGCATACAACTAACCATTTTAGGGTGACAATGGAGTGGTATTTCGTGTATTCACAATGTTGTACAACTGTCAGCTTTGTTTAGTTTCAAAACTTTTTCATCACCCGATAAAAACACTTCTTATTTATTAAATAATCACTCTATTATTTCTCATTGCTTATCCTCTGGTAACCTCTAGTTTGCCTTTTATCTCTTTGGAGTTTGGTACTCTGGATATGGCAGATAAAATAAATCACACTACATACAACCTTTGTGTCTGGCTTCTTTCACTTAGCATGCTTTCAAACTTCATTCAAGTTGAAGCATATATCAGTACTTCATTCCTTTTAATGGCTGAATAATATTCCAGTGTATGCATATAACACAACTTGATTATCCACTTAACTCTTGATGGCCATTAGGATTGATTCCATCTTTTGGCTAGTATTATGAATAATACTGCTTTAAAAAACATTTCTATAACAAGTTTCATGTTAACATACGTTTTCAACTCTTTGGGATATATACTAAAGAGTGGAATTGCTGGGTCCTATGGTAACTCTATGTTTAACTTATTGAGGAATCACCAAACTGTTTTCCACAGGAACTGAACAATTTTACATTCAGATCAGTTCAGTTGCTCAGTTATGTTTGACTCTTTGCCACCTCATGAACCACAGCACGCCAGGCCACCCTGTCCATCACCAACTCCCTGAGTCCACCCAAACCCATGTCCATTGAGTCGGTGATGCCATCCAACCATCTCATCCTCTTTCATCCCCTTCTCCTCCTGCCCTCAATCTTTCCCAGCATCAGGGTCTTTTCCAGTGAGTCACCTCTTTGCATCAGGCGGCCAAAGTATTGGAGTTTCAGCTTCAACATCAGTCCTTCCAATGAGCACCCAGGACTGAGCTCCTTTAGGATGGACTGATTGGATTTCCTTGCAGTCCAAGGGACTCTCAAGAGTCTTCTCCAACACCACAGTTCAAAAGCATCAATTCTTTGGCGCTCAGCTTTCTTTATAGTCCAACTCTCACATCCATACATGACCATTGGAAAAACCATAGCCTTGACTAGAGGGACCCTTGTTGGCAAAGTAATGTCTCTGCTTTTTAATATGCTGTCTAGGTTGGTCACAACTTTCCTTCCAAAGAGTAAGTGTCTTTTAATTTCATTGCTGCAATCACCATCTGCAGTGATTTTGGAACCCAGAAAAATAAAGTCAGCCACTGTTTCCACTGTTTCCCCATCTATCTGCCATGAAGTGATGGGACCAGATGTCATGATCTTAGTTTTCTGAATGTTGAGCTTTAAGCCAACTTTTTCACTCTCCTCTTTGACTTTCGTCAAGAGACTCTTTAGTTCTTTACTTTCTGCCATAAAGCAGAAAGGTGGTGGTGTCATCTGCATATCTGAGGTTATTGATATTTCTCCCGGCAATCTTGATTCCAGCTTGTGGTTCATCCAGCCCAGCGTTTCTCATGATGTACTCTGCATATAAGTTAAATAAGCAGGGTGACAATATACAGCCTTGACATACTCCTTTTCCTATTTGGAACCAGCCTGTTGTTCCATGTCCAGTTCTAACTGTTGCTTCCTGACCTGCATACAGGTTTCTCCAGAGGCAGGTCAGGTGGTCTGGTATTCCCATCTCTTTCAGAATTTTCCACAGTTTATTGTGATCCATAGAGTCAAAGACTTTGGCATAGTCAATAAAGCATAAATAGATGTTTTTCTGGAACCCTCTTGCTTTTTTGATGATCCAGCGGATGTTGGCAAATCCCTGGTTCCTCTGCATTTTCTAAAACCAGCTTGAACATCTGGAAGTTAATGGTTCAGGTATTGCTGAAGGCTGGCTTGGAGAATTTTGAGCATTACTTTACTAGCGTGTGAGATGAGTGCAACTGTGCAGTAGTTTGAGCATTCTTTGGCATTGCCTTTCTTTGGGATTGGAATGAAAACTGACCTTCTCCAGTCCTGTGGCCACTGCTGAGTTGTCCAAATTTGCTGACATATTGAGTGCAGCACTTTCACAGCATCATCTTTCAGGATTTGAAATAGCTCAACTGAATTCCATCACCTCCACTAGCTTTGTTTGTAGTGATGCTTCCTAAGGTCCACTTGACTTCACATTCCAGGATGTCTTGCTCTAGCTGAGTGTGAGTGATCACACCATCATGATTATCTGGGTTGTGAAGATCTTTTTTGTACAGTTCTTCTGTGTATTCTTGCCACCACCTCTTCTTAATATCTTGTGCTTCTGTTAGGTCCATACCATTTCTGTCTTTTATCGAGCCCATCTTTGCATGAAATGTTCCCTTGGTATCTCTAATTTTCTTGAAGAGATCTCTAGTCTTTCCCATTCTATTGTTTTCCTCTATTTCTTTGCATTGATCACTGAGGAAGGCTTTCTTATCTCTCCTTGCTATTCTTTGGAACTCTGCATTCAAATGCGTATATCTTTCCTTTTCTCCTTTGCTTTTCTCTTCTCTTCCTTTTACAGCTATTTGTAAGGCCTCCTCAGACAGCCATTTTGCTTTCTGCATTTCTTTTTCTTGGGGATGGTCTTCATTCCCTTCTCCTGTACAATGTCACGAACCTCCGCCCATAGTTCATCAGAAACTCTATCAGATCTAGTCCCTTAAATCTATTTCTCACTTCCACTGTATAGTCGTAAGGGATTTGATTTAGGTCATACCTGAATGGTCTAGTGGTTTTCCCCGCTTTCTTCAATTTAAGTCTGAATTTGGCAATAAGGAGTTCATGATCTGAGCCACAGTCAGCTCCTGGTCTTGTTTTTGCTGATTGTATAGAGCTTCTCCATCTTTGGCCTCAAAGAATATAATCAATCTGATTTAAGTGTCAACCATCTGGTGATGTCCATGTGTAGAGTCTTCTCTTGTGTTGTTGGAAGAGGGTGTTTGCTATGACCAGTGTGTTCTCTTGGCAGAACTCTATTAGCCTTTGCCCTGCTTCATTCTGTACTCCAAGGCCAAATTAGCCTGTTACTCCAGGTGTTTCCTACTTTTGCATTCCAGTCCCCTATATTGAAAAGGACATCCTTTTTGAGTGTTAGTTCTAGAAGGTCTTGTAGGTCTTCATAGAACTGTTCAACTTCAGCTTCTTCAGCATTACTGGTAGGGGCATAGACTTGGATTACTGTGATATGGAATGGTTTGCCTTGGAAACGAACAGAGATCATTCTGTCATTTTTGAGTTTGCATGCAATTACTGCATTCCAAGTAGCAGTGTATGAGGGTTCCTATTTCTCTACACCTTCACCAATACTTAATTTTATTATAGTCATCCTAGTAGGTATTAATGGTATTGCAACTACTATGAGGTGGTTTTGATCTGGTTTTCACTACTGACCAATGATGCCAAAAATCTTGTGTCCCTGTTGGACATCTGTACATCTCCTTTGCCCATTTTTTGTCTTTTTATCGTTGAGTTATAAGGATTCTTTATATATTCTGATACTAGTCCCCTATCAAATCATGAATCCCTTTTGAAGGTAATTAGGTCTCAACTTTCATTAAACTCATTTTGCAAATGAAGTCAAGAGAAAAAAAAAAACAACTGAGCATCTTCTCCTCCAACAAGAACAAACAGGAATTCTACCTCTGAATTTCAAGTTCTTATCCCACAGTCTGATCTCTGGGCTAGTAAATCAGCCTAAAGGCAGAAGAATGTATTTATCAAATGCAGATAGTCTTATATCCCAATTCTTCATTTGCCTAAGACTGTCTAATTTTGCCTTGGCAAGAGGAATTAATAGAGTATTCATTTTCTAAGTGTGAACATAGCTTGACCTATTTTTAAATCTGATGAAGAGTTTTATGATTCTACACATCAACTCAAATTGCCTCATTTAATGAAAGTGATTTTAAGGAACAATCAACTTTAAAAGTGTCGAGGAAGACTAAGCACAATGCTTATCAAACCCTAGCTGCTGTAACTCGTGGCAGAAGCTGTCATTTTAGAAAGGCAAGCAAAGTCCCCCAAATGATGCCAATATGCACAACCCTATTGCAAACTAGAATTGAGACTTGATCCCCTAGTAATAAGATCTAATATTTTCTAAGCCCTTTACTCTGCCCTAGCATTTCTTACAAACTTTATATAGACAAATATCTTGTGAGCAAAGTAGTAGTATTCACTGTTCACAGATGAGGAAAACTGAGGCAAAGAGAAATAAAGCCACTGTCCCAAAGAAACACTGGTAGGAAGCAATGAAGCTAAAATTCAAACCCAGGTAGTCAGGTCCCAAAGCCTACACTTTTGATCAGTATTACACCACCTCTCCAGTAATAGTTGCCCTGAAAAAGCTGGAACAATGTGGCTATCACCCAGAGGCAAGGCCTTACACATTTCAATAAAACTCACACAATAAATGGGTCTGATCACCAGACTAGTTCTGAAAATAAGGCAAATCTCATAATTCCGTGAAAAGAAAGGTAGTTTTAATGCTTGCCTTTTCTGAGATATGAGCACCAAAAGCATAATTCATAAAAGAAGAAAAAAAAGGATTAATTGAACTTGATCAAAGTTAAAAACTGTGCTTCACTGTGGTACATATACACAATGGAATATTACTCAGCCATTAAAAAGAATTTGGTCAATCGGTAAAGATAACCCTGTATGCAAGACATCAAAAGAGACACAGATAAATAGAATAGTATTATGGACTCTATGGGAGAGGGTGAGGGTGGGAGGATATAGGAGAATGGCATTGAAGCATGTAAATTATCATATGTGAAACGAATTGCCAGTCCAGGGTTGACGCATGATACAGGGTGCTCGGGGCTGGTGCACCGGGATGACCCGGAGGGATGGGATGGGGAGGGAGGTGGAAGGGGGGTTCTGGAAGGGGAAAACATGTACACCCATGGTGGATTCATGTCAATGTATGGCAAAACAAATACAATATTGTAAAGTTAAAAAATAGAAAATAAACTAATTAAAAAATAATAATAATATATTTGAATCAGTTCTAATGAGGTGGATAAAACTGGAGCCTATTATACAGAGTGAAGTAAGCCAGAAAGAAAAACACCAATACAGTATACTAATACATATATATGGAATTTAGTAAATCGGTAAAGATAACCCTGTATGTGAGACAGCAAAAGAGACACAGATGAACAGAACAGTCTTTTGGACTCTATGGGAGAGGGTGAGGGCAGGATGATATGGGAGAATGGCATTGAAGCATGTAAATTATCATATGTGAAATGAATCGCCAGTCCAGGTTCGATGCATGATACAGGGTGCTTGGGGCTGGTGCACAGGGATGACCCAGAGGGATGGGATGGGGAGGGAGGTGGGAAGGGGGTTCTGGAAGGGGAACACATGTACACCCATGGTGGATTCATGTCAATGTATGGCAAAACCAATACAATATTGTAAAGTAAAAAAATAGATAAATAAATTTTAAAAAATAAATAAATAAAAATAAAAATTGTGCTTCAAAAGACACATTAGCAAAGTGAGAAGAGTAGCCACAGAGAAAAAAGATTATTTGGGAGAAAAATATTTGCAAATCATATGCTGATAAAAACAATTTTTTTAAGTTTTTAAAAATTCAGTAATAAAATGGATACACCATCCAACTTAAAAATGAGCCAAGTATCCATTTAATTCACCAAAGAAGATATACTAATGGCTAATAAACATATGAAAAGACACTGAACATCATTAGTCTATCAAAACCAAAATGAGATACCACTTCACATTCACTAGAATGACTAGTTTCTATTAATAAATCATATTAGGGCATCTGGATAGTCATTTAGAAAAAGAATAAAATTATATGTATTCACTGCACCAGACACAAGAATAAACTTCAAATTAAAGACTGAAATGTAAATAAACAAACTATACAAGAAAAAAAAATGGGTAAATTCTTCTTTAACCTGGATGCAGAAAAAGGTTTTCAAACTAAGACTAGAAATCCAGATGTAGTAAGAGATAAAGACAAATAAATTTGATTATTTAAAAAGAGAAAACTTTTATATGGCAGAATATATAAGCAAGTCAAAAGACAAACAATACACTAGAAAAAAATATTTACAATATATATCACAGATAAGGGGTTAATATCTCTAATATATAAAGGACTTTTAAAAATCAAAGGAAAATGACTAAAATACTATTGCTATTAAGCAATGGACAAAAGACATAAACAAGACACTTCACAAAAATAAAAATGACTCAAACACGGGAAGATGTACATCGTTATTCAAAAAAATTCCAATTCTCAGGAAATATACTGAGGTATTAGTGTAAAGGGCTGTGACATATGCAGTGCATTTTATAGAAGTTCAGAAAGAATGAAAAAAGAAGAAGAGAGAATGATAAAGTAAAATATTAACAGCAAGCAAATCTGAGTAAGGGTACTATTCTCAGTCTTACAACTTTTCTGTGAGTTTAAAATTATTAGTATCCCATTGCTACTGTAACAAATTACCACAAACTTAGAGGTTTGTAAGTGAAAATCACTCAGTCTTGTCCAACTCTTTTCGACCTCATGGACTATACACAGTCCATGGAATTCTCCAGGCCAGCATACTGGACTGGGTAGCCTACCCCTTCTACAGCGGACCTTCCCGACCCAGGAATCAAACCAGGGTCTCCTGCATCACAGGTGGATTCTTTACCAACTGAGCTATCAGGCAAGCCCACTTAGAGGTTTAAAAACAATACAAATGTATTATGTTACTATCTGGAAAAAAGAAGCTCAAGAACCTTTTTCCCTTAACTGATTCTCTGGGAGCCTACCACTATAGTCAATTTGAATTCACTGGCCACAAAAAGTGCCAAATACTGGGAAGTCAAACATAGATAATGCAAAAGAGCAAGAAAAGGAACAGATGAGATACCTAAAGGCCACATAATCTGAAGTCTCTGGGGGAATTCTGAGTCATAGGAGTTCCAACAGTCTTCAACTATACTGGAGATTATACAATGCATACGCAACCCTACCGGACAATCTTCTAATAAATGAAGAAACACCCTAAATTTTACCCTGCCTAGCAATGCCATCTAACAAGAAAAGCTCTTCTCTTATTGAATTTTCTAAATTTAATGTGGAACCAAACAATCTTCAAAGCAATGGCATAAATCTCTAGAGTCACTGTTTTTCTTTGGTTGGAATATATCATATTCCTACCCGCAAGCCTCTTCACTGAAATGAATAAAGGCCAACAACAAATTCTTTACTCCAGGGGCTTAATTACACTGGGCCCTGCTCCAAGTTCACCATTACTCAGAGCTGGAACTATTTTACTTCATTAGGTTGGCCACCCAGGCTGGCGCCTGAAAATTCTAATGGTGGTGACCTTCCACCCAGCAAGCAGAACCAAAGGGTGAAGTAACAGGAATTCCCTAGGGCAGTTCTATCTCAACTAGGGGAGGGGGGGGTATTCTTTGTCGCTAAGCCACATCTATGAGCCTCAGTTTCTTTATTTGTTAAATAAGACCTCATCTAAGGAAAAAAATACATGCAAAAGCTACCTCCACCGAAAGCTTGTGTGCAGGCCTAAGCCCAAGTTCAGAGTTCAACCTCAAGCTGTAACTCAGCGTGCGTGCGTGCTAAGTTGCTTCAGTCATGTCTGACTCTTTGCGACCCTATGGACTGTGGCCCACCAAATTCCTCTGTCCATGGCATCTTCCATGCAAGAACACTGGAGTGGGTTGCCATGCCCTCCTCCAGGGTAATCGTCCCAATCCAAGTATCGAACCCACATCTCTTATGCCTCCTGCATTGGCAGATGGATTCTTTACCAATTGTACCACCTGGGAAGCCCATAGCTCCATGATTTACTAGCAATCACCAACCACATGGTCACAGGCTTTTCACTGATCTCACTTTTAATCCAGCCCTCAGGCTCCATGGGGGCAGAACTGCTAGCAGTCCTATCAGAATGAACAATTAACAAGGAATAGTGAAATCTAACAATTGTCATGCTTGGGGAAAAGGCCAATAGAGAGAAGTACGGATTAACCCAGTTTTTTTTTTCCTTAAAGCCCTAATAAGTCTGCAGGACAGCAATGGAGATGGGATGGGATGAATGGAGAGGGTGGGATGAATTGAGAAAGTAGTACTGAAATATATACATTACCTAATCACATGTAAAATAGATAGCCAGAGGAAATTTGCTGTATGATGCTCTGTGACAACCTAGAGGGGTGGGATGGGGTGGCAGGTGGGAAAAAGAGGTTCAAGAGGGAGAGGACACATGTATATCTTTGCCTGATTTATGTTGATGAAAAGACCCTGATGCTGGGAAAGATTGAGGGCAGGAGGAGAAGGGGATGACAGAAGATGAGATGGTTAGATGGCATCACCAACTCGATGGCCATGGGTCTGGCTGGACTCTGGGAGTTGGTGATAGACAGGGAGGCCTGGCGTGCTGCGGTTCATGGGGTCGCAAAGAGTCGGAGACAACTGAGCGACTGAACTGAATTGAACTGAAGGCAGAAACCAATACAACATTGTAAAGCAATTATCCTCCAATTAAAAATAAATTAATAAAAACAAAACCAAAAGCCCCAATAAGAATTCAAACTGATCTCTTGTGGTTGGGATATAACATAGATATATCTGCCAGAGCTATCAGCTAGCAGAAAGGAAGCCTCTCAGACTCAGATCCCTTACATGAGTTAAGAATGCCTATGAATATGATTCAAACATGTAGCACAAAACGTAATTTACAGCACACTGCCTTGACAGTATATGTTGAGAGGCACAGACAAAAAAGTAATCCTCCAATTATATTCACATATATCATCCTCCAGGAACTCCGGGTATAACAGAGGTTTGGGATTTAGCTACAAGTCTTGTAAGCTGGAATATAGGGTCTCAGGTTGTAATTTCAATGCAGTCATTAACCAGCTATGATCAGGCACACCATTTCACTTCTCTAGACCTTGGTCTCCTTCTCTGTAAGATAAGGGAGATGGCCTAGTTTACTTCTAACTCAAAGGTCCTATACAGATTTTTTACATAATCTCACAAAATCTATAAATAAGTACAAAACAAGTATTTGTGAGGTGTCCACCAATTCACTTCCTGATATTCTATGCAAAGAAAAAGAGGGAATAAGTATGGAAGGCTTCTCCTACTATGCTCATTATATTTTCTTTTTTTATGGCCAAATCCCAGAAAATCCCTCCTGAGTGAATGATATAAACCTCATTCACATAGGAAAGTTATTCATATAGGCAGACTGGTAAAAAAAAAAAAGAGCATTTGGTTTTGCAACCAGATAGGCCTATGGTCAAATTCTATTTGGGCCATTTATCAATATTACCTGAGGTAAGTTAGTCATTGCTCTGAAACTCAATTTCATCATCTCTAAAACAGACAAAAAGGGTTGTGCTGAAGCCTCTGGAACACAGTAGTATGTATTAAGTACAGGTTTTACTCCTTCTTGCTTTTTATGTGACTATGCAACACTCTAAACAAATGCCATCTTTACTCTTCCTTCTAAAGCATGGCCAAGAACTAATCAGGTCTGCTGAGTCATATCTATTCTATAAGAATGTTCACAAAAGCTGACTTTGATTTGAGAGTCTCTATATGTTAATAAAATGCCGTGTTATGTTGAATAAGCTTAGAAAACAGGGTTTTGACTCTTCTATCTTATAAATTCTATTCAGACATAATTACAGGAAAGAAGAGAGGCTCTTAAAAACAAACAGCAAATATTCAAGGAACAGCTTTTAGAGTGACCAGAAAAAAAATGAATGTTCTCACTTATTGTTTAAATATCTTTACCCATTAAAAAGGAGCAAGTGTATCTCCCCTTCACTAAAGGATACATCTCTCTTAAGTTGATAAGCACAATGAATACTCAAACCTACTTTTCTAAAAGCTTAACTAGTTCCTCCATAAGTTACTTGTAAGTATCAGCTGGCAATCCACCTACCAACCTATATTTATTCCCAAAGACAACGATCACTTAAACATTAGTGGTGAGTTAATGGTAAACCTCCTATTCAGGTTAGACCCTCATCTCCTACATGGTAACCTGTACTATTATTTCAACAGCAAAAGTCTTCCTTCAAGACTCTTCAAGTGTCGCCTCACTTATTAAGCCTTTTCCAAACACTGGAGAATCTCTCCTCTGGGCACCCACTGCACTTCCCTCTAATAGCACTTAACTCTCAGTACTGTAACTCCTTCTATAAGAAGACTATTTCCCCCCACTAGAATATGGGGTCCATATTAAAATAAAGGTCAAGATTCAAGGTAAAGTCCATTGTTAGTATAAAACATACAGTCTGGCCAATAATAGATGTTTAAAAAATAGCTAATGAGTGAATAAAAGATAAACACAACCACCATCTCCATCCAAATGGTGCACTATATGAATCTTGTTATTATAACATCTCCTTTTCTGACTTTCCCACCTAACAAAAGGCCTCAGGAGTTCACAACTTTTATTACAATCAAAGACAACTACAGACACACCTTGTTTAATTGTGCTTCGCTTTACTGTGCTTCACAGATACGTTTTTTACAAACTGAGGTTTTGTAGCAACTCTGAGTGGAGCAAGACTATTGGCAACATTTTTCAAACACCATTATTTTTAATCAAGATATATACGCTTTTAGACACAAAACTGGGAAACCAAAAAATTCATGTGACTCACTTTATTGTAATATCCACTTTACTGCAGTGGTCTGGAACCAAACATGCAATATCTCCAAGGTATGTCTGTTATCTGTCTTCATTCTAAATTAGTTCACAAGATAATTATAAATCCTACAGCTCCCTTTACACATGAAACATCCTAAATTATACACTAAAGCTTTTATATATAAATTTTCTTCTTCAGTGAATAATACTAAATGGAAAAAAATTATCCTAACTTGGGGAGAAGAGATGAACCCCAGATCCAATAGCCATTTCTGCCCAGTGTCAGCTTTCAGACTACAGTATGAGCAGAATGATGTAGTTTCTGGTCTATAACCTATTCAGGTCCTCCAGGTAGCCAAAAAAGCCCCCTGTTGCTTCAGACAGATCTATAAGCTTTCAGAATGCTCCACCGGACACAGTTTTGAGTTACTATTTTTCATTACTGATGTGCTTTCTACTAGACCCTGCTGTGAGATAAAATGGAATTACAGCAGCGTTTACTAGCTATAGATAGATTGAGAGATATACAGGGTTTTAATATATTATGCTTCTTGAACTTGCAGACAACGAGACATCTTTGAATCTTAATGCAAGACAGGAAAGAGTGAAAAAGTGCAGTTAATCTGCAGATCACACAGATGAAAAATACCTTGCTAATGTCTGTGAGTAGCTAAATCTTACATTAAATACTCAGGCTTAGGGAGCTGAAGCACAAGGATGATGGTGATAATGTCTGTAGTCAAACAACATTTCTTATATAATTGATCAGCAGAAAAGAAAATGATTTCAGGAAACATTATTCTAAAAGGTAAATACAGGGTTTCCTTAAGAAAGTCAAGGGTGAAATCAAGGACAAGCATACTATCACATAAAGAAAGAAAAGAGGCCCACTATTTTAAGGAAGAAAAGAATTCTAGGAAAGGTGAGGGAAGGGAAGGATGAAACCCAGGAGTAGAAAAGTCTGCTGAATCAAAAATGTGACCTTCACCACAATGTTTTAAAATGAACATTAATAGCTATGATAGGCAGAATTTTAAGAATGACCCTCAAAGACCCTTAACCTCGTAGAATCCCCTTTGACTGTGGAGAGACCTATGAATGTGATTATCACTGCTATGATTATACTATATTATATGGCACAGCTGATCTTAATATAGGCAGATTATCCCAGTAAGCCTGATCTATACACGAGCCCTTTATAAAGCAGAGTATTCTCTGGCTGCTGGCACAAGTCAGAGATGTGAAGCACAAAAAGGATATGTATGACAGAAACGAGAACGGCCACATGTCAAGGAAACAGGGACTTCAGACCTATAGCCACAAGGAACTGAAATCTGCCAACAATGTGAATGAACTTGGAAGTGGATTCTCCTTCAGGGCCTCCAGATAAGAGATCAGTCTGGCCAATATCTAGATTTTGGCCTTGTGAAACTCTATGCAGAGAATGCCATAGAGTCCAGAAGGTCTTCTGATCTACAAAACTACTACAATATTGTGAGATGATAAATGGGTGTGGTTTTAAGCTGCGAAGACTGTGGTAATTTATTACATAGCAGTAGAAACCTAATACAGCAGAGCAAGATTTAAATGTAAACTAATAAATTCCTTTTTCAATATTACCTATATTCCTATTTCACCTCAGAGATCCCAAAAGAACTTCACATACTTGGCACAGCTACAAAGGATAAATTTGCCTTCTCAAAGAAAGAAAAAAATTAATAATATGAATGAATTTTTAAAAGATAAAGAATCTCACCTCCTTCAGTCCTGATTCAGGAGTGAAGATGGATAACCCTAATGAACAGAAGTCCTTCTTTTTAACATCTGATCCACATGATAACTTTTTTTAACTATTAGGGAACAGAATATGATTTGGAGTTGAAAAACCCAAGCACAACTGGGAAGACTCTGTGGAGCTTTTTTGAATGCTCAGTGAACATGTCAGTTGCTCAGTCATGTCCAACTCTTTGTGAACTCATGGACTATAGTCCATCAAGCTCCTCTGTCCATGGAATGAATTCACCAGGCAAGAATACTGGAGTGAGTAGCCATTTCCTTCTCCAGGGGATCTTCCCAACCCAGGAATCAAACCCAGTTCTCCTGCATTGTGGGCAGATTCTTTACTGTAGGAGCCACCAGGGAAGCCCATACTGTGTAAATTACTACCCAGCTCTAGTCAATGTTGGGCCCAAGGAAAATCTTGCTGAAAGACTGGTGCAAGTGGTTACAGATAAGCAAAAGATCTTCAATTTAAACAGTTTTTGGAGGCTTTTTGGTTAAGGTTTTGTTTTTACCCATGACGTGCAGCATATGAGATCCTAGTTCCCCAACCAGGGATTGAACCTGTGCCTCTTGCATTGGGAACACAGAGTCTTAACCACTGGATCACCAGGAAAGCCCCTAAACAGTTTTTTTTTTTCCATTCAAATAATTTTCCACAGTGACTCCAAAAACTAATTTCATCTATCTGTTCTATTGGACTGTATAAACTGCAGCTGTTACTAGGACCTACACAACTTTGCATCATCTATCCGGCTTAGCATGATGGACCTACTAGCTGTGGTACCTTGAGAAAATTGTCATCTCTAAACTTCAGTTTCTTAATAAGTAAAATGGAAAAGCAATATCTAACTCAAAGGGATACACTGAAGATGACACAAAATAAGCAAAGGAGGCACTTAGAACACTGTCTAGCATAATGCAACAGCTATTTTTTTTTATCAGATCAAGGTCAATTAAATGAATAAAAATAATGGTAAACTCAGCCTTGTTTACAATATTACAAATTATTACAAGAAAACATGTATGAATAGCAGCATTATTTATGAAAGCCCAAAGCAGAAACAACTCAAAATATTCACCAAGTGATGAAGGCATACACAAAATTTGGTAAAGCCATACAGTGGAAGATTACTTGGCCATTAGAAGAAATAAAGTAGCACTACATGATAAAACATGGATAAATCTTAAATACATTATAGATGAAAGATGCCCAGAGACAAAAGGCCACATACTGTATGAGTCCATTTCTATCAAATACTCAGAATAGGCAAATTTATAGAGACAGAAAGTAGATTAGTGATTGTTAGGAACTGGGAAGAGGGGGCAATCACACAAGAAGAATCAAGCTCTCATTCCCAGACAGAAACACTAAATAAACAACATATGGACAAAAGCAGCTTTGGGAGAATGTTAGAAATGAGTTAAGAACCTGCAATAACCAAACAAATGTCTAACCAAAGGAAAACTGCACTCAAAATGGTAGGAACCCTCATGTTTTCTATCTATCCCTTGCTCTACACTCTGCCCTAGGACATCACAACAGATCAGAAGGAAGCCACCCAGTTTCTGCTCCTCCAACAGGGGAGAAGGAAGAGTGAAAGAGGTTTGCAATGCTCTGGCTTATTAGGAGGCTGCCTGAGGAATTGGTTTCTGTCTTGCCTAACTTGTAGTGCTGGTGGGGACAGAAGCATAGTCTGGATATCAGATTGGAGGCCACTATAAGAAGTGTTAATTGCCTGCAGAGGGAGAAAAGGAACTACAGGAGACGTCAGATCTTTTGGTTACGGAGGACAAGAGATTACAGGCAGAAGAATACAACAGAATAACTAAAGCTCTAAGGGGAGGCACCAGGTGAGACCTTAGAGAAATTAAGACATTTTAAAGCAGACATGTATACATATATATGGGAGAACTGGAACAAAAGTACAAATACAGGCCAAAGAAAACGCATTCTCAGAAAAGGCTTCAGAGGACCCCGAGATAAATCTGAGACAATTTAAGTACCAAAATAATTAAGCACAACAGTAAATTATAAGCCCTTGGAAAATAAAATTTATGAAATCACACCCATAACAAATAAATTTAAAAGTAAGGTGAGAAGGAAGGTCCCCTGCTTACAAATGAACATAGAAAACTGAATACTAAATGCAGAGCAAGTGCTAGAATCATTTTGCAAGCAACATGGTAAACATCAGGTAAGAATCACCAGTGGATGCTAAGCCTGAGGAAAATGCTAATGAGAAGCAGGATACAGCATCCAAGACGCAGTACAATCAAGAGTAAATAAATAAATAATTTTAAAAAACATTCCGAAAGAAAAAGAATCCTATAACCAGTATAAATTATCTTTCAAAAAAGAAGACAAATTAAAGACTTATTTCATACAAAAAAAACTGAAAGTGTATCCAGTACCAGCAAACTATAAGAAATCTTACAGAAATTTGTTTATAAGTAGAAGCAAAATTAATGACAATTAGACAAAGGACAGAAGGGAGGAAAAAGATGACATATTGTGAGGTTCTTAAATTATGTTAAGTGGTATAATATTATTTTAAGGTGATGAATTAAATACATATTGTAAACCTTTGAGCATTTACTAAAAAATAAAACGGTTGTAGCTAATAAGCCAACAGTGTCAAGAAAATGAAATTTTTAAAAACCCTCAATCTAAAAAATGGTAGGAAAAAATGAACAAAGGAAAGATAAGACAAAAAAAAAAATCACAAAATGGTAGATTTAAACCCACCTATGTCTATAACTACATTAAAAGTAAACAATCTAGTCATTCCACTTAAAAGGAAGAGATGCCAGACAAGATTTTTAAAAAAATCAATTATATGCTATCTTTAAGAAATCTACTTAGGGACTTTCTCGTGGTTCAGTGGTTAAAAATCTGCCTGCCAATGCAGGGGACATGGGCTCAATTCCTGGCCTAGGAACTAAGATCCCACGTGCCATGGGGCAACTAAGCCTGTGTACCACTACTGAGCCCACATAACACAACTACTGAGGCCCAAGCACTCCAGAGACCATGCTCTGCAGGAAGAGAAGCGACCACAGTGAGACGCCTGAGCATGGCAACAAAGGCCAGCCTCCGTCTGCTGCAACTAGAGAAAGGCTGAAACCATCAGTGGAGACCCAGCACAGCCAAAAATAAATCAATTAACTTAAAAATAATAAATAAATGTAAAAGAATAAAAATATATATCAGTGAAAAATACAAATCAAAGAAAGCTGGAATGGCTATATTAATATCTAAAAAAGTAGACCTCAGAACAAGGAATATTGTCAGGGATAAAGAGGGACACTTCATAATTATAAAGGAACTGATCTGCCAAGAAGATAGGAAAAAACTGACACAATTGAAAGGAGGAATAGATGAATCTACAATTACTGTTGGAGATTTCAACAGTCCTCTCTCTCTTGTTGTTACAGAACAAGTAAACAGAAAATCAATATGGATATACAAGACAATGATCACTAACAACTCGATGGTTAGATTTATAGATCAATTAAAAAACATCAGAATGTACATCCTTTTAAATGTACATAGAACATTTACCAAGATAGATAATATTCTGTAACAGAAAACAGGTACAAATGCATGTAAAAGAACTGATATCATACAGAACGTTATTTGACAAACAGAATCAAACTGTAGATCAGTAACAGAAAGATATCTGTAATAGTAACAAAAAAAAACCCAAATGTAGAAAACTAAACAACATACTTCTAAATAACATGGATGAAATAAATCACAAGACTTATAACTGCAAATGAATTGACAATTATCTCAAAAATGTTTACTTAAAATATTTTTAAAACACTAAAATACTAAGAAAAGTCTCAAATCAGTAATTAAAGTTACTTCATTAAGCAACCAAAGAAAGAGCAAATTAAACCCAAAGCTAGGCATAAGAAATGTAACAATACAGATAAAAGCAGAAGTCAATGAAACAGAAAATGGACAAATAGAGAAAATTCAGTGGAACCAAAAGCTTTTTGTTGTTGTTGTCATAAGACCAATACAACTGATAAACCTCTTGCCAGAGAGATCAGGAATAAAAGACTAGACACAAATTACTGATATCAGCAAGTAAAGAGGGAACATCACTTCAGGGTGACAAACATGAAAGAATAATAAAATATTATGAACACTTCCAATCTAATGAAATTCAAAAACTTTAGATGAAACAAATTCTCTCAAAGACACAAATTACAAAAACATACTCAAGAAGTAGATAATCTGGATAGTTCTAACTCAACTAAATAAATTTAATTCATAATTTAAAACCTTTTCAGAAACCTACAATGTTATGAACCTCCATTCATAGTTCTCCAGCCACTCTGTCTACCAGATCTAATCCCTTTAATCTATTCATCGCCTCCACTGTATAATCATAAGGGATTTGATTTAGGTCATACCTAAATGGCCTAGTGGCTTTCCTTACTTTCTTCAATCTAAGCCTGAATTTTGCAATAAGGAGCTGATGATCTGAGACACAGTCAGCTCCAGGTCTTGTTTTTGGTGAGTATATAGACGTTCTCCATCTTTGCTGCAAAGAATATAATCACCCTGGTGACATCCATGTTTAGAGTCATCTCTTGTGTTTTTGGAAGAGGGTATTTGCTATGACCAGTATGTTCTCTTGGTAAAACTGTTAACCTTTGTCCTGCTTCATTTTGTAGTCCAAGGCCAAACTTGCCTGTTACTCCAGGTATCTCTTGACTTCCAATTTTTGCATTCCAATACCCTACAGTGAAAAGAACATGTCTTTTTGGTGTTAGTTCTAGAAGGTCTTGTAGGTTTTCACAAAACCATTCCACTTCATCTTCTTCGGCATTAGTGGCTGGGGCCTAGACTTGGATTACTGTGATGTTGAATAGTTTGCCTTGGAAACAAACCAAGATCATTTTGTTGTTTTGGGGATTGCACCCACGTACTGCATTTCAGACTTTCATTGACTATGAGGGCTATTCTATTTCTTCTAAGGGATTTCTTACCCACAGTAGGAGATATAATGGTTATCTGAATTAAATTCACCCATTCCTGTCCATTTTAGTCCACTGATTCCTAAAATGTCAATGTTCACTCTTGCTATCTACTGCTTGACCACCTCCAACTTACCTTGATTCATGGACTTAACATTCCAGGTTCCTATCCAATATTGCTCTTTACAGCATCACCTTTACTTTCAGCACCAGACACGGCTGAGAAAATAAGAGAAGTAAAAGGCAAAGGAGAACAGAAGATATAACTAACTGAACATAGAGTTCCAGTGAATAGCCAGGAGAGACAATGCAAAGTGAACAATGCAAAGAAACAGAGGAAAACAATAGAATGGGAAAGACTAGAGATCTCTTCAAGAAAACAAGAGACACCAATCAAACATTGCACGCAAAGATGGGCACAATAAAGGACAAAAACGGCAAAGACCTAACAGAAGCAGAAGGGATTAAGAAGAGTCAGCAAGAATACACAGAAGAACTATACAAAAAAGGTCTTAACGACTGAGATAACCACAATGGTGTGGTCACTCACCCAGAGCCAGACATCCTGGAATATGAAGTCAAGTGGGCCTTTTAGGAAGCACTACTATAAACAAAGCTAGAGGAGGTGATGAAAGTCCATCCGAGCTATTTCAAATCCTAAAAGATGATGCTGTTACAAGTAATGCACTCAATATGTCATCAAATTTGGAAAATTCAGCAGTGGCCACAGGACTGGAAAAGGTCGTTTTCATTCAAATTCCAAAGAAAAGCAGTGTCAAAGAATGTTCAAACTACTGCACAATTGCACTCATCTCACACGCTAGCAAAGTAATGCTCAAAATCCTTCAAGCTCAGCTTCAGCAGTATGTGAACCGAGAACCTCTAAACGAACAAACTGGATTTAGAAAAGGCAGAGGAACCAAAGACCAAATTGCCAACATCCGTTGGATCGTAGGGAAATCAAGGGAATTCCAGAAAAACATCTACTTCTGCTTCACGGATTACACTAAAGCCTTTGACTGTGGATCACAACAAACTGTGGAAAATTCTTAAAAAGAAGGGAATACCAGATCACCTTACTTGCTTCCTGAGAAACCTGTATGCAGGTCAAGAAGCAAGAGTTAGAACCGGACAAGGAACAATGGACTGGTTCAAAATTGGGAAGGAAGTACTTCAAGGTTGTTTATTGTCACCCTGCTTATTTAACTTATATGCAGAGTACATCATGTGAAATGCTGGGCTAGATGAATCACAAGCCGGAATCAAGATCAACAAGCTCAGATAAGCAGATGACACCACTCTAAGGCAGAAAGCAAAGAGGAACTAAAGAACATCTTGATGAAGGTGAAAGAGGAAAGTGAAAAGGCTGGCTTAAAATGCAACATTTAAAAAACTAAGATCATGAGTTTGAGCAAACTCCAGGAGATGGTGAAGGACAGGGAAGCCTGGTGTGCTACAGTCCATGTGGTTGCAGAGTCAGACAACAGAAACCTACAGATCTAGATGGCTTCAATGATGAATTTTCTTAAACATTTAAGGAAAAATGATACCTACACAAACTTACATGAACTCAGAAAGTTAGAAGAGAACACTTCTTAACTCACTTGACTAATCTGGTGTTTAATCAGATGGTCAGTACTACCGCTACTACGAAACCCAGATGAAGACTAAAAAAGTGATATAAATGAACTTAGCAAAGGAGAAAAGGAAAGATATACGCATTTGAATGCAGAGTTCCAAAGAATAGCAAGGAGAGATAAGAAAGCCTTCCTCAGTGATCAATGCAAAGAAATAGAGGAAAACAATAGAATGGGAAAGACTAGAGATCTCTTCAAGAAAATTACAGATACCAAGGGAACATTTCATGCAAAGATGGGCTCGATAAAGGACAGAAATGGTAAGGACCTAACAGAAGCAGAAGATATTAAGAAGAGGTGGCAAGAATACACAGAAGAACTGTACAAAAAAGATCCTCACAACCCAGATAATCACAATGGTGTGATCACTGACCTAGAGCCAGACATCTTGGAATGTGAAGTCAAGTGGGCCTTAGAAAGCATCACTATGAACAAAGCTAGTGGAGGTGATGGAATTTCAGTTGAGCTATTTCAAATCCTGAAAGATGATGCTGTGAAAGTGCTGCACTCAATATGTCAGCAAATCTGGAAAACTCAGCAGTGGCCACAGGACTGGAGAAGGTCAGTTTTCATTCCAATCCCAAAGAAAGGCAATGCCAAAGAATGCTCAAACTACTGCACAGTTGCACTCATCTCACACGCTAGTAAAGTAATGCTTAAAATTCTCCAAGCCAGGCTTCAGCAATACGTGAACCGTGAACTTCCAGATGTTCAAGCAGGTTTTAGAAAAGGCAGAGGAACCAGAGATCAAATTGTCAATTGTCAACATCCACTGGATCATCGAAAAAGCAAGAGAGTACCAGAAAAACATCTATTTCTGCCTTATTGACTATGCCAAAGCCTTTGACTGTGTGGATCACAATAAACTGTGGAAAATTCTGAAAGAGATGGGAATACCAGACCACCTGACCTGCCTCTTGAGAAACGTGTGTGCAGGTCAGGAAGCAACAGTTAGAACTGGACATGGAACAACAGACTGGTTCCAAACAGGAAAAGGAGTACATCAAGGCTGTATATTGTCACTCTGCTTATTTAACTTATATGCAGAGTACATCATGAGAAACGCTGGGCTGGAGGAAGCACAAGCTGGAATCAAGATTGCCGGGAGAAATATCAATAACCTCAGATATGCAGATGACACCACCCTTATGATGAAAGTCAAAGAGGAGAGTGAAAAAGTTGGCTTAAAGCTCAACATTCAGAAAACTAAGATCATGGCATCCGGTCCCATCACTTCATGGCAGATAGATGGGGAAACAGTGGAAACAGTGGCTGACTTTATTTTTCTGGGCTCCAAAATCACTTCAGATGGTGATTGCAGCCATGAAATTAAAAGACGCTTACCCTTTGGAAGGAAAGTTATGACCAACCTAGATAGCATATTAAAAAGCAGAGACATTACTTTGCCAACAAGGGTCCCTCTAGTCAAGGCTACGGTTTTTCCAGTGGTCATATATGGATGTGAGAGTTGGAGTATAAAGAAGGCTGAGCACCGAAGAATTGATGCTTTTGAACTGTGGTGCTGGAGAAGACTCTTGAGAGTCCCTTGGACTGCAAGGAGATCCAACCAGTCCATCCTAAAGGAGATCAGTCCTGGGTGCTCATTGGAAGGACTGATGTTGAAGCTGAAATTCCAATACTTTGGCCACCTGATGCGAAAAGCTGACTCATTGGAAAAGACCCTGATGCTGGGAAAGATTGAGGGCAGGAGGAGAAGGGGACGACAGAGGATGAGATGGCTGGATGGCATCAGCGACTCAATGGACATGGGTTTGGGTGGACTCGGAGTTGGTGATGGACAGGGAGGCCTGGCGTGCTGCAGTTCATGGGGTGGCAAAGAGTCAGATACGACTGAGCAACTGAACTGAACTGAATTTACAAACAGAAATAGACTCAGACACAGAAAATAAATTTGTTTACCAGAAAGTATAGCAGGGGTTGGGGGTAAGAGTTAGGGATAATTTAGGAGTTTGGGATTAACATATACACACTACTATGTATGAAATAAATAAACCACAAGGACCTACTGTACAGCACTGGGAACTAACTATATTCAATGTCTTCTAATAACCTATAATGGAAAAGAATCTGAAAAAGAATACACATATATACACACATATAACTGAATCACTTTGCTGCACACCTGAAGCTAGTTATACAAACACACACAGGTGAAGACATCACAAAAAATATAAAATCAGTATCTCTTACGAACACAGATATAAAATGCCTTAATAATTAAGCTCTAGTAAATCAAATTCAGCAAAATCCAATTTTAGTATAAGTGTTGGTAAAGCGAGCACAAATCCAGGAAAATATAAAATGATAATGATAATGAAAAATGATAATACATCAAAAGTAAGTGAGGTTATCTAAAGAGCCAGACTGGCTTAACATTAAAAAAATTAATAAATGTAATAAAGTTTATTTATACTATGAAGGAAAATACATAAATCCCATATTAAAAAAGGTTAACAAAGTTTAATACTCAGTTGTGATTTTTTTTTTTTAACTCTCAGCAAACTAGGAAGAGAATAGGATTTCCTTAACCAGATAAAGAGCATCTGTAAAACTTAATAATAAAAGACTGAGGACTTCCCCTGCAATCCAGAAGTGACTGCAACAGAACTAAGATCCCACATGCTCTGTGTAATAGTAAAAGTAAAAGACTCAATATCGTTCCCCTATGATGGAGAACAAGGAAAGAATGTCCTCTCTCACATCTTCTACTCAACACTATATCCGAGGTCCTAGCCATATGTTCAATAGAAACAGAAAGACAAATATGACATCACTTACATGTGGAAACTAAAATATGATACAAATGAACTTATTTACAAAACAAAGAAACTCACAGACATGAACACAAACTTATGATTACTGAAGGGTAAAAGGGATTAGTGAGAGAGAAATCAGGAGTTTGGGATTAACAGATACAAACTATATATAAAATAGATAAGCAACAAGGTCCTACTATATCACACAGGGAACTATATTCAATATCCTATAATTAACCACAAGGGAAAAGAATATGAAAAAGAGTATGTGTATGATGTATGTGTAAATAAATCACTTTGTTATATACCAGAAACAAAACATTGTAAATCAACTATACTTCAATAAACAATTTAAAAATTAAGACAGATGCCACCAAATGTTGAACCTAAACTCTTCATACATCATTAGCGGTAGGAAGAGGCAAAACCACCCCTGAAATAGTTTTAACAGTTTTCTATAAAATTAAACATATATCTGCACTTGATCCAACAATTATACTCCTAAGTACCTGCCCAAGAGGAATAAAAACATACTTAACACAAAGATTTCTGTACAAATGATTAAAATAGGTTCATTTATAATACACTAGAAACCACCCAGAGAGTTGAACTAAACACATTTTGGTACATTCATGCAAAGGAATATACTTAATAAAAAGAAATGAACTACTCTAACACACACCAACTTGAATGAAGCTCAAAAATGTTCCACTGAACAAAAAAAATAAAAGCCACAAAGACTATATCCTAGGGTCTTCCCAGAGGTAAAGATTCCGTGCTTTCACTGCAAGGGGCATGGGTTCGATCGCTGGTTAGGGAACTAAGACCCCACATGCTGCATGGCACAACCAAACAACAACAACAACAGAAAGACTATATGCTGCATACTTCCATTTATATGAAACTCTAGCAAAGAGAAATCCAATAGCAACAGCAGATAAGTGGTTGGCTGGAATCACTGGTAGGAGATGAGATGGCAAGAAGTGGAAGTGGCTGCAAAGATGTACAAAGGAAATTTTGGGGCTAATGGAAATGTTCAACATCTTGTTTTTGATGGTTGTTGCACAGCTGTATATGTCTTATGTCTGTCAAAATTCAAAGCATATTCTTAAAATGGGTGCATTATATTCTTTGTAAGTTGTAACTCAATAAAACTGATTTTTAAAATAAAATGGAAAAAAACTATCAAAAAATTCTGTTTACATTCCCCTAACCCATGTATTCCAATTCTAAGAATTTATCCCAAAATGTACCCCAAAGAAACTGTCAGCCAAAAACACAAAGATGTATTTACAAAAATGTTCACTATAGCATTATTTAATAGAAATAATTTCCTTTAGTGGTCCATCAGCAGGGGATTGATGAAATAAGTTAGGGTACATACATAGACTAGGATACTTTACAGCACCTCAAGGCACCAATTAGATTTATATATATTGACCCAAAACATGTTGTTCAATCAAAAAGACAGGGAAGTCCCTGGTTGCCTAGTCGTTAGGATTCCGGACTCTCACTGCTATGGCCCTGGTTCCATCCCTGGTCAAGGAAATGAGATACCAAAAGCCACGTACAGCCAAAAAAAAAAAAAAAAAACCAAAAAGGTAATGACAGCAAAAGAGACACAGATGTATAGGAACAGTCTTTTGGACTCTATGGGAGAGGGCGAGGGTGGGATGATATGGGAAAATGGCATTGAAGCATGTAATTATCATATGTGAAATGAATCCAGTCCAGGTTTGATGCATGATACAGGGTACTCGGGGCTGGTGCACCAGGATGACCCAGAGGGATGGGATGGGGAGGGAAGTGGGAGGGGGGTTCTGGAAGGGGAACACATGTACACCCATGGTGGATTCATGTCAGTGTATGGCAAAACCAATAGAATATTGTAAAGAAAAAAGAAGAAAACAGTGTAACAATTTTAATAAACATATATAATACATACATATGTAAATTTTTTAATGTATGAGCCAACTTTATACCAAGAGATGTCATCTCTTTCTTATAAGGAAAAGAATGCTAAGACCAGTCCTATTTTAGAGATGAAGAAACTCTCATCAGAGATGTCAGATAAGTGTCAAAGGAATCAAAATAAGAGTGAGAGCCACACAGTCTTTCAAGAAACAACTGATATCTCTATGAACAGGTATACATTCTGCAAAGTTACCAGAAAGGAACTCTCCTCAGTTGGAAAAATAAAAGCAGAGTACCAGTGGAAAATGCCTGCATGGTTTTATAGCCATCTGCTTATCGTTCTAACATTAGAATGAAATTCAGTAAAATTTTCTTCCATGTAATAGGTAGATAATGGTTCCTTATTTACTGTTTTATGCTGTGCTTACTTCCCTGCTGTTATCAAGATCTGATTTAAAAGCAGGAAGAAGACATGTCAGTGTGGAGTCTCCCTGAGAGCAGGAAGGAAGTACTTGGGACTGATTAAGGCCAGCATGATACACATAGTGGCCAATCTCATTCCCGCTGAGTTAAAGTAATCATTCCAATATTTATTCCTTTTCAGCCCATGCCAGGAAACAAAAGAAAAGTGAGAAACATTCACACATACACAGAGAGAGAGGGAAAGAAAAAGGCCAATTTATTACAATCTGCTTGTCACATATCAAGTATTTGTAGTATTTCAAAAAATAAATAATTATTGAGCGTCAATAAGTGGTATTTACAAGGTAAAACAATTTCAAAACTTACCAGCACGACCCCCACAAAATTTATCCAAACCATACTGAAACTTCAGTGTTCCTGATCTTCTCTTACCCTACCCTCCACTCCCACTAAGAATAAGATCATCTTGCTATGAAATTTTAAGAGGAAAAAAGATAGTCTGGTGGTTGACTAATGACAATTAGTAATATTCTGATGGCTTTCTAATCATATATATGTATGCATGGATACAAACATATGTATAGTATTTGAGTATTGAAGTTATAGACGTACCGTTTTGTTCAAGCACATAAATGCCAAGTAAGAAACTTTGAGATTATACAGTTCTGTACTGTCTACTCACATTTGCCCAGTCTGTATCTTCTTATCATTTTAAATAATCAAGTTGATCAACTGTCACCTCTGTCCCACAAAAGTACTTGAATTCTAATACTTCTGTATCTGCATACCTATATCTCACTCTATCCTAATACCTAAGACCCAGCTTGAGCAATATGGACAGGACGGACAAAGAAAAGGAAAAAGAAGAAAGGATCTTACAGAAATTCTCATCAAATCATTTTCGCTGACCTTGCCCACAACTATCAAATAGAGTGCTCATCTACTCT
The DNA here is from genome assembly GCF_054371585.1 of Giraffa tippelskirchi. Classification (NCBI taxonomy): domain Eukaryota; kingdom Metazoa; phylum Chordata; class Mammalia; order Artiodactyla; family Giraffidae; genus Giraffa; species Giraffa tippelskirchi. The sequence goes on along the minus strand of NC_137276.1, from coordinate 64,404,777 downwards.
GAATACTCCAGGTAATACTAACACTTTTAACCTAACCAGTCATAAAAATATCAGGAATAGCAGTTACCTTTTATTAAATGTTTCTTATGTATCCAGCACCATGCTGAGTACTATATGTTATCTCATTTAATCCTTCCTACAACTCTCCAAAGCAGGCTGTAAAAATTTGGAGAGGTTCACTTGTTCAAGTCTATACAGATTGAAGAACCCAGAATCAGATGTAGGTCCATCTGTTTCAAGAACCAAAAAAAAATACTAACCGCCATTCTATTTTATCCACATGCTTTTATTCCTCTCTTTACTACAAGATTGAGAAAACACAGTATGGACACCCATATGCAAAAAAATGAACCTCGACCTAAACCTTACAACTTAAACAAATATAAAAATTAACTAGATCACAGATCTAAGTGTAAAACTGCAAAACCACCTTTATGACTTGGGGCTATGCAAAAAGTTCTTAGACATGACATTAAAAGTTCAATCCATAAAAGAAAAATTAATAAATTGGACTTCATCAAAATTTAAAATTTTTGCTCTATAGAAGTCACTGATAAGAGGATGAAGAGATAAGCTACAGCCTGGGAAAAAATATTTGGACATCACATATCCTTGAAAGGACTTGTATGTGTAACATTTACAAAAGAACTCTCAAAACTCAGCAGTAAGAAAACAATTTTAAGTTGTACATAAGATGTGAACATGGGCTTCCCTTGTGGTCCAGTGGTTAAGAATCCACCTTGTCTGGTCTAGGAAGATCCCACAGCTACCGAGTCCATGTGCTGCAAATACTGAAGCCCACATGCCTAGAGCTTGTGCTCCACAACAAGAGAAGCCACTACAATGAGAAGCCCACACACCTCAATGAAGGGTAGCCCCTGTTCACTTCAACTACAGAAAGCCTGCATGAGCAACGAAGACCTACCACAATCAAAAAATAAATAAAAATATAAATATTAAAAAGATATATATGTCAACACCTCTCCAAAGCAGATATAAGAATGGTTAAAAAACACACAATAAAAAGATGTTTAACATCATTAGCCATTAGAGAAATGCAAATTAAAACCACCGTAAGATATCACTACATACTCATGAGAATGGCTAAAATGAAACTGCCAACACCACCAAATACTGGTAAGAACACAGAACAGCTGGAATTCTCTTATGCTGCTGATGGGAGTGTAAGGTAATAAAGGCACTCTGAAAAACAGTTTGGTAGTTTCTTATGAAGTGAAAAATACACCTACCATAAATCCCAGCAATCCCACTCCTGGGTACTTAAAGAAATGAAAACTACGTTCACATAAAAACCTGTACACAAATGTTTATAGTAGTTCTACTTATAATTGCCAAAAACTGGAAACAAATTAATGAAGGAGGATAAACTACTGAAACACACCATGCAGCCATTATACTGAGTCAAAAAAAAACCCACAATCTCACATAGAGTACATTCTCAGGAAAGACAATGCTAATAGTAACTAAGAAGGGATCAGTGATTGCTAAGGTTTGGGGTGAGGAAGAGGTGACTCTAAGAGACAATATGAGGGAGTTTTTGGGGGGAGTACAGCTGTCCTGTATCCTGATTGTGGTTAAGTGGCTACAGAAATCTATACATGTGTCAAAATGCATAAAAATACACCAACAAGGTGCAGAATGGTACATTAGGATGATCCTTTTGTGTCATCCTTTAGAGGATATTAGTGTAATACATGGAAAGTTATGTGCTGATACATCTGTAGATGTTTTTTTCAGTTCAGAATTAAAAGAAACCATCAGAAATGGTTCCCTTTTTCAGTGGGAGAAGAGATCTGTATCTTTCTAATGTTTGAATTATAAGCCATTTTTGTACTCTTCCTTATACTTTTTCAACTTTTAATTTTGTTCTATTTGTTGCTTACCATGGAGCACTTCTCCAGTACTTCCTCCTGGAATTTCATAAATCGTTCCTGAACTCCAGCTTCATTGAGGAAAAAGGCAAGGAAGTGAGTGAAGGGCTGCTTTCTTCTAAAAGTGAGCAGAAGAACATCAATCCGAGTTCGGGCTGAAATTACACCACTTCGATGCTGGCCAGTGATTACTGTAAGCAAAAAAAAGATTTAACACACTCAAGGACCATCAGCTGGTTGTAAAATAGGTGACCTCTTAAAACTGTCATCTCTGGGGAACAAAACTGTCATGAATGTGTACATAATTCTGAACAGCAGACAGTACCAAGGGTAAGAAAGCTGTTAATGAATCCAGTCTAAGCAGAATGCGGTTTAAACAGAATAACCTTAAGACAATCTGATGAAGTAGGAAAATGAATTCAAAAGCTACAAAGCAATCCCTCATACCTTGCTAGTATGAATGTAAAATGGTACAGCTGTTATGTAGAAGTTTGGCAGTTCCATGAAAAATTAAACAGAGAAATATCACATGACCCAGGAATTCCACTCCTAGGTAGAAACTCAAAGGAAGTAAAAGCAGGTATTCAAAAAAAAAACTTGTACAAATGTTCATAACAGCTTTATTCACAACAGCCAACAGGTGGAAAAACACAAATGTCCTTTAACCAATAAATGAACAAATAAAACGTGGTATTAGGTATTACCATACACTGAAATACTATTTGGCAAAAAAAAAAAAGGAGTGACATAATCAGACATGCAAAAACATGGATGAATCTTGAAAACATTATGCTAAATTAAAGATGCCAGACACAAAAGACCATATATTGCATGTTTCCATGTATAGGAACTATCTAAACAGGCAAATTCAGAGAGACAGAAAGCAGATTAGTGGTAACAAAGATCTCGGGAGTAGTGAGGAATGGCAAGTGACTTGTTAATGGATATGAAGTTTCCTTTTTGGCTGACAAATGTTTTGGAACTAGGCAGTGGTTGTCCAACAACTGTAAATGTTTCCTACTCCAGGGGATCTTCCCCACCTAGGAATCAAACTTCGAGTCTCCTGCATTGCAGGCAGATTCTTTACAGTCTGAGCTACCAGGGAAGCCCGTAAATGTACTAAAATGCCCCTCGATTCAACACTTCAAAGTGGTCTAAATGGTAAATTTACGTTGTGTATATTCTACCATTTTAAAAAAAAGAACAATATATTACACAGAAATTCAAACAATAAAAATTAAGAACAAAAAAACTGGAGTTTTCTGTTATGTGAATTCTACCTCTATTTTAAAAAATACTGTGGCAAAATTTTTAGTGATTTGCTATAGTAAAAGGGCAAAACAGAGTCTACTATAATATATACAATCCTACCCTAACTGTATGAAAAATGCAAGGTTATAGTAAAAATGTTTATCTATATCTGCATTGTATGTATAGATATCAAATTTCCACACCTTAGTGTAATTTTGTCTTCTCTGATCTGGGCTGTCTTTATATATAAATGAAAATAAGGGGGAAAACCACAAAACCTTATACTACAATCTGTAAAGAAAAGAAAAAATCATTTAAGGATTACATAACCTCTGTTTAATAGAAATTAAACGTCTAGGTTCCAGAACTGGCAGTGCTTGGTTCAAAACAGAGACTGAGGAAAGATGCAGAAGATAGGAACAATGAACAAAACTGGCATTTCAATGGAGTATTTATTAAAGGGGAAAGGACAGATTTCTGAATATGATATAAAAGACTGAAGTATTAACTTTAATAGTAACAAAATCTGCTACATACTTTCAAGACCACAAAGCTTGCTCCTTCCAAGCAACTGCAGAAGTTAAACAAATAATTCCATTTATTTGTCCTAATACTTCCCATTAAAGCATTTGAAATTTTCTACAAGAACAGCCTATTTTTTTTTTAATAAAAATGAAATTATCATACTCATTTTGTTGTAAAGAAACAAGATGGAAATTTCTGGGAAAAGAAGTAAATTATGAATGAACTGGGATTCCAATGATAAAAGAACCTGCCTGCCAATGCTGGAGACTAAGGAGACACTGGTTGCATCCCTGAGTTGGGAAGACTCCCTGGAGGAGGAAATGGCTACTCACTCCAGTATTCTTGCCCGGAGAAACCCATCGACAGAGGAGCCTGGCAAGCTACATTCCATAGGGTCACAGAGAGCCAAATACGACTAAGCAATTGAGCACTCACGCACGCACACATGAATGAATTAACAGAAAGCCTAAAAAGTGTTTGCCTAAACAGAAAATTGACATAAGTCATAACCAAAAAATGTAAGAGAGCTTCCCATTCCCTGTCAATGCAGGAGACGTAAGAGACTCAGGTTCAATCCTTGGGTCAGGAAGATCCCTGGAGGAGGGCATGGCAACCCACTCCAGTTATTTTTGCCTGGAGAATCCCATGGACAAAGGAAAGGAGCCTGGTCGGCTACAGTCCATGGGGTCGCAAGGAGTCAGACATAACTGAAGTGACTTGGCAAGCATGCATAAAAAAATTAAGAAATAGAGACATGGTATTTTTTTGATGTTATAATTTTATTTTCAATAGAACACTTTGAGAATCCAAAAGATTCAAATGCCCAGTGAAGGGAAGTGTCCAAGCAGGCATTCAAATAATGTGCCATAGAAATACTGACAGAGGAGGATTCAATGGTAAACTGGAACAAAGTTAAAGTAGAAATTATAATTACCTCTGCACAAGGAAAAAAATATGGTAAGAAACTAAAAGAAAAAGGTATGCAGGAGAGGGAAGCTTAAAACTCCTGTTTATGTTTAGTTCTATAAAAATTCAGCACAAAACACTATATCTATCCTTTTGCATTAAGAAGGTAGTTTGGCAGAGAAGACTAGTAAGATGCTTTCATTTTTTCAACACAGAAAACTGCTAAGGGCATGTCAAAAGTGCTCAGATTTATTTCCAAACAAAGATCCAAACTTGAGCAAACAATGACTAAAGAGCAAACATGATGAGGTTAGAAATATTCTAAAACTACAAATATCTGAGAGGACCAGAATTTACTTGACATGGGTCTAAGGACTACAACAAAAGATACAGAGGAAGAAAACAAAGGCACTGATGTGGAACTTTATAAAAACCAACTGTATAACTAAAATGACAAAATCATTTTAAAAGCCTGGAGAATCCCATGGACACAGGAGCCTGGCCGAATACAGTCCATGGAGTCGTAAAGAGTTGGATACGGCTGAAACACGCACAAAAAAATCATTCTTATATCCCACTTCCTGAGGCTTCAAAACAGACTAGACCAAATTCTTATCTAGAGGACAAACTGAAACCTACCAGATCATTTTCTTCTCTAGTTTCTCTAATTTAGGAGAGGCAAAACAACTAATTACAGCATATACCACACCAATGCAACTGCAGTTTTGATTTCACATCAGAACCCAATTTACTGTAACCAGTAGATTCAATTTTTTTATATACTTTACTTCCTTACAAGACCAATAAGCCAGTTTATCCTCTTATTTTTCAATTAAATTAGTTCCACTAAATTCTTACTTTTAACAATTAAAACACCCTTATTATTCACACTGAAATATTTTGGCTTTCTAAGTCAATAATCTGTTTAACCTTTTCTGTATAAGTTTTGGAACTACTCCAGTATCTTAAAATGGCTAAGGTCTTCACATTTATTACATGTTATAATTTTTACCAAAATAAAAATTATTAGCCATCTGTTACTATATGCATAGGAAAAAATGGAGAACAGATTCAACTGTTAGCAACAATTATGGCTGAAGTTCATAACATAAAAGACTTCCCTTTATACTTTATATATAATTGCTACAAGCTTTTCTTTTTGAAAGCATGTATTAATTTTTAAATCAGAAAAAGAAAGAAATAAGCTTTAATGCAATTAATAAAATTACTTCAGTATTTGTAATCTAAACTTTAATACTTAAGGAATGACACAAGCTTTTTTTTAACAGTAATTCTAATGAACTAAATATCTATTTTAATGAGAGTCCTTCAAAATGTCATTAAAGTTCTGAAGTTAGAGTTTACTCGAGTTACCAAGGGCTGGGGGAAACTCCTGCACTTCACTGTTCAAAACAGGAGCCCACATGCAGCTAGTTAAATTAAAAGATAAATGAATTAAAATTAAATAGAATTTAAAATTCAGTTCCTCAGTCACATTAGCCACATTTCAAGTACTCACTCATGAGTGGCTAGTGGCTCTTTGGATAGTGCAAATGTACAACATACCCACCATCATAGAAAGTTCTTCATGGAAAGTTTAGAACACCACTCTAAAGTCAACTGCTACTTATCTGCCACAGTGATTATTTTTACATAGAACAAAATAAGAAGAGTACTTATAATTCTTTTCTCCTAAAACTTAATACAATCCATGAGTGTTTATGTAAAATGGGTTATTGGAGGCTGCTGCACTTACTTGACGCTGAAAAATTGCTACTGTTTTAAAAATTCTGTCCCTTCAGTACCCCTCACTCAAAGTCACTTTACACCACAAGTCTGTGCCTTTGGTTCACATTGATGCTTCAGTACAGAACTTTCTGACATGGTTTCTATCGCTAAACTATTTTTCCTCACCTGAACACTTACTTGAATCAGGTTGTTGTTTTATTCCTCTTACAAATTCCTTCCTAGTCTACAAAGCAAGATAAAAACAAGATAACTAATAGGGAAAGGGCTCAGCTTCATTTCAAATTTGCTGATCTCATTTTTTTTCTCTAATTCTAACTTGATATAATTCACAAACTCCATTTCAAGCTACTGAAGCATACAAGAAATCTCCTAGTCCACAACAAAATCTGGAAGCTTTATTCCATCAGTGTGTAGTATCAAATTAAGGCCCAGGTACTCAATAAGATAAGGCTGTATAAATACATCTTTCCTCATCTGAGAGACTGATACAGATATAAAAAAGGACAATAGCTACAGAACCACATAAAAAATATAATCATCAAACACCTTAGTTGGGTCACATTATTCCATACACATACAAAAGTGACTGCAAACATATACAGAGTCTCACCAATTTCTCCTTCTTGTCCAGGCTTAGGAATGCTAATAGAAGTTTTGGTCTCCACTTCTAGTTTCTTTCTAGTGTCCCCTCTCTTTCCAACAATATGCCTATAATATAGAGAAAATTAATTAATGTAAGTCAAAATATACCAGAATAAAGAACTCCATCATATTTAAATCATATGGGGCTAGAGACACTCCCTCATAAAAGAGTGCTTCAGTAAAAACTCAGTATTTGTAGAGGAAATTACAAGTCATATAGCTTTATATTCACTGACAACACAATGTCCTACAGCCAATTCAATGCATAGAAAGAATAACTATACCCGATGCCTGTTTGCTTCTCAAAACTAGATTCAAAATCTGGGTCTGCAGTTGAGTGAAAGAAAAGCTAGCATAGTCTCACTGGACACTTGAATGGGTCTACAGTTTGAAGGGGGAAAATCTTGCCCTCTTAGAGAGCAAATTAACTACATTTTGAGTTCATCCTAAGGGAATTATCCTTCATTAATTAAACAATGGCAAAGAGCTTAGCAAAGAGCAGGGTCCACCAACCAAGACAGATGCAAGCACAGAAAGAGGTAACCCTCAGGCTGAATTCAAACACATAGAAATGTCTTGTTTGGGAGATTTCACCTAAAAATTGGGTAATTTCACCTAAAAAATATAAATTTCTAAGTTCTTTCAAAAAATTGTGAGATCTGACTACTCAATGGCAAAAATAGGCTGGAACATGAGCTCATTTCTGAAAATGGAATATGACTTCATCACAATCCCTGCCACTTCCTATTGTCTTTTATTGACTCCAATCATCTATTGGCTCACATTACTTACTTAGGCCTCCTAGTATAAATAATTCTGACCATCCAAAGCTATCTTCTGGAACCCATAATAATTAGATGTATCAAAGCAAATGAGACTACTGGATCCCAGGAGAAAAGTTTCTGAGTTTATATAAAGCACTAAGAGATCATCACAGGACCATAAAGTTAAGAGAAAGAACTTCTTCATCAACAGTATTTTGACTTCAATGATTTCAATTACAGTACACAACAGCATTGGTGACTATGCCTAAAATTCCGTATTTGTTTTTACATGGGATAACCAAGTCCGATTATTTCCATTAAGATTTATTGTAGTAAGACAGCTTTTTATAAAACAAGATGTTCAGAAGAGGACTGGAACTCCACAGTTTCCATGTGTTTTTTCTCTGTGTTGAGCTAGGGACTATGTAGCACCAACTCCCTCAGCCTTTGTCTTTCCAGGTCTTATCAATAAAGAGGTGTTTTCAGTTAGGTTCCTGTTTGTTAGCACATGGCTAGTGGACAAACCTCTCATAAAGTAGTTGGCTCAAAGTGTTATTAATAGTCTAGGCACCTTAGAAAGGGAAGTGGTTGAGGTTAAAGAGGATTTAGAAGCAAACAAACCTTGGCCAAGTCATTTAACCACTCTTAGCCTACTACTCCTTGGAAGGAAAGTTATGACCAACCTAGACAGCATATTAAAAAGCAGAGACATTACTCTGTCAACAAAGGTCCATCTAGTCAAGCCTACAGTTTTTCCAGTGGTCACGAATGGATGTGAGAGTTGAACTATAAAGAAAGCTGAGCGCCGAAGAATTGATGCTTTTGAACTGTGGTGTTGGAGAAGACTCTTGAGAGTCCCTTGGACTGCAAGGAGATCCAACCAGTCCATCCTAAAGGAGATCAGCTCTGGGTGTTTATTGGAGGGTCTGATGTTGAAGCTGAAACTCCAACACTTTGGCCACCTGATGCGAAGAGGTGACTCACTGGAAAAAAACCCTGATGCTGGGAAAGATTGAGGGCAGGAGGAGAAGGGGACGACAGAGGATGAGATGGTTGGATGGCATCACCGACTCGATGGACATGAGTTTGGGTGGGCTCCGGGAGTTGGTGTTGGACACGGAGGCCTGGCGTGCTGCAGCTCATGGGGTAGTGAAGAGTCGGACACGGCTGAGCGACTGAACTGAGCTGAACTGAGCCTACTACTTCACTTAAAAAAATGGAGTGAATAATACCTAAGTATCATAAGGTTGGTCATAAGGATTAAATGTGATCATATATAAAAGGACTTCCCAGTGACTGGCACATAGCTCAGTATAGCCCATGTCATCCTCATTAAACCCATGATGGCATACTTCCAGTTAAGAATACAGACAGACCCAAAAGAGGTTTACACGGAAAGTCAAAAGCATTCACTAAAATAATACAGATAAACTGTGAAAGGATGACTCCTTATTGTTTAGGTGGAAATTCTTGCCAGATCAAGTGGTTCTCAATCTTGGCTAAACACTGGAATCACCTGGGTAGCCATAAAACCTAATGATGCCTGGGTTCAGCTCCCAGAGATTCAGACTCAACTGGTCTGGGGTACACCTAGGTATTGGGAGTTTTTAAAACTCCCCAGGCGATTCTAATGTGCACCTGAAGTTGAGAGCCACAGTATTAGACCTCATCTGTGGACATGCGCACCACTATTAGACTCTGATTATAAGTTAGTTTGGTCAAGTAATTTCTTCCTTGGACCAAACAAGCTTACATAAATGATTCTTAAGAAAGAAATTAAAAAAAAAAAAAGAAAGAAAGAAATCTTCCATGTAGGTCAATTATTTGTCAATAAGACCGAGAGGAAGGAAGAAAGGAAGAGAAGGAGGGAAGAAGAAAGGAAAAAAGAAAGAAGTCCTCCTAGTAAATATTGTCTATTAATTAAGATTTAGCAGAACCAATACTTAATCTAACATGCAAGTCATCTGGAACAAAATGAGTATTTCGAATATATAAAATCAAACGGTCATATGGTTACAATCAGACATTTAAGGAATCTTTACATACCTTAGCAGTAACAAATATATACATTAAGGAAGACATGTTGCATTGATTTTTACCAGGAATCTGAGTCACAGCTCTCTAAAATCATGTTTCTTAGAAGAAAATGTCACTGAAACCTGAGAGGAAAGTGAGCTGTCAGGATTAGCATTTGGTTTCTCATTTGGTCACATTCCAGGAGAGAAACTTCATCCTCAATAGGTGTTTCAGAAAATTCTCAAGCTGAAAAAAATGCAACTATTTGCCTCTTGGAACTTAAAGGTGTATGATTCTGTATTTGTAGCCCTCCTCTCATAGAGAAGTATAGGCAGACTTCATTCATCTGGTACAACACAGAAAAACAATCTATGACTTCCTAGACCACCCTATCTTCAGAGGTGCAAGCCCAAAATAAGCCAGTCAGCCAAATGAGCTAACAATATTAGTGGTTAATAAGAGACAGAATATGATCAACATGCAGGCAAGCAGGCACATATTGAAATGATCACAAAGCTTCCAAGCAATTTAAAACTAAACATGATTCTGGAAAAAGAATTTCAGTCTTTGACAAGAACTGGAGGACAACAGAACAGACACATTCCTGCCTTCAAGTAGTTTCCAATCTAGCGGAAGAAACATCAAATAGTAGACAAATAAATATAAACATTAGGCTTGAGAAATGCTATAAAGGAAAAGTAGTGGTGTTATGAAAACATACACTACGGTAATCAATGTGGTGGGTGGGGATGCTGGTGTCAAAACAAGCTTCCCTAAGGAAGGAGAATATATTAATAACTAGGTAAGGTAAGGAAAGGGAACAGCATATGCCAAAGCTAGAAGGTAGGAAGGAACCCAGCACATTTGAGGAACTGAAGAAAACCAGTTAAACTTAAGTGCAAAGCCAAGGAAAGAGTGGTGTGAGTTGAAACTGAAAAATGCAGGGCTGGCTAACTCATGTTCAAGATTTTGGCCACTGCTCTAATGGAATAAAATTCCATCTTCCATGGAAGAATGTTAATGGATTTCAAGCAAAGGTAATAAAATAATCAGGTTTTCCTTTTAAAAAGATTATTCCACCCTCAATATGAAGAACTGATTGGAAGAGAGAAACAATCAATGTGGAGAGACCAATAAGTAGGCTATTTGAAATAATCCACAGAAGAGGTAGCAGAATGGCTATAAAGAAAAAGTGGTGGATTCAAAAGATACTTAAGAGGCAAAATCAACAGGACTTGGTGATATATGTGGAATGATGAAACTGATCTGCAATTAGTCTTTAGAAATTCTAGGATGTTAAACACTAAACCATTTTGTCACTAGTAAGTACTGTAATAAGTGTGGAAAAGAGAAGAATCAGCTTCTTTCTAAGTTTCCTGGAAGTGCCTTCCCATGAAGCTGCCAAGGGGCATCACTCACTTGTAGAGTAGGCTGGGGGCCTTCACGGTACATCGGAAACCTTGTGGGGTCTGCACCACCTCGTAGGTTTCACAGGGCTCTTCTGCACACTCCATGAGGCCTGTACAGAAACCATAACATCTCACTCAGAGCTGCTGCTCTGTGGACAACAGTCTTCCTTCTCCTCAGCTGTCCAACCATTCTTAAGGTTTAAAGAAAAGCAATACACACACACAAAGAACAGCCATACACTTTACACTGCAAAACACTGCTCCAACATTCCTCCTCACCTGCTCTTAGACAAAAAAAAAAAAAGAATAAAAACACATGACTATTTTAAATCTTCCAATCTTGGAACCTTAGAAAAGGAGTATCTACATACACTATTTAATTGTTTTCTCCCAGAAATAAATTTTTTGCACTATTTTACGGAGACATAATTCACCTAACATAAAATTCATCCTCTTAAAATGTACAATTCAGTGGTTTTTAGCATTAAGACACAAAATCACATCAGTGAATGAGGTAGGAGTGATGCTGGAGAATTTACTCCATACAGCCAAGACAAAGAGAAAAGAGGAGGCTGAAATAAAAGAGGTCAAGGTCCCAGAGCTGAAGGGAAACAGCCATGTCAGTTATGTATTTGAAACTGCCTGTATATGACTGCAAAGAAGAAAAGAAAAATTATGACACAACAATAACAGTTAATATTGGGCATATGTTCATTTATTTCAATAGTTTATAAAAACTTGTTCATAGCTTTACAGATAAAAGAACTTAATTTTGCCACAGATAATTGTTAATATTAATAGCTAACTAAAATTATCCCTTATTACATTTAAGCCTCTGCACAAAGATGAGACACAACTTAACTTATGAACTGAGAACACCTCATCAAACAAACTCACCAGCCCCCTCAGAATCAACAAGGGAGCTATGAGTGGCCAAACACGTCAAATTTCAGTGCTTACACAGCAACACTGAAACAAGGAATTGCTTCTGCTATACGGATAACATTGTACTTCTAATCTGACCAAAGAGCAACTAAGATTACCTTGGTAATAGTCATCATCTTCTTCTTCATGTTGATAAGTCTGTTCTTGGATGGGATTCTTCCTATAAACCCGTCCACCAATTTTTATCAGCTGTGGACGCAGAACTTCCATGATTATGTGGATCTTTACACAGGCCTACAATGACAGAATTGGGCATCAGTTCATAGCAAATCCTAAGCAAAAGCATTACTGTTTCCACTAGATTCCCCCTATCTAGAAGCTGTACATCACTCAGGAGAAACCAAGTTTCTAGTCACCACTTAATGAATTAACAGTTTAGGAAACAAAGCTTCTTAGGGTTAGCTCTGGTTATGTTTAACCAAGGTTCCCACCACATATGGTACATCGTCTTGAAACCCAAAACAACTTAAGCGGTCCCCCTCCAAAAAGATCAATCCTTACTAAACACACTAACGCTCAATCCAACCTCAGTAAGTAAATCGCTTTCATTGGTAATTTTCTTACAGAACCAATGAGTTAGTTTCGTGTTGTGAGAAATAACAGTATACAAGGTAAACAGACTTGAACATCGAAAGAGGAGGCATAACTAGCAATACTTTAATGACATTACACCCTAATACTCAATTTTCCAGGACCTCTCAAAAAAAAAAAAAAAGGCTCGCCACAAGTAGAAGCTAATGTTACGGTAGGTCCTCAAACTGAGCTCTGGAAGAGAGGGTTGTCTCGGAGATAGCAAACCCTCTATCTGCCTTTCCTATAAGGCCCTGGGCTACAAGACTGTTCAGGAGGAAGGATGGGGGAAGAGCCAATTTAATCCTGCTCCGTGGTGGTTTGGAGAGACAGAGAGGAAAGCAGAAGGCCTACAAGGTCGGGAGGGAAGATGAAACCCTGAATCATAAAAGCGAGCAAAAAATCAACCCCAGTACGTCAAAGCAAGCGAAGAGACAAGGACTCCGCGGTGGTAGGAAAACCGCTGTAGTGAGAGCAGACGAAGGACCCAGGTCTCTCCCAGGACCAGGTCTCCGCGGCTCTCCGCCCCCGCCACGCCCACCTCTGCGCTGGCGCGCGCACGCCGCGGCGGCCGCGGGCTCCCTCCACACGGGCGCGAGCACGCCGCCGCCCTCGTCGTTGAAAACGCAGCCGCTTCAGTTGGGGGCGGGGCTGTAAAGTGCCAAACCTGCTGAGGTAAGTGGTCGAGGGCTCAGGGACCCTCGGGAGCTTGCTGGAAAGGGAGTTGATCCCTGGGATCCTACCTGCAGGGACTAGTAAAGTGGAGAAAGTAGGAGGAACTGGAGCCTGCCGCAGAGAGCGTGTAAGAGGAAATTTCCTCAGGCCGCACGAGACAATGCGCATGCGGGCCAAGCGGTGGCGCCTGCGCAGTGGGATGGCGCTAGTGGTGTCGCCCCCTGGAGACCGGGGGAGGTGGGGTGAGGTGGAGGTCGGCGTGGCTGTGGGGTTATGGCTTGGAGTTAGCTTGGGAACAGCTGACATTCTGACCCATCCCCTCTTCAGCCCCTTTCCACCCAGGCTGTTTTTAGCTGCAGCATCTTTTTGATTGGTAATCCAGCTGTTTGGAATGATTTCTGATGATGGAGTTTAATGATTGCTTGTCTTTTTGATAAGGAGACTTTTAAAAAAGGATTCTTTTCAAGAATATAAGCATGTATCTGCTAGGAAGGAAAGTGGTTTATGAATACAAGGTCATCCCTATCATGCATGAGGTAAATGTGTTGATCATCCTGTCACTGAACACAACGATGCAGTATCTCTGCTCTCCTGTAAGAATCTCTACTGCCAATAGTTCCAGCTTCCCTTATTGGGTCAAGTCCCAGCTTACTTCATCATTAGTATTTAAATATTCAACAAAATTTTACTGAGCACCTACCTTGGGCTTGGCAGCCTAATTGGAGAAACAATTGTGTAAATAGACCTACAGAATGAGGGAGAAAAACCAATAATGGACCAACTCTCCTGACATCAAACTTTTCTATCCTCTGCTAGCCCTGTGTTCTGTCATTTGTTCCTTAGTCATTCAGGAAACACTGTAATCCAGGTTCTGTGCTAGGCCTTGAGAGTAGAAAGACAACTCCTTCCCCTTTTCCTAAGAAAAGGGTTCTTCCTAAGATCATGAACCTTAAAATGAAAGTATGGGGTACATTTTCCCTCTTCCTGAGCATGCACTTTCCATTCTAAGAGACATTTGACATTGACACTCTGTGTCAAGTGGAGAGAATTATGACTTTTCCCATGAGTGTGTTGAAACATAGTAAGTATGAAAGACTGGAATCTGCAGAGGAAGAAAAGATTCAGGACTAAATATTCATTGATAGTTTTGGATAGCTGTTGTTTACTGTGCCTGTAAGTGTTCCAAATGCTTTAGTTATATTAACCTTCCTGACACCTATGATGTAGGTACTGTCATTATCTGCCTTCTATAGATGAGGAAGCTGAGGAGCAGAGAGGTCGAGTGATTTGTCCAGAATCAGAGGGCAAGTAACAAAGCCAGGACGTGAACCTGCGCCAAAAGGCTTCAGAGTCTGAGCTCTTAATCACTGTGCTGTTTCACCTCTCACACAGTACATGTTGTTCAGTCATTCTGTCATGTCTGACTCTTGCGACCCCAGGACTATAGCCCACTAGGCTCCTGTGTCCCCACGGGATCCCAGGCAGGAATATAGAAGTGGGTTTCCATTTCCTTCTCCAGGGGATCTTCCCAACCCAGGGATCGAGCCCATGTCTCCTGCATTGACAAGTGGATTCTTTACCACTGAGCCACGTGGGAAGCCCATATAGCACATGACAATGCAATAAAGCCATTGCTTAAAAAATGGCACAACAAATAAGCTGAAGTCTGTATGCCTATGTGCAAAATGGGGGGATTGGGCTAGATGATCTTTAAGGAATCTTGTGGTTCCTGTGAAATGTTAACTCATTTAGCAAACATTTATTTAAATCAACAGCTACTTGGTATAAGCCAAGCATAATGTTTGGTCTTGGTGATCAGAATGCCTGCCTTTATAAAGCAGTTCCAAACTAGGGTTTATTGTGAGTTTCACTTTAACTTTGGTTACCACCTGCTGGTAGCATTCAAAATTTAACCTAAATCTTTAAAGCTAAAAATTACTTAGGTAATCTTTTCATCTCAGCAGAAAACTGCTTATATGTGTTAAAGTTAGTGCTAATTCTGCACTCTACTTTTCAACCCTGGCTGTTTTATGTCTTGAATGATAGTTCTGAGTTTGAAAGAAGACTGTTCTTTTTATACAGAGAACATAAACCTTTTAGAATCTTCTGTAAATATGTAGTGTAAGCTTCTATTTTGTTTTGAACTTTTTAAAGGAGACATGTGTCTAAGCCCGGCTAGCTCAGTCGGTAGAGCATGAGACTCTTAAAGGAGACATGTATTTGGAACAGATTTTCTTATTTACATTTGGACCTTTTGATTTTTTAATTTGGTATAGTATTAAACACTCACAGCCCTTCTAATTCCTAATAGGCTGTAAATTCTAAGATCATTCTTGAACTATTTTGTTCCAGTTTTGGGACGCCACCAAGTGATCGATTTGGGTATTACATTTGGATGAAAAAAATTTTTTTAATTTAATGAAAGGGCCAATATGTATTTCCTAACCATTCCCCTTCCTTGGGAACAGAACACAGTGTTATTCTGGAATTTTATTTGGAAAATTTTATAAGTGAACTTCTTGGTGTGGCTTGGTCAGGATGTATCCAAGACAAACTGTCCCATGAGGCATGGTTGTTTTATCCTCATATAATTTATTTCCTCAGTCAAATTGCTACCTTGGCATTGCCATATCACCCTTTCATAACCCATAAATCACCCAGTCAATCCCAAATGACATAAACAGTTTGCTAATGGTAGGAAGTAATGTTTTAAGTAGAAAAACTAAGGATAAACATATTTTCACTTAAAATCCTGATTGACATTTTGGCCCAAGGAGCCATAAAAGATCGTGGGAGTACAGAGGGTAGAAAAATTTGGAACTAATTCTTGACTAAACTGTATGCTGGCTTTCATGGTAGCTGGAATGAAATGTTGTCAGTCTCACTTCCATAAACTTGCCAATTGCTGTTTTTCTTTCTCTGTAGTGAAGTGAAAATTCTACTAGAGAGCAAATGGCTGCCTCTTCATCATCCTCCTCAGCTGGTGGGGTCAGTGGAAGTTCTGTCACTGGATCTGGTTTCAGTGTCTCAGACCTTGCCCCACCACGGAAAGCCCTTTTCACCTACCCCAAAGGAGCTGGAGAGATGTTGGAAGGTGATCTCATGATGCTTTTTGCTGAATAATTGGATTCAGACCTGCAATGAATATTAATTGTAAAGAAGCTATTAAATGGATTAGTTACGAGTTTGTCCTGATTTCAGCTTCACATTTCATCTCTTGTCCTCATTTCAAAATATCTTTAAAACACAAATCTTTCTCCAGAATTAGAATTTTGGAGCTGAAAAAGACTTTGGAAATCATGGAGGTCATTTAGAGTTATTTAGACCCAGAAAAGATAAAGTGATTTGACCATGTGAAAAGACACAGTCAGCACTTAGACCAGGAATTCCATTAAACTCCTGCTCCAGTTTGCTTTATCCTGGCACCAGTCGGCTTCCCCTATGGTTAGTAGGTTTCATATATATTTTTTCTAATATAATTCACCTACAGATCGAAGAGATTCTGAGAGAAAATAAAAACCAATCTACTATTCTTATATGGCCCTCTGCAGGACAGTGCCACGGCGTGGTTTCTCAAGCACTGGAGCTGGATTTGTATCAAATCATCCCACATCCTATTCAGCACACATTTGCAAACTGGCTGGCCAAGATCAGGGCACAGGCTATAAGCATGAAACAACTTTAGTACCTAGAATTCATCAGGTTCATGTCACTTTAGGAGATGGACCAATAAATTCTTAATAGAGAGCATTAAAACCTCCTGAAGAGCTTATTTAAAATGCACATATCTGGCTCACCTAGAGATTCCAAATTAGTCTAGGTTATAGCACAGGAATCTCCATTTTGACTAACATCCAGGGGATTCTCATGAAAGTGGCCCTTAACTATTAAACTATTCTTCATACCTCAAAATTTGCGAAGAACCTATTAAAAATTCAAAATCTTCTTGATTCTAGCATATCTGTGCTTAATTGTATATTGATCCTTTTTGCTTTAAATATTTAAAATTTCAGTAAATATACTTAAAAATTAATCTGGAAATATCTGAGAAAGGCACAGACTGTAGTTAAGAGTCAGCTTTTTGGGGGTGGTCTTCATTTATATCAGGTATAATAAAAAGCAGAGGTTTGGATTAAGCCAACGCAGACAGAAGACTCACTTGTGACAGGAAAACATAGGAAGACTGGGACCATAAGACTTTTTAGAATTGGTTAAAATAATGATTGGTGAAGTAGACAATCAGATATTGTAGTTAGTGATGCATATGAGGTGTATGTATAGATACTTCTGTCTTTGCCCTTTTGTTTTTTTCTATTATGTTAACTGAATACTCAAGCTAACATCACTGAGTCTGGAGGTAGTGAACATCTAGGGCCTTGTTTACCATATTTGGCACTTAAAATAAATTATGACTTAAGTTATATGCTGCAGAGACCTGGTATTAAGGAAGTTTCTCATGTATATTATCATATGTGAAACAGAACACCATTCCAGGTTCGATGCATGAGACAAATGCCCAGGGCTGGGGCAATGGGATGACCCAGAGGAATGGGATGGGGAGGGAGGTGGGAGGGGGTTCAGGATGGGGAACACATGTAAACCCATGGCTGATTCATGTCAATGTATGGCAAAAACCACTACAATATTGTAAAGTAATTAGCCCCCAACTAAAATAAATAAATTTATTTTTAAAAAAAAGGAAGTTTCTCCCAAAACAAATCAAAAGTTGGAGGCACTTATATTGCTTAATGAGTTTTATGGCAGCAGAAAAGGAATCCTTATTTAACAATGAAACCTAAGATAAAAGTCATTTTAAGTCTAGCTACAGGAGGAATTTAATACGGGAGGTACCTCCTTGGTCTCAGAGCTGTCAGCATTCTTTGTCAGTGTACACCAGATTTCTTGGAAACATTAAAGAAGAACGGCTTCTGAGATTAGTCTAAATGTTGATGTTCTAACAAGTGATAGTTCTGTCCACTTTTTTTTTCCATCCCAGTATGCTTCATGGGGGACTGTGTTGCCTTTCTACTGTAGAATGAATTTAAATTAAGTTTAAATTTGCAGTGCACAGTTTTGGTTTTCTTCCTTAGGTTTAAAGTTTCACCTATACTTTAAAGTTATTTACATTTAAGGACAAACTATGAAAACTTAGAGGTGGCAGCCCTTGAATATCCTAAGTCAAGTGAAAAATGTTAAATTGAAAAGGGTACCCTTAAATGTGAATTAAAAGGGATGGTAGATTCGGAAGCATCATCCTACTATGTTTATAGGTGATACTATTATGCAAGTAATCTAACACATGTGTACCTGACCATTTTTCTTACGGTAGTTTAATGGAATACAGGCATACCTTGTTTTGTTGGGCTTTGCTGATACCGTGTATTTGACAGATTGAAGGTTTGGGCAACCTTGCCTTGAACAAGTATGTTGGCGCCATTTTTTCAACAGCATTTACTCATTACCTATCTCTGTGTCACATTTTGGTAATGCTGATAGTATTTCAAACCCTCCACCAGCAAAAAGGTTACAGTTCCCTGAAGGCTTGATGATGGTTAGCATTTTTTTAGCAGTATTTTTTAATTAAGGTATGTACATTGTTTTTTTAGACATAATGCTATTGCACATTTAACAGACTACAGTATGGTATAAACATAACTTTTATATGTGATGGGAAACTAAAAAATTAGTGTGATTTGCTTTATTGCAGTGGTCTGGAACCAGGCCTAAAACATCTCTGAGATATGCCTGTATGAAAATAGAGTAGGAAGAGTTGCCTCTTCAGAGTAAGAACAAAAGCAATTAGGTGCTGTTTATTATCTTAACAGGTTCAACTTGGTCTTGCATCCTCCCAAGTCTAGGATAATAAACCCAGATAACCTGTACTTAACCTTGTGTATTAACTTTTTTGTGTATCTGCTGTCTGATATCAGACACCTCACATAAGCAGTATACTGTACAGGACTTTTCAACATTCCCTGCCTTTGGCTAGGATTGTCTCACCCAGATATTAGTAAGCAAATTAGAGACTGCCTTCCAGTCCTGAAATGGCTGAATTTTGGTGGCATCATATGCCACTGGAGCATAAATTATCTGCCATTGCCTGTTTTCCCGCTGTGGGATAGTATTCTTTTAAATGAATTTGTTAGCATCCTATTTATTGGAGTTAACAGTGGTGTTAGATTTGGACAATTTACTGAATTTTTCACCATTTATAACCTTTACTTGTCCCTTAAGCGGAAAGCTGATGTATTGCTACTTGGTGTGTTACAAAGAGTTTGATTAAAATTTCTAAATGGAAGACAGATTGCCCCAAGCTCACTCCTCTCTGGAGAAATTCCAGACTTTAGATTGGTACAGATATCACATCTAATAGGATGTAGCTAAGAAGCAGTGGACTTTGTGGTTAATACAGAGCTGCAAATCAGTAAAAATGTGTTCCATAGACATACAAAGCAGCAAAGTGATATGCAGGTGCCTTTTTGAAAGATTAGCTTATGTCCTTTTGCTTTGAAGTTCATTATCAAGGGTAATATGCAAATGTAATAATTTAAGCATTTATCCTAATAACACCTGTGATTAAATGTAAGCAGGAGGTAGCACTTTCAAGAGCTTGCAAACAAATCTTGGCGTGGTCCTTAGAGCCAGAATCCCCACTGCCTTGTGTGAGATCCTCAAGTTCAGGATCAAACCACCTGAGAAGAGCTTTAATTCTGTATGCTTTGCTCTTCCTAAAATAAAACTTAAGTTATAATTTGATTCTTTAATCAAGGGTATGAATGCTGGCATACTTACACAATTTATTAGGCATAATAAATTGCATCATTGGTGTCAAATGTTCACACAGTCCCTCTTCCCATAATGGGATTAATAGTTATTTTCAGGCCATTTTCCTTATTTGAAAAACTCAGTAATATCATTGGCTTACCTAGATCTTTAAACTGGACAGCCAGTATAATATTCAATCAATTGAAAATTAAATTTTTGCTCAGTTTAGATGATATACTTACAAATGACTTACATTCTGCCAGAGGAATAAGGGTGGGAGGAGGGAATGGGATCATATCCCATATGACACAATATTTAGAAAAGAAGTTGAATTTAAAGACTAACACTCTCCTCAAAGTCTACATCACTATATGAAATTATATTTTGAAATAATACATATGTATATATATTAATACATAATAATTTTCATACATTATGTATGGAATAATTATATTTTTGCACCAATTTTGAAGATGTTAGAAGCCCTCTTGGTCGTACATTTAAGCTATTTGAATATAGTATGTATGGTTTTTCCTATTTATCATGAGCTTCTAAAATAAGGTCTGCCTTGCGTGAAACTCAGCATGAACCCAGAATATGTTAGTCCTGTCTCCTTGTCACTTAATACCTGGCTGACGGCAGCAACCCATGATTGATGAGTGAGTGCTTGACACCCAGTAGTGCTGGCATGAACCGCCGCCTAAAAAAGACAGCTGTGTCCTCTCCCTTCATTTGTTTTAGAATTTCTGCAATAAGATCCCTTCCCTGAATGATTTCTGCTACCCCTTGAAGTCACATTTTCCTACATGAGTTCTACGTCTTTAGGGGTATGTTTTGTTGTATCAGCCCTTGCCTGATAAGGAATAACATGAACTAGCTTATGTTTCACAATCATCTTCCAAGTACTGGGGTGACTGAATTTGCTACCTTCTTGTATCCAGTTCTTGGCATCAGTACAATGGTAGGTTCTGAAATTGCACCATACTCTTATCAACATCCAAATTGCAGTGTTCTGGTTTAGTTGGAAAATCAAGGTTCCAGTTTGTCCTTACAGAATTAAATTTCCCAGCAGTGTTTTGTGATGGTCATTGTGATGTAATTTGATATACAAAATATTGACAATAGCTATTTTTCTTCAACTTGACTTTTTAGAATGAAAACAATTAAGAGTTTTGGTGTACCTTTGTGTTTTGAAAGTTCAGGGGCTACATGGCCAAATATGTTAGCTGTCAGTGTTTGCATGACATACAAAATAGGAGAACATTAAGAAATTGTCAGGTTAGGATGGGAGAAATGTTGACCAGGACATCAGACTGAGTTTCTTGTTTTTGTTATTTTAACACTATTTTTAAATTCTTGAACAAGTAGAGGGACTATTTTAACATTCTAGGTATAGAAGAAGTAGCTTTTATAACACAGCAGTGTTAATTCTAAGTGAAACAGAAGCCCTCTTTGTAAACACTGAAAACTAGACCCTGAATGTAAAAGCAGGGAGAAGAATGGATGTGTTTACTACGTTTATCAGAAGCCATTAGGTTGAAATGGATTGGAGCAGATTAAAATTTTTCCTTTTCTGTTTGTAGATGGCTCTGAGAGATTCCTCTGTGAATCTGTTTTCAGCTATCAAGTGGCATCTACGCTTAAACAGGTGAAACATGGTAAGTACATGAGTAATGTGTACTTAACTGTGAGAATGAACTTACTAGGGAGTGGAAGGGTGGGAGAGAGGGACTTAGAAAGGTCAGAGTGCTCTCTAACAAAAACTCAGCAAGGCTACTTAAGTGGACTTCCCAAATTGCCTGCAGACAAGAACATTCTACAGTTCTTAATCCACACATAATGTTACATTAAGACTTAAATTTGAAGTCAAAGGGGTTAGTTTTCTAGGGGAGTTAATGCTTCCTACTCCTCTTGTATTGCTTTTTCCACCCCTTCCTGAAACGTCCTTTTCCTGTTGTCCTCCATTGTTACCACTGTCTGCACCTTCGGGTATGTATATAATACCTCTTGGTCTACCTGGATTCGAAGATCCTGGTAGCACCTTTTCTATTCTATCGTGCCTCACCAGGTCTTCATTTATGCATCAGGCAACTCTGTTCCACCACCAAACCAGACTATTTCTCCCCTGAGAACATAATGTTGGGGTGGGCGGGGGGTGAGGGGGGAGCTGCAATTGCTTGTAACCCTAGGTTTTTGGTTTTTTCAGTTTGTTTTTTTGTAGCATACAGGATCTTAGTTCCCCAACCAGGGATAGAACCAGTTCCCCCTGCAGTGGAAGCACAGAGTCTTAACTACTTGTAACCCTAGATTCTTAGTGTACCAGGCACAAATTTAGTACACAAATGGCATGGAGGATAACTACTACTATTTTTTTTAATATTGTCTTAAGTAATTATCCTACAATTAAAAATAAAATATAAATTAAAGAAAAGATTAAGTCTTCTGACAACATAAGGTAAGATACCATTACTAGAATATTGAGGGGGAAAAATCCTTCTAGGAGTTATTTTTAAATCAGTCACCATCTGGGTGCTTGGTGTATTATTAATAAATACTATCTCCTTGATTCTTTACAGATCAGCAGGTTGCTCGGATGGAAAAACTAGCTGGTTTGGTAGAAGAACTGGAGGCAGATGAGTGGCGATTTAAACCCATCGAGCAGCTGCTAGGGTTTACACCCTCTTCAGGTTAACCTGGCCTGGATGGTCATCTCGGGTGCACAGCAAGTGCAGGTCTAGCAAGGAACTTTTCTTACAATGTATATAGCCATCCAGAGATTCACGGCTCCATCACTGAGTTGTTAATTCACATTCATACTTGGTTTCTCTGTATCTATACACAAGCAACAAATTCTTAAGTGTGTGATCTTGCAGGGAAAATTTTTGCTTATTTGTTTTTAAAAAGTATTGAGAATCGTATTTAGACAATCGACATCAGAGAACCCAGGAAGTTTGGGTTTAAAAGAGATTTATAAAACTTCACAATCCCGGACACATGCCAGAATTGGCCAGAGGAAAGACATCCCTCCTGTCATTCACACAGTTCCTAGAATCCTTGCCAGTCAAGTCCAAGGTCAGGATCTGGAGTTATAAAATACATTTCTGACCTAAAGCCCTTCTTTTTGCAGATGAATGTGATTTCGACTCAGGACTTGTCCAAATTAGGAATTTTTTAATGTTTGGGATTTTTTTCTATTTTTAGACATCTAATTCTATAGATTCTAACTTTTTCTAACCTCTTCTAGGCATGCCAAATGCTGGCAAAAAGAATTGCTTTTTGAATGTTGACGTTCTTGTAAAAATAAAGCAGTGAGCAAAATCCTTTTAAACACAGAAATCCTGAGCTCATCTTGTTGGTGGGCTCTGGCAATTCTGTAGCAAATAAATCCTTTGAAAGAACTCCAAAT
This sequence comes from Giraffa tippelskirchi, assembly GCF_054371585.1. Classification (NCBI taxonomy): domain Eukaryota; kingdom Metazoa; phylum Chordata; class Mammalia; order Artiodactyla; family Giraffidae; genus Giraffa; species Giraffa tippelskirchi. Next base: position 64,381,262 of record NC_137276.1, on the reverse strand, counting down.
TGGTTTCTTTATCCTTTCAAAGCCTCAGGGATTTGGGATAGGGGGAAGAGGTCAAATTACTTTTTTATAAGAAGGGAATCTAAAAACCATTTCCCCTAAACAAATGGTAGATTTCCTTCATCTCAGGGATATTTGTCTTTTTAGAAGTATATGAATTTATCATCAATATCTAAGTAGGTTTTTAACCATGATAAGGAAAAACCTGATAAACTAAGAGATAATCTTTTTTTTTCCTCATGGGACCCCCCACGTCCACACTACATAGTTAGGAGAGTCATTTAGATTGTATGCAAATTTTGCCCCAGACAGAATTTGCCTTTCTCCTCATTAATAACTTGTTCCTGACCTGCTTAGAGTTAGTTAATTATGAATAAATAAAATCCCAGTAGCAGTTGGCCTTAATCTCAGGAGTTCAGAATGTTTTAATACATACTCCATGACAGGGAGGTGGTGACCTCATTGAGTTGATAAGGAGTCTGAGCACGGGGAAGATGAAGCCCTGCACATGGCCACATAGCCCAGACTCCGAAGAAAATCTTGGAACTTAAAACAGATTGCAGTTGATTGACAATTCAGCCCACTAACCTTGTCTCTCACATCAGAGCACAAAAATTACCAGCCCTCAAACTCAGTAATTTCCATATTAATACTTCTTAACCTAAACCAGTTCCATTATTGAAAACCGTTGAGTTTCCTAACGTTGTCCTTTTGGGTATCAATCATCTTCATGATTACCAAGGGAAAAATTTTAAATACCTAGTCGGCAATAAACCTTTCAATCATATTTTCAGTGACAGTTCAGAAGCAATCACTAACTTTCATTTGATTTATGTAACTATACGACCCAGACACTGTATTACCTCGTCTTTACCCTCAGGTATTGAACTTAAAGAATTTTTGTCTCTTTAAGTTGTACATTTCTTTTCATGGCCTTAGAAGTTGAAGAGATCTATAGAGTTCAGTGGAAATCCTTTCTGAAGTACCTTTTCCAGTGACCATTCAGCTTCTCCCTGAGTGCTGCCAGAAACAAGACCTCACTGTTTGAAGATGGCCCCTCCCTCTCTGCACCTTTCCGTTGGTCATTATGTCTCATCCGTAACTCCTATTACCATGCTTTGGGCTTGAAGATGGACCTGTTGTTGTTCATCGTTCATCACTTCTGCACTCATTATGTGCCAGTCACTCACAGGAATTAATTATAGTCCTTTCAGTAACACTGCAAGATGTGTAAAAAAAACCCTAATACAGATGAACTTGAAGCTCAGAGAAGGCATTGCTACATGCCCAGGCTGCCTAGCTAAGTAAGTGACCAAGTCTGGATTTGAACTGAGTGTGCCAGACTCCAAAGCTGAGATTATATATAATATATATATAATTGAAAGGTTTATATATGTATATATACATACACATACATATATGTATCATGCTTCATCCCACTGACCCCAACCCAGTGCCTCGTACAAAGAAAAACCCTAAAACCTTTTTTTTTTTTTTAATGATAAAATAAATTAACTACCTGGAGGAAATAAACCTTGTTACTACCCTCCCTGCTTCCTCTCACTGCTTGGTGATAAGGTACAATGAAGGAAAAGCCTCTTCCTTTAAGAACTGATAGGAAGTAGCTATGTCAGCGTCTACATAACCTTCTAAGATTCAGCATGATGAAGTTAGATGCTTAAGCAATACATACCTTGTGTGTGCAAGGAGGAAGACAGGGAAGATGGCAGCTAACAGCCAGGATTTCACAGACAGCCACCATCTTTTTAAGAAAGCTGATGGTAACGAGTGTTTCAGTGCATAAAACACTTTGCAGTTTCATAAATGGCTCATCTTGAATCCCACATCAACCCTGTGAGATAAATGAGGTAGGTAGTTGACAGCTGAGGAAACCAGTACAGAGAAGGTAAGGGATCCAGATTATTAACCAAAGTATAGTTAATAATATAGGCCTTTCAAACCTTTATGCCTTCTAGTTTGTCATACACTAGAAAATGTGAAGGCAGAATTTGCTAGAATTATCAAAGAATTGTTCACATCAGTTTGATACATAATTCCATATAAGTGCCTTGTCTCATGGTAATAAGACATAAATTGTAAACTTACATAAAGCTGGTTTTACTTTTATGAAGTGAAAAATCTTACTTTTTGACTTTAATTATCTAAGATCAGCATTGAAGTCCTCAGTTTTCACTGATAAGCTTAAGGGCTTTATTTATTAGTGCCATCCTATGCCTGATACTCCGGAGAAGGCAATGGCACCCCACTCCAGTACTCTTGCCTGGAAAATCCCATGGATGGAGGAGCCTGGTAGGCTACAGTCCATGGGGTCGCTGAGAGTCGGACACGACTGAGCGACTTCACTTTCACTTTTCCCTTTCATGCACTGGAGAAGGAAATGGCAACCCACTCCAGTATTCTTGCCTGGAGAATCCCAGGGACGGCGGAGCCTGGTAGGCTGCCGTCTATGGGGTCGCACAGAGTCGGACACGACTGAAGCGACTTAGCAGCAGCAGCAGCAGCAGCATGCCTGATACTCACCTGGAATGACAGTGGTCTGGAACTCTAAACCAAGTTTCTGACCCTAGGATCTCTCTGCTCAGTCCATTTATTTGAAGCCCTCGGCTTCCCTTCCCCTGCATGGCTGGGAGGCCTTGAATCCCTTGTTCCCGATCAGAACACCAGATACTGAAGTGGTAGAAACTTTGGACCTTAAGGCCAAGCCAAAGGTAGAAGGAAAGACAGAGGACCAGGAGATGCCTGTCATCCACAACAAAGAGGAGGAACCTGCCCAAGAACACGGTTCCGTTTCAGGCAAACCCAAGAGATACTACACTTGGAGGAGAAGGTAGTTCTGCTTCTCCCTCTCCTTTTGTCAGAGCACCTCACCTTGCCTAAAATATCTTGCCTGGCCTCCCTGTAATTGCCCAAAGTTCCAAGCAAGACAAATCCTTTCCACAAAAGAGGTACAGCGTTTACCTAACAGATATTTGGGGAAGTTTGGGGTTGCAGGCAGAATACAAATGATACTAGATCTCTGGTTTCCCAGAGCTGAGTTGGGATGCAGATGGCACCCAGAATGAAGAAGAATGGGAGGAGGGGGCTGGAACAGGACCCTTTGCTACTAGCCTGCCTTGTTACTTTGCATCTGGTCAAAGAGAGAGTCTCAAAATTTAGAGCTGAACGGAAGAGACCTTAGAGACCATCTAGTTCATCCCCCTGGTTAACAGGATGTCAGGCCCTTATCTGTCTCATTCATTGCTGTGTGTATATTCAGCACCTAGAACACTAGCTGGCACATGGTAGCTGTGCTGCAGGTATTTATTGAGTGAATGGAAGTATGAATTTGTTGTATGTTTACCCTCATGTAGAAGCTGGGCTAGCTATGGTGTAGCATCCGTATTGGAGAAACGCCTAAGGTAATTGACAAGACAATAAGCCAGAGCCCAGCCCAGAGCTCTCTATAATGCTGTACTAACAAGTGGAAGCTGTGTCCAAAACAGCCATGGGAGGAGCCTGGGCAAATGATGCTGGTGGCTCCCTGCCTTCCTCATAGGCTCCTGCACACAGGCCCGATGATGGTTCCACAAGTCAGCATCCACAAGCTGCTCTCCACCTCTCCAAATACCTCTAACTTCTCCAGCCTGTCCAGTCTCCCTAGAGAAGCTGTTTCTCCAGAATCCACTTACTTCATTTTTATAATATAAGCTCTTTAGGGAAGGTAATGAAACAACATACAGTTTATTATCAGGAACAACAGCTGCTGCTGCTGCTAAGTCGCTTCAGTCGTGTCCGACTCTGTGCAACCCCATAGACAGCAGCCCACCAGGCTCCTCTGTCCCTGGGATTCTCCAGGCAAGAATACTGGAGTGGGTTGCCATTTCCTTCTCCAATGCATGCATACATGCTAAGTTGCTTCAATCGTGTCTGACTCTGCGACCCCATGGACAGCAGCCCACCAGGCTCATCTGTCCACAGCATTCTCCAGGCAAGAATACTGGAGTGGGTTGCCATTTCCTTCTCCAAAGGAACAACAGAGAGGATGTTTATTTCCAAATGTCTTTTATTCATTCTACAGACATTTACTGAGCACTTACTCTGTGTCTAGCATCTGCTAGATGCTGAGGATATGCTGTCAATCAAGACACAGTCATCAGCTTTGAGTTTATATAAATATATTAAAAGAGATAAAAGAATAATTTTCAGTCTAAAAACTGTCTGATAACAGAAACCATGTAAAATCAGAGACAGCTAACCCAGCTGAGCAAGGGTCAGAGAAGACTTCCTAGAAGGATGGTGTTTAGGCTAAGACCTGGACAACAAGTTGGTGGGGTGAGAAGGAAGGACTTTCTAGATTGAAGGTACAAAATATGCAAAGGCCCAAGACTGAGGAAGGGCATCGTGCTTCTGTGGGGCTGCGGGTGCTTTGTTATGGATGATTCATAAAGAAAAGAGATGAGACAAAACTGGACCTGATGGGTTTTGCTAAGGAATTTGAACTTCAACTAGAGGACAGTGGGGAGACATTAAAGGGTTTGAAATAGGGGAATGACAAGATCTGGTTTCACTTTAGAAATCTTAGCTGCAAGGAAGGAGAAGGCAATGGCAACCCACTCCAGTACTCTTGCATGGAAAATCCCATGGACGGAGGAGCCTGGTAGGCTGCAGTCCTTGGGGTTGCTAAGGGTCGGACATAACTGAGCAACTTCACTTTCACTTTTCACTTTCACGCATTAGAGAAAGAAATGGCAACCCACTCCAGTATTCTTGCCTGGAGAATCCCAGGGATGGGGGAGCCTGGTTGGCTGCCGTCTATGGGATCACACAGAGTCGGGCACGACTGAAGTGACTTAGCAGCAGCTGCAAGGAACAGTGGCAAATTAGTGGTGATAAGACCCAGATCCTTTTGGAAGCTGTCATGGAAATCCAGGGGAGACCTAACTGCAACCTTAAAAATGTGGACACAAAAGGATAGATTGTAACTGAGAGTTACTCAAGAAATAGCCTATGTGGGACCTGGTGACTCGTCAGACTTGGAGAATTCAGGTAGGACACCTGGATTTTGTGTCTCAATAGCTGATGGATGGGGTTCTATTCACTGAGACAGGGATACAGGGAGAGAAGTGGATTCAAGGAGATATCTGGCAGGTGACTCTCTGGTCTATAGCTCAGGAGAGTGATCTGGGCTAGAGTTAGATTTGGGACTCTCCAGTCTAGAGATATGTAGCCAAAGATAGGCATGAATGGCACTGCCCAGGGAGAGCACCAAGAGTGAGAAGAGAATTGGAACCTTCTCAGAGGAAGAGGAGGAGCCCAGGAAAGCAACTGGCAGGAAGTCAGCAGAAATAGCTGGAAAATGAGGAATATGGCATCCGGGACACCAGGAGAAAGGACATTTTAAGAAGGAGGCTGCTGCAAACACCAGTATCTGGTGTAGCCAAGCAGTTAAGTGACAGGGGTGGAGAAGGCCTTTGGACTTTACCAAGGAGCTTGTTGGTGACCTTGTCTCAAGAGCAGCCACCTAAGTGGTACAGTGGAGGCAGAGCCAGTCTGCTGTGGCTGGGAGAGTGAGTGGAAGGTGAAAATGTGGGGCCAAATCTAGGCAACACTTTTAAGAAGTTCAGTGGTAAGGGGAATCAAAATGAGGGGCAGGGAGGGTGACAGTTAAAGGAAGAAACACAGTCAAGACATTTGTTTTTGGGAGAGGCCAGAAAGAGGGCATAATTGAGGGTGTGAGGTCCCTGACATGTGGGAGGGATGGGATCCAGAGCCCAGGTGGAATGATTATTAGAGGGGAAGGAGGGCGAAAGGATAGTGCTGATGTGGGTAAATGCAGGTGAGGTGGCAGGAAGTTGAGGGAGTTCCCATCAGAAGGCTCCTATTTTCTCTGTGATGCAGGAGGCAAGTTGGTCGGTGGCCTGTGTCAGGAGGAGGCGGGAACAGTGGGATTGGGAATGGTCTCTGTGAAGAATGGGAAGGAGCTGACCAGGGTCAGACTGCCAAGCACGTTCAGGGGCCATTTGCAGTTCAAGTCCCTAAATTTGCCATGGCACCAGTCATTGGAGAAGTATACCAGGAGCTCCTAGCAGTCTGGCAGTAGGAATAGAAAAAAAAAAATGCATAGTTGGTGGTTACAGTTTTACATGGTAAGCACAAGAGGGTAAGCAAATGGTTGGTCTGGGGCTAGCGAGGGAAGGAAGTGAAAACAAGAAGAGGTTACCAGAGAGAGATTAGAAGGGTCAGGCATTTCTTGAGGGCCTACTATGTCTCTGGTAATATGTAAGGCAACAGAAATACAAAGAAGGGGCAATAGTTCCCAAACCTAGCTGTGCCTCAGAATTAAGCTTAATAAAAATAAAGACTCGCTGGCCTGATTCCTGGGATCCAACAGGTCTATGATTGGGGGTCTCGTGTAACCCTCCTGCAGCCAGTTTAGAAAATACTTGGACCAGTGAAAAAAGCAGACAAGTAAACAGAAATATGGAATCTATACAGCACCATAACTCCATGACTCTGGTCTATATGGGGTGCTGTGGAAGCCAAGAGGGCTTGGTGGTGGAAAGGAAGGGGAGATGACAAGGAAATTTTCCTAGAGAAGGTGAGCCTGGGCCTGAGCAGACTGGTCAGTCGGGGTTAGAGGGGAAGATGCCAGAGAAGCATTCCAAGTACAGGGACTAGCACGTGCATAGGCAGGGCTGCATTCGTGGAACTCCAAAAGTCATTTGGTGCGGCTGGACTGGGGAGGGGTGTGCCCTCTCAGGAGAAGGAAGCAAGAACCAGACTGTTTTGAGCCATGCTCTACTTTCCATCAAGACAGCATTTCTCTGACAGGGCTCAGGGTACAACTGAGAAAGAGGCCAAGAATCCTGCCCTTCACAATAAATTACTCGGGAAGCAGGCTCCTCAGGGCCCGGAAGGGTAAGCCCCTTAGGCTCGTATAAGGCATCGAAGTGATCTTTACCAGCCACTAGGCAGTACTGTTCACAGTACTGTTGCTCTGGGTGAGAAACTAAGCATTTACAGATTTGTACTTATTTACTTACTGTTAGGGGAAGGCAGATGTTCCAAGCTCAGAATTATTGAAGGAACCTCCCTTCTGGGCTCTGAGCCAAACCAGGATAAGAGGCAGTCTGAAGGGATCAAATTTAAAGTATATGGACATCGTGGAGAGATGTTGTTCCAGTCCGGCACCCCCCGCCTCCCCGCCGCGCCCCCCCCTCCCGCCGCCCCCGACTGGTTTCTCCTCCTTCCTTGCCTGGCCCTGAAGGCCTGAAGTACACTCCCACATCCTCTCTCCCTCTCCTTATTCTCAGAAATCTCCAGGCATGTAAACCACACAAGCATGGGCATTTCATCTGTTTAGCAAACCTAAAGTTCATGCTTGGGGGTTGTTGAAGGCAGATTCTACCCACTTAACTTTCTGCAGAGTCTCCAAAATACAGTACATCTGGAATATTCTATGAAGTCAGGGCAGCTTAGCTCTCCAACATACCGCCTAGAGGACAGCCTAGGACTTTCTACGCTGGACCAGTGTTGTTGCCCAGAGAAGATGCAAGGCTCACTCTGTGATACTGCTTCAGTGCTCAAGGCTAGAGCGCTTTTTGCGGAGAAGGCAACGGCACCCCACTCCAGTACTCTTGCCTGGAAAATCCCATGGACGGCGGAGCCTGGTGGGCTGCAGTCTATGGGGTCGCTAACAGTCGGACACGACTGAGCGACTTCACTTTCACTTTTCACTTTCATGCATTGGAGAAGGAAATGGCAACCCACTCCAGTGTTCTTGCCTGGAGAATCCCAGGGACGGGGGAGCCTGGTGGGCTGCCGTCTACGGGGTTGCGCAGAGTCGGAGATGACTGAAGCGACTTAGCAGCAGCAGAGTGCTTTTTGAAAGCACTCCTGATCATGAAAAGGAAAATCACAGTCTCCCAGCCTGCCCGAGATAGCAGCTGGAGAACCCAGGTGCTGTTGCCTCCGGAGACCTATGGACTCAGGAGCCAGGAAGAAAGCAAGACATCATCCCCATGCCATCTCTCAGTACAGAGGAGAATTCATTCTGAGAGCAGAGCTAGAGAAGCAGCAGAAGCGGGGAGGGATGCCCAAGGAGGAAGGCAGCGCTGCGCTGTCTGGGAGCGCAAGCCCTGGCTGCACCCGTAGTTAAGCCTTACTCACTCTGCTGCCAACCAGCGGGCATCCTCATTGGGCAAATATGAAAGCAGAGGCTCAATCTCAGAGTTCTACACCTCTTCATGAACCTGGGGAATCACTGAATCTAAGAACAGAGAAACCATCATCTGTCCTGAGCTTCTGCAGTCTCTTTTGAGTCCTGCTGGCTCTGTGGCCAAAATGAACTTTCCATGAAAAAAGAGTTCGGCTCCTAGAAGGTGTCCATCTAATACTCTTCAATTGAAAAGCTGCTGAGGGGAGGTGGACTCCCCTGGTGGTCCAGTGGCTAAGACTCTGCGCTCCCAATGCAGGGGCCCTGGTTCAATCTCTGGTCAGAGAACAAGATCCCACATGCTGTAACTGAAAAGATCCTGCATGTCACAAACTAAGACCCAATGCAGCCAAATAAATAAATTAATGTTTTCAAAAAGAAAAAAAGAAAAGCTGCCAAGGGGGATAGGAAAGGCTTCAGGAATGGAGGCATGAGTGACCATGAGGGCCTAGGCTCAGCATGCACACCTCTCATTTGGCACATAGGCTCTCGGGGTAGGTACAGGTCATATCCAGGCACTGGAGACTCGAAGAATGTTCATCATGGTTAATATGTAGTGAGGAATTACTATATGTGGGGCACTGTGCTAAGCACTTTAGACACATAATGCCATTTACTTACTGGGAGAGAGTAGCAGAAAGGCTATGTGGGGCAGAGGAAGCCACCAAGGGATGGCAGGAAAGAATCCCATAGTCTAAGAGCTGAAAGGCCTTGGCAACTGTATTCCTTTGGGCTAGGGCTGCCATAACAAAGTACAAAGACTGAGTGGCTTAAACATATAAACTTAATTACCTCATAGTTTTGAAGTCTGGAAGCCCAAGATCAAGATGCCACCGTGGTTGGTTCACCATGGTTGGTTCCTGCTGGAGGCTATGAGGGAAAGGATCTATTTTAGGCCTCTCTCCTTGGCTTATACATGATCACCTCCTCTCAGTATCTCTTTACATCATCATCGCTGTATGCACGTCTCTGTGTCCAAATCTCCCTTAAGGATGCCAGTCATCATCTTAGATTAAGGCTCACCCTACTGACCTCATTTTAACTTGATTACCTTTATCAGGTTCTTTCTCCAAATAAGATCATGTCCCTAGTGGCTCAGTGATAAAGAACCCTTCTGCCAAGGCAGGAGAGGTGGGTTCGATCCTTGGGTCGGGAAGATCCTCTGGAGAAGGAAATGGCAACCCACTCCAGTATTCTTGCCAGAAGATTCCCATGGACAGAGGAGCCCGATAGGCTACAGTCCATGGGCATGCGAAGAGTCGGACATGACTTAGTGACTAAACAACAACATCTCCAAATAAGGTCACACGCTAAGTTACTGGGGTTAGGACTTCAATATATAAATTTTGAGGAGGGACACAATTACACCTGTAAGAGCAACAATGTCTAACCAAACCCTCTCCTTTTATAAATGAGGATATTGAAGTCTCAAGTGAGAGAGTGACTTGCATAGTGTTGCACAGCAAATTGGCAAAATTAAGACTAGACTCCAGGTCTTTGGGAGCTGCAAGCTTTGTGCCAGCAGTAGTGCTGGCTTTGGAAAGTTCCTTCTCTAAGAAGGGAATCCCTGAGCTTGGACAAGTCTGGGAAGCACCCAGTCGAATCTCTTTATCAGCCTGTGGTGAGGACACACTAAAACTCTCTTACAAATCAAGATTTGGGAAAAGACTCTGAAATGCCAGAGTGGAAAAAGCCCTATTAATGGAGCATAATATAAGCACCAGGGTTTATTTTCAATGACCAGGCTCCTCATTAAGGAGGCAGACATGTGGGTGTCATAAAGGAAGAGCTTTGCTGCTTATCTGCTGCCCCCAACAGCTCAGGTTGCTAAGTACAGCTGGGTGGTGCTGGCTGCTCATAGACTCCCCCACTGTTTACTCTCTGGGCTTACCTCTGCCTCCAGGCTGGCATCTGGCCTTTCTGCAATCAGTTGTGACAACTCACTAAAAAGACTCTTTTGCAAGTCTCATGCAACATGTCGGAGCAACATGAGTTTAAAAGCCTTGCTCTTGCAGTTTCAAAAACAAGGAGGCAAAAATTGAGATTGAATACAGTACGGAAGTGTGGGTGACACCAAACCGCAGATGAGTTGATAGCTGTGGGGAAGGAAGTGAAAAGTTCACCTTGTCCTTCCCTGTAAGAGAGGGCTGTTGGTTTTGCAGAGGTTTGCTTTTTTAAAATCTTTTCATTCAATAAACTAGCTCAGTAGGACAACATATTATAGCATTCGTGGAAATAAAAACTAGGAACCACATCATACAATGTTCTGCTCCAAACCTGGCCCTGGTTTCCCAGGCAGCTCCCAGTTCCTTCTGATTTATGCAGCAGCCGTGGAGGCCCTCGCCCCATCCCAGGTGGAGTCTGGCCTTCAGGGAGGAAGGGAGGAGGTGGTTCAGAGGTATCAGCTGTTTCCTTGCTTCTGAGCCAAGACCCTCGCCTCAGCTAGAAACCCAACTTTGTCCCCTGTGTCTGCCTTCCGCACTGCGTAAAAGTTTCCATCACAAAGGGCTGATTCAGGAAACCAAGGTTAGAAGCAAACGGTCTTATTTGAAAATGGTGAAGGCCAGCCAGGTTTTGGGCTTCCTGCATTGATTGCTCTCCGGGGGCCTGGGACCAGCCCAGCAGGGTGGGGCCCTGCAGCTCTGCAGGTTACAGGATGTGAAAGTGGGGACTGAGGTTAGGAAAAAGAATAAAAGGCTAGGACCAGAACACACCCAGCAGAAGGCCATGTGCAGTTCTCCTCTTCAGGGTTTCCTGTGGGTACACTGAGAACATTATGTTCTGGCTGTGAACTTACCCAGCTGAGCCGGCTCCAGATTTAGCCCCTGGGTCCTAGTGCTGCCCCTCACCAGCCTCAGCCTTCCTCACCCGCACACACGAAGCCCACTGTGGGACCCCAGGAGGCCACTTGCATTGTGCCCTCCCTACTGTGTGATGCCTCACGACCAGACTGTGGGCACTGATGTTCCCAACCATCATTAAGCGTCCTCAACTTGCTTGGCACTGTCACGTAATAACATCTCATGTTCCTCATGACAAAACATCCTTCAGATGACAAAACTGAGGCTCTGGGAAACTGGGAGGAACAACCAAAATCAGAAATTCAAGGTTTTTGGACCCAGATCTCCTGACACTTTGTTGTTCAGTTGCCCAGTCGGGTCAGTCTGTTTGTGACTACATGGACTGCAGCATGCCAGGCCTCCCTGTTCTTCGCCATCTCCCAAAGTTTGCCCAAGTTCATGTCCATTGCATTAGTGATGCCATCCAGCTATCTTATCCTCTGACACCCTTTTCTCCTGCCCTCAGTCTTTTCCAGCATCAGGGACTTTTCCAATGAGTTGGCTGTTCACATCAGATGACCAAAATACTGGAGCTTCAGCTTCAGCATCAGTCCTTCCAATGAGTATGCAGGGTTGAGTTCCTTTAAGATTGACAGGTGTGATCCCCTTGCTGTCCAAGGGATTCTCAGGAGTCTCCTCCAGCACCACGGTTCAAAGGCATCAATTCTTTGACACTCTGCCTTCTTTACTGTCCAGCTCGCACAAACATGTGACCACTGGGAAGACCATCAGTTCAGTCAGTTCAGTTCAGTCGCTCAGTTGTGTCCGACTCTCTGCAACCCCATGAACCGCAGCACGTCAGGTCTCCCTGTCCATCACCAACACCTGGAGTTTACCCAAACTCATGTCCATCGAGTCGGTGATGCCATCCAGCCATCTCATTCTCTGTCGTCCCCTTCTCCTCTGGCCCCCAATCCTTCCCAGCATCAGGGTCTTTTCCAATGTGTCAACTCTTCGCATCAGATGGCCAAAGTATTGGAGTTTCAGCTTCAATATCAGTCCTTCCAATGAACACCCAGCGCTGATCTCCTTTAGGATGGACTGGTCGGATCTCCTTGCAGTCCAAGGGACTCTCAAGAGTCTTCTCCAGCTCCTCAGTTGAAAGGCATCAATTCTTTGGTGCTCAGCTTTCTTCACACTCCAACTCTCACATCCATACATGACTACTGGAAAAACCATAGCCTTGACTAAACAGACCTTTGTTGGCAAAGTAATGTCTCTGTTTTTTAATATGCTATCTAGGTTGGTCATAAGCTTCCTTCCAAGGAGTAAGCATCTTTTAATTTCATGGCTGCAATCGCCATCTGCAGTGATTTTGGAGCCAAAAAAAATAAAGTCTGACACTCTTTCCACTGTTTCCCCATCTATTTCCCATGAAGTGATGGGACCAGATGCCATGATCTTAGTTTTCTGAACGTTGAGCTTTAGGCCAACTTTTTCACTGGCCTCTTTCACTTTCATCAAGAGGCTCTTTAGTTCCTCTTCACTTTCTGCCATAAGGGTGGTGTCATCTGCATATCTGAGGTTATTGATATTTCTCCTGGCAATCTTGATTCCAGCTTGTGCTTCCTCCAGCCCAGCGTTTCTCATGATGTACTCTGCATATAAGTTAAATAAGCAGGGTGACAATATTCAGCCTTGATGTACTCCTTTCCCTATTTGGAACCAGTCTGTTGTTCCATGTCCAGTTCTAACTGTTGCTTCCTGACCTGCATACAGGTTTCTCAAGAGGCAGGTCAGGTGGTCTGGTATTCCCATCTCTTTCAGAATTTTCCACAGTTTATTGTGATCCACACAGTCAAAGGCTTTGGCATAGTCAATAAAGCAGAAATAGATGTTTTTCTGGTACTCTCTTGCTTTTTCGATGAGCCAGCAGATGTTGGCAATTTGATCTCTGGTTCCTCTGCCTTTTCTAAAACCAGCTTGAACACCTGGAAGTTCACGGTTCACGTATTGCTTAAGCCTGGCTTGGAGAATTTTGAGCATTACTTTACTAGCATGTGAGATGAGTGCAATTGTGCGGTAGTTTGAGCATTCTTTGGCATTGCCTTTCTTTGGGATTGGAACGAAAACTGACCTTTTCCAGTCCTGTGGCCACTGCTGAGTTTTCCAGATTTGCTGGCATATTGAGTGCAGCACTTTCACAGCATCATCTTTCAGGATTTGAAATAGCTCAACTGGAATTCCATCACCTCCACTAGCTTTGTTCATAGTGATGCTTTCTAAGGCCCACTTAACTTCACATTCCAGGATGTCTGGCTCTAGGTGAGTGATCACACCATCGTGATTATCTGGGTCGTGAAGATCTTTTTTGTACAGTTCTTCTGTGTATTCTTGCCACCTCTTTTTAGTATCTTCTGCTTCTGTTAGGTCCATACCATTTCTGTCCTTTATCGAGCCCACCTTTGCATGAAATGTTCCCTTGGTATCTCTAATTTTCTTGAAGAGATCTCTAGTCTTTCCCATTCTGTTGTTTTCCTCTATTTCTTTGCATTGATCGCTGAGGAAGGCTTTCTTATCTCTCCTTGCTATTCTTTGGAACTCTGCATTCAAATGGGTATATCTTTCCTTTTCTCCTTTGCTTTTCGCTTCTCTTTTTTTCACAGCTATTTGTAAGGCGTCCTCAGACAGACATTTTGCTTTTTTGCATTTCTTTTCCCTGAGGATGGTCTTGATCCCTGTCTCCTGTACAATGTCACGAACCTCCATCCATAGTTCATCAGGCACTCTATCACATCTAGTCCCTTAAATCTATTTCTCACTTCCACTGTATAATCATAAGGGATTTGGTTTAGCCTTGACTATATGGATTTTGTTGGCAGAGTAATGTCTTTTACTTGCTGTGCAAATCTGACACTTTAGGGATAACTATTTTAAGACCAGCACTTCAAATCCTTAAAATGAATGTAAGCCTTTACCCTCAAAGTTTCTCTCCAGATGAATTTGAGGAAAAGGTGATTTCCTAACAAATTCTCCAAAACAACTAAAAGGTCAGGCATGTGGTGTAGAACTGTCCAGAGGAGCTTGGAGAGCCCAGTGCTGTCTGTCCTGTGCCTCAGTTCCCTGGACCTGCCACCAGGAGCCTGTGTGAAGCCCCACAGCAGGCCTGGCTTGTTCTGGGCCTTGGTAGGTCTTGAAACTCAAGAGGAGCATGCTGGGCCCCAGCCCAAGGAGCCAAGAATCAATGGGCCAGTAGAGCAGGAAAGGGGCCTTAGGAGGGGGTGGAAGCACTCTGGCTAGAAGAGATTTTTACAATTTTCAAAATGCGTTCTGGATTGTCAATTCCTCTACTACATGGTGAGCCTCTTTTTCCAAATCATCCTTGTATCCTGTGGGTATGCTGGTCCTTGGTAAACAGCTGCTGAACGACCTGAATGGAAATCTCTCACCAGAAGGAAGGCCGTGCCCGTAGCTATAGAGCACAGTCATTCCCAACTGCACATTGAGCACCTGCTGTGTACTAAGTAAGCACTGATTGATAAAGGGCACACAACTGCTAAAAACAAACATACAAACAAAGGAAAGGCAGCCATGGTGTTGGCCCCTCCTAGAGATCAGAGTCTTCTGGATAGAAAGGCATTCAATAAGCAAGAACAATTCCAAGGGTCCAGGGTTATCTTAGAGCAAGTCCAGAGTGCTGTGACTGCATGCAGAGCAGGGAGACCTAACGACGCTGAGGGCCCAGGAAAGTCCTTGAGGAAGAGCTCTTCAAACTGAGACCCAAAGGGGAGTTAGGAATTAGCCAGAGGAAGGAGAATGGGAAAGGGAGCTTCAAGCAGAGGTAACAGTATTTGTGAAGACCTGAATTTAGAGAGCAGGTGGCTCATTGAAATAACTGAGAAATGTCTTCTGTGTCTTCAGAACCCCACCAGTGGGAAATCTAGTTCTCACTTCAGGGTAGAGTCCAGCCATTGTTACTGTCCATGAGAAAGGAATCCTGCTACTTCCCTGTGGCCTTCCCCTAGGCTCTAGGCTCCAAATCAGAGGAATCCTAAAAGCTGACTGGGATATATCTTGAGGCAGAAAGGCCATGAGTGTGGCCTGAAAGGGCAGGTACTAGTCCAGGCATGGGGACCCTGAGCTGAGATGCTGGGCAAGTCACTTCCCAATTTTCAGGATTTATGTATTCTTAGTAGTTAGCCTGACACTCAGACCTTCCTGAATTAATGAATGACTGCAGTTTCCATCTGGAAAAAGATTTCTTCCAATGCTGATTCTGGGTTTGAGACCCACATTCAGTCCTTCCCAGGATTCTTTTGGCAACAGAAGTGCCAAGAAAGGAGTGAGTACACTGACCAGCACACAGCCAATGTTTGTTGAATGTGTGATTGCTCTCCCTGAAGTCACTCTAAAAGCTTCGATGGATCCTTGCTTCCCTTAGCAGCTGCTCTGATCTCTATCACTCCAAACCCTGTGCAGTCATTATTACCCACATACTTCACAGGCAGACATCAGATTTAGTGGTGAAAATAAATCCTAGATCTTGTCTTTAGGATCCATCCTAGAGGAAGAAGATAAAAGATGACTGCAGGAAGCTGAGAGGCAGTGTAAGGAAAGAAGAGAGAGGACCAAGATGGTCAGAGTCTGAAAATCAGTGCACATTCTCACGTAACACTCCCTGTCTTAGAAACCTCAAATCTGCCCAGTGCTCTGCCCCCTCCAGTGAACAGCTAGAACTAACCAGGGCTGGCTTGGAAGAGCTCTGGAAATGAACAAGTGCTCCCTAAGCCACCAATCCCCTGACTGCCCTGAATCAGGCGCTATGGTAAGGGCAAGAGTTCCCAGCTGGGCACACCCTGAAATGCATTTTCCCTCTCCTGTGGGTTTCCAGGCTAGCCCACAGAAGCCTGATTCATCCACAACCGCACTGAAACATAGAATTAATTCCAGCTATACCCTGGGTGAGCTAGGCCATTATGGCAACCAAACCACCACTTATAGCATTATTTTGATGGGAAAAGGTGTTCTGAGCTCCAAGCAACCAAATTATAAGTGGGACACAGGCACACCCAGGTTCGAATCCCAGTTTTAACACGTCCTAACCATGCGGTCAGGGGCAAGGTACTATCTTCCCCAGCCTCAGTTTCTTGATTTGTAAAATAACACCTCCTTTAGGAGGCTGCAGTGCTGACTGAATAGGCCCCTGTGAAAGTGCCCCGTGGCAGACGTCTCCCCCTTTCCTTTCATAGGCACTTTTGTAGGGAGACATGGAGATAGGACTCCAAACACAGTCCCTCTGAGGAGGGTGTACCCAGCGTGCACGGTGGCAGCCCTAGCGCTGGACTCAGGCTCAGAGCAAGTGTTCACGGGATAAATGAGCTGCTGTCTTAGAAATCGCAGAACATTCCTCATCTTTGACCTTCTCCAGGCTTTGATGGGCTTATCTGAGCCAAGAAACTTCTCCTGCCCCAACTCAGCTCCCTCTTTCCCAATCTCTCCATGAACAGCAGTGCTCTGGTTTCCTTTGCTCCTGATTCAAGTCGGATGCTTTGCCTCCAAAAGGGGCCAGAAGCCCTGACCTTTCACCAGAGCCTGGACGTGTGCCCACAAGAGCAGGCAGGGGGAGGGCGGAGACCCAGGCCACACCAGCAACCAGCCTGGGGAAGGCCGGCCGACTCCTCCAGCTGCCTTTCGTTTTGGCCCCTCCTCGCTCCGTTTGTTTCCAAGCTGCAGCAAGAACTGTCTGTACTCAAAGGATAGTGAAACAGCCAAGGAATCCGTAGGGTCCTAAAGGTCGACCTTCTTCCTTTCCTTGCCCTTGTTGCCAAAAGTTAAGTTTCCTGGCCTTGGGCTCCTTGTCCCCTACCCAGGGTCACAGGCACTGTGGAGGTCAGTCACCTTGAAAGTGACTCTCCTACGCTGCCCCATGCTTCCACAATCGTCTCCACAGCCATCCTCACTTCTCCCGATCTGGAACCACAGAGCTGTCCCAGACCCTCCCTCCCTGCCTTCCTCTGTCCAGATCTTGTCATCGCCCCCTTCTCACTGGGTCTCCACTGCCTCAGCCCTACCCCACCTCTGTCTAACCCAAAACCCCATCAGCAGTCCTGCAACAGCAAAAAAACCCAAAAATCTCTTGTGAGAGTAATACAAGCTCATGATAAAAATCCAATTTCCAGTGTCTCTACAAAGCAAAATAAAGGTAACCTTAGTTTTTAACCTGAAAAACAAACAAAAAAAGATATGAAGTGAAAAAGTAAAAGCCTCTCCCTCCCCTCCATCCCTCAGAGATAACCTCTGTGGACAGTATCCTTCTAGATGTTTTCTCTGCACATGTAAGTGTGTGTCTGCTGGGGAGTGTCCTGTTTTTCTTTCAGAATGAGATTAGAGGATACAAATTGTTCTGCAACTTGTCCTTTTTACCTAACAACATATCTTGGGCATTTTTCCAAAACTGACCTCACTCTTTTTAACATCCACATAATGCTCCATGATTTGGAGCTTATTTAACTGTTTGCCACAGACACTCAAGGTGGTTTTCAGTTTTTTCTGTCACTATATAACTTGCTCTCAGCCTCTGGTCTCAAACCTCCAATCTGCCTTCCACAATGCTGCTGGATTGCAACACCCAGTCTATCATTCCTCAATCAGCTGTCTTCCTTGCATTAGCGTTATACACAAGGTGTCTTATCTTTCCTCCTAGGTCTTAAGCTCAGGACAGGGTGTTAGCCTTAGAGGTCCTGACAAGGACAGCCTATCGACTGTGCAGTTTTTGAGCCAGTCTCAGTGCTGCCCTGGGAAAGTGGAAGGAGGTTCTCAGGCCATTTTCTTTTTCATATTTGTATGCTAAGAACTCTGGGGGCCTGGCTTGTGCGGGGCACTGGAGCTCTGAGATGAAACAGATACAGACCCCGGCCTCTCAGAGCTTGCAGTTCAGTGGGAAAGACAGGCACTGTGCATCCACACAGATAAATACATGGATAATTACATATGGGATGAGGGCTTTGAAAGGAAACAACCAAGGAGATAGGATGGGGCCACCAGGAGCGAGGGCCAGTGAAGCAAGCAGACCGTGGGATCTGGTTCCCATTCTAGGCCACTTCCCCTTTACTCTTCTCAGCTGATGAGAAGGGAAATCCCCCTTTCGGTTTTAACTTTCTGTGACAATAAGACACACTATCAGAGCTCAGTGGTAGCAGAGTTCCCCAGGCCAAATACTTATTGAGCATATACCATATGTAGATAACATACAGAGGTGTAAGGGCATGTGTGTGTGTGTGTATGTGTTGGGGGGAGTTATGGTGATAGGTGTTTAAAGATTTAAAATAGGTAACCTCTGAAGGAGTTTACAACTTGATGGAGCATCACACCCAGGACAGGATCATTTCAATATACATCAGGTGAGAAGAGAGCACAGCTCATCCACAGCTCTTGAGAACTGAGCACTAGCTTCACAGGCAAGCAGCTCTGGGCTGGACTCTCTGTCCTGCACTCCCCAGCCAGGGAACTTTCCAAGTGGGATCAAAAAGGGCTCCTGGAGGGCCCAGGGCTGAGACAAGCTTGTAGTATGAGTCAGAAGAGCTAGAAGGGCATCTGGGAAGGGTAATCTGTGTGAAGATGGGAACAAGCTGAAGGGAAGATACTTGACTTCACAGAGGAAAAGCATCCCACAGGGCACCTGAGCAAAGTCAACTATACTAGCCTTGAAAGAAAATCCAATCACAAAAGAGCAGTTTAAGGAGTGCAAGCATCCCCCATTCTCCTCCTGGGAGCCAAAGATTTCATGCCCCAGAGAGGGCACCAGATGGGAGAAGACAGAAATCTGTTACCTCTGCCAGTCTCACTTCAGGTCTACGTGTGTTTCTCTTTAGCGTGATTAAAAATATTGTAAATTATATGCTTATACTTTGCTGATGTTCTCTTTGGGATCCACTGTATGTGGCTGTATATATTTTGCACATCTACATATGTATTACTGTGCAAAGTTGTATACACAAAGCCAGGCATACTGTATTTTATGGAAAATTTAAGAGCATTTCAGAGGTAATTAGAACCATCTGTGTTTCCCCTCCTGGCTTCAGGAAGGAGATGCAGCTAGAGATAGTCAAGCTGGAGGTTTGTGAGGCTGAGGTAAGCAGCCAGACTTGCTCTAAAGGTAGTGGGAAGCAGAGCAACAGTAAAATAGACACTTCTAGGCTCTCCTTGTTTCTCCTTAAGATAACAAAGTTACCTCCACAACCAAAGCAGGGAATTCTGTCCACAACTCGTCTCTGCCTCATTTTCTCCACCTGTAAAGGGAAAAAGCCTTACCTGCCATAGTGTGGGACTGGAGCACCACAGGTCAACTTTGGCAAGCAATGCAGCCCAGGCCAAGGGGGCTTTTAAACCAGCCTGGGAAAAACACAGGGACACTGCTGTCAAATCTGAATGTCATTCCTGGCCTCTAAGGCTAATCATCTCTGGACTGGTGCATCTGGGTTCAGATCCTGCTCCTTCGGCAAGGAACTTAGTGAAGCTTCTGCTGGCCTACTGATGGATGTCCTTTCCTGGGCCAGAGACTCTTAAAACTTTCTGGGAAATTGACGAAACAAGCCTCATTGTGCAGCCCTCAGTAAATGCAGCAGTGAGTGCTAAAGAAAAGCTCCCATAATAACCACGTGTGATAATAAAAAGATAAAGAGGCAAATAGGTATGTAGGTCAGCTCAAAAACAGCCACCACCCATTTGACCTGGGTAACCATCTGTGCCAAGTGGGTCCGAAGAGTTTTCTTCGGTCCCCTCCCAAGCTGACCTTCCCTGCTTTTTTATAAGGTTGCCTTAAATAAAAGTCCCTTCCTGCACGGGCTGGAGTTGGCCCGGGCAGTTCTGACCTGCAGCCCTACAGGAGAGGCACTTCTCCGTGCACTCCTTCCACCAAACCCTGCGGTCAGAGGGCACAAGCGCTTGGCCTCTGCCATGAATTCTTGCACCTAAGTCGGGGTGTAAGGTGGTAACTCACAAACACTCCCCCGCCCACGCTCATAAGGGTTCTGTGCGCCGCCAGGAGGCCTCCCCTACCCCAACAGAGACCGCTTTGTTAGCGGACCCGGTCGGAGGAGAGTTACAGCCTCAGGGTTGTGAGGGCCTCCTCAACCTCTCCTCCCCGCCTCCCCGCCTCCCCCTCTCCCCGCTCCTCCCCGCTCCTCCCCGCTCCTCCCCGCTCCTCCCAGCTCTTCTGCCCTCACCAGAGAGGCGCCGGCCCTTCGCCCTGCCCCCACCCAGCAGCCCAAAGGCCGTAGAGCTGAGCTCAGCATCTCCGCAGCCCGGCCGCCTTCCTGTTAGACGGTAGGAGGAGCCCCCTTCCTTCCCCCCCAGTGGGCGGAGCTAGCACTGGCCCCGCCCTCCTCCCCTGTCTCACTTTCCCTCCTCCCCTCCCCTCGTTCCCCCCTCACACACGTTCTCCAAGTCACGTCCCCGTTCCCCCCCAGCACACACCAGGGGGTCCGTGGAGAGGGACACCCCCTCGCCAGTCAGCTGCTCAGCATCTGTCACCTCCACTGCCGGGCTCCCCTGAGGGCGCACCTCAGTCGAGGGTAGGGGGTGGGAGGGGAAAGGAGAGGGAGGAAGGGTCGTCCCTTCCCCCATCCCGCTGGCCCCCACTGCAGACCAATCACAGCAGGGAAGTCAGTTCAGCTCTTAATGTTCACCTCTTCCCAGAGCAGAATCTAGAGGTCTAGATTTTTTTGTGTGTGTTTCTCTGCCTCTGATTTTTAAGTACAAAAAGATTGAGCCATGGCTTCTGGCTTCCTCTGTCAAAGTCTATCCTTTGTGGGTTACAAGAGGAACAGATGGGGCAGGGAGAGACCCCTCTTGGCGCACCACTTCCCAGATGGACCTTCCTAGAGGAGACCAGAGTTCTCAGGGAGGATGCTGGGATGGGGGAACGTGACAGAATCGCTGTCACTTCTGGGCTTGAGGTTGTTTAGCTGAAGGTGATCCCTTGGGCGACACTGTTTTGCCATTGAGTGAGCACTGCTGGGCCCTGCTGGATTCTGCAGGGGGAGGAAGAGCCTCATCAGATAAAATAAGAGCCAAACCAGCAGAGAAAGTTTTTTGTCGACAACACCATGTCGAGTTCAGGTGTTCACTCCAGCTGTTCTACACCATGTGTCCCCAGCGTGTACTGCCCCCTTTCCCAGTGATACAGTCTCCTTTGGCTCACAACTAAAAGTGTCAGGGGCTTGGAATCAAGGAAATGAGCCTAGATCTAGAGTCATGGCTCCAGCCTGGCTATGTGACCTTAGGCAAGTCCCTGTATCTATCCAAACCTGTTTTCTTACCTGTAAAATGAGGCCTGTCCTATCTACACTACACAAATAAAAGTTGTTTTTATTGACAGAGTTATGAAAATGCTAAAGATATGAGTGTTTTTAAAACCATAAGGAGTTCCAGAAAGGTCAGAGATCTTTGTGAGGAGGCGGCAGTGTTGCCAGGTGGAACTGGCAGCTGTCATCACCAGCAAGCCAAGGAGTTCCAGACAAAGGCCCAGGATGCAGACCCTGGGTGGTTGCCTTTTTGCACAGACCTGAGTTTTTCAAGCCTTTGGCTACTAAGGCCACTAGAGAGAAAAACTGCAATTCTGAGTGAAGTTAAGAAACTTGGCAGAGGAGCAAGGAAGGGGTTACAAGCCTGGGAAAACAAAGTTTCTGAAGATTGAATAAGGCCTAATTGCTAGGAGAACTCAAAAGGCTCCCTGCTCTCCAGCTTGGTTCCTTATCCATAATGTGGGAGGGGGTTTCTAAAAGAGGCACTTTCCCAGGGGCTGTAGGCCCCAACATTCAAAGATTTTAATGTTCACTCCACTGACAGAAGAATCCTGACAGTGAGAGGACTGACTTCTCTCTCTACTGAGTATTAATCCAGCCGTGCTCACCTCACCTCAGCCCCTTAGGGTACCCAGAGGGTGACCAGCCCTCCTGGTCTCTCTTCTCTGTGTGTGCAGCAGTGGGGGGAGGGGGGCTGAGCTCATTTTACTTCCCAGGCAGGCAGCAAGCCTGGATTCAGGCTGTCCCCTGTGTAGCAGCTTCTGATCACCCTTGTCATCCCCCACCCCCACTCCACCCCCCAGCTTGAAGGAACAAAGCCCAACCTGACCCCGCCTCCCCCCTTTGATATATGGCAATTGGAAACCCTCAAAAAGCAAGCACACTGAAAGGGCTGAACTGGGTCGTCTGTTTCTACCTTCTCTGGCAGGCCTCCTCCAGATGGTCCACCACCCTACAGGTCAGGCCTGGGAGTTTTAGAAAAGGAACTCCATAGAATTTAAATGTTTTTTTTTTTTTCTTTGTTATGATCTTTGTGGCGCTTGAATAGGCCTTTGAGATTCTCTAGTTCTGGGTTTTCAAAACTGGGGTATGAAAATCCCCAGCAGTATATGAAGCCCCAGGATAAATGCAGTGAATCTTTTTGTTAAAAAGGGTTTTTGTGGGGGCAGGGAAGATTAAGTAATTTAACTATTAAGTCATTTTAAAGTTTGCAACTAAAATTAACACAAATTCCCATACACAGATAAAATATAAAATAGAATGCAAGATTATATTATTTGTAATAAAAGTAATAAAATAAAATGATACTTTGTAATGAAAATACTGAATTTCAAAGACATTATGCTTCCTAGGGGCTGCTTCAGGCCACAGCCTAGTACCCTATTCATCCTTAGCAGCCAAATGGCCTGAACTCAGGTCAGCTGACTCCTGTCCCCTCATAGGACCTGGGCTTGACTCAGAAAGCTGTTTTGGGTACTAACTGGAGAGGGGTGTTGCCGCATCCTCCCCCCACTTCACTGTTTCCTCATAAGAGTTCAGATGCTAGGATGGGAGAGGGATTCTGGGAAGCTGGCCAAACGCTGACCCCGCAGATGGGATTCCTTCCTGAGAGGCTGTGCAGTGTCAGTGCTGGAGTCTGGGTCCCATGGGCAACTCTGGCTGCGTGGGAGATGAGGAGGGGGAGCAGTGAGGTCTGGTAGGCCGTCATGACTTTCATCAGTGCAAGGGGTAACCTGAATTCTGGCAGGAGCCTCAGGCTATCCTCCTAGCTCCCCCTTTGTCGTGATGGTTTAACAAGCCAGCCTTTCGTGGGGTTCCCTCTGCCCTTTGTCCTGTCCCCAGAGGAAATGGCTTCTTGTGAAACCTGGGAGCCCAGCAGAACTGGCTGGCTGTGAGCTCACCATTGCCACAAGTAGGCCTACTCTCCACAGCTGTCTGCCATTTCACCAACCTTGAACCCACCCCCAACCCACAGAGAGGCTGGGGAGCCAACCCAGTGTTCCTTCCAGGGCCTACTTTTCTTCCTGAGAGGTCAGTCCTCAGTTCGTAGACATCCCAACTAAAGATGAGCATCAGGACCACCCGAGGAGCTTTTGTACAAAAGGGTCCCATTCAGACCTACCAAATCAGAATGGGGGTTGGGGAGGTGGGAATCTATGATTTACAAGCTCCACAGAAGATTCTAATTATCAATCAGGCTTGAAAGCCACTAGTTGATGGAAAGATTACAGGACACTCACTCTGGGCCTCAATTTGCTCCTCTGTAGAATGGCATTATCTTCATTCCTCTGGGTGTAAGCAGATAATACAATTCAAAAGCTTCTTTGAAAGGGTACATAATACAATGTATTGTCAGTATTTCCATTTCAAAAAGTAGCTTCATTTGCAAAAACATTCCTCACTGAATTTTTAATTATCCCTCCAATAGCACAGTTAAAATCCTACTGTAGTCTTCAGCTGTCAACAGCTTTTCACAGCCCTCCTAGTAAACCAGGTGCACTTATAATCTTGCTATTTTGACCAAGTTGTTTGTTTTTCAAGTAAAAAGCCACAGAAGTCCTGGGAACACTTCTGCTGGCTTCATTGTCCCCACCTCCCACCACTGCTCCACCCTCTCCCTACCACCCACGCTCCTCCAGCCGCCTCCACTCCCCTCAATGACATGTTTCCAAAGGGCTCTGGAGGCGCCCCAAGCAGAGCCACATAGGCATGCTGTCTGGCCTTCAGGGGTTCCCATCCTGAATTCTGGGGTTCCCAGAACCACACTCCCACCCCAAGATCTGGTTAAACTCCCCAAACCCGACTGGAGCAACTTGCCAGACTTAGGTCCTGGGAACCTGTGCGCAGGACAGAAACCACCAGAACAGGGAGGGGCAGGTGGCCAAGGAGTGAGTGCTCATTGACTTTAAATTGCAGGCTGCTGTGGGTCCTATGGGAAGGCAGCAGAGCCTGGGAAGAAGCAGAGTGTCTGCACGGGCAGGGCTTTGGCCACAGAGACTGGGACTTGGGACCTAGTTACCAACTCCAGAGGCCTGAGTCACGGGGGACGTGACACTAGCCCACTACTGCTGGGAGTTCAGCCATCTCCCTTTCAGGGTCGCTTGGCACAGATTCCATGTTGCACACTGTGTCTGTGTTAGGAGTGCTTTCCCCAGAAGACACATGTAAATGCACAGACTTGAATGGTTAACAGTGCCCTCTGGAGTTGTGTAAAGGGACATCCGTACTCCCCCCAACACAGGAATATAAAATTCAAAAGTATTTTGAAGAGAGTGACTGCTTGGTGAGCTCAGGGTCTCCTTTGGGATGATCAAGATGTTGTATAATGGACAGAGGTGGTGAGGGCACAGCATTGTGGACACACTAAATGCCAGTGACTTGTGCACTTTAAAAAGTTTCATTTTATATGTGAATTTCATCTCAATTAAAAAAAAATTGTCTTTTTAAGGCACTCTAAAGGAAAGTACAAATTGCTTTAAAAGATTTCCCACAAGTCAGCGCTCTCAATGTGTGCATTTCCCGCAATGCACCTCTCTCCCCAGCTTCCTGGGGTTGCCGACTATACTCCAACTGAAAGAATTAGGTTACCTTGGAAGCCCCACTGCTAGACCTGAGCGAAGGAAGAAGGGAAATATTCAGATGCATCCAACACTTTTGGCAGCACTTGTCAGAAATGGGATAGAAAGGTAGCATGGAGTTCTTCTGAAGACCTGCCCCAAAGTCCACCAGATCCTGAGAATCCAGATGTAGGCCTGCAGTTCTCAGAAAATCCACCTTCTTGCTTTATCCATTAATTCATTTATTCATCCAAGGAATATTCACTGAGTCTCTATTATGTGCTTTAAGTTGAAAGTTAAGAAGAGTAGAACAGCGATTTCCCTGGTGATCCAAGTGGCTAAGGCTCTGCTCTCCCACATAGGGGGGTACAGGTTAGATCCTTGTTCAGGAAACTAAGATCCTGCGTGGCCAAAAAAAATGAAAAAAGAGAGAGAAAAGGAAGAACACCACCTTTAAGAAGCTCATAGTCCAGTGAGAAAACTAAAGTGGAAACAGTTATTAACAGAGATGTACATGAGGTGCAAGGATGACCCGAGGAGGGGCACCTAAGGGATGGTGAATTGGATTCACCAGCTGGGGAGGTCTTCCTGGAGGACAGGATGCCAGAGCTGGTCTCAAAATCTGCTGGTGGAAACATGTCTAGGCAAGCCTGACCAGCATCAGCCTAGGCCTGAGAGGGAGAGAAGCACACCAAATGCAGGGTTCATAGGATCTTTGAAGGCTCTGAAGATGCCTGGCTCAGAGGCTAGGAGATGTAGCTGTCTCCTTCCTGCAAGTACCCCTTTTGGGGTCCCCCCTCATCCCATCTGTTTCAGTATGTGAGATGGTAACAATGTTTGTCCAGCCACTGCCATGGGGAAGGGATCCTGCCCTTCACCTCACAGGATGAACCAAGACCCTTCAACCTGGCCCCTCGGAGGGGTTGTTAAGAAACTCCCCTTTAGATCCAAAGGTTCCCCTAACAGACAACAGTATGGGTGAAGAATATCAGTGGATAAGCCATTTAGCCCTCCACCCTCATCCCCCTGCAGCTAGGCCTCCTACCAGGTAGTCTTTTATCCTATAGCCTACTCTCTCCTACTATGGGAAAAACCTTCAAGGTTAAGACTGCCTGTCCTTTTTTCATCACTTTTTGAAAACAATGAGACAACATTAATGGATTTTTTTAAAAAGAAACAAAATTATCCAGTGTTCATTTAACATACCCTTCCCAATTATAAAAAGCTGTTTTGTTTTTTTTAAGCTGTTTTACTGACAGAATGAGACAGTGAATGAAAAAAGGTGCTTGGCACACAGTATATGGCTCCACAGCACACTACTTCGTGATGGCTATTTATTGAATGAATGAATGATTCCTAGTAAACTGACCTTTCCAAAATAACTCTGGATTCTTTTGCTTACAAAACCTCTACTTTTCGTAGATTAGTGTTCCACATTTTTCTGAATGTTTTTTCATGCAGGGGATGGAGAGAGAAGCAAACCATCCTGTCTCTTATTGTCTCAGATGTCCCCAGTCCAGTCAGCCTGAGAGGCGAGAATGGTCTTGATAGATTAATTCCCTGATCTTCACTCTGAGTGACAGAAAGACACACCCATACAGGTCACCCCAGCTCTTTTCTTCTCACTTCAGTAAAGGGTAATTTCAAGAGGATGTCATCTACCTTCAGTCCCCCAAGCACTTCACCCAACTGCCACGACCTAGTGTCTTTAAGGCTCCCAGCAAGTTACTGGAGCTTGGAGAATAGGAAGAGCCAGTGTTCAGGCCTCGAAAGCCCTGGCAGCCTAGAGACTATTCTATTTTGCAGCAATCTTTAAGGTATCTCCTAATCTGAGTCATCTGATTTATTTTTTATCCATGAATTTGTCTCCAGAGATGGTTCTCTCATCTACTGAAAGGGGATGGGGTGAAGGGTTTGAATTCTGATCGTTTACAGTTTTAAGTCTTGGTTTGCCCGGAAGACCCACGGGTCAGTCTTTTTTTTTTAATTTTTTTAATGGGAGCGGGGTGTGTGGATGGCAGCGGCCTGACTCCTCCAGCGGTAAGTGTCTTTGGTCACGCACAAGTCTGCCCGGAAGCGAGGCCCGCCAGTCTGATCTGGTTAGGCTCTGGCCCACCCCTGCACGGGAGCTCTGATGTAAGTTTGGTTTTCTCTTCCATCAGGATTCTGTGTCCCAGACTGATAAATCTCTTAAGTAAATAAAGGTCGAATCTGTCCGAACCTCTTCCCACCGTCAGCAATCTCTGTTAGTCTTCAATATTACTGCCGTCGGGTCACATTTTCTGTGGCACCGCCTGAATGACGAAACAGGGGATGGCGATTGCTCTCCGGGGCTTTTCTGGAAATTTAGGTCCTCGGTCCTGATGCAACTCTCCCGGTCTTTTACACAAAGCTTTCGGCAGAAAGGGGCGCTAGGACCCAGCAGACGCCTTGGGTTCTCTCGCCGCAGCGGACTGGAGAGACAGCCGCACCGCGGTCGGTCCATAGGGCAGGCGGGTGGGTCTGTGTGCCTCGATGATATGAGAGTCAGTTCCCAGCTCGAGAGCCAAGCGCTAGGAACCCGGGCCCATCACTACTGCTCTAACCACATTTCCCAAGTCCTCTTCTTGTAGGCAGCTGGAGGGAGCGGACACTGTTTGGGGACCAGGCTCACATTCCGGGCACGGACCCTGGCCCCAGCATTAATCCATCCCCTGAGGCTGTAGAGTAATAGGCGGGCGGGCAGGTGGGGCGGCCGGGAAGAGGGAGAACGGTGCCCGGAGCAGCCCAGTCTTTGCACCCCACCCCCAGTCCTTTCGTAAGGCAAGGTTAGCGCGGGGTACGTGTGTGAGAGCCACCTGGATTAACGTCTGCTCCCCGCGCCGCCGTCCCACGAGTATCCAGCCGTGCACCCAATTGTGCCCACAGCTCGCAGGCTCTCAGACGCTGGGTGCAACCGTTTTCCCCGCCTGCTGCCCCCTCAAGTTCTCCTGCCTCTTCCCCCGCACGGCTGCGGCCTACCCCCTCCATCAGAAATACGACCGTATAATAAACAAGTCGTTCCTTGATCCTCCCCTGCCGCGAGCGCCCTCGGGGACCTTGGCAGCTGCAGCCGCCACAGATCCCTTCCAGAAAGGGGGCGTGGCCGCGGCTCGGGGGTTCTTCCCTGAGCGTTCTGGGGCTCAACGGGGGCGGGGCCAGGCGGCTGTCACTGGGCAGGAGAGAACGTTGCGAACGTGCGCCTGAAGCCCATTGGCCGAGGTGGGCCACACTCCCGGGTCTGGATTGGGCCGCCGCGCGGAAGGGGTGTGGTCTCTCTGCACTAGTCCTTATAGGTCTCTCGGCACTGGTGCTAGGGACCGCGGCAGGCCTAGGGGGAGGTGCGGGTGGGGAGAAGGGACAGGTCTGGGCAGAGCTCGGAGCTTGGCACCAGTTCGCGCACTCATTCAAGCGGCAGTACGCACTTGTCCTAGCAGTTCTCGCTGACCGCAGTAACTGGTGAGTGTCCCTTCTGTGTATGCTGATCGCTGAGCCGAGAAGCCTCGGCCGTGGGGGTCTTAGCGCTCTGTCTGGTCCAGCCCCCAGACTGACGCCCAATCTTAACCGCTTTTCTCTTACAGCGTCTTCTGAGCTCCAGCACCGTGAGCTCATCTGCAGACGCCCTGGCGTCCATCCTCACCATGCCTAGCCTTTGGGATCGTTTCTCGTCGTCCTCTTCGTCCTCGTCCTGGTCCCGAACTCCCACCCCAAATCAGCCGCCGCGCTCAGCGTGGGGGTCGGCGGCCCGAGAAGAAGGACTCGGCCGCTGCGCGAGCCTGGAGAGCTCGGACTGCGAATCCCTGGACAGCAGCAACAGTGGCTTTGGGCCGGAGGAAGGTAAGCTGTAGGCGGGAGCCGGACGTGAGTAGAAGGGCTGGGGAGGTGAGGAAACACTGCGCTAGGAGTCAAAAGCCCACCTAGACTTCCTAACCCGTCAGAACCCGGATTGCGGAAGGGGCAGGCAGAGGAGAGGAATTGAGGTATAGGGTACTATCGTGGGCCATAAACTGAGGCACGGAGTGGGAAGAAGTGCTGGTTTCTTAGCGAAACAGCACTTCCCCCGTTTGGAGCTTCTTTTACCTAATCCTCCCCTATTACTTTCCCTTGCAGACTCTGCATACCTGGATGGGGTGTCCCTGCCCGACTTCGAGCTGCTCAGCGATCCCGAGGATGAGCACCTGTGTGCCAGCCTGATGCAGCTGCTGCAGGAGAGCCTGGCCCAGGCCCGACTGGGCTCGCGGCGCCCCGCGCGCCTGCTGATGCCGGGTCAGCTGGTGAGCCAGGTGGGCAAAGAACTACTGCGCCTGGCCTACAGCGAGCCGTGCGGCCTGCGAGGGGCGCTGCTGGACGTCTGCGTAGAGCAGGGCAAGAGCTGCCACAGCGTGGGGCAACTGGCCCTCGACCCCAGCCTGGTGCCCACCTTCCAGCTGACCCTCGTGCTGCGCCTGGACTCACGCCTCTGGCCCAAGATCCAGGGGTTGTTTAGCTCCGCCAACTCTCCCTTCGTCCCTGGCTTCAGCCAGTCCCTGACGCTGAGCACTGGCTTCAGAGTAATCAAGAAGAAACTGTACAGCTCGGAGCAACTTCTCATTGAGGAGTGTTGAACTGGGGCCTAGGGGGACAATAATGCCCCCATGTCAGAGACAGTTTTGAACTTTTGGGGTGGGAGGCAGGCAGAGGCTGAGGGACTGGTGCCTGCCCTTAGAAAACTGATAACAGCCACCTGAGGGGCAGGAAAGTCAAGGTGGGGAGAACACAGTGTTTCCCTAGGAAGCTCACTGAGGTGTGAGCTGGTGGCTCCCAGTTGGAAGCACACGCTGCCCCTCAGTACTGTAGCATGAAACAAAGGCTTAGGGGCCAACCAGGCTTCTGACTGGATGTGTATGTAGCATGTACCCAATTATTTTTATTGTTACTGACAGTTAAGACAACAGGGGTGTGACAGCCAGGAGAGCAGCTGGGCTGCCCTGGCCTCTGCAAGGGATGTGTGTTTCACCATAGCTGGCCCTGGTGGGAGGGGGGAGGTCATCGAGGTGATTTGTGTATCTCATGGTCTGAAGGGCCCAAATGTTTGGTTCTTTGTTTTTGTTTTTTGATCATAGCTTCACTACTGACTTGTTCTAGGCAGCTATCTTACAGACGCATGAATGTAAGAGTAGGGGTGGGTGTTAGGATCACTTGGGGATCTTTGACACTTGAAGAACAAATACACCTGGGAGCTGTGTGTGGCCCATCCCTGGATGTGTACTGAAGGGTTGAGCTATGAGGGGATGGGGCTGACTGGGGTGGGGGCTGGAACCCCTCCCCCAGAGGAGTACCATCTGGATCTTCCATCTAGAACTGTTTACATGAAGATACTCGCTGTTCATGAATACACTTGATGTTCAAGTATTAAGACCTATGCAACGTTTTTTACTTTTCTAATAAAAAAAGTTTGTTAAAAAACAGTTGTCTCTCATCAGTGCCATGAAATAAAAGGGAGGGGGATGGGTGCTGTAGAAGGTGGGTTTCATCAGACTCTGGTGCAGCTCTGTGTTTCTCTGTCCCTTTCTGAGACCCCCCTGCCAGCATAGTAATGGAGGTATGTAGGCTGAGTGCCCTCTGTGTCAAGAACCCTGGCTCTCTTTGCTCTGCTGGTTGAAGCTACCAAGGAAAAGCCCGGGAAGCTGAGGAGGGAGTCAGACCTCGCACAGAGTCAGTCTCAGTAGAAAGAGCTCACCTGACTGCCTTGGGTTAGAAGGGCCTGGTACAAATGACTACTGAGCCCAAGGTTCTTACAGGCACTTCAAGGACTGCGAAAGACATTTTCTGTGTGTGAAGAAAGGCACAGTTCTATTTGTTCTACAGTCATGAACATTACACATGTTATCTCTGGACAAGAAAAGGCTAGGGAGTAGGAACACTAAGAAATGGAGTTTGAAAAAGTCTTAACTTTGTTCAAGCCTCTGACTAGACAAGGAACTTAGGGCTCAGAGAGGGGCAAGACCTGCCAGGCAGGAACAAAACAAACAACACAGGCAGGAGGTGTGGTGAGGGCTTCAGGAGCCAGGGGACTGCAGAACATTTCATGAATGTTCTTGGTGACCTGGACTCATTACACTCTTTGGGCCCCAATTTCCTTATCAGTGAAATTGGGGTTGGGCCAGATGAAGGCCAGGGCCCTTCCCACTCCTCCAAGCAACTCGGCCAGCCCTCCCACACCAGCCTCTGGAGGGTTGTTATCTCCCTTGTTTCTCTTCCTTGTCTGAGACGGGCCTTGTTTGCCCAACTGTGAAACAGTAGTTCTTCCACTGGATTGTAGAGTCAAATCTGCTGAGGCCTGAGTTAAACACAGACCACCCTGCCCTGGTGGGGATTCCGATTGCATGTGTCTGGGGCAGGGCCTCAGGAATCTGCATTTCCATGCAGGATTCTGACATGGTCTTGAACTTTGGGGATGGTCTAGAAGACTCACGTCTCTAGTAGAATGAAATGATTTCTTCGCCAAGATGAATGAAGTGGTTAGAACTAGATTTGAAAATGGTGGTTGAAAATGGTGGTAAAAAGTAAGAAGGTGCCCAGAGCAGTTTTAAGAGAGCCCTTATTTCTTGGCACATCTTCCTGATAGCCACCCTGGGAGGGGTGGGTGGGGTAAGGGTTAGTAAAGTTTTACAGATTAGTAAACAGTTTTATAGATGTCTATTTGACATCCAAATGGAGTAGGTGATTGGATATGTGCATCTGGAGCTGGGGGGAGGTCCAGGCTGGAGCAGAAACATTTACTAACAGAGGCCAAACCCCTAAATGACCATCTTCTTCTGACCTTGGCTGTCCTTGCCCACTCTTAGCCCCTCAGGGTGGAGCTGAAAGTAAAGCAGGCTTAGCACTTGGGTGGTGTTAGGGGGCACTCTCCCAGGAACTGAGATCAGGGGCAATGCTCATGGCTATGCTTCCCTGGCCCCACAAAGAGGAAAACAATCATGTCGAGAGTCTTACTGGTATTTGGAGGCAAGAGAGGGACAGAGTGGTAAGCATTAACCCTCTCCTAGACCAGAAAGCAGCAAGCACCCTCAGTTCATTCCTTCTCTTAGATGGAAGACCAGAGGAAAGCTTGCGTTCCCAAGAAGGCTTGGCTAAGATGCTCTTTACTGTGGCCAGACTACCTTTCCTCATCCTCATGGTGCTTGAATCCCCCCAAATAGGACAGAAAGACCCCCCAGGTTAGGGCTCTTAGATCTCCTAAGAGGCCTAAGGGAGCTTTGTCCTGGGTATTGGGCTGCTGAAGAGAAGATGAAGCAGGTTTCTTTGTTGCCAAGATTGAAAGCTAATAAAGCTCATGAGACTTCTATATAAAATCCAACTTTGAAAAATGCTTTCTGAAATCATTCTGTTTGGACTATAAAATTTGTATTGATTTCCTTGATGTATCTTAAGGCAGGAAGGCCATGAGTGTGGCCTGAAAGGGCAGGTACTAGTCCAGGCATGGGAACCCTGAGCTGAGATGCTGGGCAAGTCACTTCCCACTTCCCTCTGGACCTCAATTTTCAGGGTTTATGAATTTTCAGTAGTTAGCCTGACACTCAGACCTTTCTGAATTAATGAAAGACTGCAGTTTCCATCGGAAAAAGGTATAACTGGAGTCCACCACTGGCAGAGGAAGTCAGTGGCTGGGCAAGAGATGGGGGGCCTGAGCTGTGGCAGAGCAGACACCCTGTGATAGAAACCACTTTTGACTGCCTTCCCCTCTGATCTGACTTTCCTCTAATGCTCAAACATCATCATCTTAACAGCAGTCATGTCAATATATAACCTTAATAAGTTCTTGTAAAAAACATCTTATTGGGCTAATGTGCTCAGATAGCATCACTTCTAAGCTGTCTTTTTCTAAGCCCAGTGCATTCTAAGCACCCTACATAAGGTTCCTTTAATTCTGCCTCGTGTTTCAGAAGGAAATTCGGAGGCTCAGAATGGCTCACTGAGCAGGGGTAAGACGGGAAAGGTGTCTCCTAGCTCGTGAGCCTTTGGCTCAATTCACTGAACCCTCCTGTTTCCCTTCTCAGGTGTTCTGGTCAGCCTCATCCTGACCAGCAGAAAAGCTGGGGCAGCCCAGCGGAAAGCTGAGGAAACATGAGGCATAGAAACCAGGCCCAACTAATAGATTATTACAGGACTCTACAATTATCCTGAAAGGGGGGCTCTTTATGAAGGAATCACAAATTAGAAAACAACCCATTAAACCCAGACACATCCATGCAGAGGCCCAGCTGGGGAGTCTCCATCTCAGTCCCAACAATGGGCAGCTGCATGAAAATATCTGTGGCCAAGCAGTACTGATGGCTCCAGAGGGCAGACACTGGTAGATAGATGGTCACTTGATTACTGCATTCATTTATTCAACCTACATATAATTAAATGGGGCCGTGGACCTGCAAGACAAAGCCAAAGTAAGTGGGAACCCTTAAAAAGCTGATGTTAAAGTCAAAATTCTCTCTCTCTCACACACAGACTCCCACATAATCATACACATACATTTACAAGCAAAACTGTGAGGCAAAGAAAAATGAGAGAGAGAAAATGGGTATATATTCAATTTACCCTATCCCTAACTTCCCAGGAAAAAAAATCTAACAATCAAGAAGGATTAAAAGTATACCTATATAAGATAAAACTAATTAAACTGTATGCTTAAAATGGTGAATTTTATTGAATGTAAATTATACCATAATACCTGAATTTTTTAAAAGAATTATGTATACACAAAAATCAACTCAAAGTAGATCACAGACCTAAATAGAAGAACTAAACTATAAAATTCTTAGAAGAAAATATAGAAGTAAATCTACATGATCTTGGATTAGGCAATGACTTCTTAGATATAACACCAAAAATACAAGTTTTAAAAGAAAAGATCAACAAGTTAGACTTAATAAAATTTTTAAATATTTGTGCTTCAAAGGACACAATCAAGAAAGTAGATAGACAACCCACAAACTGGGAGAAAATATTTTGCAAATCCTATACATGATAAGCAATTTTCATCTAGAATATATAAAGAACTCATGAAAGCTAATTAAAAAATGAGCATAAGATCTGAATAGACCTTTCTTTGAAGAAGATATATGAATGCCCTATAAGTATTTATGAAAAAAGATTGTTTTAATTATTGGTCATTAGGGAAGTGTAAATTAGCTCTTCAATAGGATACTGTTTCACACCAACAGAATGGCTATAACCAAAGATGCAGGCAATACCAAGTATTGGCAAGGATGTGGGAAAACTGGGAACTCTCATACATTGCTGGAGGGTTTGTAAAATAGTACAGTCATTTTGGAAAAGAGTTTAGTAGTGCCTCATAATGTTAAACATATAGTTACCATATGACACAGCAATTCTACTTCTAAGTCCACACAAAAGCGTATGTATGAATCTTCATAGCAGCATAATTCATAATATCAAACTAGAAACAAACCAAATGTCCATCCACATGAATGGATAAATAAAACATGGTATATCCATACAGTGGAAATATTATTTGTCAATCAAAAAAAATGAAGTACTAATCCATGCTACCATATTTGGTAGTTCTCAAAAATGTTATGCTAAGTGAAAGAAGCAAGTCATGACCACATATTGTATGAGTGCATTTATATGAAATGTCCAGAAAAAACTAATCATAGAAATAGAAAGCAGATGAGTTGCTTAGGCCTGGGGGACAGGGGAAGATGGGAGTGAATGTTAGCAGATATAGAGTTTCTTTTGGGGGTGATGATAACATTTTAAATTCTGCAACTCTATGAATATACTAAAACCCATTTAACTGTACACTTTTAACAGGGGAAATCTGCAGTTCAGTTGCTAAGTTGTGTCTGACTCTGTGACCCCATGGACGGCAGCACATTTGTAAATTATATCAATAAAACTTTTTTTAAGTATACATTTTTCAAATCCATAGAATTGAACACCTAATAAAAGGGTGCATTTTTCTGTATGTAAATTATACGTCAATTAAAAGATTTTAACACACATGAAAAAGTACATAAAATGAGCCCTAGAAGTTTTAAAGCATAAATTATTATAGTGCTATAATTAGGGTTCCATTTAGTGTAAATGTGGTAAATTTTTCACTAAGGAAGGCAAAGAAAAGCCTTGAGCATTTTGGCTCAAATTTTATTTAGTGTCTGTCTCTGCCAACAGAATGTCAGCTCTAGAAAAGTGCCTGGCTTCTAGAAAATGCTCAATGCATATAGGTCGAAGAAAAGACAAATGGAAAGGACCATGACATCTCAAACTCACCAACTCCTGGAGAGGCCCATTGGAGCCACTTTCAAATACTTTCTTTTTTATTACTGTAAAATACACATAACATTTACCATGTTAATCATTTTTAAGTGTACAGTTCAGTAGTGTTCAATACATTCACACTGTTGTGCAACCCATCTCCAGAACTTTTTCATCTTGCAAAACAGACACTTTACACCCATTAAATAACAATACCCCATCTCCCACCCTGTTCTATTTTGTGTCTCTATGAATTTGATGTTTCTAGATACATCACGTAAGTGGAATCATATAATATTTGTCTTAGTCTGCCTGGCTTGCTTCACTCAGCACAAGATCTACAAGGTTCAATTATATTATAGCAAATGTCATAATTTCCTTCCTTTTTAAGGCTGAATAATATTGCACTATATTGATATACCACATTTTTCTTATCCTTTCATCTGTCAAAGGACATTTGTGTTGCTTCCATTGGCTATTGTGAATGATGCTGCTATAAGCATTGGTGTACAAATATCTCTTTAAGACTCTGCTTTTATTTTGGGGGGGATATATACTCAGAAGTGGAACTGCTGGATCATATGATAATTCTAGTTCTAATTTTTTGAGGAATCACAATACTGTTTTCTATATCATTTCCCCCATTTTAAATTCCTACCAACAGTGCACGACACTTCCAAGCACTTTTATGCCTCTCCACATCTTCATTCAGGTCCAAACTGTTCCCACAGTCAAGCCCACGGCACCCATGCCCATACGTGGTAAGTGATAAAGGGCTGAATGAGGGTGATGAATCTGCAGGAATTTGGAGACAGAGTGAGAACAGGGTCCCAGAGTAGGAAGGATGAGAGTTCAGCCCTGAAGATGTGAAGGCAGCTTTTCTCATTCTCTCTCTTGGGCCTCCTATCACCACATTCCCATTCCCTCAGAGGGGAGGGGGGTAATCTGAGGCCTGGGGACAGAGTAATAGAGTTGATTTGGGTTGGCACATCTCAGAGGACAGGAGAGGGACCTGGGCCCCAGGAAAGAAAGGGTTGAGGGTTGGAGAACCTGCCCCCAACCAATTCTCAGTCTCCAAAAATTTTGACTTTTACTATCATTCATTGGGTGAATACATAACAAGCCTGTGACTTCAGCAACAATGTTAAGTGAATATGTACTTTACTCACCAAATTTGCATCTACTGACATTTAAAAAAGCAGCAGGAGGAATATGGGCCAGACATGCTGTAGACCTACAGACAACACTGGGCAAACCTTGCTGGAATCTGCCAGCCCCTGGTGATAACATCAAACAGTTTTAAGGCCCTCCCACCCTCCCCACCGCCCCCCTCCAGAAGCCAGCAGCTGGCAGAATGGGAACTGCACACTCCACCACAGGGTTAGAGGAAGGGCAGGCTTAGGGTTACATTTATCCTTACATCTTTAGCTCACTTAACTTATCACCAGTCCTGTGAAGTAGGTCCTGTTATTATTATTCCCATTTTACAGATGAGGAAACCCAGAAACGTGGGCCAATGGAAGGAGCTTAAACTGGAGAGAGGAAATCTCCAGTCTAGCATGATTTTTGCCCCTGACCTTGTCTCTTTATCTTTGAACTGAGGGACTGGATGACACCAAGAGATCTTTGCGGCAGAGCTCAGCTGCCAGCTGCTGCCTCTGCTGCTTTTCCCGAGCCCCGCCCTATCCCTGCTCCCTGGGTTCAAGCCTAGGGTGGGGTGGGGGCGGGAGGAAGAACAGAGCCGCCTTGCAGGTCACTGGGCAAATGCTTCACTGCTTTCTGGGACAAGTCCAAGTCTGTAAGGAGAATGTTAAGAAGAAATTTCCACGGCCCTTCCCCGCAGCCAGGAATTTTCCACTCCGCCTGGGCAGACATGCCTCTCCAGGATCTGGCAATCCATAGGTGTTAATGGACGGCTCGGCTGAGTGCTAGGAAGAATGGAAGACCTGATTCTGGTTCCTGCCCTGGGAAAAGGGGCACGACTGCCACAGAAAGATGAATAGGCCGAATGGGAATGGGGATGGTGTAGAACAAAGTGTTTGGTCTAGAAGAATCCCAGAGAGAGACCAGCAGGGACAGGAACCATCAGGGGAAACTTCCTACAAGAGGGGACCTGAGCTGGAGGGCCAGAGGAGGGAGGATGTTTTCCGGGGCAGACAGGAGACAGGAGAACAGATGAGAAATAATGTGGACTAGCTTTACAAAGGTTGCCATGAACACAGGAGCTGGGCAGTAGCCAGGAGAGAGGTAGATGAAAGTGGAAAGTTTGATGAAGCAGATGGTGCAATACAGGAGACAGACAGCCATCACAGGGGATTTGCTGTGGCCTTTGCACTGGCTGTTCCCTCTGCTGGAAATACCTTTCCCTCACAGCATCACCTAGTTGGTTCCAAGTCGGTCATGCTAAACAGGGAAACCTTCCCTGGCCACTCCTGCTACAGCAGTCTCTAGCAACATCTCCGTGCTTCATTTTCTCCCCAGCACTCATCACTACTTGTACTTATTTGTTTCTTTCAGTGGCCGTCTCCCTCCTGGAGGATGTGCGTTGCATGAGAGCAGAGGCCAGCTTGTTCCTCACTGACTCCTCAGAGTCAGGCACACAGCTGGCCCTCCATATATATTGTTGAGTTTAACTGAACTGCAATTGGGTGCGGTGATAAAAGGAAGCCTATAATAATGTTGTTGTTGTTTTTCCTGAGGACTACTGTATGCCAGGCACTGTGCTAAATGCTTTACAAACATTATCTCACTTACTCTTCTGAACAACTCTATGAGGGAGGCGCTACTATTATCTTTATCTTAATGGTGAGGAAACTGAGGGCCAGAGAGGTTGGGTAAGTTGCTAAAGGACACACAGAACCAGAATTTGAACCCACACATTTATCCTCTAGATTAGCACTGTTTGATAGAAATATAACATGAGCCACATAAGTAATTGAAAATTTTTCTAATAGCTGCATTAAAAATAGAATCAGGTGAAAGTAATCTTAATAATAGTTTAAATATTTAAATGTTCAATAATATTTAATATTGTAATCTGATATATTAAAAATACTATCATTTCAATGTAATCAACATAAAATAATAATGAGTTCTTTGTACATTTTCTTTTACTATGTCTTCAAAATGTGGTACCTCGTTTACACACAAAACTCTTGTCACATTTTTGTCAGAAAATTATCTGTATTTAGATTTCAGAAAATTTGCAGTTGAAAAAGTAGACCCACATATTCAAGTTGTTTCAAACATACTTTAATGTTTTCTAATCACTGCATCGAG
The DNA here is from genome assembly GCF_054371585.1 of Giraffa tippelskirchi. NCBI lineage: Eukaryota > Metazoa > Chordata > Mammalia > Artiodactyla > Giraffidae > Giraffa > Giraffa tippelskirchi. The sequence goes on along the minus strand of NC_137276.1, from coordinate 64,342,855 downwards.
TATCAGTTTTTAAGCTTACATGTAAATTGATTAAAGAACATGATAACTCAGTTCCTTGGCTGCACTAGTCACATTTCATTTCAAGTGCTCAAAAGCCACCTGTGACTAGCATCCACTGTGGGGTATGCAGCCTCATTTGATGGGAAGGCAGGTTGGGTAGGACAGACCTGGGCGAGGGATTCGGAGCAGATAGGAGAGAAAAGGGCAGAGGAGCTGAGGTGGCAGGCCTGGGCACACCTAAAAATGAGGTGGTTTGACCAGCCACAACTCCTACCAAAGAGCATAGGTCTGGCCCACTCACGAGGCGATCGCCTCCTATCGGTGCTATGTAGTCTGGGCTTCTGCCCGCCAAGACAGTGATGGCCCTCAGACCCCTGGATTAAGGACATGGTGGCTTTTCTTGGGACTTCTATCCCCTCCAATACCACAATGAAGGAATCCTCAGGATATATGAGGCTGGATCTGCACCAGTTCAGGCTGGGGGTTGGATGATCTCCCTCTGACCTCCTCCTCTGGTCAGGTGAGGGGCCCTGGCTAAACAACTCTGGAGTCAAGAATACCTGGGTTCCAATTCCAGCTCAGCCAATCCCATGCAGTGTGACCTCAGACAAGTCAAGTTCCCTCTCTGAACTTTGCCTTCCACATCTAGAAAATGAAGACCAATAATGAAATGCTTGAGACTTTAATGATGCCTACAGAGTGCCCAGCTCATGGTAAGCGATCAATTAACCACAGTCTTCCTAGACATTGTCCTTTTCCAGTTAAAAACAGGCAAGTAGACTGGAGAATGTCCATGATCACTGGAAAGGAGATGTCCAAAGTGAGCTGGAGAGGGAGTGAGTTAATCTGGACAGATGAGGGTTCCCTCCTCAGGGCTCCTGCACTTCCCCTGTGTGACACAGACCTGGCTAACCCATCGAGAGTGGGGAGGGAGATATGCCACTCCCACAGGCCCTGGGTGCCCAAGCATGACATAAGAATGGCCAAGAGCCACTTTCCAGAAATGGGGAGGATGAGTCAAACTGAATCAGAAGCAGTTAAGGTCACCCTGGGTCCCTAGAGTTACTCAGAGTGACCCTGGTATATGCCTGGCAAGAATGATGAGTGGACTGGGCTCCAGGAGAGCAGGTGGGACTGGAAATCACCCAAGACAAGGAAATCAATGGTGGAAACTCCCTGCAGGCAGAGCACACTTGAGAAGCAGCCGACAGAGGCTGAAAGTGGCCTTGGTTGGGTATTTTTGAGAGTGGGGCAGCTCCAACTCCCTCTGCCAGTCAGTACCCCATTTGAGCCAGGAATATTGGTCCCAGACCCAGCTTTCCCTACTTCAACCCCCCAGTCACCAAACCTTTGCTCTGCCTGGGTCCTCCCAAGTGCAGGAGCTGAGACAACCCTGAGTTGACCTCTGCCCGCCAAAGGTCTCCTGGCTTTTGCCACTTTGTCCTGTCAACGTTTTCAACATTTCCTCCCTTGTCTGTCACCCGCTACTGGAACCGGAGCTCCTGGAGGTAGGACAAGTCCGTCTTGCTCACTGCTGTGTGTCCTGGGCACAGCTCAGACTCTGCTGCCCCACTGAGTACTCAATAGATACTTGCCAGGACAGTAGACTCAGACCTTGGTGGGTTCTCATCACATTTCTAACACTCGTTATGTGGCTATGGGTCAGCCTTTCTGAGCCTTGTTTCCTCATCTGTCAAATAGGAAACTGAATCCCTGTGAAGAGCTTAGAAAAACCAGGTCAGAAAGTGGGGAGGATGGAGCATCCTGCCAGCTCTAGGAAGTGTCTCATGGCTCATACTTCAAACACAGCTGTAAGCAGAGCAACCTACAGAGAGGGAACTGAGGCACAAGGAAGATGTGCTGAAAGGCTGCCCAGGGAGCTGCCCTCCCCTGCCCCTCTCCCCCAGGCCCTGGTTTCTCCTGCTAGGACCTCTGGTTAGATCACTCTCATTCAGTGTCCCTGGGAGTTTCAACCCAGAGGTTCTGAAATGTACCAGCCTCTCCCGTCACGTTCTGAAATGTACCAGCCTCTCCCGTCACCTTTCTGTATGGGGTGGGGCCTGGCTTCTGGTAGTAGGGAGGGTGCTGGAGACAGCAGAGATGGCTGACTCTGGTGTTAGGGTCACAGAGCCAGGGCTCTGTGTGTGTGTATGTTTGCGTGTCTATCTCTTCAAAAATATTCACTGGCTCCTCACTGTACCCCAAGAGGGAGGCAGTTCAGCCCAATGGTGAGATGCTGGAACCCTGAAATCTGAATGGACTTAAAATGTGAGTGACATAATGCACTTTGCCCTTCCTAAGTCCCAGTCTCCTACCTGATAAAGAGGGCTCTGAAACATGATGCCTGTTCAATTCTCAGCATAGGGCCCAACTCATCCTTAACACTTAAGAAATGGCAAGTGTTTTTGTTTGACTGTCAGTCCTATGAGGGCATGAGGGCCATTTGTTTTGACCATTCTTGGTGCCCAGGTGGATGAATGAATGAGTGGAAGGAAGAAGAGAAGGAAGAGATGGAAGCAGGAGGGGGAGAAGAGAGGAAGGAGCAGCTTTCTGTCCATTGCATCCTCCTCCCATCTGGGAGCTGCCTCAAAGCTCCTCTCATTGAGTGTTGCTACATGTGGTCAGGGAGGAGAGCTGAGCAGAGATGGGAGTGTGCTGGGTCTGAATTCTGCATCTGCCTCTCACCAGTTGACTGAACTTAGCCTCCTCAACATTCTCCTCTGACAAATGCAGATGATCCTACCAACTAACTCATTGAATTGTAGGGAGGTCCAAAAGATGTCTGTGAATACACTGAACCCATTTGTAAACTGAAGAGTGTTAGGGACTGCCTTGGCGCAGTGATAGGCAGTGTAGGCTCTGGAACCAGACTTCCTACACTCAAATTCTTGCTCTACTGCTTGCAAACCTTGGGTAGGATCCTTAACCTCTGTGGGCCTCAGTTTTCTTAGCTGTAAAACAAGGAAGATTTCAGCACTCATGTCACAGAGTTGTGAGATTTAAATGAGATAATGTACGAGAAACTCTTGAATCAGGGGAGAATGCATGGCAGGCACTCAATAAATGGTGGCCGTGATAACAAAACCTGCTCTCGGGAAAGATTCTGTGAACTACTTCTCACTAAAGTGTGAATGAGTAATAAGACCTACTATGTCCCCCTCTCAGAGAAATTTGAATCTTAACAGGAATTAAAGGAGTGAAATCCTATTTAATGGAATTTTCAAAAGTAAAGGAGGAATATAGGAGTTAGAGAAGGACCTTCCTAGGGTCCCTCAAAATCACAGTTGCTGCCTGTTGCACAAATTCTGCCGGGTCCCAGAGGAGGACCACACAGGGGGCAAGGGAGAACAGTCTCAGTCCCTGAGGAACCTCCTCTCTGCTTGTAGAAACAGAAAGCAACTTGCCCCCCGGACAGTGCATAACTCCAATACATGGAGTGCCTCTGGCAGCATGGCTGGCAACAGCCCAGGCCCAGCTATCAGAAAGGCTCCGGAACCAGTGAGGGCTGGAGGTGGGGATGTGCACCAGATGTGATGAGGACTGACTTGGGACCAGTGAGGAAGTGGTGGGCTCCCTCCCAGGGTGGGGGGGCCTCATCTCCTACATCTAAGTCTTCTCTACTAGAACCTTAGTACCAGGCCAGCACCTGTAGTAGAAGGGCCATAGTTTCTGGAGCCAGACTGCCAGGGTTCAGTCCTGGCTCTACCTCTTTTCAACTGTGTGACCTTGTGACATCAGCGTGGGGGACAGAGGTAGAGTTAGCTGCGGACATCCATCCCCCATCTCTTCCAGTCCTTCTTTGGAGACACACTTCTTCCTCCCTCCCTTTCAGCTCATTGGAACAGGTGAGGCTGCTCACATGGGACCTGTGACCAGACCCATCAGTCAGCACTGAACCTTCCTGGGCAGGGTTTTTATTTGTGTGGTCATGTGACCACCAGTTGTCTAATTAAAGTAAATCCTGGGACCTGTGTCACGATTACTAAGAAGAGATCCTTTTCTACCAACCTAGAATTTGGGGTGATATGAACCTGGAGCTGTAGGAGACCACTGACGGCAGAGTGGAAAGATTCAGCTTTTATGATGTGTTTGAGCTTCCAGATCAAACCATACCTCAACTTTGTTTCCCAAGTCAGTAAATTCTCTTCTTGGCATAAACCAGTTTGAGTCAGGTTTTTCTGTCACTTGCATCAGAAAGAGTCTGAAATTTACATGGTGAACTTTCTTAACCTCTCTGTAAATTTCAGTTTCCTCATCTACAAAAAGGGGATGATGATAAAAGCATTTTTCAGAAGAAAGGAAGGGTTGTTCTAGGATGATTCAAAGGGTTGATCAGAGTCCAACACTTAACACAGACTGTGACATATGTTAGCCACCTAATAGCAACTCTTTGGTGTTCCATGTGTGCTGGGCTAAGTCACTTTAGTCGTGTCCAGCTCTTGGCTACTCCATGGACTATAGCCTGCCAGACTTCTCTGTCCATAAAATTCTTCAGGCAAGAATACTGGAGTGGGTTGCCATGCCTCCAGGGGATCTTCCCAACCAAGGGATCAAACCCATGTCTCTTACATCTCCTGCACTGGCAGTGGGGTTCTTTACCAATAGCACCACCTGGGAACTAGGTGTTCCATGCTGCTACTAAGTCACTTCAGTCATGTCCGACTCTGTGCAACCCCATAGAGGGCAGCCCACCAGGCTCCCCCGTCCCTGGGATTCTCCAGGCAAGAACACTGGAGTGGGTTGCCATTTCCTTCTCCCATAAGTGTTAACAAATCTGGCCCTGGGAAAAAGCCTCTTCCTGTAACTGAGGGGTCCCAGGAAACTCTGGGGGGTGGGGGTGGGGTGGAGGACACTCTTCAGGGAGGACTGCTTTTCCATCCAGATTACAGGTGGCACCAAGAAAAGCTCTAGTGGGTGTCATGATTATTTTTCCTACTTCTCACAATGAAGCCCATTTTACAGATGAAAAACGTGAGGCTCAGAGATTAGGTCCAATCTAAGATGAACTCCACCACCCACTCTGCTGGCTCAGCCCCTCCCTTGGAGCACATCAGTGTGGTCCCATGGTGGGGCCACTTCTTGCCAAGTCTCAATCCCAACTAGGCTAAATTAATAAATGGCTCTGTTATTGTTAAATGAAGGCTTCCATTAGTAATTCTAGGCGGTTTTGAAAAGGGCAAAAAGTTATAAGCACTCTCTCCCTCTCTCCTCAAGGGCGGCTTTATCTTTAATCCAAGTCTCCTGCACAGGGAACTTCAATGAGATCTACTGGTTTCCCCTTTCTGATCTTAAGTAGTAGAGAGCTGTCACCAGACAGAGGCGGTTTACCCCCCAGAGAGAGCCTGACGCAGTTTTGCTAGAGGAAACCACGCAAGCCTCAAGCCTTGGCACGACCCTTCCTTCCGGACAGGCCAGGATGCCTGGGGGTGGGGGTGGGAACGGCACCTCCCACTTCCCTCCAGATAACTGCCAGATCATTCTCACGTCTGGGGACTGGGCTCACCTTCGGCTTTTCCCACGTAGCCTCCTTGAGCCTCAGTTTCCTCACCTGTAAAATGAAACCCACCTATTTCAGGGTCGTTTTGAGGGCATCACGGAAGGAAAGTCCTGTGATGTTCTGCACAAGGATCTGCACAAAGTCACGAGTGTTGGAATCCTAACCCCCAAACGAAGAGAGGAAGGCACACTTATGTGTTGGCAAGGACAGAGAGAGGATTCAAACGCGGTTCTTTGGTGATTCCAAGCCCAGACCCTTACCTCCAGGAACTTATACCTCTTTTGCTAGTGAGATCCTCCCCACCCTCTTCCCTAATACTTTTCCTTCTCCGCCTCCTCCCCCGCCCCGCCTCCGCCTGGCAGCCCTCGGGGACCTCCCAGCCTCAGCCTCACGGAGCCAGACCTCCCCGGCCTGAACTGCTGAAAAGAAAAACTCTTTCCTCCCCGTCCATTCACCCAGCTCGGCCTGAGAAACGTCCAGCGAGATGCTCCCCTACCCCCACCCTCACCCACGACAGACTCTTGGACACACCTCCACTGTAGCCAGGAGATGTGTGCGATTGTGTGTCCCTGGGTCTCCCTGCCTGATAGGAAGCTAGACGCTCACCTGTTCTAATCCCCCAACTCACTCTGCTTGCTTCTGGTTGGTGCTTTCTTATGGCAGAGGCGGGATCTCAACCTCAGTAGCCAATGAAGAGGCTCACAGGAGTGCTTCTAGTTGTCACGGCAACAGGGAGCTACATCTTACTACCCCCATTCCGTGGAGACCGCTCTTCCAAGGAGCAGCCAGGTCACACTCTGGGGGGCCCCAGTTCTACCTTAGAATAACGGTGGGGTCAAAGTTGAGGGGCAGTTAGGGCCCAAGCCCTTCTTAAATGCTACCAGTGTAGATGAAAAAGAAGGCTGCCTGGAAGCGGAACACTATGAGTAGGCTTCTGTTAGAAGGGACAAGGAAATTCAATTTACTGTATTGGAAGTGGCCATAGCACTGGAGGGGCAGGGCATGAGGCTGGACAGTTTAGGTAGAAATAAGTGTAGTAGGTGCCTAGCAAGCAGTTAGGGCCTCTGAGCCAAGGCTCACCCAGGGCAGGGTGGGGGACCAAAATGAGCAGCCACAGCTGAACTATGGGTCTCACAGTCCTTCAGTTCTAGGCAGGAAGAGAGAACCAAGGTCACCAAGGCCATTCCCTTCCCTCCAGGCAGCTTGTACTCCATCTTCAGTATAGTCATGTCCGGTCTTGGACATTCATTAACCTTGAACTCTTCCCAGGAAAGAGGAAGGTGACCAGGTTCATTGTCCCCATTTTACAGATGAGAAAACCGATGCCTGCCTGGTAAAGTATCTCACTATTGGGCCCTGGGGCCTGGCACTGGGCCCAAGCAGGGCTCTCTAGGCCTTTAATTCCCTGGTGTGGTGGCTTGTCTAAGGAAGCCCCATGCCGCAATGTTGACACAGTTCACCCTTGCTGATGATACAGGGATGCTGGGGCTACCTGAACCCCATATTTAACGAGGCAGGTGAACCAGGACAGAAAGCCCTGCCCCTGCCTCTGATGGCTCTGGGTGGGGGTGCAGCAAGACAGCCTCGTTGGTCCTTCTACGAGTGAGTCCAATAGATCACTCCATACTCCCCATCTCAAGAAGCCCACAATTTAGAATGTAAATTGGTGTAGCCGCTATGGAAAATAGTACGGAGAGTCCTTAAAAAACTAAAAATAGAGTTCCATATGATCCAGCAGTTCTGCTCCTGGGTATATATCTGCAGGAAACTCTAATTTGAAAAGATGCATGCACCCCAGTGCTCATAGCAGCACTATTTACAATAGCCAAGACAAAGAAGCAACTAAATGTCCATCAACAGAAGAAAGGTTAAAGAAGACATGTTAGGTAAACACAATGGAATACTGTTCAACCATTAAAAAGAATGAAATAATGCCACTTGCAGCAACATAGATGGACTTAGAGCTGATCACACTAAGTGAAGTAAATCAGAAGGAGAAAGACAGATACCATATGATATCGTTTACAGGCAGAATCTAAAAAAATGATACAAATGAACTTATTTACAAAATAGAAATAGACTCACAGGTGGTGCTAGTGGTACAGAACCCACCTGCCAATGCAGGAGATGTAAGAGACACTGGTTCAATCCCTGGGTTGGAAAGATCCCCTAAAGGAGGGCATGGTAACCCACTCCAATATTCTTGCCTAGAGAATCCATGGACAGAGGAGCCTGGTGGGCTACAGTCCATGGGGTCACAGAGAGTCAGACACGACTGAAGTGACTTAACATGCACGCACAAACATAGAAAACAAATTTATGGTTACCAAAGGGGAAAGGGTAGGGAGGGATAAATTAGGAATTCAGGACTAGCAGATAAAAACTACTATATTTAAAATACATAAACAACAGGGTCCTACTGTATAGCACAGGGAATGTATTCAAAATCCTGTAATAAACCACAATGGGAAAGAAAATGAAAAAGAATATGTATGTATACATGTATGTATGTATAACTGAATCACTTTGCTGTACATCAGAAACTAAGACAATGTTGTTAATCAATTATACTTCAATAAAAAGAAGAATCCCACAGCCTAACAAGGAGACAGACCTGCAATGTCCGCCCAGTGATAAATGCTGCAGGGAGAACATGGACAGAACACAGAGGGCTCGCAAGAGAAGGGGTGCCTGAACCTGCCCAGCAAAGCCAGGGGTGACCTCCCAGAGGAAGTAGCCTTCCAGAGGCCACAAGACACGTATGTAGGCCTTTGCCAGGCAGACGAGCAAAGGAAGGGAGTGCCAGGCAGAGGGAAGAGCATCCGCAAAGACCAAGAGGCCTGGCAAGCCTGGCACATCAGGGAAACTACAAGTCAAGAGGGAGACTGCAGCAGGACCTAGGCTGTGGAGTGAACGCACAGGACAAGACTATATGCCCTGCAGTTGGGTGTTCCAATCTCTTTATGAGCCAGGAGGCACCCACATTTGCTTTGCTCCAATTGGTAGATTCATAGACCCCTTAGAACCACTTCTGAAAATCCCACTTTGAGAAATGTTGGATTAGAAGCTAAAACCACTGTCAACTATGGCTACAGGCCAACAACATGGATGAAGTTCACAGGGTCAGAGAAAGAGGTCAGGGTCAAGAAAGAGTCATCCTATATGACCCACTTATATCAAGTTCGGAGGAGTCAGGATAGTGGTTACCTCTGGGGGGATGTGGAAGATTTTAAGGAGGGTGTCCAGAGGGCAGTAATAATATTGTGTTTCTTGATCTGAGTGTTGATTTCACCGATGTGTTCTTTGTGAAAATCATCCAGCTCTATACTTAAGCCTTGTATATTCTTCTGTATGTAGCTTCCACTTAAAAAAAAAGTTAACTGCTTTCCATAAACATCAGTGCAAATGTAGACATTAAAACTTTGTGATTCCATAATTGGCTGTGAGTCAGGCATCCAGATGATATAGAATATGTTTATATTCATTTTTTATATTATTCCCTAATGAAAACACAAACATTGTATAGTCTCACAGCTCTCAAACTCCAGAGAACTTGTCTACAGATCCCAGGGTCTGAGGAACCCCAGCTCAAGAGGAAGCATAACAATGCTCAGTTCTAGGTTTGGGGGATGGAAGATAAATGAGGGGCCTGGAGCTTCTTCTAAAACCTCTGGGTTTGAGACCTGGCTCCATCACACCTGGAGAGGTGGGTCTCCCTGGCTTGGCTGTGAGCTCCTGAAAGGCAGGGGCCTCTTTTGCTCACTCTGTGTCCCTGGTGCTCAGAGAGGGACATGGCGCACAGTGGGTCTCAGAGGACCTTTTTTGCCAGGGCCTCTTTGGCCAGCCCCACGTTGAGAGTGGAAGAGGGGATTTGTTTGGGAAGCTGTGGTTTCCCAGTCCCTGGCTGAGTTCCACACCACAGGCTCGCAACCATGGGTGGGCAATGCTGCAGCAAGGAATCCAGGGTGGGGTTGGTATTGTTCAATTCTCCCCAGAGGGGAGAGCTGCATGCAGAGAGGGCTCTGAGCTCTTGGGGACCATGATTATGGGCAGGAAATCCCAACCCTGCCTGCCCACCAGCCTGGCTGGAATTGGTAACAACCCAGCTCTGGGGAAGACAAACTGTTCCAGAACCAGAGAGGGCTGTATCTGTGGGCAGGATGCTCAACAGCCGCTCAACAGGTGTCTCCTCCCGTCCCTGGGGACTTCCCTCCCCAGCTCAGCCTCTCTTGCCCATTCTCAAGAACCAACCTCCCCCTCCCACATCCAATCTGTCTCCACTCAGCCAGCATTTTCCAAACCACCTTTACAATTTCTGCCCTAACCCTGTGCTACCCAGAACACCGTTTACTTAATAGTTTTCTTTAAAACAATGTTCAGTTGTTGTTGTCTTAACTTGCCCTTGTTAAATATTTGTGAAATCCTGGATTTGATGTGCCAGGTTTTTTTCTAACACATTAAATTTTCATTTTAAATACCTGTTCTTGTATCACCTAAAACTACCCTGTGTACCTTCACAATGGAAATGATTTTGTACAATGGTTCAGCCAGGATGGTGGTTATTATTATTAATAATAATAATTATAGCCTCATGCTAGCAGCAAGCTGTATGGCTCTTCCACACATTTGCATTCAGTCTCATTCAATCCTCTCGGTTCCCACACTATGGACGTCATTGGCCCCATTTTACAGGTGAGGAAACTAAAGCTCAAAGAGTAGTAGTGACTCGCTTTGGACTTTGGTCCTGATTCAAGGCTCTAGGGCTCCTGACCTAGGAGAAGGCAGGGAAGCAAGAGGCATTTTCCTGTCTCCAACCAGACTCACAAGAGCCACAGGATGGCATCTCATGGCGTAGAGAGTTTGGATTAGACATGACGAAGGACTTCCTGGCTAGAAATGTTTAGGCACGAGAATGATTGGCTGAGGAAGGGTGAGGAATGCCCAGTTTCCCAAGTCCACAAAACAAGATAAAAGCCCAGCTGGGATCATGCCAGTGCTGCCTAGAGGCAGGAGAATGGACTGAATGACCTCTCCAAGCCTCATCCAGGCCCAAAGATTGGCTGCACCCTGCCATCAAGGCAGCCTTCCTTGCCGTTTCCCCAAAGTGTCTATTAGACAAGGCAAGGCATGTGGAGGCTCCCACTTAAAGGAACTGGGAACATCTTATCTTGGGCCTGCCCCGTGAGGGAGTATCAGTAACAGCAGGCCAGGGTGGCAAGGCATTAGCTCACCCTCGTCCCTTCCCACTGCTCTGGCAGCTCCCGGAGCTCATCTCCGAGGTCTGGAGTCGAAGGCCTGGCTGCCCTCGGAACCACTGGGGCTGCTGGGCCACCCTTGGGCCACCTGAGCCAGGGAACCTGCATTTCTTCCATCCTCTCCAGGGGATCCTTTTCAAAACTCCCTGATCTGAAAACTTAGACACATACTGACTTAAGGTGTTGCCTCTCCAAGTAATGAATTGTCATTTTTTTTTAAGTGAAGTATTTATTTCTCAAAACAAAATGGGTATTATCTTCCTTTCTAATTAGACAAATAATACATACCCAGTGATTTGAAAAAAGTATAAAAATGAATGTAAAATTACCCACATTTCTATCATCTAGAAAACAGTGGATTTTGCCAGGCAGAAGAGAAAGGGAAGAGAGTCTCAGGCAGAGGGAACAGGATCTGTATAGACCAAGAGGTCTGGGCAAGCCTGGAACATCAGGGAAACTACCAGTCAGGAGAGAGACTGCGGTAGGACCTAGGCTGTGGCATGAACGCCCTGGACAAGACTGCATGCCCTGCGGTTGGGTATTTCAATGCCTTTATGAACCAGCAGGCACCCCAACTGTAGCCATAAGATCCCTAAGGGCAGCTGTTGGAGCTTCAGGGGTCTTCATAGCCCCTGGGTTTTGCCCAGTTCAGTGCCCCACACAGAGCAGATAGTTAGGGTACGTCCATGTGGTGAGGCCTTTGTGTGAGGCCCTGACAACAGGAGCAGTTGGAGTTCTGAAGGAGGCAGTTCTAAGGCCCTCCAGGAAGTTTGGAAGGCATCCAGGAGGAGGTGAGGAATATCTAGGGTTGTGGAGATAGCATATAGTTCAGCTAATGGAGAGGGAGCAGGTGAATGGGGCATTCTGATGGGAGGACCTGCCCAGGGAGTGATGGGGTGCGGGCTGAGTCCCAGGAAGTCTTGCATGTGGTGACTCCCAGGATGATGCTGGCAGGCTTACACCTGCATCTGCCAGGAGGTGAGGGTGAGATTCAGGCGCTCCAATTACAGTCATAACCCAGAATGGTCTTAGGGGTGACCCCTTTTCCAAGAAGCTGACTTTTGAAGAATCTGCTTGGCCATGGAAATCATGACGTGTTTGCACTGGCCTCAGCTGTTGATTAAACCTCCACCCGTGCAACTACCAACCCAGGAAGAACCCTCTCTTCCTCACAGCGTGTTCCTCACTCCTGTTTTTCATGTTTATGGGCATCAGGTGGTTTGTAGAGGGATCCACACCCAGTGAGGTCAGCTGAGAAAACAAGAGTCGCCATCCTGCTGCCCCTCATTCTAGGAGCTGCAGGCTTGGGCCACCGTCACCCCTGGGCACACACCCCCGCCTCCTGCCTTCACCCGCTCCTGGTGCTTCTCCTCTGTCCTGCTCCAGCCTTGCGCCTGCCCAAACTGTTGTTTATCAACACAGACCAGAACATTCCTCTGCCAGCAGAAACACACATGGCGATGGCACTGCCATCCCACACCCTGCCGTCAACACACTCCCACGCGCTGTTGGCCACTGTGAAAGCTGCGCTCTCACACACATTCTCACCCCCTCCTGCCAACACAGCTGTTCCCCGCTGCTTGGAATCGGGCCCTCTGTTTCACACACGCGTTCGCTGAGGGTTTTTCTCCAGTGGACTCAAGGCAGAGGCTCACATTTGTAAACAAGCATACACTCTGCCCCCTGACCTGGGGTGTCAGTCTCATCACTTGCAACTGTGTGACCTTGGGCAATGGACTTAACATCTCTGGGCATCAGACGCCTCATCTGTAGGATGGGGATAATAATTACCTTCTAGGTCTTTTCCCAAGGCTCAGGGGGGGCTGGGCGAGAGCGGGCATCCAGAAACTGCTCGATCAGCAGGAGCGTCGTGTGTCCTCTTTGGAATCTGGCCACTGGTTTTCCTTTCCCACGCCTGACTGCTGGCCTCACCTCATGGTCACACCTTCCTGGCCGTGTGACCTCCAGTGAGGCACATCACCTGTCCGCTTCTCATGTCCTCGCTGGTGAAATGGGTTTAACAACTGCCTGGCTGGGCCCGGAGATGTGCTGTGAGGGGCACAGGGAACTGGTCACCGTTGTGCTTCAGAACCCATCAGTCCGGGCCACAGCTGCAGGGTGTTGTGGGAGAATGGGATTGGAATGGCAACAGCCACACATGGGCATTTTCAGCCTCCTTCCATCTCCCCCTCATCTCCTCATCAACCCTCAAGCTGAGGCAATGTTTCTATTTTGGCTCTGCTGTGGGGCTGCAGTCCCCCTAAAGAGGCCACAGTGGCCCATCTCTGCAGCACCCAGGGTCTTGCTGAGTCGCCAACCTCCCCCCCTTCCCCCCTCCCCACCCACTCCTTCCATAAAGCACAGCGGATCTTCCCAGCAGGATCACTCTGCAGCGCTGAGCCCTCCAGCTTACCCATCTTCTCCTGCTCTCTCGCTCGCCCTGAGGCCAAGGGTCCCTGGCCCTCTCCCCAAGTTTCCCTCCACCCTGTCATCTTCTCCAGGACCCTCTTTCCTTCGCCTTGGCCAGAGAACCTGCTCTAGATTTTTCTATTCTGGGGAACAGGTGTATGCAGAGGGATAGAAAACAAATGTGATTTAAGAACTGAGATAAATCTAGGCTGAGCAGGAGGGTGTGCGTTTTGGAGAAGGAGGCTCTGCAGTGGGTGGGGCGTCAATTCAGGCCAGGTGGGTGAGCTGGGCTTCTCCCCACGCTGCAGCAATGTACCTTCCTGCCTCTTGATGCAAACAGGTGAACTTGCTGGAGGGCAGATCCTGGCCTGGTCCCTGCTCAAAGGTTGTGGCTTCTCCATTTGACTGTGAGAGACTCTCAAGCTCTGGCCACCACTGGGAGGCCACTGGAGATCCACTGGCTCAGAGGAACCATGGTAACCAGGCTGCCTCTGTCGTTTGAGGCACCGGAAGGAACACAAATGGAAACCCATATACCACATGTCTTGATATCCAAAATGTGTACGTCAAGCTACAAAGCTGTCAAACAAAATATTATACCTTCAGAAATGACCTGGAAAGTCAAGTTTGAATTTAGAATTCTTGGATTCTTCAGAGTCCCTCCAGAACACAAGGAGGAACGTGAGAGAGCTGGGTGGGTGGGTAACCACTGTGCAAGCGGGGCTCTAGAGCAGTTGGCTGATTTGGCAAAAACATAAACTATGTTTCAATCCAATCAGTACCTTATGTTTTTAATTTCCTCCCAGGCCAGTGTGGCCAAAAGAGCTAGAAGGCAGTAAGCACAGTGGTGGTTATAACCTTCATTCAAATCCCAGGGCTGCCAAAATCGAGGCTCAATTAATCTTTTTAATCTTTTTGAGGCTCAATTTCCCCATTTGTAAAATGGGACTAATGATACCTCCCTGATAAAGTTATTGTAATTACTAAAAGGGATAATCCTTGTAAAGCCCTTAGCATGGTCCTGGAACATAATAATTGCTCACTAAGCTGTGAGCTATTATTGCTATTATAATTTCTCCACACATGGGCAATGATAGCATCAGAGCAGGAAGTCATCCGCCTGTCTCTTCATTGTGCACATGATGAAATAGGTCACTCAGCTAAGCAGAAGCAGATATGGAACTAGGGTTTCCAACTTTCCCACAGTCTTGGGTTTTTCCCTAGCTAAAAATCAAAAAGTAAAAAAGTGGTGGCCCAATAATGTGAATGTCTTTAATTCACTGAACTGCATACTTTAAAAATGGTTAATATAGCAAATTTTATGGTATGTTCATTTTACCATTGTGTTAGTTGATTAGGGCTGCCATAACAAATTATCTCAAACTAGGCGGCCTAAACAACAGAGATGTACTGTCTCACAGTTTTGGAGGCTAGAAATCTTAAAGGTCTCAGTAACACTGCCACCTGAAGGCTCTGAAGAAGAATCTATTCCATGCTTCACTCTTAGCTTCTGATGGTTTGCTGGCAAGCTCTGGCATTCCTTGGCTTGTAGAAGCAGCACTCCAGTCTCTGCCTTTACCTTCACATGTTGTTCTCTGTGTATATGTGGCTCTCTCTGGGTGCCCAAATTTCCCCTTTTTATAAGGACACCAGTCAGATTGGATAGAGTCCACCCTGTTGACTTCATCTTAACTAAAGACATCTGCAATGATCCTATTCTTGAATAAGTTCACATTCTGAGGTACTGAGGATGAAGACGTCAACATAGGAGTTTTGTGGGGGACACAGTTCAGCCCATAAAAACCACAGTGAAAAATTATGGCTACCCTGCACGCAGTATCAGACTGTAGGCAGGGGAAAAACACCTCTGGTGATGTTGGCGATGCTCATAGCAAGTCTTCAAAATGTGTTTCCTGATTTGTGTTAAATCTGGTGCCAATAAGCTGAAAGGGCTGAAATCTCCCATTTTCCAAAATGAGTCCTCCACTGGCCATGAACTAAAAGGATTTTTAACGACCAGTACTGTTTCCAGACGAGTACTTAATAAACTCTTTAAAAATAATTGGTTCTCTTTGGTTGGCTCAACTCTGCAATCCTGGACGCCATCTTGTTTCTACTATTTCTGTCCTTAGAGAAGAGGTAAAATTCAGCTAGAGCAGGCTGAATTACATATCGTCTTGTTTTGCACAGGGATAGCTTATTTTATTTAAATTGTTTCCCTTTAAGATTTTAGGGAGAAAGTCTTCATACAAATAGAAATCCTGCAAGAATGGCACAATAAACACCTACATACCTTCCACTTAATGCAACGATTATTAACCTTTTGGTGCATTTGCTTTATCTGTAGCAAGTTTTTTTGGTGAACCACTTAAAAGAAGTTGCTGGCATCATATTTTAGCCCCAAATATTTAAGCATGAATTTCCTAGGAATGAGGGCTTCCCCAGTAGCTCAGCTAGTAACGAATCCTCCTGCAATGCAAGAGACGCCAGTTTAATTCCTGGGTCTAGAAGATCTGGGGGAGAAGGGACAGGCTACCCACTTGAGCATTCCTGGGCTTCCCTGGTGACTCAGAGGGTAAAGAATCTGCCTGCAATGTGGGTAGACCTGGGTTCGGTCCCTGGGTTGGGAAGATGCCCTGAAGAAGGGAACGGCTACCCACTCCAGTATTCTTGTTTGGAGAATTCCATGGACAGAGGAGTCTGGAGGGCTACAGTCCATGGAGTCACAAACAGAAGGACATGACTGAGAGATTTTCACTTTTCCAAGGAACAGGCTGTTCTCCTATGTAAGCACATTGAGAAAACCAATTGTTCTATAATATCATCTCATATCCAGTCCATACTCAAATTTGACAAGGCTGATTTTTCAAAAATTCTGAATCTGATGAATTTCAAATCTGTGAAGTTTAGGGACCTGACAGTATGACCCATGTAATGCGAAATTTTGGAGCTCTTGAAAATTAACCTAGCATCTAGAACTCTTCGATCCACATCACACTGATGTTTCCTCTCCTCATTTCTTTTCTCTAGTAAGCCAGCTCTCTGAAAGCCCAAATGCATGCTTGGGGTGGGGTGCTCCTGGAATTTCTTTTATTCTAAGACTTAGAATTCTAAGACTAAGTCTAATTCTAATACTTATTCTTAGCCTTAGGAGTACCTGAAGGAAGACCTGCTGGCCTGGGGGCCTGCTACACTTGCCTGGGACCCCCCTGTGGGGAGTCGCAAAGACCAGGTGGGGGTGCAGGGACGCAGGCTCTACCTGACCTTGACTGGGGTGGAGACTCCCAGACTTAGCACCACCCTCTCCAAAGCTGGCCAGGTGCCGGTCCAGCGTGGTTGTCAGCACTGCCATTGTCACAGCCTCTTTCTGGAGATTTCCAGACAGTGGCCTAGAGGATCATCCTGGCCTCCAGAAAGGTGACTACAAATCAACAGTGAAAGAAGAAAAAGAGGAAAATTCTGCAATGAGCTTCCCTGAGTTTGGGGGGACAGTCCTCTTCCCTTTATCTGCAAATCCAGGCCTCAGGATTAAACCTTTGGTTTTAAAAACTGTTTCATAACTAGGAACAGCATTAATCGGTAGAACCGTACAAATAAAAAGGGGGCCAACAAAGATGGAGGGTGTGGGGAATGGCTGGTTTGTGATTCAGAACTGTCTTCCCCCTCCAACCCCTAGGCTTGTTTGAGCTTGGCTGCAAGTTTCAGCCAATGTATTTCTGGATGGGACAGGAGCCAGGGGTCAGATAAAGTTCCAACGTATTTTGCAGCAGGCCTGACACTTTGCCCAGAGCTCTGGGCCTGTGACAGCTGCCAGGATGGTGTGTTGGGAGAGTTAGGCCAGATGGAGCTGGTTTAAATGGGTCTGAGGGAACAGGCAGTTGACTAACCAGACAACTCAGCAACACCCAGCACAGTAACAACACCATTGATCCAACATGACTGCCTGGGCCACCAGAGGCTCTGCACGCCATTCCCGGGATGTCACTAGCAGCCAACATGCTAATCCCCCCACCCCACTCCTGGCATCCCTGGGACGGGGATCTGTATTCCCATATTATTATCTTTAGTAAAACAAGTAAACGCTTAACACACCAAGAACCTGACACGCATTATCTAACTTAATCCTCACAACAGCTCAGTGAAATAGGTATTGTTATGACCCCAGACAGACAGATAGACAGTTTGTTTTTGTCTAGGACAGCTTACACAAATAGTAACAGATACACCTGCAGGTATGAGACCCACTTGTAAACACTTCTCAGGCGTTACCTAATTTAATAGGGAAACTGAGGCACAGGGGGCAAAGCCATTTGTCCAGGGTCACGGGAATGGTAGGTGTGAACATGAAACCACTGGAAACTAGGTGACTCCAGATGGAGGGTCCACGCCTGCACCACCCCGTGATTTTCCAGATGGGAAACCTTTTCTGAGACAGGCAAGGGGAAGAGAGACCGGGTTGAGATCCGAAACAAAGTGAAGGCAAAGGTCTGCGCTCTTTTCCGTTTCCTGACAAGCATAATGAGAGGCACCCGTGGGAATAGAAACTCAGACATCTGACCCTGAGCCCTTGGCCACTCTTCCTTCCTCTCCCCTGGCCCTGTTGGTCTGAACTGTGTGGTCCAGGCCTCATGGGACAGACACTGTGGGACAGAGACAAGTGAGCAGGCTGCAGGAGGCCTTCTGTTTTCACCAAGTGGCATCTTACCCCTTCTCGACTCTGAGGCACCCCATGGACAGTGAGAAGCTGCCCTGTGCACCTCCCACAGCCAAAGCTGACTGTCTCAAATCTGGAATTGAGCTGGCTGGGTCCAGACCTGCACGGAGGCCAGGCTTCCTGTCACATTTTGGAACTCTTCTGATAGCCCAAGGCCACCTGCAGCAATGTCATCTGGCAGGTAGAGATAGCCTGCTCTTTGTCCTCAGCAGCTCTCCTTTCACCTGCATGTAGACAAACTCACGCATCCAGGGAAGCTGCTGTCCCCTGTCCCAGCTGCCTGCATGCACTCAATGGTCTCTGGATGGACTCTGAGGAAGGAACACCAAGGCCTTGCTTTGGAGCACCTGGCTGCATGCTCTGAGGCAGGTCCTCCAACACAAAGGCAGCATCAGAAGGGTTCTCAGAGATGATGTCTAAGCAAGGTACTAGATAGAAAATAAACTGTGATAATGTCTGTATCCTGCTCCTCAGGGGTATTTAGGTTGATGTATGCTATCGACTTTTTCTTATGTTTACAGACATATCTGTGCCTTTATCTATATACATCCTCCTGACATTTAAAAAATGTCATGCTCTGACATTTTTAATTAGAAAGGAACCAACTTCCTTTCTTTACTTCTCGAGGCACCAGGAACATTTTTCCATGTGGGTTTATATCCATCTAATGGCTGCCTAGTATCCCACCATGCCATCATTTACAACAGAAATCCCCTACTGGTGGACATGTAGGTTGTTCTCAATGTTTTCGCTAATCAATCATCCACCCTTTCTTCCTTCCCACAAATATTTATTAACCTCTTACTATGCGCCAGGCATCTTGGTAAGTGCTAGATATATAGAGATGAAGAAAATGTACGTGGTCTCTCAATCATAGATCTTTCAGTCCAGTAGAGAGACAAACTTCTAATCCCAAGGTGCAATAAGAGCCGAGGAGGGAAGGAAGCTCTAGAGGGAATATCAGAGCCACAGCCCCTGCTTTCCTGGACACTGGGAAAAGACCTCTCTGGGGTGGTGACATTTCAGTGGAGATCTATGCCAGAGGCCAATCATTTGAGGAGTGTAGGGAAGAGCATTCTGGGCAGAGGGAACAGCATGAACAAGGACAGAATCGTATGAACACTGTGTATGTAGTTATGTTAGGGGAAGTCTGAGATTCCCCCTAAGGCTACAGTGTAGGGGTGAAGTTGGGGGTGAGGCTAGATAGGCTGGCTGGAACTCACGTGAGAAAGACTTGATACCAAGCCAAGGAATTTGGACTTGATTCTCTCAATAGAGCCTCTCAACATGTCACTGAGTCTAGACAGAATACTGCGGGCTCATGCCTAAAAGACCCAGGAGAATATTAATGTTCGAGAGGAAATCTCTGCTTTAAATGGAAGGTTCATTTTCCTGCTATAAGTTCAAAGTCTGTCCTG
The DNA here is from genome assembly GCF_054371585.1 of Giraffa tippelskirchi. NCBI lineage: Eukaryota > Metazoa > Chordata > Mammalia > Artiodactyla > Giraffidae > Giraffa > Giraffa tippelskirchi. Next base: position 64,323,562 of record NC_137276.1, on the reverse strand, counting down.
AGCGTTAGGGCCAGGCACGTTACCTTATTACTGAATTCCCCAGAAATGTGGCCCAGAGAGATCAAGGGATTTGCCCAAGAGAAACAGCAAATTCACTGCCAAAGGCAAAACCTAAAGCCCCAACAGCCAGCTTTCAGCTCCTGCCCTAAAGCTCGCCCCCTTTCACCCGGGCATTCTTTCTGGCACTCAAAACAGGAAGAGGGTGAGGAAATGCATTTTCAGAATTTGTGGAACACCCACGAGTGTCAAGCACTGTGCCTGGCCTGGGAGGTACAGCCCCGGAGGACAGCATGAGTCCCCAGTCATCTTCACTCCAGAAATCCTCCCTGCCCCGCCTCCCCCGAAAAGTTGCTGAAAAATCATGCGTAACAAAGTGGCCAGGAGTTTCCTGCTTTGGTAAGCTAGGTTACTCAATTTCCCTCATTTGTCCACTCGGACCAGACGGAGCAAAGGGCAGCCATCAAAGGTGTCTGGGTCGAGGCTCCGGCAGCCGGGTGAATGGGCGGCTGGGGACTCCGTCTGGCCGTGGTCTGGGCCGGGGGAGGGGGAGGGACAAGGCCGGGGGCAGCCCCGGCGGCCCCGCCCTCCCGGTGCAAGGGGTGCGCTGTGTGCTACACGTGCGGGAGGGCGCGAGCCGCAGCGGTCGGATGAGGCAATCGCGGGGAACGTGCGGCTGGGCCCGTCAGGGGCTGCGGCTGGGATGGGGGAGGGGAGGGTGCCGGCGAGATCCGCCCGCAGCAGTTAAGCCCTCTCCCTGCGCCGCTGCTCTCCCAGCTACCTGTGCTGCTCTCCAGGGCGGGCGCCGATGGCTTCTGGCTCGGCCCAGCACGGGTGGGCGCGCGCAGGCGCACCGCCCGGACAGGCTTGTCCGGATCCCCCCTTGCCTCCAGGGCGCCCTGGCTCTTTATGCCCCGGGCGGTTGGCGTCCACCCCGCCGCACTGCGCTGACAGACACATGGGTTCCTGTTACCAACTCGAAGACACACCTGGGCAGCTCCACGTGGGCGTCACACGCGCGGAGGCCCCTCTGCCTCTGTATTTGGAGAGCTGTTCTAAGTCAGCCCCTAGATTTGTTGTCCTGTACTTGCTGGAGCAAGCACTGTGTCTTTGGGGAAGTTGCTTAACCTCTCTGAGCCTCAGGTAAGCCATCTGTCCAATGGAGATGATGATAGTATTAATACATACCAACCTCACTGGCTTGTAGTAGGAATTAAATCAGACAGTGCCTATAAAGTGTTAAGCCCCAGTGGTCATTAGAAGTCACCCAATAAAGGATAACCCTGATGATTTTTATAGAGGCGAAAACTGAGCTACAAGCCCTACCTGGCTGGGCTCAGGGAGTCTGTAACAGGAGCAAGACTGGGTGTCTGGGTTTTGTCTGTTTTATTTCCTTTATCAGATTCATCTTTTCTGCAGTATCACTCATCTCTTCACCCAGGGCCTGCAACATAACACACATTTCTTGATATTTGTGCCTACTCTACAGCATTAAAAACTGAGTGGGTGGCACCCTGGGTGCTGCCAGCTCCACCAGTGGCCTCCTGGCCTGGACTGCTGCCAGCTCTGGCCCCTGACACATTGGAGTTAAGTCACTTCCTGCCTCAGTCTCTCCATCTGTACTGTAGGGATAAGAGGCCTCCTCTCTCCCTTCTCCTGGGACCGGCAGAAGATGACTCAGATAACGGTGGGGAAAGCCCACAGAAACAGAAAAGAGGCTGTTACTGGAGCCGGGGGCCCACTGACTGATGCAAGCTTTGGGCTTTACGTGCAATCCAGCAAGAGGGAACAGGGATGGTTCTGGGAAAGTGTGAAGAGCCTGAGAGAGCAGAGGCATTCCTGCTCCTTTCCCTTTAAAATCAGACAGCCAGGGTGTGGGGACAGAGCCTCAGTCTAGGAGTCTGAGGGGCCAACACTAGGCACAGACTCTGTTTCCCCCAGGTCTGTGGCCACCAAAGGCTCATGATCCCTTTGATCTGTCTGCCTTTTCTGTCAAGTGGGAGTTGTGGTAGTTCCCTCATGGGGCTGTTGTGAGGAGTACAAGAGGTAACCCCTAGAGAGGGCAGAGTACATTCTGTGTTTCTAGGTGGGGGCTCAGGGTGACGGGGTTGAGACAGAAGGCAACCCCTAAAGGCTTGGCATAGTCCAGGCTAGTGTCCAAGGGCCCCTTCCCCGAAAAGTCAGCGAGTCACAGACCCAACTCCAGACATAACAGACCTCCACTTACACCCCACGAAGTACAAGAAGTTTGGACTCAAGAGTGGGTCCAAACATGGTCTCTGTCACATACTACCTGTATGATGTGAGGCAAGTTATTTACTGTCTTTGGGCCTCCATTTTTCCACACGTAACATGGGATAATAATGCCTGCTGTATGAGGCTGTTGTGAGGACAAGAGAAAATGAGGGGGACTTCCCTCATGGTCCTGTGGTTAAGAATCTGCCTTCCAATGCAGGGGACGTGGGTTCCATCTCTGTTTGGGGAACTAAGATCCCACATGCTGCAGGGCAACTAAGCCCCCTGTCTACAACCACTGTGCCTGCGTGCTCTGGAGGCCTGGAGACACAGAAGCCCAAGCGCTTGCAACGAAGAGCCCATACACTGCAACTAAGACTCGACACAGCCAAATAAATAAATTTTTTTTTTTTTTAAAGAAAATGAGGTAACTATGAAGTGTTCATAATAGTGGCCATTGCTGTTGTTGTAAGATGCAGTTTTACGCCACTGCTCATCTTAACCTGTCACGAGTGGGGCCAGGCAGAATATTATCATCTTGGGTCTTTGGGTTAAAAATGTGTACTGAAACCTATAGTACCTTTTTGTTTTTTTAAGTTGATAGCCTCACATCATGAGCTTTAATGGAAAGAGGTCTGTTTGCTTGGAGACTTTATAGGCAATATTGTATTTGGCATGCAAGGAAGACCTTATATGTCATATATTATACAGATGAGAAAATTGAGACAGGGAGAGGTCAGGTAACTTGTCTCAGGTCACGTGGGTAGAAAATGGCTGGCCAGGATTTAAGCCGAGGCCTCCCTGACTCCAGATTGTCCCACCATTCAGGGCCCTCCCTGCCTCTTGTGTTTCTGCTCTGGGTGTTGTGCTGCCCTTTCCTGAGTGGGCCTCTTAAAGTGTCCCCAAGGCCAAGGACAGTCATGATTACTGTTTGCTTCCTTGTTTCCCAGGGTGTGGCTCAAGCACATAGTGGGTCCTCAGTCTGTGCTGCTGACCAGGGAAATTGAGTCCCACTTAGCAGGGGGATGAGTCCTCTTAGAGGGAAGTGACTCACAGGCCAGCTGAGTGTGCAGGCTGTGTCTGTGTGTCTGCGTGTGTGTCTCTGTGTGTGGGTAGGGGTGGGGAGTGAACCGGGTTCTGTGGAGATGATGTGGAGGGAAATCCAAGCTGGTGATCCAGTCCCTGCCGTTCCTGCCAGGGCCGAGCCTTCCGAGTCACAGACTCACCCTCTTCTTTCCAGGCCCTGTCTGCTTGAGGCCTCTGTACAAGCTCCCACTCCACCCCAATGCTACTTGTGCCTCGGCCCTCCTCCCAGATGCCTCCTCCACACCTCAGCACCCTACACTGAGCCTGGGAAGGGGTGGAGGGGCGCCTTTCTCCTCAGCCTGATGCAGGCAGCTGGCTGAGGTCACAGCTGGTGTCAGCTCTGGTGAGAAGCTGGCTCCTCCCTTGCCCAAGGAGAAGCTCTTTGGGTATCTCCAAGGCTGGGCCCTACTATTTTTAGATACTATCCCCTCCTTTCCCCTCCCAGCCTCATACCAGCTGGGGGAGGAAATGACTCACCTCAAGTCCAGACAGGTAGAAGCTGTCTCAGAGAGCCCCAGGCAGCCCTGCCTGGCTCCAGCTCTAGGGCTCCCCCACCTGGGGTCACCGCCTTTCCCCTCCCAGCCTGAAGATAAAGCTGGGTTGAGATCAAGGCCCAGGATCCCACTAGCCTTTTCGTGGGCTCCCTCTGCTATTTCTCTCACAGGGCCTAGGGTGGGATGCCCCCAATAGGTTGTAGACCCTCTCTGCTCACCTTAGCAGACTCTGGGCCTTTACTCTGGGCCTGGGCTAGGCCCCAGCCGAATCTGAGGGGGCCAGACAGATTGAGTGGACTGACCACTCACTGGCCTCAGTGGGGACCAGGGGAATAGAAAGAAGAAAGACCCTGTTCAGTGGAGGCAGGGGAAGGCATGAAGACCCTGGGTATGTGTGTGCTGACTAGGGTGACCAGTTGTCCCACCTTGCCCAGGTATGAGGAATTTCCTGGGACTTTGAGTGCCAACAAGGAGAGTTCTGGGTAAGCCAAGATGGTTGGTTGCCCTGGCACTGAAATGTGGGCCGTATCTTAGGGAAAGGGCAGGTGTCAGGAGCTTGTTTGGATGTCCTGGCCTAGTCCCACCCAGTCATGGCTGAAGGACCAAGTTCTTGGCCCAAGCCTGCCCTGCAGTCAGGAGACCATAAACAGAAGTTCACCTCCCAGGGGAGGGACTGGGCCCAGGCTGTGCAAAAGGCTGGTAGCTCTCTGTGGACTGAGAGACCTGGGAAGCCCCTGGTTGGGGCAACTCTCCTTGCTAAAGCCAGTGAGGGTAAGGTTGGGCCAGTCAGCACAGAGTTGGGTGCAGGGAGAGCAGAGCCCATGTTGTGGGGAGGAGGAAGAGCTGAGGAAAGACATTGAAAAGAGCTGGAAATAGTGACAAGAGGACAGCTCTGACATCAGGGAGGCTCAGTTCCAGACCCACTTACCGCCAGTGCTTCAGTGCACTTAACTGTAAAATGGGCAGAGGGGCGCCTGTCTGCCTGCCTCAATTGCTTGCAGTGAGGACTGTGAGACAATGCCTGGAGAAGCGGGTGGCAGGCTGGAAAGCAGGGGGTGGGGTGATTGATTAGTTGGAGAGGGCTTGCAGGGGGCTGACCACCCACAGAGCTCTCAGCTGGTCAGAGAAGTGGGCAGAGGAGGCCTTGCCCTCCTCTCCATCCCAGATCAGCATCTGCTCAACAAGGCTCCTGGCCCTGAGGCCTCACCTTGGGGGTCATGTCAAAGTTGCTGTGGCCGAGGCCCAGACCTTCATGGCAGCACCCCGCTTTGCCTTTGTCCTCCTCATCTTTAGGGTGTTGGCTCTTTTTTTGCAGACCAAGGGTGAGTAGCCTAGGCAGCAGCTCTCACACAACTGAGCTGGGCAGCCTTAGACAAACCATTTCTCTTTTCTGGGCCTCAGTTTCCTCACTGGTGAAACTGTGGGGTTAGATGAGGTCTCTGGTTTTTCAATATTCATTTTTGTAGTGGAACCTCTTTTCCAGTCAAAGTTCCAACTGCACTCACTAAACAAAAGGGAACTGTTTTGTTTAGTGGGCAATTGAAATGTCTATTGGCTCCCTCTACCCTGTCCCCTCCCCCCACAGGGGCCGAAGGGCTCAGGTAGACTCACTATGAGACCCTTCTTTGAGGTGCCTGCCCTCTCCAACACAATTATTTGTGCCTTGAGGGCAAGGGTGTCCTTGTTGCCCTCCCCAGGCAGCCAGGAGTTAGATCCCAAGCCCAGCACCTGGCGCCTTCTACTAAATTCTCTAACTCCCAGTTCCTGTTGACACTGATATCTGTCTCAGCCCTTGTTGCAGAGTTCAGTGTGGCCACAGGCCCCTTGTCCTGTCTCAGGAAAGTTATAGGACCAAAACCAACACCACAGCTAACCTTGTGGGGCACTTCCAGGCTTGTAAAGAACTTCCACGTACCTCATCTCATGTGCCCAGTCCGCAGGACAGGCCTGAGATTCCCGTGTGACAGGGATCTGGCTTCAAGATCCCCCCACCTGTGGGCCAGAGCTGGGCACCTTGCCAGGAGCCCTGGTCCTTTCCTGGAGCCGCAGTCTGGGGCACTGGCCAAAGCCCGAGCTCTAGCTTATCCCGGGATGCTGGCACCTGCAGGCACCAACAACAGAGGATGTAGGAATCTATGAGGAAGGCTGGAAAGAGGGGAAACTTTCTTCTTCATCTTGGGGGTCACTGTTCCCAGCTTACCGAACAGGTAGGGTTACTCCCACCCCACCCCATCACCTTCCCCGCTGTAGTCAGTGAGGGTTGGGGAGCGGGGATGGGAAGAGGAGGGGAGGCCAGGACCTCAGAAGCTGGGACTGCACAAGCGGGTACGGGAGGATGCCAGAGACCAGGCAGCTGACCCAGGGTCACCCAAGGGCCCATGGGAGGCCCCCGCCGGCACTGACATCAGCAGTGCCCTGCGGGGACGTGCAGTCCTCATGCCTTCTCCTCTGGCTCTCACAGCAGCAGGCGTGGGGAGGGCCCTGAACAGAGTCAACAGTTCCTCGAATTGTGTCACTGCCTCCGCCTGCCAGCTCTGGAGCTAATAGCACAAACACATGTAGGTCATACAACTCCATCCCGTGGCCTGGATCCTGCCCCGCTGCGTGAACCCCAGGCTCAGGTCCTGGGGTGAGGCTGGGTCTGGGAGGGACCCGAACCCCTGGGATGGCCTGTCTGTACAAGCCCACCCCGGTCAGGCTAGCAGCCTGTAGGCTCCATGGTTGACAGAAGCTGACATCAAGGACTTAGCCAGTGTGGTCTATGGAATGATGATAACTGTCACAAAATGTTTAAATGATACAAATGAAAAGTACCTCTTTATGTATAATTTTACAATGATAACAAAAAAATTTTAAATGATACAAATGATATATGATACAAATGTCCTTCACAGCTAGGCATGAAACCTGATCTCTGGACTTTGTGCCCAGTGTTTCAGTGCTGAGGAAGGACCAGGGGAGACTGACGCCCACACAGTCCCAAGAGAAGTGGCCCCAAGCCCCCTTCCCCAGAATATCATGGAAACAGTTGCTGCCCATGTGGCACCGTGGGAGGTGGTCTGACACACGGGGTCCAGAGTGCCATCCTCAGCACCCAGGGCCCTGGACTGGTGGCCAGCAGGTAGCAAATCCTGCCAGCGGTGACCCTGAGGCCAGTGGCCAGGGCAGCACTGAGTCCAGGAGTGGGTAGTGCCACCTGGCAGAGGCCTGAGCGCCAGAGAACACATCCTCTTCCACCCATTAGGGGTGGGGAACGCTTCGGACAGCCGTCAGAGGTGCCCTTGAGCATGAGCACTGCTTATGATTCTCACTCTAGCCCCTGGTCCAGCCATCCCCCCACAGGGAGAGGAGACATGGTAGGCATTTGAGCAGGAGGTGGGGAAAGGCCTCACTCAGTGCTTATCTCATAGCAGACTGGTTCACACGTGTTATCTGTCCAGCTGGGTGCTGGCCCTCCCTGGAGCCCTGTCAGGTCTGGCGAAAGTGTCCTTGGTCCTGCAAGAGGGGTTATGGCCGCAAAGCTACCTGGAGGGTGACCCTGGGCAGGGCTGGGGGGAAAATTACAGAGGAGCAGCTATGAGTGGCCATCAGAGAGGTGCTGTGGTGTTGGGAGTGCCCCTTTGTGTCTCAGCAGTGTTCACAGATGCCCTGCTGTGTCCAGGCCCTGGGGCTGCAGCACTGAACAAGTGGACAGGCCCCAGACAGGCCCGTGCCTCTCCAGGCTGTGAAACCTTCTTCCAAGAACTGCATGAGCTCCTCCGGTGAGAGGGCAGGGCAGGCCCAGGCTGTGGGAACACAGGCAGGCCTCCTGGGAGAGGAGGAAGGCAGAGGCTCAGGGAGGCTGTGGGCAGAAGGAGCTGGGTGGCAGGTCAGGGAAGGGTGGGTTGAAGGGGCTGCACCAGGCAGAAAGGTCAGAGTGGAGGTCACCTGGAGACAGGAAGAGGACCTCACTCCACTTTTCCAGCCTCTACTTTCCTCCTCTGTATCGAGTCCATCAGCATCCTCCTGTGCTGTTTGGGTGCCTCTCTCTTGGGCCCCTTCACTGTGTCCATCAGAAAAATGGCAACCATCTATCCAGTTAAGGTAGCGGGACTGCTGACCAGAATCCTGAATGCCCTAAGCCTGACCTCTTGGCCTTACCAGTACCAGCTCCACTGTGGAACTGTACCCCGTCATCCCCAAGGAAAAGCCCAACCAAAGTCCGAGCTAAGAAAGGCAGCCAGGTTCCCCCTGGGACTTTGTTTAGATTAATGAAGGGGAAGGGGAGGACACAATAAACAAGGTCAGACTGCCTACTCTTCTCCAGAGCAAAGTCCTGACCCTGGACTCTCGGAGGGCTACCTGGCTGTGGGGGTCTTGAAGGTGCCCGTCACACCCTTGGTCCTGTCTGGGCCCTGGAACTTTATTTCCTGCCCATACAGCTGTGGGGCTGTTAGAAGTAACAGGAAGCCTGGGCTCTGTGCCTGGTGAAACATCCCTCCATGAGGGTCAGGGGTGGGGTGGGGGGTAGGGGGCGGGGACAGGGCAATGGTGTGAATGCCACAGCATAGGCTTCCACGTTTGCCAACCTCTTCCCCAACTCCCCTGTCCCCCGTCCTGTACGACTGGCCTCACAAGGCTGCCTCCCTGAGGGCAGGGCCCAGCACCAAGAAAGGCTCAGACACGCTTGGTGAATCCCTAACAGAGCGAACAGGGGACAGCCAGGATTCGGGAGGTGCAGGGTCTCTTGTTCATTCATTCCCAGTGAAGGTCTCTCTCTGCCCAAGGCCCCTGGGTGTGACTGGGTGAGATGACAACTATAGACCAGGGCCCTGGTGTATGTATTGTTCCCTCCTGTACTTTCCCAGGACTCTGACCACACTGTCCCCTCTAGCCAGAGTGCCTGCCCACCCGAAGCCCTGCCCACACTCTCACCTCCTTCACAGATGCCAGTTTCTTTACCGGGAGCTGCTCACACCTCCACACTCTCAGGTTTGTTGTTGTCACAGTCCTCTGCTCACTGGGGTCTGCTGAACGCCTGGCTCATCCACCAGGCTGGAAGTTCCTCCAGGGCAGCCCAAGTCTTAGTCGCCTTTGTGGTTTCGTGTCTGGAGTGGGATTTGACTCCAGTTGATGCTTGGTTAATCTTCCTCGACTGAGGACAGATAACACATAGACCTTTCTGTGTACCTGTTTGTTTTTTTTTTTAATATGTATGGGATAACTTTTACTCCTCGCAGCAACCCACTGGGGTAGGTGGTTTATTATCTGCATTTTGAAGATGAGGCCACCAGGACAGAGGGAGGTTAAGTGACATGCCCAAGGCCACCCAGCCAGTACAGGGATCAGTCCACGCAGCTGGGCTGTGGGGTCCACACTGCCTGACGGATCCGCTGTCCTGCCTCTGGAGTGTGCAGCCAGCTCAGGGAAGCTGCCCGCACAGCAGGGGGACACCTTTGTCATTGCCGGGAGAGAGTAAGTGTCCCCAGCCCCAGCCCCTCAGATTAAGTCTCATTTCCCTTAGTGTGGCCTCTTCCTGTTCCCACCCTTCTGAACTCAGGGCTCCTGCCACTCTACTTGGTGTGAGTGGGTCTGACCCTTCAAGGACTGATTGTTCTGCTACATAAACCCCAAAGACATGCACGGCTTCATGGAGACTCTTGGGGCATGAACTTCCCTGCCTCAGGGTCTCCGTTACCTGCCCTGGGAAATGGGCTGACTGGCTCAGACCACATGGTCTGACATTTGGTAAGGATTCTGAGCCCACATTGTGTCAACAGTCTATTCATCCAAGTCTGCGCCTCTCCTCAACAGCCAGGTGACTCTGCCCGGGGACTCTGGGTGGGGATGCGGCTACAGTCAGGCTGGGGTGTGTGCTCCTTGCCCCTCGGGGCAAGTCTAGAACGGGGAGATAAGCTGGCTGATCCCGGGAGCTTGCATGGACGAGGGGCTTGTTGTGCCACCTGACAGTGGGTGGGGACACTTGTCAAAGGCTCTTTTTTGTAGCAAACAGTCAGACGGAGTCTATCCCGCCCCTTTTGGCTCACAGAACTGCACACTGAGGGCAGGGGGACTTGGGGGGGTTGAATGGGGGCAGCTGGCAACGCCCCTGCCAACCGCAGCCAACAAGTGGTGGCTCGCAGACCGGGCGGCGGGCCGCAGTGACCCGGGTGGGGGCAGCCAATGAGCTCCCAGGCTGCAGTGGCACCACCGGGCAGCCTGCCTGTCTTTGGCTGGAGCTGCGGCAGGAGGGGCCTCAGGCCACCAGTCAGGGCTGCCGGGCCCTGTCTCTGGGAGGCCTCGGGCAGATCTGCCGCTCCATTCACGGAGAGCCTTACACTGGCTGCCACATTTTTAACTTTTCCATGGGGGAGGAGGGTGGGCTGTGGGGGTGGTGTGGCAGGGATGGCTGGAAGACTGTGCAACCAGAGATGGAAAGAAACTCTGAGAACTTTTCCCTTGTTCTGGATCCAGGGTGGGCTGGAGCTCCAGGCTGGGGAGAAGGGAGGTTCTGAATCTGTTGCGTTCACCACAGGCCTGATGGAATTGGCGGGGTAGGACCAAGGGGTGGCCCAGGTTGCCCACCCTGGATTAGTGCCAGTGACCCCTGGGTCCTGGCCTAATTGAGCCGCTTACCCTTTGTCGCGATGGAAGTCAGCCCTCGAACAACACTTGTGACTGAAGTGGCTGTCAGCTGGGGCGAGGGGACACTCAGACTAGCCACCAAACTCCTTGTGGTCTGGGCAGGTCAGTGTCAGCAGCAGCAGGTGCCTGTACCCACCTCTGCCCCCCGAGCTTGGCCCCCTTGCTCAATACAGACTCACCAATCACATAATAAACATATATTTATAGATATACAATTTCAGAATTCTAATTCAAGAAATACAGCTTCTCAGGGGATCCGTCAGGATCTATGTTCTTATTGCACATGGCTCAGCCCATCTAGGGACATCTACCGAGACCAGAGGGTTAGGGTGGTGGGGGCAGAGCACCGGGGCCACTGCGGGCAGGGTGCTCCCATCCGCATCTAGTTCTGAGCATCTCTCTGGGCGGGGGCGGCCGCTTCATCACAGGGCAGGACCTTGTTTAAAAACCATATTTGACATTTCTTAACCAAGCTTCCTTTCCCGGCAAGAATCCTACTTGTTGGGAGACTTTTAAAAAAAGAGCCAAGAGAAGCTCTGGGAGGGTGGTGACCCCCTCCTGGCTGGCAGCTTGGTTTGGGGTAGTAAGGCTTCGGAGGATGGCAGGCTCAATGACACACCCACCACGAGAGGAAAATTTGGGGAAAACGGTAATTCCAAAAGGCCCAGTATAAACTGTGGGAATAAATAAAACCTCCCTCCCTTCCCCTGGCAGCAACTGCTGTTTTGAGAAAAATCCTCATTTGAAGGTGACAATAAAACCTTCTGGTTCATCCTTTGTCCAATGTGCAATAGAGGGCCGGGTGGCGTCACGTCCTTGGAGGGTAGACAGAGGTGCCCATGGTCATGGACTTTCTTCAGGATTCGGCTGCTGCCCCAGGGTCCTGGGTGCCACCTGGTTGACTCTTGGAAAGAAAGCCTTCTGGAGTCCTTGGTCCATGACTTAGGAAAAAGCAGTAGCAACAATGGGGCTGTGCCTGGGGCCACCTATAAGGCAAAACTCACGGAGGGACTAAGCGTAGGGACTAAGCGGGGAGGTGGTCAGGCAGAACCTGATTCCCCTCTCCAATCCTGCTGTTCTCGGTGGTGGGGTCGGGGGGCTCCTGGACGCCAGGACAAAGTGCCCACCTGAGCTGACCAAACTTATGGTGGGTGGGCTCATCCCCCTAGGCCATCTGGGGCCTCTACCATGACACAATACTGACCTAGCACCTGGCCCTAGGGGCACCTCCTTTTCCCCATGGCCTGCTCCCCTTCAGTTTAACCATGAAGTTGGCAGTCTTCCAAGTTCTCTACAGATTTATGCTATCATGATTACTGCTGCCATCAAAAACAGGCTGGGCTTGAGGGCAACGTTAGAAGCTGTAACCCAACTTTCTTTCTGCTGTCAGCTATAGCTAACGTCTAGCCTTTGAAGGACCAGGCTCCCTTCCCCAAACAGGCCTCGTTTTCTAAATCAGGAAAGAAATCAACTCAACAACCTAACCAAATCCTTGCATAGTTTCAAAAAGTAGACTCTCTCTATATATATCTTTATATGTGCTATTTACATATAAATAGATATATACATATACACGCATCTATAAATTACATTCTCTGGAGAGTTCTCTTTCCTCTTCCTCTTTATCCTTGGCCAACACCTCTGATTGCTTCCACTGAGGTGACTGGTGGTGGCTCCTGGGAGAGGGGAAGAAAGGCAGTTGGGCCCCCCTTCCCCCAGCCCTTCCCACAGACATTTGCTGCAAGTTTTACATTCTACTTTCGTTGCCATGGTTTCTGTATCCTAGGAGAGAGCTGATGTGGAGCCCGAGCCTTTGCCAGCCCTGGGAGGAAGGGAAGCAGCCCCGTGGCAGGTTTTCCTGTCTGTCCTAAGAGCTTTCTGCATTTACTGGGTGAGAGAGAGGGCAGTTGTGCAGCATTCAGCCTCCAATTCCATTTTAATTTTTTTTTCTTTTTTTGTCTTTCCTTAAGTGTATAGTCCGTCATCTTGGCTCAGTGCATGTCACCAAAAATTCTCCAGGGATTTCATAGTCTGGGGAGGAGAGTGGTAACAGTTAGCCTGGCAGTTACGTGTCCCGGAGCCTGGAGCTTAGCCCCCACTGACAAGCCAAGTCCTGGGCCCTGCAGTCTGTTCCTCTCTCCCAGAGGCACCAGCAAATGGCCTCAGAGCAGAGTCTGCATCTGAGGGGACACAGGCAGAAGAGGCGGTGGGCAGAGCATCAACACAAAAAAGAACCTTTACCAACTCTGCCCACACTCCTCTGGGCCTGGTCCAAGCTGTCCCCTCTGGCAAATGCTGGGAACAGAGCCTGCTGTAAGGGAGGTAAAGGTGGGAGAGTGGGGTGGTGGAGCCTGCTACCATCACCTTTAATTTTTTCTCCCACTCCTCTGTGCTGAGGGCTCTGTTTGTTGGACCCTGAACTTGTGACCTTTTGTTCCCTTCCTCAGACCACAGGTGAGATGCATGGGCAGTCAGATGCCTGCAGCTGCCAGGTGTAGAGCTGCTCAGAGTGCTTCTGATCCAACCAGACTAGGACCAGTCTGGGGGCAGGGCCTCTCCTGCTCCCAGCCTGTCGGCTCCCTCCCCTGCACACCACATTTCTTCCTGCCTGGAAGGACAGGGGAAGAGGAAGGGCTGTCGGCTCACCCATTCCCACATGGTTCATCCTGGTGTCTGCAGGGGAATGCGGGGGGGGGCTACTGACTGCCAGGCGGCCTAGATCCCAGGGCACAGATAACAGTCTGTAACACTTGGGAAAGGGCCATAGGGGATCACATGGCTGGAGTAGACCAAGCGAGCATGAGTAGCAGCCCTGGGCACCCCTCAGTTCTGGAGCCAGGGCGCAGGGTAGGGTGGCATGGAGGCACCCTGGAAGACTGAGGCAGACTTCAGTTCCCCACTCACTCCAGAGCACTCCCAACTCTGCAGGCTGGGGGTCAGGCTGAGGACAGGGAAACTGTGCAGTGCAATCACTGGGCTCCCTCCCTCCCTCCTCATACCCTCCTCTGCCTCATGACCAAGACCAGAGCTGCCAGGAGTTGCCAGGCAGAGGAGGCCCTGGCTCATACTTGGACCTTGGTGGCACGGCTGGCCCAGGACTATCCATGCAGGGAGGCCTGCACCTCTGACAGTCGGTTACAGCTTGGGGTTCCCATCTTCTGTGCTTTGTTGTACATGTCTGTGTCACCAAAGTAGCGGGCCCGGTACAGCAAGCCTTCCTCTGCAAAGCAATGGGGCAAGTTAGGGCGTGCTTCTAAGGCTGCTACGATGTCAGCGTGGTCTGTGCAGGAGGGGAAGAGCAGTTACGGGCCCAGGGACTGAGGCAGAATCCCTTTAGGGTAGACCCCTGCCGGGGAGCAGGATAGAGGCCTCTTTTGATAGAGCACAGGTGAGGCCAGCCAAAGTGAGAACCTGTCATCCTGGTCAGACAGCCTCAGGGCCCCACAGATAGATCCAGGTGTCCAATCAGCGAGTGACCAGATTTGCCCCAATTTCTTTCTACATAGTTACCTATGGCAGCCAAACAACAGGCTGATTGCAGTGATTTATAGGAAGTTGCAAGAAATCTCCAGGTGGCCCCTGGCTCCTAGCCCCAGGGAAGCACAGGGGTGGTAGCTGGCTTTTGGCTGAGCCATGGCTGGTGCAGGGCAGTGCCAGATGCTGGGCCCACAGATCACTGGGGGAGCAGCGCCTTCTTCTTCCAAGCTCTCAAGCTTTGTGCACCCCCCCCCCCCACAGACACACACAAACTTACTTTGCTGCTTCTCTTTCCAACAGTTGTTTCGGAGATTGGCAATATAATCATCTTCCACATTCCGTTCAACCATTTTGAGGCTGGAGCCTGTGTACTCCTCAGAGAACGTATCTGCCACATAGTAGACGACGTTCAGGTGGTCAGTGACTCGCTTGTGGACGTGGCCCACCGACCTGGCCAGAAACAGACCAAGTGCAAAGTGGGCGTGGGTCCACAGACCCAAGGTAGTGCTAAGGATGACTGGGGCCCCCAACATACGGTGCCACACAGGCCACAGGAGTAGGGGCTAGAGCAGGAACTCCATGCTGCTCTGGAGAAAAGAAAGAGGCTCCCTCCTGTATGAGTGGCCCAGACCACCGCAAGGTGTGCCTCCAGCTCTCTGCTTACCACACTGCTGCCTGGGGCCTCTGGGGAGCAGCCCCTCTCTGGGAGGGCCTGGTCAGGGAAGCAGGGAACCCAGGGTGAGTGCAGGTTCCACCTGTGACGAGTTGTGTGACCTGAGCTCCCCGTGCTTCCATTCCCATGTTCATCCCCTAAGCCAATCCTTGCTGAAGGCCTGCCCTCCTATCCAGAGGCTCCCAGTCCAGAGTGAAGAGGCTTAGGAACAAAATGACAGGAAGGATTCTAAGGATCTGTATCCTTCCACCTCTTGGAATCTTCTAGCTCCAACTGCAGGCTCTGCAGGCTCAGGGCTTCCCAGGTGGGCCTAGTGGTAAAGAATCTGCCTGCCAAAGCAGGAGACATAAGAGATGCAGGTTCAATCCTTGGGTCGGAAAGATCCCCTGGAGGAGGAAATGGCAACCCACTCCAGTATTCTTGCCTGGAGAATCCCATGGAGAGAGGGGCCTGGCAGGCTACAGTCCATGGGGTTGCAAAGAGTTAGACATGACTGAAATGACTTAGCACACATGCATGCAGGCTCAGAGAAGACCCTCTACATGCTGATAGAAGTTAGTGCTCAGGTAAGGACAGCTTCTGTCTGCCCATTCCTGCCTCTCAGCTCTCTAGTTACAGAGAAAAGGCTGCCATCAGGCCACAGAGTGCCTGTGCTGGCTGGTGTGGGTCCAGTGGACTGACTCTGCCCCCTGCTGTCTCAGAGGGATCCTGCCAGGCTCCCAGGCTGAGCCTGGCCGCTAGGTGGGAGCACTGGGCTTCCAGCCATAGAAGCCAAGCAGTTGCTCTGTATCAGATACTGGGTCAGGTGTTGGAAATAAATGAGGGGAGCTGATGCCTTAAAAGGGCAAATAACTTGCCCAAGTTCACTATCAGTGGTTGAGACCATATATTCATTTGACAAATGTTAGCAAGCATTTCTAATGAGCCTAGCATTTTATGTGTATTACTCATTTAATTATCACAAGCAGGTATTCCCATTTTGTAGGTGAGGAAACAAAGGCTCAGAGAAGTTACATAACTAGTCCAGGGTCACAGAGCTGCTTAGTTAGTAGAGGAACTGGGATTCAAAGCGCCCCTTGCTCTGACTCTAGAGCCTCTGTTCTTCTCATGGTCTCAGGGCCCTCAAGCAGAATGGAAGAACAGAGGTTCCTATTTCAAGGCCAGTAGATAAGATGGGGAGAGTGTCATGAAACCATATGCAAAACAGTGTGCATGCACAGTGTTCTGGGGAAAAGAGCTGCAGGTTTCACTGTGTTTTCTTAGGGGACTATGATCCAAAAAAGATCAAGAACCTCAGCTTAACAAGGTCTATTTTCTTGATTCTAAGCAGCTTCTGCAATTTGATCAGGAACCTGCTGGAAGAAGATGGGAAGGAAGGCCCCTGGTGGGGGCTGAGACTCCAAAGCTCCCGCCCCACCCTGCCGTGTACCCACTACCCTGGACTCACCCCAGCGGCAGGTACTCACGGTCTTAGGCTCAGACTGTAGGGTGGACTGGACACCATGAGCTGGCTGAGAGCTGACACGAGGATCAGGATGAGGATGGGCATCAGCTGGACAAACACCCCCAGCCCACCCTGGAGGGAAGAGCCAATGGTCACCCAGGCTGAACCTGGTGGGGGGAAATGCTGGCGGCAAACACCACAATGGAGCCCAGGTGATGGGAGCTTGTGCAGACAGGCCACGATGTCTCTCTCTCCCATTCCCTCCCATGGGTCCCCCAAATACAGAAACTCCTCTACCTGCCAGTTTCCCCAGATAAAAACAAAGCAGCAACTGGGGTTAAATACTGGGGTGGGAGGTATTTACTTGTGAGAGAATACAAAAAAAAAAAGATGAGCGAAAGTGTCTGCCTTCAGAAGAATGGGAGGCAGGGCTTGAAGGAAGCTTTCACTATATCTACCTTTCTGAATTCTGAACCCTATGACTGTATTACCAATTTAAAAATTGCCAGTTGAGAAATTATAAAATAAATTTGTTCAGTGTGTGGTAATTTGTGATTTTAAAAAACTTCTGTATGTTAAATACCACACAAAATAAAAGTTTAAAAAATGAATATACAAAAACAGAAGGCCACATTATCAGAGCAAAAGAGAACCCTCTGCCTGTATAATTTTAAGTATTCTGCAACTGTCCACAGTATTTTACTCTTAGCTAACTGCTTTAATTTCAGTCAACCACCTGTTCTTATAATCTGTGGCACTCAAAGGATGTTTGATGCATTGTCTTGTTATAGCTCTTGTATATATTTTTAAAGAATACTGAAGAGAAGCAAGAAGACCCAACCCTATGTTGTCATCCTTTATAATTCTCTTGTCAAGTTTAACCTTCCATTGCTTGGAAAATGTCATTCTGACCTTAGGAACATATAGACCTCATGAAGGCCATTAACACTGGAACCTGCCTGGAAGTAGGGAGGTTTCTGTATTCCATTTCCCAGCAGAGGCCATCACACCCAACTCCTGCTGTGGGTGCTGTGGAGTGTGGCTCCCTCTGGTGTCCTTTAGTGGAATGGCAACGGGGGGACCGAGTTAGCTTCCCGGCTGAGTTGTGAGGGTACTGGCGACCCACTCCAGTACTCTTGCCTGGAAAATCCCATGGACAGAGGAGCCTGGTAGGCTGCAGTCCATGGGGTCGCTAAGAGTCGGACACGACTGAGCAACTTCACTTTCACTTTTCACTTTCATGCACTGGAGAAGGAAATGGCAACCCACTCCAGTGTTCTTGCCTGGAGAATCCCAGGGACGGAGGAGCCTGGTGGGCTGCCGTCTATGAGGTCGCACAGAGTCGGACACAACTGACGTGACTCAGCAGCAGCTGTCGCAGGATAGCAAGGTACTCCCCACTCCAGGCCTCACCCCCTTGGGTGGGACTAGGCACCCTCCCTGTACCCATCCCCTCATCACTCACATCACCCTGGTTCTCCCTACGGTCCTGCCTTTGATGGTACGTGTAGCGCATGCGGCCATTGCTGTAGACGTGGACGTTACCTGGGGGTCAGAGGGACTGAGTCAGGAGTGGGGCTACTAGGAAGGGGAGAGAGGCTGGCATCCCATCTCCCACCATCACCACCAGGGAGGCCTGGATGTGGGGGAGAGCAGGGAAACTTACTAGATGGGAAGCCACCGCCAAAAAACATGTTGAAGAGGTCTTCAGGGGAGATGTCGGCCTCAAAGCCGCGGTGGAAGTCCCCATGCCCATGGCCGTGCCGGGCTGCCTGGCCCTTGTCATCACCGAACTGGTCATACTGCTTCCTTTTCTCTGGGTTGCTAAGTACCGCATATGCTGTGCCGATGGCTAGAAGCAAGAGAGGAGGCAGAAAGGTGAGGTCCGAGGATGCTGGGGGTGTAGGCCCGTGGTGGCCAAGTGCTCACTTCCTTCAGGTGTTCCAGTGGTGCTCTGAGGTGTGGAGGGTGGGGCGGGAGGATGGGTGCTGGAACACCTCTGAATGAATTGGGACAGCCTGGACTGGGTGGAGGATTAACACTCAGTCCTCACTCTCCACCGCATGATGATGGTTGAATTTTTTCTATCGATCAGGTCCTTTATGGGCATTACCTTACTTACTCCTAAGAGCTCATCTCCATTTTACCAATGAGAAAACTGAGGCCCAGCGAGGTTAAGTGTAAGCTCACATAGGTCTGATGCTGCAGAGCCAGGAATCAAACCCAGGTGAGTCTTGCTTCAGGTCTGCTCTCTGACTTTATGAAAACCACCAAAATACTTCCTTCTCATTCCTTTCTCCTGGGGTGTCTGGTGGGATAGAGCACACTTTCTGGAGGGTGTGTAATCTTCAAGTCACAGCATAACACGAGGGCTGAACAAACATGTGACGCGCTATTGTAAACCGGAGAGCAGCAGGAACTGTCAGGAGGGGCCAGGTCCCCAGGCTCTAGTCGAGACTCCACTGCTGGTGGTGTGGCCTGGGCAAGCCTTCTCTTCCCTGGGCTCCAGGTCCCAGCTGCGGTTCCTCGTCCCGGCCCCCATTAGAGCTCCCAGGGGTGGGGAAGCCTGTGCCTGGAAGGCCCCAGCTCTGAGCCCTCCTTAGTCTCTCCTCCTTCTCCAGCAGCCCACACCCTCAAGGCAGAAGGTCAAAGCTGCATCTGCTTCAGAACATGCAACCCCTTGAGAATGAGAATGCCTCTCCTCCTTCCACTGTGACAGGGCCCTGAGGCCAGGGCTGGAGAAACGTTAACCCCAGCTGCGATGAAATTAAAACATGCTTACTCCTTGGAAGGAAAGTTATGACCAACCTAGACAGCATATTAAAAAGCAGAGACATTACTTTGCCAACAAAGGTCCGTCTAGTCAAGGCTATGGTTTTTCCAGTGGTCATGTATGGATGTGGGAGTTGGACTATAAAGAAAGTTGAGCACTGAAGAATTGATGCTTTTGAACTGTGGTGTTGGAGAAGATTCTTGAGAGTCCCTTGGACTGCAAGGAGATCCAACCAGTCCATCCTAAAGGAGATCAGTCCTGGGTGTTCATTGGAAGGACTGATGTTGAAGCTGAAACTCCAATACTTTGGCCACCTGATGTGAAGAACTGACTCATTTGAAAACACCCTGATTCTGGGAAAGATTGAGGGCAGGAGGAGAAGGGGATGACAGAGAAGGAGATGGCTGGATGGCATCACCGACTTGATGGCCATGGGTTTGGGTGGACTCAGGGAGTTGGTGATGGACAGGGAGGCCTGGCGTGCTGCGGATCATGAGGTCACAAGGAGTCGGACATGACTGAGCGACTGAACTGAACTGAACCGAACCTTGCCTCCTCATTCCTTTCTCCTTCTGCCCCTGGGGTTGGTGGACAGGCAGCGGGGGAAGATGCCTGCAGACTGCCCCACTGGGGACCACCCCTGAGCAGCTTGGAACGGAGCACCTGAGGCGGCCCTGAGAGAGGCACACAGGATCTTGGGGGTCTGTTCTGAGCAGGCTACCCACCTGGCGATGGTCATAGCCCTGGTACAGCACAGCACCCTGCCTGAGCCGGGGGAGGGGGCCAGTCACCACAGCCCTTAGGAGGTGAGCCGAAGACCATGAAGGTCTCATGGAGGACAGGCAGGTGTGAGAGAAAAGAAGGGATGTCTGTGGAACTGCAGGCCTAGCAACTCAGCGCTGGTACAGAGCCGGCATGTGTGCCTGATGTGTTCAATGAAAATATAAACGATTAAAGGGCAGCTTATGTTTTCAGCCACAACTGAAGCCCCCACCCCAGAAATAATAGGCCCTGAGTCCAGAGAGACTGCCATGTCCCCCACTGGAGGCGAGAGGTTGTGCGTGGTATGTGTGTGTGGAGGTGTGTGTGTGTAGAGAGACTGGGGTGGGTTGGCTGCGGCTGCTGGTCTGAGGAGGCCACCAAGCTCTAATCCAGGCCACCCAGCTTCTCAGAACAGGGAAACTATTTTCAAGATTCCAGGATGTGGAAGTGACACAGGTAGGTCAGGAGGCCTCCTTCAGCCTCTCAATCAGCATGTGACCTTGGCAAAGGCACTGGTTCACAGCTCCCCCGCTGTAACTCCGGGGATGGTGGGGGAAGGAGAGAGAGGAATGGTGCCATCTGCACTCTGACAGACTGCGGGGTGGAGGCGACTATAGGGCCTTCTTCCCAAAAGCAGCTCCTGAGCTGGTAGGACTTGGGTCCAAGGCAGCTTCCAGGAAAAGCCCCTCCTTCCCTCCCAAGGATAGGAGATCAGAACACCCAAACACTAGGAAACCTGGGCCAGCTTACCTTTGAAAGCTTCAGTGGCACCAGGCGCATGGTTCTTGTCGGGGTGGAATTTGAGGGCTAGTTTGCGGTAGGCCTTCTTCAGGTCCTCATCTGAGGCCCCTCTGCTCACCCCCAGGATCTCGTAGTAATCTTTACACTGCTTGACCCTGGAGGAGGGAGTAGAACTTGGTGAGGGAGCTCTCATGGGCCCAGGCTGGGAAGGGAGGTGGCTGATGAAAGAGCAGTGTGGGCGCCCAGCTCTGAGCAAGCTGGGGGACCAGCAGGACAGGCCCGGCGGAGACAGAATATATTTAGGATTTAAGAGGGTGCAGCTGCTGTTTCTGCCAGGCCAAGAATCATTTCCCTGAGCTAACAACAGCACCCTCGCTGCAGGCACCTCAGAAGGACTGTCGGTCAGGGGCCTCTGCCCAAGGGCAGCTGTGCCCTGGGTTCAGCTGCTCTACCCTCCTGGCGATCTGAGGGGTAAACAGCCTAACTTTGGCAGTGTTTGTTCACCCATCACAGGGCCTTGAAGAGTCGCTGTTTCTCTCCCACTAATTTTTACTCCTGGGGTCCCTGGAGACTTCCTGACTCTTGGCCCACAGTTGGTTTCTTTCTTTCTTTTTAATACTTATTTTTATTCGGCTGGCTCTTAGTTGCAGTGTTTGAACTCTTAGTTGTGGTATGTCAGATCTAGTTCTCTGATCAGGGGTCGAACCTGGGCCCCAGTATTGGGAACGTGGAGTCTTAGCCACTGGACCACCAGGAAAATTCCCATCACCAGTTTCTATTGCCTACAACCCATGGGCTTATCTGGTCAAAGTCCTGTCTGGTCAGAAAGATGTAAATTCAGCAAATACTTTTATGGGAAACTATCATCACGCTGGGTCACACATAGGCCTGAAGCTTGACAACATCTTCACTAGCAGCCAGGACCATGGGGGAGTGACTGCAGAGGGACTCCCAAGGCTAGCTGGTGGGGGGGCCTCCGGAGAAATGGGAGCGGGAGTATCTAATCCTGAGCAGCCGTGGCTGGGGTTGTCTAGGCCTGGTGTGAGCTGATCCGCGCTGGGCCTGCCCAAGCCTAGGATGGATAACTCCTCCTGTCTCCACCCTACCCCACACAGGCTCTGATGTGAAAGGGTCTTTGTTGGGGGCAGGAGTGTGGGTTGGGGGAGTATCTGGAGGGGAGACCAGGCCTCATCTCTGACAAATGGGGCTGTGTAAAGAGGCCCAGGATCTGCTGGCCTGTGGCAGAGGAGGCCGGCAGCATCAGCGGTTTCCAGCCTTTGCCGTGGGCTGCCGGGGCAGCAGGGGACAGCAGGGCCCCAAGGCCCACACTAGACTTCAGGTCCTCATGGGAAATAGGAGGGCCTCGTGAGCTCTTCTGACCATGCTCCAGCCTCAAGGTCCTCCCAGGCAAGGTGGATAACGGGCTGCAGGAAGCCTTCCCTAGATGTGAAAACGTCCCAACCCCCAGGCTCTGGCCCCTCCCGCCTGCCCAGTCCTCTACCTTTTCACGGCTGCTACTTGCTCTGCGGTGTAGCCTTTGGTGCTCTCTCCTCCTCCCGCCTCACCGTTGGCCGAGGGGGCGTTGGCCCCAGCTACTTTCCTATGGGTTGCGTGAGTTGCCTCTGTGGGTTGGGGTTGGTCACCGGCAGGCTGTGGTTTCTGGTTGAGGGACTCGATCAGGGCTGTGCAAAAGCAAGACAACTGTTCAGGGCTCCTGCTCCAATGGCTGAGGGCCTGCCTGGCCCTGGGAGATCCCAGGACCCCTGCATCCCACCCACTCTTTTTCCCAACATAGCTTGCTCCTTTCCTGACTGGGCCTGAGGGGCTAAGGGAATAATGACTTGCTTTCTGAGGAGCCACAGTTCTGAGGGTAAATTCAGCACAAAAACAAGTAATTTTTTAGGTTTTTGAAATTCCAAAGTAATGTGTGTAATAGCCACCCTCTGTTGAATGCCAAGATGGGCAAAGTGCTCTGTAAGGGGGCTCCACTTAGCACCATCAGAGTCAGCAGGGACTGGGAGGAAGGCCTCCTCCCGCTCAGCTGTGCAGAGGAAAGGGAGCAGTGATTCTGCCCCAGGGGGCAGGGGTGGTGTGGGACTCAGGACACACATCTGCTGTGCTCATGGCTTGCTACTGTTTACCTTTTTCAAATGGCTGGCCACGTCCAATGTCCTGCTTCAGTGTTCACAGTCTATACAGGGCATTAGCAGTCATGCTCAGAGAGGGTCACAGATATCCAAACCCAAGTCCTTGGTGCCTTTTGATTCAATGAGGAAAGGCCCATATCTCTGGAAGGAGTCCCCTGTGCCCACTCATCACAGGCACAAAGCCAGCTCTGAGCCCCTGAGTCATGCCTGGGGTACAGCATCCTGGGAATCTAGGCATCTGGGCCACTGCAGGGACCCGGGACACCTCCGTGCAGGGGAGGGGCAGCAGTGCAGCCTGGCTGGTCCCCAACTTCCTTCAAATGTGTCAGGTGCTTGCTGGGCTCCAGCCACTATGATGCATGTGAGCCTGGAGGAGGCCCGGAGCTGGGCTCCAGGGAGCAGAGCACTGGGGCTCAAGTGGACCACCGTATCCTGAGCCACTGCTGCGCTACTTGTAGAAAACTCACATGTTCTCACCGAGTCAGCAGCTGGGAAATACAAACACAGAGGCTGACAGGTGAGCTGGCCCTGCATGAGGGAGTGGAGGGGCTCTTGCAGCAAAGCCCAAGAGGGTGCTCACCACAGTGGTGAGTGCTCATCGTGAGTCAGCAGGCCTGGAACACGGTGCTCTGCATGTATTTGCTCATTTAATCTTTTTTAAAAAAATTATTTATTTTTTGGTTGTGCTGGGTCTTCGTTGCTGCACTCAGGTTTTCTCCAGTTGCCGAGAGTGGGGGCTACTCTCTAGTTCTGGTGCATGGGCTTCTCACTGTAGTGGCTTCTCTTGTTGCGAGCACAGGCTCTAGACACACAGGCTTCAGTAGTTGCAGCACAGAGGCTCATTAGTTGTGGCATGCTGGCTCTAGAGCATGGGCTCAGTAGTTGTGGTGCATGGGCTTAGCTGCTCTGCAGCATGTGGAACCTTCCTTGACCAGGGACGGAACCTCTGTCCCCTGCACTGGCAGGCAGATTCCTATCTACTGCATCACCAGGGAAGTCCTTGCCCGTTTAATCTTGACAGTGGCCTCAGAGCTGGGTCTCATCACTGTCATCCCTGTTATAAGGGAGGGGCTGCGTGTGATCACCTTGCCCATGTCTACACAAGCTGAGTGGCAGCACTCAAGTTCTAGGATGTCCAGCTCTGGAAACCATGCTCTTGACTACGCTGCCATCCCAGACCATGTGAGCCTGGCAAGAGAAGCCCCTTCCAGCCATGTTGTTCTGAGAAAGAAGTTCATTCCCAAAGATCCAGGCTTTAAATCTCCGCTCAGCCTAACACTCCGACCCCTGGCGGATTGGTGAATTTCTCTAAATCTCGGTTTCCTCAGTGTGCGTGTGTGCACGCTCAGCCACATCTGACTCTTTTGACCCCATGACCCCACCACCAGGCTCCTCTGGCTCCTCTGCCCATGGAATTTTCCAGGCAACAATAGTGGAGTGGGTTCGCATGTCCTCCTCCAGGGGATCTCCACACACGGTAGATGAGGATACAATGAGATGTGTAATGACCTGGCACAGACACTGACATACAGTAAAAGTTCAAAATGAGGAGCTGCTAATACTGTGACCTGGGCTGATGAGCCGGCTGGCCAGGGAGGTGAGGTGACCAAGGTAGGGGGTGGGCAGGGCACTCCACGTCTTGGGGAGACAAAGTCTCATCACCCAGTAGGCTTTGGACTCAGTTGTAACCATGAGATGTCAAGCCATCCCAGGCTCTAGTTTTACGCCAAGTACCAAGGAAACGGCAAAAGTAGATACCAACAGATAAAGTGATGCTGATCAAGACAGAACTGAGCGAGGAGCCGGTCTGCTGGTTTCCTAAGGCTTTTAAAGAGGTTGTTTATTTTGATTTCTCTGGAAGCCCCAGGGGTCCAGGCTAATGCCCTATATGACTGGCCATTCAGTTACTGTAGATACATAAGAGCATCAGCCAGGAAGTGGGATGGACTCTCTCTGGTACCTTTCAGGGAAGATTCTGAAAGATTTTTTAGGCAGTTATGTGGAATCAGCCCTTCTAATTTCCCTGCACTGCACAAAGACAGCGCAAAGGGAATGAATGTGCTCTGGGTCACATAGAAGATTGCTGTTTGAGGTGGCAATTCAAGATTTCCGGGTGCTAACAATTAAGATTCTCTTGTGGCTGGGACACCCATATGACTGCCCCATGCTGTGTCACTGTTACACCCCTCACAGCACAGTGCCTGGGAGGCAAAGTCACAGAAGAGTAGGCGACAGAATAGCTTAATGTGGCGATGGAGTTAGATAGACAGGGTTGGGTTAAAATCCCAACTCTGTCCCTTCTCAGAACAGCTAGCAGACAGTTAGAAAGAAGACAAACTGGAGGAAGAGACCAAAGCTGGGGTGGGAGCGCGAGCCACTGAGGTGGAGGTGAGGCCATCTGTACAGGCAAAGCTACTAGAGGAGACCCCTCCTCAAACCCAGACTGGAGAGTCAGACTGCCCGCTTCAAACCTGGCCCTGCCACTCGACAGCGGTGTTTCCTTGGACAAGTCAACTTAGCTTCTCCATGGAAACCTGGATGTCCCTCAAGACAGCTGAAACAGTACATGAGTGAAAGCCTCCAAAGCACTGAGCACCACCCCCAGCAAACATTGTGTCACCCGGTACACTTCCTCTCCAGGCTCTCTAGGTACCTACAGTGCTCAAAGTAGTCAGCAGACGGAGGCCAGATTAGAGGAAGAGCCTGGGGTTGCACAGTCTGGATCCTTTGCTAATTAGCCACGTGGCCTTGTCAAGTTACCTAATTCCTCAGTGAAGACACAGTCCCTGCCCTCACAGCGTTGTTCAGGGGGGTAAAGAAGATTCAATACAACAAGATAAATGGAAGGACTGAGGGCACAATGGGGTACATAGAGGCTGACCAACTTGAACAGACAGCTCCACACTCTGGACCTTGCCAGTCCTAAAACATCCCTCACTCCTACACCCTGAATGCTAAACTCTCTCAGTGGCCAGTCCTCTCTTCTTCTGTGTGCTGGCCTCCCTGACCGAGCCTGAACCCCAGAGCCGGCACCACACAGAACCTTGGGCAGCCTCTGCATGGACCCGGAGTCTGGGACTTCCTGACATCTCTTGGTTACAACTCAGTCCACAGCCTGCTGAGTGTTGAGACTTTACCTTCTGAAGCCCTGGAGCCTCCCAGCCCCCACCTCGGGTCCCCTCACCTCCCTTGCTGGCCTGTTCCCGTGGCGAGCCAGTTCATGAGCCCAGATCATGACATTACCAGCTATTCATTTTGAACCTCGTCAGTCTCTGTGCCAGGTGCTTCACAGAACCTGAGGCAGCTGAGCTGTCCTCCATGGCTAACTTTCACTCTGGATGCTGGAAAAACACAGGCCTGTAGATGTTCTTAACAGCTCCCAGGAAAACGCAGTGCCTTCCACCACTGTCGCTAAGCCTGAGGCAAAGCCACTGCTTACCAGGCTGCAGGCACTGGGTAGAAACTCTCAGAAAGGGACCGACTGGCTCCATTCCCCCGGCCCTGTGAGTTCTCACCTCAGGGCCCCACCCCTGCTCCAGAGTACATCAGTCCAGCCCCTGGTGCCTCCCCATCCCACCTCCTGCAGCAGAGTTTCAAGTCCTCTTGGATCCTTTCACTGTGAGGTCCTTGGACCCTTCAAGATTTCTCTGAGCCTCCTCTCACTCCTAACCTTTCCCTGTCTGTCCTTCCACGTCTCCAAGACCAATCCTCCTCCAACGCTCTTGATTCTCCTCCTTTCATTTCTTGACTTGCCCTTTTCTCACATGGCCTCTGCAGCAACTGACAGTGCTGTTCACCAGCTCCTTGACACAGGGCTCCATGGCTACCTGGCCGCTGCTCCCTCCTGGGACTGCCTCCTCTGCTGTTGCTCCATCTCACCTCTTGCTTCCTCTGTCTCTGCCCATTGGCTAAGGGCAGATGTGGCAATGACTGTGCCTGCAGTAACCTCTGCTACACATTGACACCTTCCCACAGTGACTTCAGCCAGGCACGACTCCAGTGAGCTCCATCCAACTGATGACGGCAGACTCTCAGCTGGAACCGGGAGCTCTCTCCTGAGCTCCAACCCGACAGCTTATTTGGAACATCCCACCAGCACCTTGCACTCTGCCCATCTCTGCCCACCCGTATTCTTTAGCCTGATCACATAGGGTTGGATTCTGAGTCCCCATTTCTCCTCAGCATCCTTCTTACAGAAGCCTCAGCACCTCTCCTCCAATGAATTTATTCTGATCCATGCTGCCTCACCTTAGGCTCTCGTAACTCCTAACCCACTCCACACAATTGCCTCCCAACTGGTTTCTGCCTTGAGTCTCTCTTCCCACTCAATAACCCTATATGTTGTTTTAAGATCAGTACCCTATCTTCCACCTGCTATCAAAAACTTCAGTCATTTTTCCACTAACTACAGAATAAAGTGAAAATATCCCGGTATGGCAGGAAAGGATTCCCCCAGTCTGGTCCCATCCTATTTTCAACCATAGTCCCCTCCATACTCAAATTACCACCCCTACGGCCTCCACATCTTGTTACACTCAGTTTCCTCCCTCACATCTCTTACAACTTCCAGCCTCCATATCTTTCCCCCCGCATGCCCTTCTCAAGCCCCCCACTCTCCTCTGAAGTGCAGTTCAAACACGACCTCTTATCCTACTCCCTGAAGCCTTCCCTCACTGTGATCTACTATTATTTTCACATCCCTGTCATGAGACTGTTATAATTTACTCTCCATGCCTCCTACCCCCAAGACTCCCCTCCACCTCGTGAAGGGCAGGGACTGAAATTTTCACATCCACCCAGAGGTTCTCAGCATCTAACACTGGGCTTCATTTCTGTTTAATCACAGCTCTCGTTTTACAGTTTGCAATATCATATTTTCTGTAACTGTCTCCTTCACTAGATGTAAGCTCTTTAAGGTGAATGATCACATCTTACCAATCCTTCTATAACCACTTAGCATCAAGCAGAGACTTTGCAAACAAAAACAAAGAAGTCTGCATTAAATGAGTATGTGGAATGAGTTCAAACTTTAAACATCAAGTGTAGACAGCTATCTAGTATTTTTTAACCAAGGTTTCCCTATCTCAAGCCTAAATCACCCCTACATCCTTGTCAGCTCAGTGCAGGGCTGCAAACGGTACAAGGTAAAGTCTATAGAGAGCTGAGAGGCATATACACTTTCCAGAATAATATGAATATGACAAATAGCAGCAGGTCACTCCTCTGCCTGAGCAAATTTCAGTACTTGTGCCCCAGGAAGGACACCCATCCAAGCACTTGAAGTGTACCAGGGGGGCCTGGTAACAGAAGAGTTCCACAGGCCATGCTGTTACCATCCATACTTGGCTGCCTGTTTCTGAACCTCCAAAAGTATCAGAGTCAGTCTGGGAGCTGCCCTCACACCCCCTTATACAGAGGGCCCTCTTACAGAGTGTGATTTCATAGAAAAGTTCCTTGAGCAGGTTACCTCAGGAGCTGTGGAAAATAGAGACTGAAACTCTCTCTAAAGCAAACAGGCCAAACCTGCAGTCAGGAGGGAGAAAAGCTCAGGCATTCTAGACTGCCTCTTCCACCACTATTCCCCTTTCTCAATTTCATAAAGGGTTAGAAGGCTAACTGCTGCTGTTCAGTTTCATTTTATTCCCTTAGCAAACATGTAAAGAGTCACAGAACTTTCCAATTTCTAGCTGTGTAATCTTGGGCAAGTCCCTAGCTTCTGAGGTATTTCTTTATCTACAGAACAAAGATAATGATCTGCTCTGCCTCCCTGATAGGGCAGGCTCAAGAGAGAAAATGCACTGAAAGAGCTGTCTAAACTGAAAAGCCCTTATGGGTATAATTGTTAGTCACATTATCTGTGCCAGCCCTCCAATTTTCCAGGTGAGGAAACCCAAGCTCAGAAAGATCACATGGTAGCAGTTAGGATGAAAACTCCCGTCTTCTGAGTACCTGCTATCGGCTAGTTTACTTAGTGGTAATTGCAGGTACAAACTCTGTATTTTTAATGAACTACGTCTTTCTCTCCTCCAGCGTGTATGAAGAAAAACTCCAAACACTTAGGTTAAAGAAAAAAAACGCTTCCTGGATAGAGTGAGTAGTACAGACAAGCTCACTGTTCCCTCTCTGGTTTGGAAACAGTCCAGGGCTGCTTAGCAGCCTGGTGCTGTCCAGCCACTCATATGGCCGACCACTGACGGACTCTTGGGGGCGAGGGTAGGTGGGAGTGGTTAACGCCATCGCTCTGAATCTCCCAAGTGGGGGAAGAGGCTCCAAGAGGGAGTGACGGAATGTGTGGAATGGGAAAAGGCAGGCTCTAGTTTGGTGAGGGTGGTCCTTAGCCCGGAGACCTGCCAGGGAGTGAACATACAGAGATGACTTTTCAGGCCGTCCGAACGTCAGAAGTCCTCTTTCTTTCTCTAGAACTTATTTCTTCCTTCAGAGGAGTTATGTTTATTTTCCTAAACTATAATATTTCCCAGGCCGGCAACTGGCCCTGGGCCACCGAATGGCCCCTTGGGAAAAGTAGTTCGATTTCGCTTCCATATAAGTTCCTTTCTCCCCATCTGTCAGAACCTCTCATTCTTGGGAACTCCAAATCTCGGAAGGTTCCGCAAGCACCTGGAAAGCTAAAGTCACTGTTGCCCCTGTCACCAAGTGTCCAGTATCCCGGAGAGGGGTGGGAGCCAAAGACTACACCTCCCGAAGGCCACCGCGCGTCTCAGTGCGCAAGCGTAGCCGCGCCTCGCCACCCCTCCCCCTCCTCCAACCGCTCCCGTCGGTCCGTTCCCGTATTCCCCCCATCAGTTCTAATGTCCCCTCAGTGTCTCCGGCATCTCACACTCACCGCGAACTCGCGGCGTCGGGTACAGCCGCTGCGCCTTCTCCAGGAAGCGGAGCGCTCGGTCCGGCTGGTTGCTCTGGATGGCCTTAAGGGCGATGCTAATACAGCGCTCGGCTTCATCCTTGTTGGATTCCATGGCGGAACCAGAGCGCGGAACCAGGGAGGGGGAGGCCGGGCGAGCGAAGGGCTGCGCCAGCAGCCGGCGCGTCTAGGGGCAGGCGGTCGCAGGGTGATGACATAAAACCTCCGCTCCTCCCTCCCTGAGGTTTGAGCGAGGGCGGAAGCGCTACCATATGTCTTCTAAGAGGGGGACGCCTAAGAGAGGCCTTAATGGTGCAAGCACACATTCCAAGGGGGCATATTCGGAGGTCTTAAAGTTTTGTATGTTCGCAAGTTCTTGGTAGTAACTCTCTGCGTTTGAGACCAAGGTTGCTTACATTCGACAGATATTTGGGTACCCGCTATTTGCGAGGTTAGGTATACAGTAGATATATAGTAGAAAACAAAAGTCCCTGCCCTCATGGAGCTTACATTCTAGTGTGTGTAGTGGGAGTTGGGGAGATATCGGATAAATAGATATATTCAAATAGTGATAAATGCTAAGAAGGAAAAAAAGAAGTAAAGGGATTGAGAGTGGATGGTGCTATTTTAAATAACCTGATAGGAGAAATCTCTCAGAAGCTGTCATTTTAATAGAAATCTGAATTCAGGAGAGAGAGCAGATAATCCAGATGTGACTACCTGTAAGAAAGGTGGTCCAGGCAGAAGGAAGAGCAAATACAGAGACTCTGAAAGGAGAATTTTCTTGATGAGTTATTACAGATCAACAAGGAGCATATAGAATTCTACTGTACTGTGGAATCCAGTTCTGTCAGATTTTCACATTACTGATTTCCAGTGAAAGCAGTCTTACTAACGTTACTAATGACCTGTATTGGCAAATCCATCAGTCATTTCTCAGTCCTTATATTACGTGGCCTCCCCAGCGAGATTTGGTAAGAGTCTTACCACAGATAAGGGTTAGGAGGCTGCTACTATAATCCATAAACGCTGGCTGGATGAAGCACAAGCTGGAATCAAGATTGCTGGGAGAAATATCAATAACCTCAGATATGCAGATGACACCACCCTTATGGCAGAAAGTGAAGAACTAAAGAGCCTCTTGATGAAAGTGAAAGAGGAGAGTGAAAGAGTTGGCTTAAAGCTCAACATTCAGAAAACAAAGATCATGGCATCCGGTCCCATCACTTCATGGCAAATAGATGGAGAAACAGTGGAAATAGTACCTGACTTTATTTTTGGGGGCTCCAAAATCACTGCAGATGGTGACTGCAGCCATGAAATAAAAAGACGGTCACTCCTTGGAAGAAAAGTTATGACCAATCTAGACAGCATGTTAAAAAGCAGAGATATTACTTTGCCAACAAAGGTCTGTCTAGTCAAGGCTATGGTTTTTCCAATAATGTATGGATATGAGAGTTGGACTAGAAAGAAAGCTGAGCCCCGAAGAATTGATGCTTTTGAACTGTAGTGTTGGAGAAGACTCTTGAGAGTCCTTTGGACTGCAAGAAGATCCAACCAGTCCATCCTAAAGGAAATCAGTCCTGAGTGTTCATTAGAAGGACTGATGTTGAAGCTGAAACTCCAATACTTTGGCCACCTGATGTGAAGAGCTGACTCACTGGAAAAGCCCCTGATTCTGGGAAAGATTGAAGGCGAAAGGAGAAGGGGATGACAGCGGATGAGATGGTTGGATGTCATCACTGACTTGATGGACATGAGTTTGAGTAAGCTCCGGGAGTTGATGATGGACAGGGAGGCCTGGCGTGCTGCAGTCCATGGGGTGGCAAAGAGTCAGACATGACTGAGTGACTGAACTGAACTGAACTATAATCCAGGTGAGAATTAATAGTAACTTGGGATAAAGGCGATGGTGGAGGTGGTGAGAAGTAGTCAAATTCTGGATATATTTTGAAGGCAATCAGAATTATTTTTCTAATGGACTGGATGTGGAATGTGAGAGAAAGAAAGAAGTCAAGGATGATTCCACGATTTTGCCCTGAGTATATGGAAGACTTGTTTCTGTTTACTGAAACTAGGAGAAGTTCATGAGAGGAGCAGTTTGGTAGAAGGATATTAGATGTCTGATTTAGGGTGGTTTAAGTTTGTGATGTCTTTTGGTGTCAAGTGGAGATGTAGAGTAGAAATTTGTATATATGTAGGGTTTAGGGATGAAGATGGGGCTGGAAATATAATTTTGGAAATTATCAGTATACATAAATTGTAATGGGAGAAAGCGGCAGGACACAACTTTTGAAAGAATGACATAGCCCAAGGACACAACATAAACTGATTAGAATCAAATGGGACCAAGATGGTAGACAAGACTCGACCTTGATCCTGAATCAGAAGTGAAATGACACACCCAGAGGTGCCA
This sequence comes from Giraffa tippelskirchi, assembly GCF_054371585.1. Taxonomy (NCBI): domain Eukaryota; kingdom Metazoa; phylum Chordata; class Mammalia; order Artiodactyla; family Giraffidae; genus Giraffa; species Giraffa tippelskirchi. Next base: position 64,291,831 of record NC_137276.1, on the reverse strand, counting down.
TGACAGTTCCAAGTCACTGTTAAAAGACCAGGGAGTGGGAGGTGGCCAAAATCCAGGAAATCTCTGCCCTGTCCCCAAAAGAGTTGGAATAGTCCTCCCACTCATTAGCATATGAAATTACCCAGCCTATAAGAACTAACTATGCCACATTTCACAGCCACCGCATTCACCCTCTGTGATGGCCCACACTCTGTCTGTGGAGTGTGCTTCTCTCTGTATCTGAATAAATCCACTTCTTACCTATCACTTTGTCTCTCACTGAATTCTTTCTGCAATGAGATATGAAGAACCTGAGCTTCATTAGGACCTGAAACCAGGTACTGTTAGTTTTGGCTGGGTTTGGGTCCCAGCCACGTGGGTTCAAGTCCCAAGCAGGGTTTTGACTGGGTTTGAGTCCCAGTCATGTGGGTTCGAGTCCCAGTCTGAGGTAAATGGTTTCAAAATGACATTTAAAGTTTCAAGACTAGGTAGACAAAGACATATAAATAGTATTTAAAGCCATGGAACTAAATGCACCTAGAAAGTGACTGTAGGTAGGGTAGAGCCCTTTACCATGCCCATATTTAGACATTTGGAAGAGAAGAAAAGTAACTCATAAGATAAAATTACTTTCATTTAGCAAAAGTTTCAAGAGGGAGGGAGGGGCCAAATTTCAGCAAACCATGTAGGAGACCAAGCACTGTGAGGACTGTGAAATGACCAGTGGGTTTTACAAGGCGGAGGTAGAGGGTGACCTTGACCAGTTTGCTGTCAGTGGGTGGTAGTGGTAAAAGCTTGACAGGAATGAATTAAGGGAGTGAGAGTGAGGAAGAAATGGACGAAGAATGGGAATGTGAGGAAGAATATGGAGAAGTTTTGGCCATACCTTTGGCACGAAGGATCTCAGTTCCCTGACCAGTGATTGAACCCAGGCAGTCTTAACCATTGGACCACTAGGGAAATCCTGGTTTTGGTTTTTAAGATGGAATATATTATAGCATTTTGTGATAGGAATTATTTAATTGTCAAGAAATTTTGGTAAAAGGAAAGAGAGGAGACGACAGGGATAGACAGAGGCAGTGGACTATGGGGCATGGTGACTGCATGGCTTTAGACAGTGACATGGATGACATTGATTTTCACAAGGGAGGCAGTATGGTTAGGTACACTGCAGGCCAGCTGGCAGATTTGGAAGTGGGAACACAAGGAAGTTCTTTTCATATAGCTTTTATTTTCTCAATGTAATAAGAAGCAAGGTTGTGGCCTCCTTGGCTACATGTTCACCCTTGGACATTTCTTCACATCCAACCTTCCTTTCCATTATAATTGTTTACTTCCCCATGAAGATTCTAAGCTGGCCAATAGGGAGTATCCTGGTGGTGAAGAAATGAGCCTCTCCTTAATAATGAAACAGGAGGGAAGGGGGCAGGGCACAAAATTTAAAAGAATAACATAGTCTGAATATGTGACATAAATTTATTAGAACCAAATAGGCCTATCATGGACAAATGGACTTCCATTAGACCTTAAGCCTTAGTATATGCTCACTGTAGCACACCAGCAAAGATAAATGACACACCCACAGGTGCCATGATGGTTCCAAGACCAAAAAGGGGGTGGTGGCCCAATTCCTGGAAATCTCCACCCCTTCCCCATAATAGTTGGAATAATCCTCCCACTTATTAGCCTATGAAATTACCCAGCCCATAAAGCTAACCACACCACATTTGAAGGCCGCTCTTGCCTTCTGAGATGGCCCACACTCTAAAGACAGAGTGTGTTTCTCTCTAAGTAAATCCACTTATTACCTATCACTTTGTCTCTCACTGAATTCTTTCTGTGATGAGACATTGAGAACCTGAGCTTCATTAGGTCCAGAAACCACATGTTTGATCTCAATTGCAACACCGTGGGTTTTGGCCCGGCCACGTGGGTTAGTCCCAAGCTGGGTTTTGGCTAGGTTCAAATCCTGGCATATGGGTTCAAGTCCCAGTCTGAGGTGAAGGGTTTCAATACGACAGCCCTACACTTAGAGTCCCTTGGACAGCAGGGAGATCAAACCAGTCAATCCAAAGGGAAATCATCCCTGAATATTCATTGGAAGGACTGATGCTGAAGCTTAAGCTCCAATACTTTGGCCACCTGATGCGAAGAGCTGACTCATTGGAAAAGACCCTGATGCTGGGAAAGATTGAGGGCGGGAGGAGAAGGAGATGACAGAGGATGAGATGATTGGATGATATCACAGATTCAATGGACATGAGTTTGAGCAAACTCAGGGAGATCGTGAAGGACAGGGAAGCCTGGCGTACTGCAGTTCATGGGGTCACAAAAAGTCAAACACGACTGAGCGACTGAACAACAGCAACACACTTAGAGAGCAGATTCGATCTCTGGGTCAGGAAGGTCCCCTGGAGGCGGGCACGGCAACCAGTATTCCTGCCTGGAGAATCCCATGGACAGAGGAGCCTGGCGGGCTACAGTTCACAGGGTTGAAAAGAGTCAGACACAACTTAAATGACTTAGCACGCACACATGCACACATAGAGAAAGTGAAGGTCTCCACAAATTGTTAGGTCCTTCATATGTGTTACAGGATAAACTCTAGGACACCTATCGAATAGCGTCTCTGAGGTTTGTTGACCCAGGACGGCTAGGTAGTCCCCTCTCCTGCTAAGTATGTCTTCCGTCTCCTGAGTGTCATGAGGTCCCCACTCCTTGGGCTGATAACAGGCACTTCATTTTGTGAAGAGGGTGCTTGTCTGTAAAAGGTGTGTTAAGAAACTGGACTTTGATTGCTCAGCTATTGGCTGGTAAGGACTCTTCTTCTTTCCCATAAGGCAAATCAATTTTGAGTTCATAGTCAATAATTTGGCTTCGTTGGCAGGGTCTGGAGTAGTATGGATCTGGAGAGGTGGGCAGGGTGGGAGTCTGTGGATGGTAGGACATTTTCCTGCCTTATCTCACAGAACTGTTTCAATTCAGAAAGGCTGTATTGTTTCAGAAGGGATTATAAATTGAGCCTGAATGCTGGTCTACCCAACCTCTATGTAATCACTCTCTCCGTTTCCTAAAAATCCCAAACCAGGTGTCATGTTTTTTGTGCAGAAGCAATTTGACTTTCTATGGTCCTTTCCCACTTCAAAGGCCAGGAAGAAAGCCACATTTTTGCTCAGTTTATGTTAAATATTATGGCCCTTGGTCTATAGATGTTGTTTAAAAATGGAACTGATATGCAGGGTGACTTGAAATTAGTTTCTTCTTGATAGTTCTTGAAATCAAGATGTCATGATGTTGATCTAAGGAAAAAATTACAAATTTTATCGTGATTAGCTGAATCATGGTATGGATGGGAGGATGAGTCTGAAAAGAGACATAATATCCTTAATTGCCTCCACAGATATCCAGGTGAAGTCACTGGGGAAATGAATCTCCCATTGAATCTCAGCTTCTTATTTTACTCCCAGAGCTGAAACAGCCCTTGTGTTAGGTGACCACCAGCCTCCAGATTTCTCAGTGGATACCAAGAATTCAGTCTGACCTTAACATGCTTTGATCTCCCATGGTTCCCTCCTCATCTCTCTTCAGATACATTTCACCCCACCCCTATCCATCTGCCAGTCCTCCTTAAATATCTCTTGCATGTGCGTGCTAAGTTGCTTCAGTCCTGTCTCTTTGTGACTCCATGGACGTAGCCCGCCAGGCTCCTCTGTCCATGGGATTTCCCAGGGATGAATACTGGAGTGGGTTGCCATTTGCTTCTCCAGTAGATCTTCCCGACCCAGGGGTCTAACCCACATCTCTTATGTCTCCTACATTGTCAAGAGAGTTCTTTACAACTAACGCTACCTATCCAATCTAACTAGTTCTTCAGGACTAAGCTTAAACTCTATCTCCTCTGTGGAGAAATGGAATTAATTTAAGTTAGATGTTTGGGACTTCCCTGGTGGCCCAGTGTCTAAGACTCCGAGCCCCCAGTGTAGGGGACCCAGGTTGGATCCCTGGTTGGGGAACTAGATCCCACATGCCACAACTGAGAGTTCACATGCTGCAACTAAGACCCGAGGCAGTTCCCAAAGCAACATCAACAAACAGAAAGTCAGATGTTTATACTGAAAGCTAGGCACTCTAGAGTTTCAGAGATTCAGAGATGCACTGTGAATAAAGGACAGAATCCGGCATCAGGGAGTCTGCAGTCTAGTAAGGGAGGTATTGATTTCCCAGGTGGCACAGTAGTAAAGAATCTGCCTGCCAATGCAGGAGACATGGGTTTGATCCTGGATTGGAAAGATCCCCTGGAGTAGGAAATGGCAACCCACTCCAGTATTCTTGCCTGGAAAATTCCATGGACAAAGAAGCCTGGAGGGCTATAGTTCATGGAGTTGCTAAGAGTCAGACATGGCTGAATGACTGATCATGCACCTATGCAAGGGAGGTGTTAAAAGAATTAGAGGACAGTGTGGTAAGTACAACAGTGGGGTTGGGTGTAAACTTGAAGAGGCTCAGAAGAGGGAGTTGTTACTTGTGTGTGTAGAAGGGGAAAGCCTTCCTCGGGGAGATGACATCGGAGGCCGAGGCTGAGAAAGGGCTGACTCTCCAAGAGCTCTCCTTGCTTTGAATTCCCATAGCACTTAAACCTGGCCCCTGCGTGGAAACCCGGCTTGACTGCCTTGCACAGTTGTTGCTCTTCACTTGTGAGTCTGATTACATCCTGTCTCATACTAAACCAGGATGGAGATCTTGCCCTCATACTCTCCATGGTCAGATCACTAGCCTGATACTGAATAGGGGCTCAATACATATTTGTTAAATGAATAGAATAAATGACAGGTTTTTCTGTTCCCAAACACTTGATTCAGAGTTCCCCTGAGCTAGCAGGGGTAAATTCCTTCCTAAAGCTTCAGGAAGAATTGCCAAGTCAGTGGAATGTCCCCTATTTCCTGTCCTTTGCTCTTTTGCTCTCTGACTCCCCAGTGTCCTCTGCTGCCTCCAAATGTGACCCACCAAGGCCTCCCTTTCAGAGAGGCTCCAAAATGTCTCTGAAGAAACTACCCTTTATTGATAAACGATGAAATGCAGTTGTGTGAATGGTTGAGCATAAGGCTTTCCAATGTATGCTTTTATTTTTATTTATTTATTTATTTTTATATGCTTTTAAAATATGAATTTGATTTTGGAAATGTGTGAATGTTCACCTATTAAAAAAATAGAGAGGGAAACCTAAACCTTGCATTGAAGATGATGTAAAATTCACCTGAGTGTGAATGACTGATGCATTTTCAATCTGAGCTTTAACAAACTATTTGTTGGGTGAACACAAGAAGATTTCCCTATAGCATCTCTGGATCTCCACTTCAGTCATTTGCTCTTTCTCCCTAGAGAAGGAGGAGACCTTACAACTATGGACGGCCAGAGGCTGGAGGATAAGGGCCCTTGAAGCCCTTTTTACCAGACATGTCTGCTTCAGGGACATCCCACCAAGTATGGGTTCTTTTGATTCAAACTCCTTTTGATGGCCTCTATTCCCAGCTTCTATTGGAGAAGAGATGGAGCTGGTTAAGACACTGATTCAGACTTTCGGTGTTTGTGGTTAGTTGGTCTTGAAATTGGGAGAACCCAGATGGTTAGGAGATTCCCTAGACCCCCTTCCTGGGTCCACACATATCTATCTACCTACTAGATATTTCTACTGGGATCTCTCTCAGGCATCTCATCATATCAAAAAATTGCCTCATCATTCTCCACCCAAACCTGGTTCTCTCAGCCTCCCAACTCTCCTGAAGAGCACTATCACATAGCAGTTACCCAAACAAATCTGGGTTTCAGGCTGAGTTATTTCCTCTCCCTCACCATCCTCTGACTTGAACACCTCATCCTCATGCCTCACCTCAGGCGTGATTGAAACATCTTTCAAATCTCCAAATCTGTTAGCAACTCTCCAACTCTGCAGCCATTCCTCTAATCCAGGCTTCCAGCATCTGTTAACTGGATTATTATAGCAGTCTCCAGCCTGGATCCTGCTCCAATCCATCTGTAGCCTTGTAGGAAAAGTCATCATTCCAAAATGCAAAGCTCATTATGTTATCTTCCTGCTTAAAACCCTTCAGTGGCTCCTAGTGGCATTAAGACAGAAGTCCAAACTCCTATCAGGGTCCTATAGAACTTGGTTCTATTTTTTTTTTATCCTTATATAAAGCCATCTGTGCTTGGTATTTTTTGTTGTAAGAAGATTTTTAACTACTGATTCAATTTACTATTGTTGTTCAGTCACTAAGTCATGTTCAACTCTTTGTGATCCCACAGACTGCAGCACTCCAGGCTTCCTTGTCCTTCACTATCTCTCAGAGTTTGCTCAAATTCATGTCCATTGAGTGAGCTGGTGATGCTATCAATTTACTATAGCTTCGTCTATTCCAAGTTTGATCCCTGGGTTGGGAAGATCCCCTGGAGAAGGAAATGGCTACCCACTCCAGTATTTTTGCCTGGAGAATTCCATGGACAGAGGAGCCTGGAGAGCTATAGTCCATGGGGGTCACAAAGAGTCAGACATGACTGAGTGACTAACACTTTCACTTTTGTAGTCTATTCAGATTTTTATTTTTTTATTGTGTCTAGTAAGTTATATTTCCTAGGCAACTATTCATTTCAGATTTATTGGCATAAGTTGTCCATAGTATTATTTTTTAAACTGTGATAGTATCTAGTTATATACATTTGAAAATTCTTAAAATTTATTTTTCCTGTTATTTTTTTTGTCTGGTTTTAATCTATTGTTTTTCTCCCAACTTTTTGAGGCAGATGCCTAGCTTATTAATTGTCAGCTCATCTTCTGTAAATAAGTATGGAAGTTGTTAAGATGTTTCTAACTTTCCCTTTAACTGTGTCTGACAAGTTTTCATATCTAGTATTTTCATTATCATATTCAATTCTAAGTATTTTAAAATTTCTATCATGATGTTTTCTATAACCTATCAGTTGTCTATAAGTGTGTTTCAAAATGCCCAACTGTATTTCTTATTTTTTTTGTGAATGACCATCAATCTTAATTAATCCTTGGTCACAAAATCACTCCCAGTCTGTACTTCCTGGATACATCCTAGAACTTCCAACCCCAGAGACATGCTTTTTGGCCTTTGGACTTTTGCATACTTTGTTCCCTCTGCCCAGACACTCTTCCTCCCCACTTCATTAACTCCTACTCAATGGTCCCAAAGAAGGGCAATGCCAAAGAATGTTCAAATTACCACACAATTTCACTCATTTCACATGCTGGTAAGGTCATGCTCAAAATCCTCCAAGCTAGGCTTCAAAAGTACGTGAACCAAGAACTTCCAGATGGACAAACTGGATTTAGAAAGGCAGAGGAACCAGAGATCAAATTGCCAACATACATTGGATCATATAAAATGCAAGAGAATTCCAGAAAAATATCTATTTCTGCTTCATTGACTACTGGATTTCTGCTTCATTGACAAACTGGATTTAGAAAGGCAGAGGAACCAGAGATCAAATTGCCAACATCCATTGGATCATATAAAATGCAAGAGAATTCCAGAAAAATATCTATTTCTGCTTCATTGACTACTAAAGCCTTTGACTGTGTGGATCACAACAAACTGTGGAAAATTCTTAAAGACATGGGAATACCAGACTATTACCTGCCTCCTGAGAAACCTGTATGCAGGTCATGAAGCAATAGTTAGAACCAGACACAGAACAACGGACTGGTTCAAAATTGCAAAAGGAGTATGTCTAGCCTGTATATTATCACCCTGTTTATTTAACTTCTATGCACAATACAACATGTGAAATGCTGGACCAGATGAAGCACAAGCTGGAATCAAGATTGCTTGGAGAAGTACCAATAACCTCAGATATACAGATGACACCACCCTTATGGCAGAAAGCAAAGAGGAACTAAAGAGCCTCTTGATGAAGGTGAAAAAGGAGAGTGAAAAAGCTGGCTTAAGACTCAACATGCAAAAAACTAAGATCATGGCATCTGGTCCCATCACTTCATGGCAAACAGATGGGGAAACAATGGAAACAGTGATGAACTTTATTTTCTTGGACTCCAAAATCACTGTGGCTGGTGACTGCAGCCATGAAATTAAAAGGCTTGCTCCTTGGAAGAAAAGCTATGACAAATCTAGACGGCATATTACAAAGGAGAGACATCATTTTGCTGACAAAGGTCTGCATAGTCAAAGCTATGGTTTTTCCAGTAGTCATGTATGGATGTGAATGTCAGATGGTAAAGAAGGCTGAGTGCCGAATAATTGATGTTTTTGGACTGTGGTGTTGAAGACTGTTCAGAGTCCCTTGGACTGCAAGGAGATCAAACCAGTCAATCCTAAGGGAAATCAACACTGAGTATTCACTGGAAGGACTGATCCTGAAGCTGAAGCTCCAATACTCTGGCCACCTGATGTGAAGAGCTGATTCATTGGAAAAGACCCTGATGCTAGAAAATATTGAAGGCAGGAGGAGACAAGGACAGCAGAGGACAAGATGGTTGGATAGCATCACCGACTTGATGGACATGAATTTGAGCAAGCTCCGGGAGATGGAGAAGGACAGAGAACCTGCCGTGCTGTAGTCCATCGGTTTGAAGAGTCAGACATGACTGAGCGACTGAATAACAACAACAACTCAACCATCAGGTCTCATATTTTTTAATTAAAAAGAATTCTCTGCAAGTCTGTCTTGAAATTCCAATCTGGATTAGATAGCCTTCTGCTTTTCTAAGTGCTCTCACACAGCTTACACTTAACCTTACTGCTTGTTGTTTGTTTTTTTTCTTCTCACTTTGAATTTCCTTCTGCAAACTCTTTGAAGACTTTGCTCAATGCCCGGCCACATGACTCTTACCTCTCACTTGCTGGTAAAAAGTCCCGTTCTGGAGCCACAGAGAACCATACACGGCTGCTTCCCTCCCCTCAGGAGTATCATCATATCCACCACATCTCTTTTATGGTTATGGTCCATCACTGGCTGTTCATCCAGCTCCAGCCCACGCCGCCCAGGTCCCTGGGTGGCCTATTCTCCAGAGCAGGACTGCGGCCAGGCTGGACTCCAGCCGATTCCCCTACCCTGCTCCAGCTCCGTGACTCCCTTGCGCTGCGCCTTCTTGCCAGCAGGTGGCACCCAAAGCCTGAAAGCTGAACTACTCTGTTGCATGTTGTTTTTCTGAGCTGCTTACTGGGACCCATTACCTGGCTTGGGCTGTGCTTGGGCTTGAAGAGGATGCTCTGGCCTGTGGACCTGGCTCCCGGCTCCCATGCTGCTGTCCTTTCCTCCTGATCTAGTAGCAGTCATGGCTTAAACTTCCCCTTTGCCTCATAGTCTGATTCAGTGTGTACATTCCAATCAGACCTAAAACTAGGTAGGGCACTAAATGCTAATAAAATGATGATTTCTGAATATCCTGTATGTTCTGCTCTTTCTTTACTAACCTTCTCTCCACATTCTCCCTGATTCCTCTTAGATCATCTAGGAAACCTATCTGAGCCCATCAAGGAAGCCCAGCAGCTTGGCTTTCCTCTTAAGTTTCTTTTTCTCTCCAAAGCCTAAGGGCTAGAACCAGAGAGTTATTATTTTTTCTTTTTACTTTTAAATATTAAAACAATTTTTTTTTTTTGGCTGTGGTGGGTCTTTGTTGCTATGTGAAGGATTACCTCCAGCTGCAAGTGGGGGCTACTCTTCGTTGTGGTGTAAGGGCTTCTCACTGTGGTGGCTTCTCTTGTTGCAGAGCACAGGCTCTAGGGGCACGGGCTTCAGCAGTTGAAGCTCACAGTCTCAATAGTTACGGCTCGTGGGCCCTAGAGCACTGGCTCAGTAATTGTGGTGCTCAGGCTTAGCTGCTCTTCAGCATGTGGAATCTTCCTGGACCAGGGATCGAACCCATGTCTCCTACACTGGCAGGTGGATTCTTATCCACTATACCACCAGGGAAGTCCTATTCTTTTTTTTTCAAGTAGCCTAGAACAAAAAGTAGACAACTTTTCTGTGTATGTGTGTTTAGGAGTGTCACTGAACTGGAGAAGGAAATGGCAACCCACTCCAGTATTCTTGCCTGGAGAACCCCAGGGACAGAGGAGTCTGGTGGGCTGCCATCTATGAGGTCGCATGGAGTCAGACAAGACTGAAGCGACCTGGCAGCGGCAGCAGCTGGCTTGGGTCCCTAGATTCTTTAACAGAAATTGATAAGAGGCCAGATAAGGAATTTGGGCGAGGCTTTATTGGGACTTACACTAGCACAAAAGGGCAAGAACAAGTAACAGGTGCCCTTGCTTGGTCTCCCATGGAGGGCAGGCTGGTTCCTTCAATGGGGTGAGAATAGGAGCGGATTCATAGCTGGGGCTGGAGGGTGGGTTCGGTGTTCTGCCCACTCCCTTGAAGGCACTGTGTGCAGGGATCATGTGCAGTACCCTGCTTTTTCTCCTGGCACCTTAGTGGCAGTTGGTCTGTAGCTTTTTATCTTATTGTTCATAACTGCACTGATTGAGGAGAAGTCAATGGCAACCCACTCCAGTACTCTTGCCTGGAAAATCCCATGGATGGAAGAGGCTGGTAGGCTGCAGTCCATGGGGTTGCTAGGAGTTGGACACGACTGAGTGACTTAGCAGCAGCAGTAGCAGCACTGATTGAGGCAGGCATGCCGTTATTTTTAATTCCTTGTAGTTTCTTTGCATTTTGTTGCTCAAGGAGACGTTTGTCCAGCTACAAGTGCAAGCACTCTGGGAAAGGGTCCCAGATTCCAGTCTATCTCAGGAGGAATTTACTGAGGCACTACTAGCATCACCTCTAGGTTGTCTGAGAAATATTTTAGAATTAGCTTTTGGTGGTGGACCATTCCTTTGATCACGTCAGTGCTTCGGGTCTGAACTTGGTGGGTGACAATCTCACAAAAATTACATCAAATTACAGCAGTGTTTTTATAGGTGGGCAAGTGATCCTTGGGAGGTAATGGAGGGGCTACTAATCTTGTCTGGAAGAGGGTCAACAAAAGGACAGTTTGATGTGACTCTTGATGGCAGAGGGGAAGTTTATCCTATCTAGGTAGAAAAACAATGGGAATAAAAGGAGAACCACAAATCAGCCTTCTGTATTTCCAAACTCTGCCTGTTAAAATCCTCTCAGTCTACTCATACGCGTCTTTGGTCAAAGCCTTCCTTGGGCTATCTGGTCTCTTCTGGGTGTCTTAGCTTGTACCTCTCACCTGCACATTTGCCCTGTTGTGCCAAAGTGTGGCTATCCCGTCTTCTTGAGCACCTGTACTTCTGCTTCCTCAGGCTCTCCTAGGAGCTAATGGGAGTTCAGCTGGAATTTCATGTACCTATGCTCTTGACACTGGGTCTCAAGATGTTGTGGGTGAGATCCTTACCTTGTCCTTCTGTGCTCTGGTTTTCAGCTTCGGTGAATGCAGGCCAGTTGGCAGGTCTCTTCTTGTGAGGGAATGAATGCCCCACAAAGGCTGTGAATGGGACTTTTCTTTCAGGCTGGAGAGACAAGGACTGGGGAAGAGAGTGATTTGGGGACCATGGGACAAATTTAAGAAAAAGCTCACATTTTGCTGATCCTCAGCCCTGGGACAATGAGCAAGACAAAGGCTACACTTGGGTACCAAGAATACGTACCCCAAGAAAGTACAGACTGGAAGATACTGACAAACTCCTTTGAGAGATAATCTAATATGCTCCCAGAAAAGATCTTAGGACGAGAGTTATTAAACCACTCTGGAGAAAATGCTGGGGTTGGCACTGTCCACAGGTGCAGACCCACATCTCTGCTCTTCTCTTGCTGATAAACACTCCCTACCAACTTTTAGGATTCAAAGGAAGCACTGGGCTTTTGGTACTGTGGTTCTATTACATTGGCAGCAAGACCCTATCCTGCCAGGGAGCATTACCTGGAGGTTCTGGAGGTTGGAGGTACTCCGGAGAAGAGCTGAGGGAGAGGTTTCAGGACATGGAGGAAACCTCTAAGCCCATTAAGCTCAACCCTATCTGTCATTTTATAGTTGAGAAAACAGATGGGAAATTGCTTGCTTGCTTAAGGTCACATTGAGTTAGTGGCGGAGCTAAATCCATAGAAAACACTGGTTGCTACGGATTTTTTCTTTTTGGCCATGCTGCAAGGCTTGTGAGATTTTATTAATAGTTCCCTGACCGAAGATTGAACTGGGGCCCTCAGCATGGGAATGTGGAGTCCTAACCTCTGAACCACCAGGGAATTCCCAGTTGCTATAGTTCTTAACACTGACATCTGCCGTACCAGATGATGTCTCATATCCCCCACCACAACCCCCACCACCCCTATCTTAGTTCCTTATCGTGGGGCATGAGTGATTATGGACCACCTAACGTGGTCCAGGATGAAATGCTATCCAAACCATGTTGAAAAATTCCATCACTAACCTCCAGATACCCTTTTTGTTTATGTCTGAAGTGTCCTCTCAACAGGAAGAACCAGATTCTGGTAGAAAGAAAATAGGTCTCTTGCTAGCAGGATCTCAAAGTCAGTGGAAAAGTGAAATGGAAAGGGCCCTGGAGGATCCTAAAACAAAGGACATAGGAGCCTTTGTGTGTGGGGGTTGTTTATTGCAAACTGTTATAATTAAAGTGGTATTTTACAAGTGTTGAAGACAGAGGGTAGACAGGCTCTGAGCCCAGCCTCAGCTCCAGAGGCACACACCTGGAGGGGAAATGGCACTCGCAGGGAACGTGAGCTCAACTGCTGTTCACTTCAGAAGCACAGTCGTGCTGCAGTCTTCCTAGGGAGCCTGAGAGGAAAAGAAGTGAGTGGGGACAGCCATGAAGCAGCTGCTTTAAATTCCTAATCTTGCTCCATTCCCACTGTGCATATGGCCTTTTGGAGCAGGCCTCAGAGCCACCCTGGGGACTGACACAAATCCATCCTCAGGCCCAGGCTTCTTGCCAACTCGGGGGGTCAGGGTCATCCTTGTTATCACTCATCACTGATTTCCTTTTTCTGTCAGAGGTTTCCCAAATTTGTAGCTTAAAAACACCAGCAGGAGGAGAAGCAAGGAATGTTCTAAATCCACAGCAAGATGGCTCGAGAACTGGGTGTTTCCCAGGGTTGGCAGGTATGTGGAGAGTTGCCTGCATTCTTTATCCATAGGTGCTTGAATGCACAGTAGTGTTGAACATGCAAAGGGTCTGCACTTTTAGGACTTGCTCATGTTTTTGTGAACCTCTAGAGAGAATCACTCGATCAGAATCAGCCTAGCAGAACGTGGGGACAGGGGAGACTTGAATCCTAAGATCATTCCCAGGAGGAAGGGAGCACTACTTCCAGAAGTAGCAGCAGGGAGGCTGTGCCAAGGCTCTGCTCAAGGAGCCAGGGTGCCTGGTGTGGAGAGGTGGCTCCTTGTGCAGTCGTGGGTTACTGTTTGGGCAAAGCGAAGTCCCAGGCAGTCTCCTGTGCACATTTCCACATGGCCTGCATGAGGCGGGTGAAGCCCATGTCTTTGGGCTTCTCCAAGCCCCTCATCAGCCGTTGCTTCATGATAGAAACAAATTCCTTATTGCTCAGCTCTCCATTGCCTAGAAGAAGAGGCAAACATAACAAGGATAAGTGAAGACCTTGGAACAAAGATGAGAAAATCCCACTGTCACATCGTGTTGGTTCCAAAGCCTGGCACTCTCTCAGCCAAATTCAATTCTCTTGGCTAAAAGTGAGCTGGTTTGTGCCTTCCTTGATGTTTTCAACTGCAACTCAGTGACAATTCAGTGCAGTGTGATAGAAGTTGAATGAGACTATATTGTATGTCAGGTCCTGTGCTATGCTAGGTGTTGAGAATAAAGAGATAAAAATAACTTTGTCCCTTGAAATACCATCAGACCGTGGGAGAGACAAGTACATTATTTAAGTATTATGGTAGATGCCATAATGGGGTAAACAGAGGATGCTATGGGGCACAGAGGAAGAATGTCTAACTCAGGATGGGGAGGGTACAACTGCAGATCAGTAAAGACTTCCTGGAGGTGACTCTTAAGTTGACTCCCAAAGGATGAGCAGGAATTGGCCTAACACAGGGGAGTGAGATGGGGGAGGCATTTCAGTGGTGGTTGTAGCAAAAGCAAAGGCACCAGTAGGAAGCAGCCAGGCTGCTGGAGAACCACACTGAGTGAGGTATTGCTGGACACACAGAGGTGGAGGTAGGGCCAGGAAACCAACAAGGCAGGCAGGGAGACAGGTCCCTAAGGAGCCTGTATTCTCCTTAAAGGGTTTGTACTTTATCTTCAGGGCAGGAAAGGACTGGAAGAAGGGAGGAAGATGCAGTTAGATTTTCATTTTGGATGGATTTCTCCGGCTGGATGATGATAGTGATGGCCTGGAGAGTGGCACAGCTGGAGTATGGGAGCCAGTTCGGAAGCTGCTGTGACAGTCTAGGCTGGTACACTGGAGCTATCTGCTAGGCTCCATCAGAAACTGTCTACGTCAAGGGCAGTAAAGTTCGGTTTTCCTGCCGGACTCTAGAGGGCCCCACTTACCATCACAGTCAAAGAGCGCAAACACCACATCACACACATGATCTGAGAGTTCCACTTTAGCCACTGTCCTGGCTACCTGCTGCATGGTCACTGAAAGAAGAAAGATGTTGAGTTAGCCCAGCAGAGGGACTTTTGTTTTGCATTCTCTGAAAGGAAGGATAAAAATATTCTGTCAGAGTAAAAAATTTTCAGATGTATTTGTGGTAATTCAGTTTTTAATCCATAACCACCTTTCCTTTTCACTTCAGGTTCCATTTTTTTCTATTGCTGCCACACTTTAGGTGGTATATATAATTAAGTAAGAATGCCTGATATTAATTCATAGGATGAGAGGTTACCAACAGCTGGGGAGTTAGTGGTTAATGGGTATAGATTTCCCATTTGGGGTGATGGAGAATTTTTGGAATAGTAGTGATGGTTGTACAATCATCAATGTACAAACATTGTGAATGTAATGAATGCCACTGACATACTTAAAAAAAATGGCTTAAATGGCAACTTTTGTTATATATATTTTACCATAATAAAATTTTTTGAAGTTAAAATCCACATAGTATTTAAGGATGGACTTCTAAGTCTCAAGCATATAGTGGTGGTTTTTCTAATAAATTATTACTAGAAGAGTGCCTTGCAAAAAAGTAAAGAATATCTGATATTACAATAGTCTCCATCTTGGCATTTCCCTCCCACTGGAAAGAACACAGTAACAAAAAGTCAAGGAAATAATGAGGCAGCCAAAGGATGGGGAGGTGAGAAACAAGGAGGCTAGTTTGACTGCACTGAGGCTTCACCACCAGTTACTGATGAACAGCAGAAATGCACAGCTGAGCTCCTGCCTCTTCTCCTGATAGGTTTTCCATCACCCACTTTGTTTTTTCCAACTATGCCCCTTGAGAGAAGCAGTGGCCCCCATCTTGCTAGATCAGAATACAGCCTTTTTTTTTTTTCTTTTTCTAGACTTCATCAGAAAATCTCCTCTCTCTTGCCATTTTCTCTTTCTCTGACATTTACTGTTAAACACTGGCAATCATGTGAAAATTGGGTTCTCACCAAAAACAAGCAAGGAAGGAAATTAGGCAATTTCCCCTGCCTTCTCTGCCATTTATCCTCAAACTTGATCCAGCTACAACTAGAAATTATGTTATTGCTTATAGACACACTCTTAAGTGAGGTAAAACTCAGAGGAGAGAAAAAGATGAATTTCTATTCATAAATCAACTAGCAATGAAGTGTCTGTATCTATAAACCTCAGATTTGTGTGTGCTCAGTCACGAAGTTGTGTCTGATTCTTTGTGACCCCAGGGATTGTAGCCTGCCAGGCTCCTCTGTCCACTGCTGCTTCCAGAAGCAATGTAAACTTTTTCAAGTCAGTGTGTTTTCTCTGCTTATTTCATTCCTATAATTTCAGTTCTTTCTTGTCATTTTTTTCCTGCATTTGATCTCTCATTTCACCTCTGTGGCCTCTATACATTCTCCACAGTGCTCTCAAGGTCAGGTGATACAAATGCCAGAACAAGGCAGAGGAGCAAGGTGACGCAGGAGGAAAACTGTGCTTGCAGTCATAAGACCTGAGCTCTAGTCCTGGCTCCACCAGCTTGCTGGTGTGACCCTGATGGAGTTATGTGATCTCTTTGGATACAATTTCTCATATCCAAAAGAGGAGATGCCACAAGATAACTGCTAAGGTGGCTTAGTAGTGCAAAGAGTGGTTCACTGGCGTTTTCCAGAATCTGAGGGTGAGAGACAGGAGTGGAGGTACACAGAAATAGCTGAGGATCTTGTGTGGTGAAGAACAGAAGAAAGATATAAAGGTCACAAGCTGGGCCATGCTTCAGTGTCCACAGTCTCTGGTTGGAGGGGACTAGGCTGCTCACAGCGGGTGAAGAGCCAGAATCCTCCTCTTGTGGCTTTAGGTTATCGCTCACACTGCACTTCCTCCCAGGACATGAGTTAGCATGAAAGAGGAATCAACATCCCTTGGATCTACAAGACTTAAGCAGACTATCTACTGTGTGGATGTTCATGAAATACAGTTAAGTGCTGCCAGGGGAGATGGGGCCTCTACCAGACAGTGGAAGTTTTAGGGTTTAGAAACTTCTGGTAGGTCTAGACACTTCATTCTCTCAGTTGGCTCAGGAAGAACCAATTCCTGCTAACTAAATGGCCTGGGGAAGGAAGAGAAAGCAAGAAGGTCAATTTACAAGGAAAACAGTAACTGTTAAGAGAACTAAAGGGATAACAGCTGGTCATTATACTTCTCAGTAGGAAAATCGACTAAGGAAACTCAATTCACCTCAGAAGATTGCTCAGTGAAAAGAGAATAAGATCAGAAGACCTTGGGTGCTCTCAAATTGTGGTCATTTACCAAACTACCCTATGCAGCCACAGAAATGTGTCCTGAGAAGTGGTTCAAAACCTGTTCTATATTAGATAAATACAGACACTTTATGTTAACCATGTATTTCTCTGCCAATATTTGTTAACCATGCCCTTTTCACACCAATACCACACCTGTTTTAACTGATAACTACACCTCTTTTTCTCTCAGTTCCACTCTCTCAGGGCAGAGTGCCCATCATCAATTCTTCTTGATGCTCCCAGTGCCCATCCTACTCCCTATGAAGATGGACCTTCTCCTCTAAATAAACCATTAAATAAATAATATTCAATGTCAGTGAGAGCTCTTGGCTTTTTCAGGTGAAAAGCTCATTAAAGTGGTTGCAGAATAGGGACTTGTCAAATTCCACTGGTGAGAATGCCTCATTACAAAGGCCACCTCTTGACAGAACAGTTACAGAATATGTTTCATCCCACATGGAGAGGGCTCTGATGCCATCTGTACTACAGGAGGAAAACCAGTGCTGCTGAAGTATTCAAACCACTGGGATGTTACCAGACAGCAAAGAGCCTGGCTGGGGTGCCCTTTCACAGTCTGAGATCCTCAGACAGGCCCCCAGGGTGTGAATCAGAGCAGTGGAGGAAACAAACATTACACTAGCTGGTGAGCTCCAGCCACGAGTACTGGGGACAAGTAGGATGACAGATTACAAGCCAAGTGCTTGACAGCTGGTCCTGAGAGCTGGCTTATTCAGATTTGCTTCCACATCTCTGAACCACAAAGTCATAATTAAATCACAGCAAGAACAATCCCCCATCACTTCTGCCCCAGATCTCAGCTTCTCCATGCAGTTGTTTGTACTGGAATGTGGGCCTCGCTTATTTAATGATGTTAACTGATGGATGGTTGGGATTCTAATCTGAAAGATGTCCCTATGGAGCATGAAATCCCCCTGGAGAAGGCCTAGATTTCCAAGGCCTATCTATTCCTTTGGTACAAATCTGCTCCAGCTGCCTGAACAATAGATGGGCATGAGACTGGGTGATTTCTACTAGATTGGGATGGGGAGGAATTTGCAGAAGCAGGCTCATTGGCACTCAAAAATGTGTTAACCATCTGGCTCATTGAAAAGTCCAAGCAGAATCTGAGATGTGCCAGGTCCCCAGTTTACTCTCTGGCATAGTCCATGACTGGACAATTCAGCAGCACAAAGAAATACATACTCAGTTTGTGTGATTATAATGTCAGAAGATATATTACATAAAACTATCTATTCACAACAGTAGTTGAACAGAGGAAAGGAGAGTTCTGGAGGGATAAGAGCCCAAATATCCATTTGGAATCAGAGAATCTTAGAACTGGAAGAGACCTCAAAGGAAAGATAAAATGCAAAGAATTTGAATAACTTGCTCAGGGCCACAAAGTTTGTTGGTAGCAGGGCTGTGTCTAGAATCTAGGTCTCCTGACTTTGAGCCCATGCTCTTTTTCCTATACACACTGGGCTCACTCCATCCCTTATATGGACAGTGGATCGCCCCATGAATCTGTCACTCTATTTTTTTGGGGGGGGAGGGCATGCCATGAGACTTGTGGGATGTTAGTTCCCTGACTAGCAACTGAATCTGTCCTCGGCAGTGAAAGTATGGAGTCTTCACCACGGGACCACCAGGAAATTCCCAGGAATCTCTCATTATAAGTAAGAGAAAGAACTCAGGTAGAAGAAAAGCCAAAATATGAATTACTCCTCGCTACTGGGCAGGGATGAATAACTGAATAATAACTAGGGGTTGTGAGGAGCCAGCACTGTAGTCTGACCACAGATCTGATGTCCTGTATGATGGAAGACATCAGTACAATTTTAGGGACAACTTAAAAGGTTTACTAAAATGCAACCCAATGAAAAGCATATGAAATAAAGGTGGCCCTGGGAGTTCTGCCTGTGATGCTTAAATTGAGCTATGCACAGTGTGACCCAATTAGGAGCTGCCTGTCTCTTCCTAATGCAAAGATGTATGGAAAGGTGATACACCAAGTTGGGTTGACAGTCTCTAGCTGTGTGGCCATGTGATGATTCCTGTCTTCCTGGACTGTAGTGGAGGAAATCAAAAGCTGGCTTGTGACAGCCAAGGTTAAGTGAGGGAGACATTTCTGCTTCAGCTCTGAAAAGGCTTCTGATGTAGAGGTCTTAGTTTAAGTCCATCCCTAGATGGCTTCGGGGAAGGTGGGGACAGGGGGAAGGATTTTCCTTTAAAAAGCACTTGTCCTTTCTTTTGCATCTTCTTCCAGGATACTTTGGCTAATACAACACACACATTTCAACCTGACTGAAGGGGGTGGGGGTGGGAAGGAAAGGACGACATTTAGGGTAACAAGCAATTTCAGGAGCCAAGAGTAATGCAGTATACTAATAATGAAAACTATGCTTCTGCGCCACAGGCAGGTTGACCACCTCTGTGTGCTCAGGCCATCCACCTGTCAGAGGTGATGCTGGTGATCCTGGCTCTTAAATACTGGTATATGCCAGAAAAAAAAAAAACAAACTGTGGCCAGGTTTTCTGAACCTTAGAGCATCATTCCAGATGATGGTTTCAATGGGCTTACATGTTTAACCTGGTAAAACTGGTTGACAGTAAGGTTTATTGCCATTGTCCAGTATTGTATCTGGCGTCATTAAAAATGCTCATCACATTTGTCCACAAAAGGCAAGCATTTCTACCAGCACCATTAGGCAGTGATTTCAGGTGCCACATTCAGAAGGCAATCATAGTTCAGTGGGGGAAACCGTACATACCATTAAGATTGTGAAACATACAGGAGAATTATCAGACATATTAACAGACACACATGGGTTACAGTGGAATAGTTTGTATTTGGTTAGAGGTACATTTTGGATCCTCATTCTAAAGGATTAAAGAGACAGATTACTCCAGATACGGCATGTAAGGCAGTAAGTAGTAGGTGGTGGAGGAATCAGTTTGAGTAAGTACTGGAAGCAGGAAAGGAGGCTAATGCCTGACTAGACAGCTTGAACAGAGGTGCAGGTGGGGATGAGAGCATTAGGATAGATTTGCCATCAGGACAGACTGGCAAGGGGCCAGTCAAGTCTCCTTGCAGGGAAACCTTTATAACACAGCCAGGTCTTATCTGCAGAGTACATCATGAGAAACGCTGGGCTGGAACAAACACAAGGTGGAATCAAGATTGCCAGGAGAAATATCAATAGCTTCAGATATGCAGATGACACCACCCTTATGGCAGAAAGTGAAGAAGAACTAAAGAGCCTCTTGATGAAAGTGAAAGAGGAGAGTGAAAAAGTTGGCTTAAAGCTCAACATTCAGAAAACTAAGATCATGGCATCTGTTCCCATCACTTCAGGGGAAATAGATGGGGAAACAGTGGAAACAGTGTCAGACTTTATTTTTTGGGGCTCCAAAATCACTGCAGATGGTGATTGCAGCCATGAAATTAAAAGACGCTTACTCACTGGAAGGAAAGTTATGACCAACCTAGTTCAGTTCAGTCACTCAGTCGTGTCAGACTCTTTGTGACCCCATGAATCGCAGCACGCCAGGCCTCCCTGTCCATCACCGACTCCAGGAGTCTACCCAAACCCATGTCCATCGAGTCAGTGATGCCATCCAACCATCTCATCCTCTGTCGTCCCCTTCTCCACCTGCCCCCAATCCTACCCAGCATCAAGGTCTTTTCCATTGAGTCAACTCTTCGCATGAGGTGGCCAAAGTATTGGAGTTTCAGCTTCAACATCAGTCCTTCCAATGAACAACCAGGATTGATCTCCTTTAGGATGGATTGATTGGATCTCCTTGCAGTCCAAGGGACTCTCAAGAGTCTTCTCCAACACCACAGTTCAAAAGCATCAATTCTGCGGTGCTCAGCTTTCTTCACCGTCCAACTCTCACATCCATACATGACCACTGGAAAAACCATAGCCTTGACTAGATGGACTTTTGTTGGCAAAGTAATGTCTCTGCTCTTAAATATGCTATCTAGGTTGGCCATAACCTTCCTTCCAAGGAGTAATCGTCTTTTAATTTCATGGCTGCAATCACCATCAGCAGTGATTTTGGAGCCCAACCTAGACAGCATATTAAAAAGCAGAGACATTACTTTGTCAACAAAGGTCCATCTAGTCAAGGCTATAGTTTTTCCAGTAGTCATGTATGGATGTGAGAGTTGGGCGGTGAAGAAAGCTGAGCGCCAAAGAATTGATGCTTTTGAACTGTGGTGTTGGAGAAGACTCTTGAGAGTCCCTTGGACTGCAAAGAGATCCAACCAGTCCATCCTGAAGGAGATCAGTTCTGGGTGTTCACTGGAAGGACTGATGTTGAAGCTGAAACTCCAATACTTTGGCCACCTGATGCGAAGAGTTGACTCATTGGAAAAGACCCTGATGCTGGGAAGGATTGGGGGCAGGAGGAGAAGGGGATGACAGAGGATGAGATGGCTGGATGGCAGCACCGACTCGATGGACGTGGGTTTGAGTAGACTCTGGGAGTTGGTGATGGATAGGGAGGCCTGGCGTGCTGCGATTCATGGGATCGCAAAGAGTCGGACACGACTGAGCGACTGAACTGAACTGAACTGAGGTCTTATCTCGAGACCAATTTACCATTTTACCAAAATTTACCATATTTGCTTTTCCCTCTTTGACTCTTTTAAATTTTCATTATTTTTTATTTTAAAAAGTTATTTTTTATTATATAATTCATTTAGCTGTTTGAAATTCAAATAGTACAAAAGGGCTGAAGTCTCTCTCTCAAAGTTATGTCCCATCCCCCTCCATATGTTGTCCAGAGGCAATGAACATCTCCAGTTTCCCTAGAAATATTTTATAGATATAAAATCAAATATTTATTCTTCACTTCTTCCCACAAATGATTTAAATATATGGTTTTGCTTGACTCATTTAACAACATATCTAATAAATAATTCCATTCCAATACATAAATAATTCCTTTTTGACAGCTGAACAGCATTCCACCAAGGGCATGTGTCATTATTTAGATAACCACTTCTTTATATTATTCTAACCTCAATCTTGGAAGCGTCTTTTATGCTTGCTTTGCAAAGTTACTTCCTTGGTGGGCTATAGTTGTCGGCCTCAAGAGAGTCTGAATCTCTGATAACTAAAGTTGAAAGCAACTGAAATATTTAAGTTCAGCTTGCTGAAATGATGCAAAAGGCTAAATACTCTTCATCTTAACAAGTGTCTTATCAAAACTTCAGAGGTGTCTAAGGGCAGTAGCCCCTGAAGCCCCTGCAAAGCAGCGCTCACATTAAATAGTAACCTCTATACATCCCCAGTTGGTATAATTTCTTTCTGATCCTTTTCATAGCAGGATACAATGTTGGCTGATGTTGTTCTTGTCTCTTTAAGTGGATGTTTTGGTGGTTTATCTTACCCTCTTTCCTCTCTCCTTCAATGGTAATCACGAGTCCCTAAAGCAGCTTTCTCCTTGGGGTACTTATAAATAATTTCACTAAATCACAATGTATTCAAAGCAACAGAGTTAAGCCAAAATCAATCTTTAGAACTGCTAAGTGACTTTAAATTTGGGGGAAAATAAATTAGTTCTCTGCAGAGAGAGAAAGTGCCTCATAAAGCAAACATTTCTTTCAGAATTTGAGCTTCTGTGCCTACAGTATGAATACTTTTGTTTTAAAAATTGATGGCTTTGTCTTAAATGAATAGAATCCTGGCAAGCACTCCCCTTCACACATAAATGTTCTTACAAAATGAAATAATGAACTGAATCACAGGAGCCTGCCTCCCACAAACTTTAAAGGAATTTATAGGGACTTTCTTAGAGGTCCAGTGGTTAAGACTGTGCATCCACTGCAGGGGGCACAGGTTCAATCCTTGATCAGGGAACTAAGATCCTGCATGCTTGGCAGCATGGCCAATAAATACATAAAAAATAAAAATACAAGAATTTACAAAATAGGAGCTTTTTTCCCCATAACCTCTTCTCCACACATCTTTATTCCTATTTCCTGCCTTTATGCTACGGCTGTCTAGGGATGCTCTGCTGTACATTCTTGCTGTAAACTTTCCACCATTTTTGTCTTCTCATAAAAGAACTGAGTCACCTATAGAATTCTCCAGATCCTTCTAGTGGCAGTGAGTGCTGTGTACTTAACAGAACAGTGGTATGGAAGTGAATGAACTGGAATCTCTGGTCTCAGTTTTGTATCACACTAGCTGTGATTTGAGCAAGCCATTTTCCTTCAAGTGTAATTGAAGAAGTTAAAAACAAGGAAGTGAGGGTTTAAGTTAAATGATTTCTAAGCTCCCTTTTAGCCCTAAAATTTTATGACTGACATGTTAACATCCTTTTAGAGAACATGGCTTAGATCAATTAAAATGTGCATATCTTCAGAAGTCCTCAAAGAATTTAACTGGTAATTTCTGGAATTACAGCCGGTATGGTGGGTAGAATTTTGAGATGGTCCTCAAGATCTTCCTGTAAAATCTCCTCTCCTTGAATGAGGGCAAGACCTGTGCATAGGACGTGATACCACTCTCGTGATTAGGGTACTTTATATGGACAAGGTAATGGGATAGTCATTCTCATGATTACAATTATATAAGAATCCATCTTGCACACTGAGGAAAGAGATTCTCCTGCTGGCTTTGAAGAAATGAGCTGCCATACTGTAAGAGGGCCACATGGAAGGAACTGCAGTGGCCTGCTGAGAGTGATAGCCAGTATGAGAAAGGAACCTCAGTCCTACAACCAAAAGGAGCTGAATTCTGCCAAAAACCCAAATAAGCTTGGAAGAGGACTGTCAACTCCAGATGAGAAAGCAGTCCTACTGATGCCTTGATTTCTGCCTTGTTAAAGACTTTGAGCAGAGAACCCAGTTACACTGTGCCTGGACTCTCTGACTTATGAAAACTAGTATGATAAATAGGTGGTATTTTAAGCTGCAAATTTTTTGTAACTTGTTGTAAGCAAGAAAGTAAGGAAGGTATTTATGGTTGGGAATGTCCTTTAGAGATTCCTCAAATCATACTTTATATACAGCTATGCTCATTCTAGGTCCATTTTATGGAACTGTCACTTTTCTGCAACTACTATACCAAGCTTCATAAATTAGCTCTTATCAAGGCACTAGCCAAGATCTAATTAAGTTTTAAATTTCTTAACAAGAAAATAAACTAAAACTGCCACGATTCTTTTGGGAATTCAACAGCCTTGCTCTGATTTCAAATGTATTTGATAATTATAAGTCAGTTCATTTTCACAGATTTGGATACAACTTTAGGCTACAACATGTCCCTTAAAACATTACTACATTCAATAAAAAGCTGATTTAGTTATAGAGTTTCAAATCTGGAAGAATGCTTGGCGATATTTAATATAACATCTAACTTGAAGTCAGAGAAATTGTGACTTGCCCATGTGTCAAAGAAATTAATGACAAGGGAAGGTGTCATATTCCTCTTTTCCTCCCCCTCACCCTAGGCTTTTATTAGAGAATTACACCATCCTTTTCAGGATCTGATCAGGTTAAGAATTAATTCACTCATTTATTCAACATTAATTAAATATCTACTGTATATAAATAATTACTCTTGGCTCAGAGCAGGACACAAAGGTGGAAAACATGGTTCTTGTCCTCAAAAATTTACAGTCTAGTAGGCAATTACCTTTTGATTGCTACAGATACTAGAAATATTAATAGGGCATAGATAGTCCTAGGAACAGGGCTTCCCTGGTGGCTCAGATGGTAAAGAATCTGTCTGCAATGCAGGAGACTGGGTTTGATCCCTGGGTCTGGAAGATCCCCTGGAGAAGGGAATGGCTACCCACTCTAGTATTGTTGCCTGGAGAATTCCATGGACAGAGGAGCCTGGTGGGTTACAGTCCATGGGGTCACAAAGAGTCAGACATGACTGAATGACTCACACACACACACACACACACACACACACACACACACAGTCCTAGGAATAGAGAAGTTAAATAATGAAAATTGGAGATACTAAGGGAACATTTCATGCAAAGATGGGCACAATAAAGGACAGAAATAGCAAGGACCTAAGAGAAGCAAAAGAGATTAAGAGGAGGTGGCAAGAATATACAAAAGGTATATTCTTCTGTGTATTCTCGACTAAACAAAAAAGGTCTGAATGACCCAGATAACCATGATATAGTCACTCACCTAGAGACAGAAATCCTGGAGTGTGAAGTTAAGTGGGCCTGGGGAAGCATTACTATGAACAAACCTAATGGAGGTGATAAAATTCTAGCTGAGCTATTTGAAATCCTAAAAGATGATGCTGTTAAAGTGCTGTACTCAATATGCCAGCAAATTTGCAAAATTCAGCAGTGGACCCAGGACTGGAAATGTCAGTTTTCAATCCAGTCCCAAAGAAAGGCAATGCCAAAGAATGTTTAAACTGTCATAAAATTATGCTCATTTCACATGTTAGCAAGGTAATGTTCAAAATCCTACAAGTTAGGTTTTAGCAGTACTTTAACCAAGAACTTCCAGATGTACAAGCTGGATTTAGAAAAGGCAGAGGAACCAGAGATCAAATTGCCAACATCTGTTGAATCATAGAAAAAGCAAAGGAATTTCAGAAAAACATCTACTTCTGTTTCATTGACTACGTTAAAGCCTTTGACTGTATGGATTACAACAAACTGTGGAAAATTCTTAAAGAGATGGGAATACTAGACCACCTTACCTGTCTCCTGAGAAACCTGTATGCAGGTCAAGAAGCAACAGGTAGAACAGGACATGAAACAGCAGACTGGTTCCAAATTGGGAAAGGAGTATGTCAAGGCTGTATACTTCACCCTGATTATTTAAGTTCGCAGAGTACATTATGCAAAATGCCAGGCTGGATGAATCACAAGCTTGAATCAAGATTGCCAGGAGAAATATCAACAATCTCAGATAGGCAGATGATACTATTCTAATGGCAGAGAGTAAAGAGGAACAAAGAGCCTCTTGATGAGGGTGAAAGAGAAGAGTGAAAAAGCTAGCTTAAAATTCAACATTGAAAAAGCTAAGATCATGGCATCCGATCCCATCAGTTCATGGCAAAGAGATGGGGAAAAAGTGAAAACAATGACAGATTTTATTTTCTTGGGCTCCAAAGTTACTGAGAATGGTGACCGCAGCCATGAAATTAAAAGACACTTGCTGCTTGGAAGAAAAGCTGTGACAAACCTAGACATTGGATTAAAAAGCAAAGACATCACTCTGCCGACAAACGTGTGTATAGTCAAAGCTATGATTTTTCCAGTAGTCATGTGTGGATGTGAGAGCTGGACCATAAAGAAGGCTGAGTGCTGAAGAATTGATGCTTTCGAATTGTGCTGCTGGAGAAGACTCTTGAGAGTCCCTTGGACAGCAAAGAGATCAAACCAGTCAATCCCAAAGGAAATCAGTCCTGAATGCTGAAGCTGAAGCTCCAAAACTTTGGCCACCTGATGGGAAGAGCTGTCTGCCTGGAAAAACTTCAATGCTGGGAAAGATTGAAGGCAGGAGAAGAAGGGGACAACAGAGGATGAGATGATTGGATGGCACCGCTGACTCAATGGACATGAGTTTGAGCAAACTCTGGGAGATAGTGAAGGACAGGGAAAACTGGCGTGCTGAAGTCAATGGGGTTGCAGAGTTGCACATGACAGTGAATAAACAATGAAAAACAATGCCTTCTGGAAGCAATAATCCCAGGAATTTTTAGATGAATGATGAATTTTAGGAGAAACTAAAAGTTCCAATCTTTCTCATTAAAAACAAAGCAACTTACAACTTCTTTTTTCCTTTTTTCTTATTTTTATTTGGCTGCACTGGGTCTTAGTTGCAGTATGCAGAATCTAATTCACTGACCAGGGATCAAACCTGGGGCCCCTGCATTGGGAGTGCAGAGTCTTAGCCACTGGACCACCAGAGAAGTCACAACAACTTCTAAATTAATACAATTCTCAAAAAGTGGCTGAAAAAAGCAGTAGATACTACTTTCTAAGAGAACAAACAGTAAGCTATATCAGGTTCTAGGGTGATATTTTAAAAAATAACTTTTTGCCAAGTTGCCATATCCGGAGAGGATGTTTCTAATCTATTAGCTCCTTACTGAACTGAAGATAAATAGACAGAGGAAAGTCAGTACTTTGAGGTTGAAAACAGAACAGGCAGCTGTCTATAGCCATAATTTCAATCTGGTATAATAATAAAGGCTCAATCACTCAGTCGTGTCCAACTCTTTGCGACCCCATGGACTGCAGCAGGCCAGGCTTCCCTGTCCATCACCAACTCCCCGGAGCTTACTCAAACTCATGTCCATCAAGTCAGTGACACTATCCAACCATCTCATCGTCTGTTGTCCCCTTCTCCTCCTGCCTTCAATCTTTCCCAGCATCAGGGTCTTTATAAATGAGTCAGTTCTTCACATCAGGTGGCCAAAGTATTGGAGTTTCAGCTTCAGCATCAGTCCTTCCAATGAATATTCAGGACTGATTTCCTTTAGGATAGACTGGTTGGACCTCCTTGCAGTCCAACAGACTCTCAAGAGTCTTCACCAACACCACAGTTCAAAAGCATCAATTCTTTGTCACTCAGCTTTCTTTATAGTCCAACTCTCATATCCATACATGACTACTGGAAAAACCATAGCTTTGACTAGATGGACCTTTGTTGGCAAAGTAATGTCTCTGCTTTTTAAAATGCTGTCTAGGTTGGTCATAGCTTTTCTTCCAAGGAGCAAGTGTCTTTTAATTTCATGGCTGCATTCACAATCTGCAGTGATTTTGGAGCCCAAAGTAATAAAGTCTGTCACTGTTTCCGTTGTTTCCCCATCTATTTGTCATGAAGTGATGGGACTGGATGTCATGATCTTAGTTTTCTGAAGGCTGAGTTTTAAGCCAGCTTTTTCACTCTCCTCTTTCACTTTCATCAAGAAGCTCTTTAGTTCTTCACTTTCTGCCATAACGGTGGTGTCATCTGTGTATCTGAGGTTATTGATGTTTCTCCCGGCAATCTTGACTCCAGCTTGTGCTTTATCTAGCCCAGCATTTCACATGATGTACTCTGCATATAAGTTAAATAAGCAGGGTGACAATATACAGCCTTGACATATGCCTTTCCCAATTTGGAACCAGTCTATTGTGCCATGTCCATTTCTAACTGTTGCTTCTTGACCTGCATACAAATTTCTCAGGAGGCAGGTAAGGTAGTCTGGTATTCCCACCTCTTTAAGAATTCTCCACAGTCTGTTGTCACCCACACAGTCAAAGGCTTTGGTGTAGTCAATAAAGCAGAAGTAGATGTTTTTCTGGAACTCTCTTGCTTTTTCGATGATCTAATGGATGTTGGCAATTTTATATTTGGTTCCTGTGCCTTTTCTAAATCCAGTTTGAACATGTGGAAGTTCATGGTTCATGTACTGTTGAAGCCTGCCTTGAAGAATTTTGAGCATTACTTTGCCAGTGTGTGAGATGAGTGCAATTGTGCGGTAATTTGAACATTCTCTGGCATTGCCTTTCTTTGGGATTGGAATGAAAACTGATCTTTTCCAGTCCTGAGGCCACTGCTGAGTTTTCCAAATTTGCTGGCATATTGAGTGCACCATTTTAACAGCATCATCTTTTAGGATTTGAAATAGCTCAGCTGGAATTCCATCACCTCCACTAGCTTTGTTCGTAGTGATGGTTCCTAAGGTGCACTTGACTTTGTATTCCAAGATGTCTGGCTCTAGGCGAGTGATAACACCATTGTGGTTATCTGGGTCACGAAGATCTTTTTTGTACAGTTCTTCTGTGTATTCTTGCCACCTCTTCTTAATATCTTCAGCTTCTGTTAGGTCCATACCGTTTCTGTCCTTTATTGTGCTCATCTTTGCATGAAATGTTCCCTTGGTATCTCTAATTTTCTTGAAGAGATCTCCAGTGTTTCCCATTCTATTGTTTTTCTCTACTTCTTTGCACTGATCACTGAGGAAGGCTTTCTTATTTCTCCGTGCTATTCTTTGGAACTCTGCATTCAAATGGTTTATCTTTCCTTTTCTCCTTTGCCTTTTGCTTCTCTTCTTTTCTCATCTATTTGTAAGGTCTCCTCAGACAACAATTTTCCCGTTTTGCATTTCTTTTTCTTGGGGATGGTCTTGTTCACTGCCTCCTGTACAATGTCACGAACCTCCTTCCATAGTTCTTCAGGCACTCTGTCTATCAGATTGAATCCCTTGAATCTATTTCTCACTTCCACTGTATAATTGTAAGGCATTTGATTTAGGTCATACCTGAATGGTCTAGTAGTTTTCCCTACTTTCTTCAATATAGGATTATCTCATTTGATTCTCTCAGTGCCTTGAGGCAGGAGTCTATATCACAGATCAGGAAACTGAGGTTTTGAAAGCTTCAGTGATTCGTTCAAAGACACAAAGCTAGTGAGTTACAGCGACTCAAAATCAGGTTTGAGTTTAAAACCAGAATTTATGCTTACAAACTTCTTGAATATATTTCACTTTCAATAAATGCTAGATGTTGGAAGTGTCTCTGAAAGTATAGTAAAACATTGCCACACCCACAGGTAGAGGTGATAAGGAACACCTGGATCATGAGAAGTTGAGAAGTCCACATCTGTATATTCTATAATTTGATGTTCAGAAACGACAGCTTAGTATAGACATATGTATTTTCTGTTCTGTGGGATCCTTCAAATGGGTACCAAATTTCCTTGCTACATGACCATATTTAAGTAATTGCAGGCTTTCGTGTATTGGTTTTTTCACCGAAGAGTAATATGGTCAGAAAAGTGAAGAACATAGATGTGTCTGCTAAGATGTCCCTTTGCGGGCCTAAGAAGCTAGATTAGACAATTCCAAGAATCTGTGTCACTGCAGAGTATGCACTACAGATATTAGAGTAGGTCTGAGGTGGAAAACATGTTCTGAACAGAAGAGACAACTGTAGGGGGAAAAATGTCCTATTCCATATTTAACAGAAGGGCACTGAGTCCAAAACATCAGAGTTTATCAAAAGGACTTTACTCCCACCCAAGACTGGTCAACTCTTAACCAAAGGGAACTGGGAGGAAACAACCTAGTGCCTGTCTTCCCTAAGCTACTGAGAATCAGAGTTCAAAATGGTGAACCTGTGTTGTCTCCTCCTGGATTACATTTCAGCAAAGATTTTCAAATCCCAGAAACGTTTTGGGATATATAGAGAGACAACATGATGGTATGGAAAGAATACAGGCTTTGGGATCAGAGAGCCCTGAGCTTGAATTCTGGCTCTACTTACTAGCTGGGTAACAAAGGGTAAGGTGCTTCATTTTATATTTCCTTTTCCATAAAACAGGGGATAATACTATCTTTCAGTAAAAATACTTGGGGTTGCAGAGAGCACCTTGTAGGAGTTATGCCACAGGTTTTACTATTTATTTTCCTGACTTGTCAGGTAATTAGGTAAAGTGTACATATAGAATGACTATACAGAATTGAGGGCAACTATTTCATAAATTATGATTTTCAATTTAAGTGGGCCTGTGCTGGAGCATGACTACTAAAGGTCATGGACTATATTTGTGCCATTGTTTCCTGTATTATAGTTCAAAGTACACAGGAGACACAACTGGACCTACAAGTTTCCCAAATCTCTAATATTCTAAGGTGTTTTAAAATGGGGCTTTTCAGCACCTGGAAACCTTTTATTCTCTTGGCAGAAATAAGAACACTCTAAGTCATACAGGCCATAGCTCATTCTAGAGCTCCAATTCAAATAATTTCTAACTTTTCCATCATAGGATGCCATGGGGAAGAAGTCATGTTCAATTTTCCATTACCTTCTTCAGCAGACTAGGTAAATCATTCAGGCAGCCCTTGAGAGGTTATATATCTAATTTTATGCCCAATATGTGTATGAATAAGCAATAGAACCAAACCCTCTTAAGGGTGAAACAAGAGATGACCCATAGTAGAAACATACTATTAGTTCATGCAGAAAGGTTGTTTCTCCAGATGGTCAGAGTCACCAAAGACATCTCACTCTTGCCTGACAGTTGTCTTTCTCACATGGGCCATGCGGAACTAAAGAAATAGCCTCAACAAAATTTGCCATTTTTACTCTGGAGGGATTAGATCACATTGGAATGTAAATTTGCAGTTGCCACCTGCCTAGGTTCTCCAACTGTTTCGAGGAACATTAGCTCTGTAAGTTGTTAAAAGACATTTTAGGGCAAGTCAAGTTTGGGAATTTTATCACTCTCTTGGAGATTAATAATGCACATTAGCATATTAAAAAGTTGGCAGGAGTAGTGCCGCAGGAAGAAATTCTGTATAACTTGGCATTTTCCGAACTTATTTGAACCATGGAACAGTTTTTTGGGGTTTTGTTTTAAACCCACAGAACCATTAACATATTGTAGTATATAAGGTTCTTCACAATGCTGTTTGGGAAATTCTGTGCTAAATTATGTCTAAAGACAGGTTTGCAAGCTCTAAAATAGACAAGGAAGAGACAGTGTCAGGGCCTCTAAAAGGTGTCAATTTCTGAAGGTCCTAACCTTTTAGGAAAAAATGAAGACAGCTGAGACTGAGAATAGCAGGCAGACAAAGGTACTCACATATCCACCCAAAGGTACTCTTCCCCCACCTCCCATAGAGGTCAGAGGCTCTAATTAGCACCTATCACAACTTGAACACTTGTATCCTCTTCTTTCTCCCCTGATAGATTGTGAGCTTCTTGAGAGCAGAACCCTGTGCCCAGCACAGTGCCTATGCTGCTAGCTGCATGAATGCATGAACCATGCTAAATCTGGATATATCATCAACCTCATAATGGAAGCAGCAGGCATTTACTCAACATTCACTGCATGATAGGCACAAGGTTAAGTGCTGTATGTAGATTTATCCTCAGAACAATCCTGTGAGGTGGATATAGTTATCTTGATTTTAAAAACAGAAACTAAATTCAGAAATTGCCCAAAGCTACTCAGCTAGTCAGGCTTCCCAAGTGGTTCAGTGGTAAAGAATCCACCTGCCAATGCAGGAGATGCAGGAAATGTGGGTTCAATCCCTGGTTGGGAAGATCCCCTGGAGGAGGAAATGGCAACCCACTCCAGTATTCTTGCCTGGAAAATCCCATGGACAGAGGAGCCTGGTGGGCTACAGTCCATGGGATCACAAAAAGTTGTACGTGACTAAGCATGCACACACACATACACTAAACTAGTCAACAATAGAGCCAAAAAAAAAAAAAACAAACAATAGAGCCAAGATTCAAATCCAGGCTTGTGTTGTTAACCATTGTATTTTTCTTCCTTTCGTCTAAGATTTATCTCAGCAGTGAAATCTCATGATTCTGTGGAAGCAGAATTGGTATAGAACTCAAATCCATGGAAAAATCACCAGTCTGACTATCAGGCTAAGGAAGGTTTAAAAGGGGAGAGTGCAAGGAGAGCCTGTAAAAGATAGGCAGAGGGAAGGAACTTGGAATGGTAGCCAAGCACATGCTAGTCTTTCCACGTGCAATGTATGTCAAGTCTAAAACATAGGGCTTACAGAAGACAGTGAATTCATGACATGAATTTGTTCTCTGGGTCTACTGTCAAGGGTGAGGGGTTACTGGCTTGATATCCTATGTCTTGTTCACATCTATCAAGATAGTCACTCATTCACCTATTAATTGATCAAATATTTACAGAATGTCTACTATATCTTAGCTATTGTCCTAGACACAGGAAATATATCCAGGAACAAGACAGATAAGCATTCTAGTAAATAGGGACAGATAATAAACACACACATAAATATACAAGAAAATATCAGGTAGTGATAAATGCTATGATACAGGCTGATGGAGCTACCTAGGAAGTGATTTACGACACCTCAGTTACAAGGAGCCAAACACACTGAGGTCCTGGGAAAGAGCACTCGAGGTGAAGGAACAGCAGAACAAGGGCTTTCGGGTGGGAATGAACTTCATATATCTAGAAAATAAAAGAAGGAAATGCAGAGTGGAGTGAACTGGTAAGAAAGTGATATTTGTTATACTCAAGAGTATATAAGAGCCATACCACATGGAGCCCTGTAAGCCCAGGTAGAGAGACTAGAAGTAGAGCGGGCTAGATGGAGAAACAAAGTCAGATTTGGGATTTCTGGAAGTAGAGACGTAGATTCATTGAAAAAATAAATATGCAGATGCATGAGTATGGAATCAAGGATAATGCTTACTTTTGTTTGTTTACTTCAGTTAAGTGTTTATTGAAAGCCTACTATCGATGTACAAAACATCACAGATAGTGATCTCTACTCTACTGATTACCCGTATTTGTGAAAATTCAAGCCCATGTCTATAATTTATGGATAGGAATTGACGACAAGAGTGAAGTCAGAAGATTTTAGGTTAAAAATTGCAAAAGCTATAGATAATGTAGTTAGTTTTATATAATTTATACTGAGTAGTCAGGGAAGGGCTCTTTGAAGAAACAGAAGTCAGCCAGGGAAAGAAAGACCATAATTAGGTTTCTTTAAAAAATTTAGTTTTAGGGACTCTCCTAGTGGTCCAGTGGCTAAGACTCTGAGCTATCAATGCTGAGACCCTGGGTTTGATCCCTGGTCGGGGAACTAGATCCTACATGCCCAACTAAGACCCTGCACAGCCAAATAAATAAAAAAAAAAATTCAGTTTTAAATAGACAATACAAATATTCTCACAGTAAATTAAATTCATTTTTTGTTTCTACTTTTGCTTTACTTTGTGGACTACATATGAGTGATATTTAGTTCTTGGTTGCTATAGTGGGTTGAATGTTGGTCCAAGAGATATGTCTACATCTTAGGCCCTGGAACTTATGAATGTGACTTTGTTTGGAAAAAGGGTCTTTCCAGATGTAATTAAGAATCCTGAGATGATCCAGGTGGGCCCTAAGTCCAATGACAAGTATTCTTACAAGAGGTAAACAGAAGACAGACACACAGGGAGAAGGGGGCGGGGAGGCCATGTGAAGAGAGAAGCATGACTGGAGTTATGGAGCCACAAGCCAAGGAGTGACTAAGCCACCAGAGGCTGTAAGAGGCAAGGGAGGACTTTTCCCTAGAGCCTTCAGAGGGAATATAGCCTTACCAACACCTTCATTTTAAATTTGTAGCCTTCAGAGCTGTGAAATAAATTTCTGTTGTTTCAGGTCACCGTGTTTGTGGTAATTTGTTATGGCAGCCC
The DNA here is from genome assembly GCF_054371585.1 of Giraffa tippelskirchi. NCBI lineage: Eukaryota > Metazoa > Chordata > Mammalia > Artiodactyla > Giraffidae > Giraffa > Giraffa tippelskirchi. Next base: position 64,257,797 of record NC_137276.1, on the reverse strand, counting down.
TAGGAAATGAATATTCTTGGCTTTTCCCTCTTACTTAGCATGAATCTAGGCCAGTTTCCCCTAGATATCTATCTTTTACACTCGGAATCCAAAGTTATACAGACGAAACAAACTAAGAAGTCAAAATAAATGCCAAACATCATCTATCTCAAAGCCAAACATATTTTTGGATATCAGATATGACTATATAATTTGTACTGCTGCCTTTATTAGCAAGGATAATGAGGCATGAACTCTACAGAGAGACTAAACATCGCAGGAAATGGTTTGAAGTTATTTGAAAGAAACACTATCCTTTTCTTTAACCACTAGGTTACACTTTTCCTTTGCTATTGTTACCCTGATTCATTCTATTTTGTGCATCTTATAATTTTAACACAGATAGTGATTCATCCTATGTAATTACTCCTGAGAGCAAATCTATGATCTTTAGTTAGACTTTTCAAAAAAAGGTATGCAAATATAAAGACAAGCTTATTTATTTCATTTAATAATAAGTGATGACTTCAAATCTTTTATGTTGGACTTCCAGATGCTGTCAGATCTGTTCTGTGAAACAAAGCAATATAACCAAAGCTATTCTATAGAAATGACCCTGTGGTATTATACAAATACATGCATAACCTCCATGATTTCATTAATTTTTTCCAAAGGTTTTCACAAAGGTCAGAGGAGGGATTATTTTAAACAAACAAAATTATATAAGTAAACAAGCAAGGAGACGAATGTTCTTTTAAAAAGTTATGTGGATCAAGAAAATGAAATAAAAGCCATCCTTGTTGTAAAGGAAGAAGTAAAATGATTTCTATTTGCAGGTTGCATGATCTTATATTAGAAAATCTTAAGAAACCCAAAAACCAAAAAGTGTTGAATAAGCAAGACTGTTTATAAAACCCAAGTCAATGCTTTGGAGAAATTTAAAAATCACAAATTGCAGTACTCAATGGTGAAATAAAAACATTGTCAGATAAACCAAAAACTAAGAGAATCACTGCCAGCAGATATGTACCATAAAGAATGATAAAGGAAGTTTTTCAAACTGATAGTGATATCAGATAAAAATTTAGATATTCAGGAAGAAATGAAAAACATTCAAACTGGTAAGCATGAGTAAATGTGGCTAAGTATAAAAATTTTTTGTTAATTTACTAAAAGTATAATTATGGAAAACAAAAATCCTAACACTATATGATAGTGATTATAACATATATGGAGGAAATATAATATGGCAACTATAGCATAAAAGATGGGGTGACAGTAAATGGAACTATATGAAAGCAAGGTTCTTACAATTAACCTGAAGTGGTACAATGTTAACTTTAAGTAAACCATGAAAAATTACAATTTCTAGAGAAATCACTAAAATATAAAATGCAAAAAGGTAGAGCTAAAAGGCCACTAGACCTAACTCTGTGTCTAGAAGAGATGAACCTTATATACATAGACAGGTTTAACACAAAAAGACTAGAGGAGGACAAACCATGCAAAAAATAACTACCCAAAGATCTGTGCTGTGCTGTGCTATGCTTAGTCGCTCAGTTGGGTCCGACTCTTTGCGACCCCATGGACTGGAGTCTGTCAGGCTCCTCTGTCCATGGGGATTCTCCAGGCAAGAATACTAGAGAGGGTTGCCATGCCCTCCTCCAGGAAATTTTCTCAACCCAGGGATTGACCCCAGGTCTCCCGCATTGCAGGCAGATTCTTTGTTGTCTGAGCCACCAGGGAAGCCCAAGAATACTGCAGTGGGTAGCCTATCCCTTCTCCAGGGGATCTTCCCAACCCAGAAATTGAACTGGGGTCTCCGGCATTGCAGGCAGATTCTTTACCAGCTGAGCTACCAGGGAAGCCAACTCAAAGAGCTAGAGTAATTAAATCAATACCAGACAAACGAGACTTCTAGAAAAGGTGTATTACTAAACATAAAGGGGGAATATTTCATAATGATAAAATGGCTAATTCATCAGGAAAACACAATAATCATAATCATTAAATATGCATGTATTTAATACTAGAGCTCAAAATTCATGAAGTAAAGACTGACACCATTTAAAGGGAAAAACAGACAAATTCACACATCATATGTGGAGATTTTAACATTTCAGTCTCACTAACTAGGAGCAACTAGACAAAAAAATCAGTTAGGACATATAAGATCTGAACACTATCAACCCAGTTTGACTTGACATTTTTGTAATGTTACATTCAAAAGAATGCACATTCTTTTCCAATGTATATGAAGCATTCATCAAAAAAAAAAAAAAAACTGACCAAATTCTGGGTCATAAAACAAGTTCTCAGTCCATTTTAATGAACTGAAATTTTATACAGTGTGTATTCTGACCACAATATAATTAAATTAGAAATAAAAAACAAGAATATATCTAGAAAAATTTTTGGAAATGAAAAACAACCTATCTTTAAATAATATGTAATCCACCACAGAAATCATGCAGAAAATCATAAAATATTTCAAACAAAATGATGATGAAAATACAACATATCAAAATTTGTGGGATATAGATAAAGCAATGTTTAGAATGAAATTTATAGCCTCCAAAGATTATCTTAGAAAAGATAGGTAAAGTTCCATGCTAAGAAGCTAAAAAAAGAAAAGCAGAGTATGCATACTGAAAAATAAGTAGAAGGAAGGAAATAATAAAGATATGATAAGAAATAATGCAAAAGAAAAAACCAGAAAATTAATAAAGTAAAAAATTGATCCTTTGAAAACTTAAAATTGCTGGTAATCTTCTAGGCAGATTAAATAAGAAAAAAAAAAAAAAGGAGAAAGAGAAGATATAATTCACCAATGTTAGGAATAAAGGCTAGATTTCAGATTTTATAGATTTTATAGATATCAAAAGGATAATGATAGAATATTATGAACAGATTTAGGTAAATAAATTAAATAACATACAAAATGGGTAAATTTCTAAAAAAAACATAACTTATTAAAATTCACAAAAGATAAAACAAACTCTGAATGCCTATGTATTTATTTAAAAAATTATCAAAACTTCCCCACAAAGAAAACTTCAGGCCCAGATAGTTTTGTTGGTGAATTTTATCAAAAAATTCAAATGAAAGAACAGTATATACGTGTATATATATATATTTACAAATTCTTACTGAAAATAAAGAAGAAAAAACTCCCCAACTCATTTTATGAGGACAGTATAGTCTATTACAAAATTTGAAAAGATATTACAGAAAAGAAAATTACAGAGGAATTATTGAAGAATATTGATTCCTCAATATTTAACAAAATGTTAGAAGTAAACTTAGCAATATATAAAAAGCCTAATACATAATCATCAAGTTGGGTTTATTTTAGGACAATAAGGGCTAATCAATGTAATTACCATATTAAGAAAACAAAGGAGAAAAGCCATATAATCATTCTTCTCTCTATATACAGAAAAAGTTTTTGACAAAATTCAACAGTCATTGATGACAAAATCTTTTTTTTAAATTAGGAAGAAAAAGGAATTTCCTTAATCCGGTAATGGGCACCTATGAACAGTCTAATCTAACAGCCATCTTAATTGTAAAATATTGAATTTTCCCCCACTAAAATTAGGAAGAAGCCGAGGATATACACACACAGTCATCATCTGCATTCAACATTGTACTGGTGGTTAAAGCAAGTGCAATAAGGCAAGGAAAATAAAGGAATAAATATAAAAAAAGAAGAAGTGAAACTATCTCTGTTTGCAGATGACATTACTACTTACACAGAAAAACCTAAGGAATTCACAGATTACCTAGAAGAATGAGCAAATTTAGCAAGACTACAGAATACAATATCAATAAACAAAAATCAATTATATTTTATAATAGCAAATAACTGGAAATGAAATATAAATTCAATTTTAATAGCATTAAGACTATAAAATATGCATAAATCTTTAAAAATTATGTGTAAGACCTGTATATTTAAAACTACAAACCACTGATGACAGAAATAAAATAAGACCTATAAAGATGGAGAGTGATAACATGCTCATGAACTAGAAGACTCATATTTCACTAGGATGTCAATTCTCCCCAAATTAATGTATATATTCAATGTTATTGTAGTCACAATCCTACCTCTTTTTTATGGAGAAAGTGACAAACTGATGTTAAAATTTATATGGAAATAAAAGGACCTAAAACAGCTAAAGCAATTTGGAAAAAGAAGAATCCAGTTGGGAGAATTTATAATACATGACACTTCAAGAATTTCTATAAGGCTGCTATAAGGTAATCAAGACAGTGGGTATGGGTAGAAAGTGAAAGTTAAAGTTGCTTAGTCATGTCTGACTCTTTGTGACCCCATGCTCTCTACACAGTCCATGGAATTCTCCAGGCCAGAATACTGGAGTGAGTAGCCTTTCCCTTCTCCAGGGTTATCTTCCCAACCCAGGGATCAAACCCAGGTCTCTTGCATTGCGGGTGGATTCTTTAGCAGCTGAGCCACAAGCGAAGTTCAAGAATACTGAAGTGGGTAGCCTATCCCTTCTCCAGCAGATCTTCCCAACCCAGGAATCGAACCAGGGTCTTCTGCACTGCAGGTGGATTCTTTACCAACTGAGTTATCAGGGAAGCCCACGGGTATAAAGATAGATGTATAGATCTCCACTTAAAAGGTCATCTGATTTTTGATAAAGATGCCAAAACAAACTAATGGAGGGTTTTTTCAACAAATGGTGCTGGTACAACTGAATATCCATGTGGAAAAAAAAGAAATCTTGACTTTTATTTCACACCATATTTAGAATAAATATGGATTACATATGAAATATAAGAGTTAAAACACTAAAGCTTCTAGGAGAATATATAGGAGAATATCTTAACAGTTTGGTGGGCTTCCCAGGTGGCGCTAGTGGTAAAGAATGCCTGCCTATGCAGCAGACACAAGGGACTCAGGTCTGATCTCTGGGTTGGGAAGATCCCCTGGAGTAGGAAATGGCACCCTGCTCCAGTATTCTTGCCTGGAAAATTCCATGGGCAGAGGAGTCTGGAGGGCTACCGCCCATGGGGCCACAAAGAGTCGGACACAAATGAGCAACTGAGCACAAAAGTTTATTAGAATGAGAAAGTAATAACCAAAAAAATGTGATAAATTAAACTTTATTAAAAAGAAGAATTTCCACTACTCAAAAGACCTCATGAAAAAGTGAACAGGCAAGCCAAGACTAGGAAACTATTCACAAAGTACATACATCTGATATAGGATTTGTATTAGAACATAACAAGAACTTCCACAATTCAATAAGACAAGCAACCTTATAAAAATGGGCAAAAGATCTGAACAGACACTTCACCAAAGAAGGTATCTGAATGATGAGAACACAAAAAGCTGGTCAATAGCAGAAGTCATCAGGGAAGTACAAATTAAAAACACAATGAGACACTTTAATGTACATTCCAGAATCACAAAAATAAAAGATACATTGTGAAAAAGCATGTGAAAGTTGTTTTTTAATAAAAGAAATACTCACCTTTCTCTGGACTCAGCAATATACTCCTAGGTATTTATTCAAGAAAAATGAAAATACGTATCCTCAAAAAGACTAACACAAGAATGTTCATAGTGGCTTGATTCAAGATAGCCAATAACTGGTAACAGCTAAAAGGTGCCCAACAGAAGAAAGGATAAACAAATTTTGGAGTAGTCATACAATAGATTACTATTCATAAAAAAGGAACAAAACAAACTACTGTATGGGTAACAACATGGGTGGATCTCAAAAACAGGCTGAGAGAAACTGAGTGTTCATGGTATAATTCCATTTGTATGAAGTTCTAGAACAAACAAAATTAATCTATGGTAGAAAAATATACAGAATTAAGGTTGCCTCTTGATAACTAGGGGCAGAAATTAATTGCACAAGGGCACAAGGGAACTGTAAACAACTACTGAACTTCAGTTAATATTCATGCTGAAGTACTTAGGAGTGACACTTATGTCTCAAACGTACTTTGAATGCATCAAAGAAAATGAGGGACTGATAAACAGAAGGATGAATACATGCAAAGATATCAGAGAAATATAGCAAAATGTTAAATGAGCGGGATATATGGATATTCTCTGAATAATTAAACTGTTGTGTATGTTTGAAATTTTTCATAATATTGGGAAAAACTGCTTGCAATTGCTCTGCTCTCTCCCATTGCCTGTACAAACTGGAGCTGAATTTGTATGAAGTAACCCGATGGAGGTGCTATTCTCAGAGTCATGATTTTATCTTTAAAGAAAAACACAAAAACTAACACGAAAAAGAAACCAAACTATTCCTTCCCAACAAAGAATGAATTAAAATGAACAGCAACTTTAGCTTCACATTATGTATGTCACGACTCTGGCTCTGATAAGAGAACTTCCAAATTCCATGCATTGTGCCTCAGCTTAGATGCGTTTCTAAGACTAATCATTTAACGATGGGCATCTGCCTTGGCTATAGCGTTTAGCTCAAGAAAATGTATTTGCTGAACTTGGCCTCTCAGGGTGAAATGCAAGGCCCATGCAATGTCAACAAGACAAAGCAAATCAAAAACAATGTCAAGAAAAATTTACATATTTCTGTTAAGGAAGGGTAGTCACCTAATGGATTACAGATTCACTATTTATAGCTTCAAAAAAACACTTTTGGGTTTCATTACCTTTATCAAGAGATGCCCCAGCCATATGGTAAAAGCTCAATGCAGTGTCTACATCATTAATATTCTTTAGGAAAGTAAAGAAGTTCTCCACTTCCTGAAATGTCAGCCCCTGAAAGAAGAACAGTAAGGTAAGGCAGGAACCTGTGCAAAAAGCAGCATAAAATGCAGAAGACTAGGCAGTTACTATGTCTATAAATCAGAAATTTATGCTATGTCTGGAACAGAGACTCAACAAATTACGCAAGGAATGTCAAATTTACAAACAACAGGGAAACAAACTTTGGAATTTTAAAACTTTGGAATTTTACCCTTAGAAAGGCATGCTAGCTAATTGCTTTCCCCTCATATGTAAAATGTGACATGAAGCTGTTTACAGTGATGGCTGGATATCATTAATCAAAATATTTCTAACTATATCCTCCAATTAGCCACAGTATCTGTTGTGACACTCCCTAAATGAGCTGTAGCCACTTGATTTGTTATACATCTTAACAAGTAAGACCCATTAAGACTTTCATTTTAATAATCTACTCAATAGGCCAGTCAAGCTTTTTTGAGGCTTAAGCTAATTAAAGAATCACCAAAGTCAGTGATATACATGGGAATAGTTTCAGAATTTAGCAGAACCCAAGCAACTGGGAAAGTTGTTCATTATACCAATTTAAAAGCTACTAAAGAAGCAACGAAGCAATTGGCCATGTAATTTTAATTTGATGAAATTTCTGTGAATGAGGAAATTCTTTTCAAAAGCTAGTCAAAGATTTGCTGATCTTTAATTCTACCTTTTATGATGGCTCAAGAGAGTAGTTGGGTAAAGAGAGATTAGAGGGAGGAAGATCTGTCCTATTTGCCTGCTTCCCATTTCTCACACATCATGCTGGGATGGAAATGAATACAATTTCAGAGAAGTGAGTAACACTGGGAAGACACTGAGGTTAATGCATTTTAATGAAGCATCAGGTCCTTAATGGACTGCAGATGTTGACAGGATTCTACCCAGTACTGCTCCTCTTCCGATTTCCATTTCCCCAAACTATAGAGCCTGGGCTTCCCAGGTGGCACAATGGTAAAGAATCCACTCGCTAGGAGACGTAGGAGACATGGGTTCTATCCCTGGGTTGGGAAGATCTGCTGGAGTAGGAAAAGGCAACCCGCCCTAGTATTCTTGCCTGGAAAATTCCTTGGGCAGAGGAGCCAGGGGGGCTACAGTCCATGGAGTTGCACAGAGTCGGACATGGCTAAGCTGCACACAAACTACAGAGCCTAGGAATTTATATCTGTAACTCAGTAAAAAGGAAACCTTAATATAGACTACAGTACTTTCCTGGTACTGTAGTACCAGGAAACTGGCCAATGATATCCTTATTTTATCAGTCTAACTAAGAGCTAAACTACTGTATGATTATGTCATATGATCTTTTTAGTTTTTCTGCTTCAGTTCAGTTCAGTTGCTCAGTCGTGTCTGACTCTTTGCGACAACATGGACAGCAGCATGCCAGGCTTCCCTGTCCATCACCAACTCCCAGAGCTTGCTCAAACTCGAGTCCAATGAGTTGGTGATGCCATCCAACCATCTCATCATCTGTCGTCCCCTTCTCCTCCTGCCTTCAATATTCCCCAGCATCAGGGTCTTTTCTAAGAAGTCAGTTTTTCACATCAGGTGTCCACAGTACTGGACTTCAGCTTCAGCATCAGTCCTTCCAATGAATATTTAGGACTGATTTCCTTTAGGATCAACTGGTTGGATCTCCTTGCAGTCCAAGGGACTCTCAAGAGTCTTCTCCAACACCACAGTTCAAAAGCATCAATTCACTGGCACTCGGCTTTCTTTTATGGTCCAACGCTCACATTCATACATGACTACTGGAAAAACCACAGCTTTGACTAGACGGATGTTTGTTGGCAAAGTAATGTCTCTGCTATCTAGGTTAGTTATAGCTTTTCTTCCAAGGAGCAAGCCTTTTAATTTCATGGCTGCAGTCACCTCTTTTGGGGCCCAAGAAAATAAAGTCTCACTGTTTCCATTGCTTCCCCATCTATTTGCCATGAAGTGATGGGACCAGATGCCATGATTTTAGCTTTTTGAATGCTGACGTTTAAGTCGGTTTTTTCACTCTCCTTTTTCACTCTCATCAAGAGGCTCTTTAGTTCCTTTTCGCTTTCTGCCATTAGAGTGGTGTCATTTGCATATCTGAGGTTATTGATATTTCTGTCAGCAATCTTGACTCCAGTTTGTGCTTCATCCAGCCTGGCATTTTGCATGATGCCACAGGGTGACAATATACAGCTTTGATGTACTCCTTTCCCAATATGGAACCAATCCATTGTTCCATATCTGGTTCTAACTGTTGCTTCTTGACCTGCATACAGATTTCTCAGGAGGCAGGTAAGGTGGTCTGGTACTTCTATTTCTTTAAGAATTTTCCAGTTTGTTGTGATCCACAGAGTCAAAGGCTTTGGCATAGTCAATGAAGCAGAAGTAATGTTTTTCTGGAACTCTCTTGCTTTTTCTATGCTCCAACAGATGTTGGCAATTTGATCTCTGGTTCCTCTGCCTTTTCTAAATCCAACTTGAACATCTTAAGTTCTTGGTTCATATACTGTTGAAGCCTAGCATGGAGAATTTTGAGCATTATTTTGCTAGTGTGAGATGAGGGCAATTGTGTGGTAGTTTGGACATTCTTTGGCACTGCCTTTCTTTGGGACTGGAATGAAAACTGACCTTTTCCAGTCCCGTGGCCACTTTTGCGTTTTCCAAATTTGCTGGCATTTTGAGTGCAGCACTCAAAAGTATCATCTTTTAGGATTTGAAATAACTCAGCTGGAATTCCATCACCTCCACTAGCTTTGTTCGTAGTGATGCTTCTAAGGCCCACTTAACTTTGCACTCCAGGATGTCTGGTTCTATGTGAGTGATCACACCATCATGGTTATCTGGGTCATGAAGATCTTTTTTGTATAGTTCTTTTGTGTATTTTTGCCACCTCTTCTTAATATCTTCAGCTTCTGTTAGGTCCATACCGTTTCTGTCCTTTATTGTGCCCATCTTTGCAAGAAATATTTCCTTGGTTTTTCCCTTTAGAACCACAGAATTTAAACATTTTAAAATTGTGGAATATGAGGGTCAAGTAGAAAGGTGTGTAAAACATAAATGTATAAATGAACAAACTCTGTAAAATGAAGTTTTACACCCATAAAAACTCAATTCAGGTCAAGAAGCAGACTACTGTTAGCATCCCAGGAGCCTCCCTCCCCTTCCCCAACAATGGCCCTTTACAGTCATGAGCCTCCTCTCTGTGATAAAAACCATTCTGAATTTTAGGAGATTCATTTCCTTGCTTTTCATAAAAAATAGCTTTTCTATCTATTTATGCATCCTTTAACATATGTTTAAGGAGTTTAAGTATATCTACTTTTGAATTTTATAAATGGAACCATGCAGTATGTATTCTACCTTATGTGGTTTCTGTCTTAAAAAAAAAAAAAAATATATATATATATATATATATATATATATATACACTTGGCCGCACCACATGGCATGTAGGATCCTAGTTCCCTGAGCAGGGATTGAACCTGCATCCTCTGCACTAGAAGCACGGAGGCAAGCAATGTACTGCCAGGGAAGTCTATGGCTTCTGTCTTTAAGATTTTTTGATGTTTTTGTGTATGTCTGTAGTTCATTCACTTCTATTGCTGTAAGTATTCCATTGTGTGACTATTCTATTTGGGCTATTTCCAGTTTTTGGAAATTATGAACAGTGGTCCATCTATATTTAAGAATTCATTCAAACATTTGTGGAGCACCTAGTATGTACCAAGTTCCATAACTTTTGGTGGTGAACTGGAAGGCCTATATTAAGTAATTTCCCCTCAACTTGAGGTCATTCTCATGGTCTTGACTTACGAGCACCCAGAGGTAGAGTTCATTCCTTGTAAAAATGCTACAATATGCTGACTAATGTAAGCACTAGGCTATAACATAATATGAGGAGAATTCCACTGGATCAGAAGCACAGGTTTTATATCATCTGCTTATGAATGGATACACTAATACCATCTTCTCTTTCCACCAAAAGACATTAATGGAAGAGTATTCAGCCTTTAAAAGCAAAGAAGTTCTGATACATGCTACAAGGACAAACTCTGAACACACTATGTCAAGGGAAATAATACAGTTACAAAAGGACAAATACTGTATGATTCCACTTATAGAATTACCTAGAATAGTTAAATTCCTAGAGACAGGAAGTAGAATGGTGGTTTCCAGGAGTGGGGAGGGGGATAATGAGGAATTATTGTTTAATGGTATGGAGTTTCAGTTTGGGAAGATGAAAAAGTTCTGGAGATGAATGATGGTTTTGGTTGCACAGCAGTTGAATGTACTTAGTACTATTAAACCATTTAAAAATGGTTAAAATGGTAAATTTTGTTCTACATTTTTAATGGTAAATTTAACAAAAGACATGCTAAAGCTTTTCTCCTTTTTTAAATTTTAGATATGGATTTCCACAGGGTAGGGGAGCATTGGTGTCTGAGTTTATGAAAGGATTTTTAAGGCTAAAAGGTTAACATAAATTCCTAAAACTGAAAGGGCAACCTCTAATGTGTGTTAGTTGATTTACTGTGAAACATTAAAGATGACAGTGCTTACACTGAGAATTATTAGAGAACAGAAAAATCTAAATTGGGTGATTATTCATTTGATGACAGAAAAACAGTGGAATGTAAATTATATTAAGCCATTATTAAATAAAAATATGCAACATTTTGCCTTTTACTACATAAATATAATAAAAATTTTTATTGAGCACTTACTAACCACTTAGCACTCTGCTAGAAACAGTGAGGAAAATAAAATTGCTTTGGACATGGGTCTTGGTCTTATAGAGCTTAAAATTTTGATAGGCCTCCTTAAAGAAAAGATGATGCTATTCACAAAATTTTTATTTCTTGGTAACTACCTCAGTAAAAAGTCCAGAGGTTTATTAGAATAAAGCTAGAATAAGAGTGCAACATGAAGTTTGTGGATAGAAAGTGCAAAGACAGGCTTTTTGAAAGTTGAGTTGCTCGGACTTAGAAGGCTATAGCTTAAGCACAATCTTTTGTTGGGTGACTTGAAAAAAAAACCCAGAAAATCTTGATGACCTTGGGTAAGGCAGAGTTCTTAGATATGACACCAAAAACACAGTCCATAAACAGAAAAAAAATTGATATATTAGATTTTATCAAGGTTAAAAATTCTGTGCTTCAAAATACTGAGAAAACAGACAAATCACAGATGGGGGAAAATATTTAAAAATCTTATATCTGATAAAGAATTTATATCCAGAATTATATAAAGAATTCTTACAACTAAATAATGAGATAATAATAACCCAATTAAAGAAAAGATTTGAACAGACATCTTCCAAATAAGATATATGAATGACTAAAGAATACATGAAACAATGCTTCAGATCATCATTCATTAGAGAAATGCAAACTAAAATCACAATGAGATATCACTACATCCCTATTAGGATGACTAATCAAAAAGACAGATAATAATAACTTTTAGTGAGGATATGGAGAAAATGAATTCATGCATTGCTGTGGAATGTAACATGGTACAGCCACTTTGGAAAACAGTATGGCAAATTTCTTAAAAAGGAAGTTTCACAAAATTTTACTATATGACCCATCTATCCACTCCTAGGAATCTCCTTAAGAGACATAAAAACATAGATGCACATCAAGATTTGTATGTAAATGTTTATACCAGCCTCAATTTGGAAACAATTCAAATGTTCATCAACTGGTGATGGCAGAAACAAGATATAAATATCTATACAGTGGAATATTATTTACTATTCAGTAATAAAAAGTTATAAACTATTAGTATGTAGTTTATACTGAATAGTAAACAGTATTTCTGAATAGTAAATAGTATTCAATTGTATGGATAGTAAATAGTCTTCCATTGTATAGTAAAGCAGAGACATTACTTTGCCAACAAAGGTCTGTCTAGTCAAAGCTGTGGCGTTTCCAGTAGTCACGTATAGATGTGAGAGTTGGACCATAAAGAAGGCTGAGTGCCAAAGAATTGATGCTTTTGAACTATGGTGTTGGAGAAGACTCTTGAGAGTCCCTTGGATTTCAAGGATCTCAAAACAGTAAATCCTAAATCCTGAATATTTACTGGACGGACTGATACCGAAGCTGAAGCTCCAATACTTTGGCCACCTGATGCAAAGAGCTGACTCAATGGAAAAGACCCTGATGCTGGGAAAGATTGAAAGCAGGAGAAGGGGATGACGGAGGAAGAGATAGTTGGATGGCATCACCAACTCAATGGAGATGAGTTTGAGCAGGCTCAGGGAGATGGTGAAGGACAGCGAAGCCTGGCATGCTGCAGCTCATAGGGTCGCAAAGAGTTGGACATGACTGAGTGACTGAACAACAACAACAATTCCACTGTATGGATAGTAAATAGTATTCTATTGTATGCATGGATAAACCTAAAAATACTATAAGTAAAAGAAGCCAGAAGAATGATTATATGAATGCATTTATATGAAATTTCCAGAAAAGGCAAGTCTATAGAGACAAAAGGAAGATTTATGGTTGTGTGGGACTAGGGCAGAAATGGCTATTGACTATAAACTAGCATGAGGGCTCTTTTTCGGGGTGATAGAAATCTTCTAAAACTAGATATTGCAGTAATGACTACAAATTTACTAAATTTGCTAAAAATCAATGATGGGTGTCACTTTACAAAAAATCATTCATGGGTGAATTGTACACTAATTTATATGTACTTTATGATATATAAATTACACCTCAATAAAACTGTTAAAAAATAAAAGGCAGTTATAGTAGAATGAGAAGAGAAGGAAGGAAAATTTGGCTTCCTCTGGAGTCAGCTGTAAAGTCAGTATCTCATATCGAGAGGCCATGGGTGGTATAGACACACTGTAATGATGATTCTCTTGTGTTGTCTTTTAACTGGTCATAGTAAACCCATCTACCCGGAATTAACCCAACTGCCTGAGTTCCCTCTATGGCCCATTAAAAAAAAGGAACAGTCTCCTTCCTTCTTTCTTATATGCTATGCTTCTCACCAATCTATTATCTGCTCAATTTTTCTGCTTAGCTTTAAAAAACATTTACATTATTTTTATACTAGGTAATATATTTTGTACAGTACAAAGTAATTCTTCCTCTACTCTTGTCATGTAGTCTCCCACCCTCCATGTGGTCACTGTCAACAAGTGGGTACCCTTTCAGAGGTGTTACTATGCTTGTCTTGCTCCAACAAAGCATCTTCCCATTGCAAAGCCCAGAGGTTTCTTCAACTGGTTGGTTCCTGGCAGTAGGGGGAAGTTACACCATTTCTATTAGTTATATTTCTTTAAGAATCTAAATGTCCTGAAACATCACTTTTCTTTATATGTTCATTCCTACTGTTGACAAAATATCAGTGACACCCAGTGTCAACTGGAAGCCCCCAAACTTCTTAGTGTAGTATACAAAGGTCCTCTACAATCTGGTTCCATAATTTACCTTTCTAGCTATCTCACTAAGAGATAGGCTACAGTCTAGTAACACTGTTTTTCTTGTTTACTCCAAACTCATCTGCTTATTCAAATCATAGAGAGTAAAGAGTGACAATAAACAGATTCATTAGTAGGATGATAATGGAGTCTGGAATGAGATAGCCTGGTTTTAAATCCTAGTGCTACCTCTTAAGACACTGTGTGTTCTTAGACAAATAACGAAGGTTCAGAAAAAGTATTTTTCATCTCAAAAATGGGGATCATACCCACTGAACAAGATGTGATAATTAGGGAGAAGACAAATTAATGTCTTGTATATAAAAAGTACTCAGTAAACCACTAGACCATTCAGGTATGACCTAAATCAAATCCCTTACGATTAAACAGTGAATGTGAGAAATAGATTTAAGGGACTAGATCTGATAGAGTGCCTGATGAACTATGGACGGAGGTTCATGACATTGTACAGGAGACAGGGAGCAAGACCATCCCCAAGAAAAAGAAATGCAAAAAAGCAAAATGGCTGTCTGAGGAGGCCTTACAAATAGCTGTGAAAAGAAGAGAAGCAAAAAGCAAAGGAGAAAAGCAAAGATATACCCATTTGAATACAGAGTTCCAAAGAATAGCAAGGAGAGACAAGAAAGCCTTCCTCAGTGATCAGTGCAAAGAAATAGAGGAAAATAACAGAATGGGAAAACGAGATTTCTTCAAGAAAATCAGAAACACCAAGGGAACATTTCATGCAAAGATGGGCACAATAAAGGACAGAAATGGTATGGACCTAACAGAAGCATAAGATATTATGAAGAGGTGGCAA
Source organism: Giraffa tippelskirchi (assembly GCF_054371585.1). Classification (NCBI taxonomy): domain Eukaryota; kingdom Metazoa; phylum Chordata; class Mammalia; order Artiodactyla; family Giraffidae; genus Giraffa; species Giraffa tippelskirchi. The sequence continues at coordinate 64,242,794 of NC_137276.1, read as the reverse complement.
GAATACACAGAAGAACTGTACAAAAAAGATCTTTACAACCCAGATAATCATGATGGTATGATCACTCACCTAGAGCCAGACATCCTGGAATGTGAAGTCAAGTGGGCCTTAGGAAACATCACTACGAACAAAGCTAGTGGAGGTGATGGAATTCCAGTTGAGCTATTTCAAATCCTAAAAGATGATGCTGTGACAGTGCTGCACTCTATATGCCAGCAAATTTGGAAAACTCAGCAGTGGCCACAGGACTACAAAAGGTCAGTTTTCATTCCAATCCCAAAGAAAGGCAATGCCAAAGAATGCTCAAACTACTGCACAATTGCACTCATCTCACACGCTAGTAAAGTAATGCTCAAAATTCTCCAAGCCAGGCTTCAGCAATATGTGAACCGTGAACTTCCAGATGTTGAAGCTGGTTTTAGAAAAGGCAGAGGAACCAGAGATCAAATTGCCAACATCTACTGGATCATCGAAAAAGCAAGAGAGTTCCAGAAAAACATCTATTTCTGCTTTATTGACTATGCCAAAGCCTTTGACTGTGTGGATCACAATAAACTGTGGAAAATTCTGAAAGAGATGGGAATACCAGACCACCTGACCTGCCTCTTGAGAAATCTGTATGCAGGTCAGGAAGGAACAGTTAGAAATGGGCATGGAACAACAGACTGGGTCCAAATAGGAAAAGGAGTACCTCAAGGCTGCATATTGTCACCCTGCTTATTTAACTTATATGCACAGTACTTCATGAGAAATGCTGGGCTGGATGAAGCACAAGCTGTAATCAAGATTCCTAGGAGAAATATCAATAACCTCAGATATGCAGATGACACCACCCTTATGACAGAAAGTGAAGAAGAACTAAAGAGCCTCTTGATGAAAGTGAAAGAGGAGAGTGAAAAAGTTGGCTTAAAGCTCAACATTCAGAAAACTAAGATCATGGCATCTGGTCCCATCACTTCATGGGAAATAGATGGGGAAACAGTGGAAACAGTGTCAGACTTTATTTTTTGGGGCTCCAAAATCACTGCAGATGGTGATTGCAGCCATGAAATTAAAAGATGCTTACTCATTGGAAGGAAAGTTATGACCAACCTAGACAGCATATTAAAAAGCAGAGACATTACTTTGCCAACAAAGGTCTGTCTAGTCAAGGCTATGGTTTTTCCAGTAGTCATGTATGGATGTGAGAGTTGGACTATAAAGAAAGCTGAACGCCGAAGAATTACTTTTGAACTGTGGTGTTGGAGAGCCTCTTGAGAGTCCCTTGGACTACAAGGAGATCCAACCAGTCCATCCTAAAGGAGATCAGTCCTGAGTGTTCATAGAAGGACTGATGTTGAAGCTGAAACTCCAGTATTTTGGCCACCTGATGCAAAGAGTTGAGTCATTTGAAAAGACCCTGATGCTGGGAAAGATTGAGGGCAGGAGAAAGGGACAACAGAGAATGAGATGGTTGGACGGCATCACCAACTCAATGGACTTCAGTTTGGGTAGACTCTGGGAGTTAGTGATGGACAAGGAGGCCTGGTGTGCTGCAGTCCATGGGGTCGCAAAGAGTCGGACACGACTGAGCTACTAAACTGAACTTAACTGAAACGATAGGTCAAAGTTCCGAGTAAGCTGTCAGGCTCATTACTACAAAACTAGTAGTAATGAATTTACTCAGTTATGTTCTGAAATATATTCTCTTCTCTGGTATGTATAGGGCCTTGAGGGATAGGAAATAGGGAAAATGCTGAGGTATATGACACTAATTGTATTGGGGGTGGGGAGAACTGAAAATAAAGTAGGGGGAAAAGTAAAATTAAATCTCTGAATAGTAACTCACAGCTTGGTACTCTTTTGAGGGAGGTACAGGTTTCAAAGGTAATCAGTAACACAAAGCAAATCAGTGAAGCAGAATTCTAACCTTTTAAGTTTAATGGCCACATCTTGGGTGCTATACTACATAGTGGTTTGGTGGACACCCAATAATTGGAGTTAGAGTTTCTCAAAGGTTCTGTGATCAATGTTTCTAGAATCTGATATCTTATGAAGACCACAATGTGGGTTCAACTCTCAAGTATCTATGAGAATATGTGAACAGAAGAGATCACATGAATATTATCCACAGAAAACAAGGAAAATAACCTAATAGTTTTATTATATCTTTATTAGGATACATAATATACATCCATCAATGCATCTGATAAACAATTGCCTGTGAGACATCATACAGAGGATGGCAAAGATGAGTAAGACGGTGCTTTTAAGAGGCTCAAAGTTGAGTGAATTTATCAGGGGATGTTTAACAGGAGGATTCCTACATGCTGTTTCTCATAAAACCTTTGTTCCTTATCAGTGGAACGGCAAGCTGCTCCCAGGACAGAGGTCATGGAATGAGACAGGCTTGGGTCTCCTTCAGTAAACATTCTCCTTATGACAAAACTGGTTAGTCTCGATCCTCTTTCTTGAGACATGGATTGTCTTCTGACCTTGTGACTATTATTACTCCCTTATTCCCTTGGTAACGGTTGCCGTACGTTTGTTTTTCTGATTTTTATCATTGTCAAAGGAAATTTCTTGTACCACAGCATATATATACTCATAGAAAGATCATTAAAGCACCCTTCCCTTCCTCCACCACAGGCTTGGGTCCCCGTGTCTTTCTTTTTTTCTCTCTTTCCTTTTCTATCTATCTTTCTCTCTTTCATTTTCTTATCATCGACTCTGGACCACCAGACCCCGGTCCATTAAAGGACCCTAACATGAGTTGTATTATAATTATTTACTATATCTTCCTCCACTATGAGAACAGACACCTGGTTTTGCTCATTCTTGTATTCCCAATATTTAGAAGAGTGCCTGGCACATGGGTGCTCAATAAATATTGATATGAAATTAGGTCTTTGCATAGATATATGTTTTATTAGACTATTACAGACTACATATTTCTTGAGGATAGGTGATGGCTTTATCTTTTATCCTACAGTACCTGGTTTTGAATATAGCAATGTCTGCCACTGAACTGTAACTTTCAATTCATTCTTCAGTGGATTTGCTAAATTATTAAAGCTTGTGGCATCTGCACTCTTAACCATAGAGAACTAACACTGTGAATTATACCTGTGAAGTCTCAGAAAACTCTTTCCTTTAATGAGGAGAAGAAGATAATTTGAAGGATGGAAAGTTTAAAAAAATTTTAAGTCGAGTTACATTTGACCTAGAAGAAAAATTCACAGAAAAAAAAGACAGTGAGGGGAATGGGGAAAATCTGATAGAGGTTAGGGACTAATCTTAAAAACAAAGCCAAAACAAAACACGTTTTCCATAAAACAAAAAAAGAAAGAAAGAAAAGAAAAATCTGCCTTTGTTAAATAAGAAACATGGTGGTTACTCACAGCATGAACAGAGTCATTTTTCCAGGCATGGCAGGTTCCCCAATTCGTCCAGCTGTTACTCAGGGACAGAACTAGGGACACTGATGAAGCAGACTTTTCCAGCCCAGTGGCTGGCAAGCTTCATTGCACATTAGAATCACCTGGGGAGACTTTTAAGCGTTACTGATGCCTGGACCCACCCACTGAGTTTCTGATTTAGTTGATTTGAAGAGGGTCTCAACAACTATATTAAAAAAAAATAATAATAATGAAGAGGGTCTCAACAACCACATTTCTGAAAAGTTCCCCAAGTGAACCTACTGGAAAACCAGGTCCAGAGGACTAGGTTAGAGGAAGAGTATGGTTAGGAAAAACAGAATTTTGTTAAGAGAAGGGACAAGATCTATAATAGGAAGCCTTAGATTTTAGTGCAGATTGTGGGCAGATCATTAATTTCTCTTCTTCTCTGTCTCTATATTCTCAAACGCAAAATGAGATCTAGCAAAGCCGTTAGAAACACAAAAAAGAAAAATGGCTGTGAAGCACTGTATGGTCACTAATATGCAAATATTTATTTAATACCACCACTAGGACCTTCAATCTTTTAGTTCTGGTTTGAAATTTTGTACAGAACCCCACACAGAAAGTGATTAACATGTGCCAAATGAAAACTTACCTTTTCATGTTAACAAATCCAGAGTGGAATAAAGTAAGCAATTAGAAAGCAGACAGTCATTCCCCTATAACAGGAAATGGTCCCAGAGAGATGGACTGGTAACCTTAGGAGGAAAGGCCCTTCATTAACTCTCATTTTAGTTAATTGCTATGTTCACAAATTATTTAACCAACATGAGAGTACAATCAATCTCCATCTCCTTGCTAAAGCAGGCTAGAAATTCTGGGCCAGAAATAATTTAGCACCCCAGATTTTTATCACCTGACAAAATTTGTCTTTTCACTTCATGGCTTTTTTTTTTTTTTTTTTTTTTTTTAAATAACAAACCCTTGTGTCGAGGGTTGACTTTCAATAGATCGCAGCGAGGGAGCTGCTCTGCTACGTTGGAAACCCCGACCCAGAAGCAGGTCGTCTACGAATGGTTTAGCGCCAGGTGCCCCACGAACGTGCGGTGCGTGACGGGCGAGGGGGCGGCCGCCTTTCCGGCCGCGCCCCGTGTCCCGGGACGAAGGGCTCTCCGCACCGGACCCCGGTCCCGAGGCGCGGCGGGGCGCGCCGCGCCGCGCCCCGGGGGACGCGGGCGACGGCCCGCCGGCGGGGACGGCGGGGGAACTTCATGGCTTTTTTGCAAGGTCTTCAGGTCCTAAATTAACTCCTGCCAAAGCTGGAATACTTTATTTCGTCAAGGGATATGTCTCCAATACCCAATTTATTGCTTTTAAATATAAATTCGTATCAAATAATGAATTAACCTATCATGATTGATAATGTTGTTTAGTTGCCAAATGGGGTCCAACTCTTTTGCAACCCCATGGACAAGGATCCTCTGGTACATGGGATTTTTCAGGCAAGAATACTAGAGTGGGTTGCCATTTCCTTCTCCAGGAGATCTTTCTGACCCAGGGACAAAACCTGTGTCTCTTGCACTGGCAGGCCGATTCTTTACCACTGAGACACCTGGGGAGTGATAGAAAATTATTTTAAGGTCAAATCAATGCCAAGACCAAAACTTTAAAAATAAGTTTGGTAGGGGATCTCCCTGGTGGTTCAGTGGTTAGGACTCCATGCTTCCAATGCAGGGATGGGGGTGGGGCATTGCAGGTTCGATCCCTGGTGGGGTTGTATGCTGTGTGGTGCAGCTAAAACATTAAAAAAGGGTCTGGTCAACAGAAACGTGTGTTCCCTACAAAATTCACCTAGATATTTGTTATCAACTTTCTGAAATTACAACTTCCAATAGATATGAGCTGTGTACTAGGTAATATAGGAGTTCCCTTTAGGAGAGAAGCATTGTCCTCTATCACTTTTTGTTAAGGAGTCTTCCTTCATAGCCAAGAGCACACCTTCAGACTGGCTGGACTGCTCAGAGAAGCTGACACTTTCTCTCAGAATCCAGCCTGCTCTCAGTTGCAGTCCACAGCCTGTTCAGAGGTCCTTTCAGCTTTTCAACACCCAAGGTATGGAGGAAAACCTCTAGCTGATAAGAACTGCTTTCTACCAACTTGGGGGTGATGCTATTCAAGCAAGATTTCCTGCACAAAGACTAAGAAAATGGAAACAAGCCCAGGCAATTCTATTTCTTACTGAGTCTTTAAAGTTTAGAGCCTGCATAGAGGACAAGGGTCTCAGTTTACGAGGCCAGTTAAGTGATCTATCCAACATCCACAGAAACTTCTGAGGCAGGGCTTGAACTCAAGTCTTCTACTGTATCACACTACCTTAGCAATCCCTCATGGAACATGTTTAATGTTAGGTCAATTTTTCAGGCATGGCTAAATGGTAATTGTTGTCATGTGGAAAGGGTATTGGGCTGAGAATGAGATCTGGGGTCTAGCCCTTGCATTGTTGTGTGTGTTTGTGTATGTGTGTCTCTCTGTGCGTGTACATGATCTTTAAGAGATCTGGCTTCTTTACTAGTTTTTGGTTCAGTTTCTTCATCCCACCACCTAGAAGACCCCAGACACTGACTCAGTTCTACCATCTCCTTCTTCCTGTACCAGGTGCAGCTCTGACGGCTCTCACAGAGCAGTGTTGACTAGTGTCAACACAAATCCATGGTCTCCAATCTCAATGCTGCTCAAAAAAGACCCATTCATCTCCTCCTGAAATCTCTAATAATCTTAGTCTCAGTCTTTTGCTTCTATGCTTGCTCCTTTCCAAACTATTCTTCATAAAGCATCCAGAGTTGTCTTTTTAAACATACACACAACCATGCTATTTCCCTGCTCACAACTCTTTAATAGCTTCTCATTGCACTGTGAATAAAATCCCAACTCATTCCATGCCTACGAGGTCTTGTAGGTTCTTGCCCCCATCTTCCTCTCAGACCTCATCTCAGGCCATTCTCCTCTTTGTTAGTATTCGTCAACCACAATAATCCCCGTTTAGCTCCTTACACATGCCAGATTCGTCTTTCCTGCTTGTTATGGACTCAATGTTTGTGTCCCCTCACCCCTGAAACTTAATACACTGAAGCCTTAACCCCTACTGTGGCTGTATTAGATGGAGCCTCTAAAAAAATAATTAAGGTTAAATGAGGTCACTATGCTGGGGCCCCAATTGGATAGGATTAGTGTCCTTATTGGAGAAGGCAACGGCACCCCACTCCAGTACTCTTGCCTGGAAAATCCCATGGACAGAGAGGCCTGGTAGGCTGCAGTCCATGGGGTCGCTAAGAGTCGGACACGACTGAGAGATTTCACTTTCACTTTTCACTTTCATGCACTGGAGAAGGAAATGGCAACCCACTCCAGTGTTCTTGCCTGGAGAATCCCAGGGACGGGGGAGCCTGGTGGGCTGCCGTCTATGGGGTCGCACAGAGTCAGACTAAAGTCACGACTTCAGTCACGACTGAAGCAACTTAGCAGCAGCAGCAGCAGCAGCAGTGTCCTTATAAGAAGACATGGTAGAGAGCATGTTCTCTCTGTATAAACACTAAGGAAAGGTAATGTGAAGACAGAGCAAGAAGGTGGCTGTCTACAGGACAGGAAGAAAGCTTTCATTAGAAACCCAATTTGCTGACACATTGATAATGGACTTCTAACCTCCAGAACAGTAAGAAAACAAATTTCTATTTTTTAAGCCACCCTGTCTATAGTATTTTGCTATAGGAGCCCAAGCAGAGTTAATATACTACTGCCTCAGAGTTTTAAACATATGCTATTTCCTTCTTTCCAGAACCTTCCTCTTCCTTCTTCCTTCCTTTTTTTCAGCTTCCTCACTTTCTGTTTAATATGCCTTCCAATTGGACCACTGTAATAAAACAACTCTCCCAAAGGTCACCATTTCACCAAAACCAATGGGTATTTATCATTTTATTTTACTGGACCCTCTCTTTCCCATGGGACATTGTAGATCCCTTAGTTTTTGAACCCTCTTCCCTGGCTTTGATTTCAATACTTTCTCTAGGTACTCCTCTAACCATTTCCTCAAGATTTCATTCTGGAACTGCTTAAATGTTAGTGTTCCACTTGAACTGTGGTGTTGGAGAAGACTCTTGAGAGTCCCTTGGACTGCAAGGAGATCCAACCAGTCCATCCTAAAGGAGATCAGTCCTGGGTGTTCATTGGAAGGACTGATGTTGAAGCCAAAACTCCAATACTTTGGCCACCTCATGCGAAGAGTTGACTCACTGGAAAAGACCCTGATGCTGGGAGGGATTTGGGGCAGGAGAAGGGGACGACAGAGGATGAGATGGCTGGATGGCATCACCGACTCGATGGACATGAGTTTGGGTAAACTCTGGGAGTTGGTGATGGACAGGGAGGCCTGGTGTGCTGCGATTCATGGGGTCGCAAAGAGTCAGACACGACTGAGCGACTGAACTGAACTGATCTTGCCCTTGGCTCACGGTTCTTTTCTGTATAATATTCTCCTTGGATAACTTCATCAATCTTCATGATTTTAATTCTAATAGTGTGTTGATGATTCCCAAACCTAGCTCAGTCCTCTAAAATAGATTTGAATATTCAACTGCTGGCTAACCATCTCTACTTGGGTAGTCCACAGGCACGTTAAACTCAAAGATATCTACAAGTGAACTATATACCTCCCCTGGTGAACCAGTCTCTCTCAATTCACTATGTCAGTTCATGGTCACATTGTGATCTGAACAAAAAAACCTAGGGTCTTTCGAGGCTATCCATTCTTCTTCACAAACTGCTTATTTTTGTTTTTTCAAGTACCAGAAATAAATTGGTCATAATTAGTCACTAGTTCACTCTCATTATGTTAGTACCTTTGCAGAAACAATATGCTCTCATGGTTTCCTCTAGGCAAAGATACCTACCTTTCCCTCTTTGAAGTGCTTCTTGAGCTGCTTCTGCATGGCAGTCAGCTTCTTGGACTGCACTCCACTGTAAGCCAGCAGCATGCCACCAAACTGCCTCTCAGTGATTCTCCCATCCACAGGGTCATGGCGTTCAAACTGGAAAGTGAACAGAAAGAGTGTTCATGGTGTCAAGTGGAACGTATTTTGACATGGGATGTGCAATGATCAACTGTTGGATTCTGAGAATGGCTGATGGCTGGGATCATATTTTGAACTATAATTCTCACCAAGATTTTAAAAAATTAGAAACAGAATATTTGGGTTTATATTCCAGATCTGCCACTAAGTTACTCGACTACTCTAGGAGTCAATTTTCTCACCAACAAAACAGCTGCTATAACGTCTCCTGTATGTATCTTCTAGATCAGGAACTTCCTTGTGAGAATAAAAACAATGCTAAAACTCTATTCAAATTCATCAGTAATATTATTAGTAATAAGTGCTCTCTGGATCATCCACATCTCTGTTACTCAGAGAAAACTTAAAAGTTAATTATAAATTTGATCAATTGTACATACCAGTTCCTTGATCTGTACTTAATATTGTTATACAGACCTCTAAAGATTTCAAAGAAGAGCAATGTGTTTTCCAGTTTTCCCCCCAAATGGTAATCAAATGTGAGAACATCAACAGAGCTTGAAAAAAAATGTATAGAGTGTACGATGCCTCAACTAGACATGCAGATTTATCACAAAGCTACAAAAAATGATTAAGCATATTTAAATATACAGACGGAAAAGCTAAGCAGAAAAAACTTTGAGCTAATCTAAGTAATATCAGAAAACTAAGATTGTCATTCAAAAACAGAGAGAAGTTATCTCAATACCAGCTGCAGTGTTAATGATATATATAAATGTCTAAATAATAAAATGGCTAAAGATGGGCCTAGAAACCAATTAGAAAGCAAAATGATTTCAACATGGTAAAATTTCCCCATGGTTTTATTGGAAAATAACAGTTACAAAGAAACTTTCAGATTCCTACAAGGTAGGGCAAAATCTTATTCTCCTAAGAGGGTTATATATAGACATAAGACATTGCTAAGTAAGATCAAGTCAACAAACATTTCCTGAATGTCTACCAGTTATCCAGCAGTGTTAGTCACTGCAGGGTACAGGAAAGAAGATTCAGTTTCTGTCCTTAGGAACTTTACCATCTAGTAACAAGATAAGGTTTACATGTAAGATATAAAATAAGGAAGTATATAGTTAAGGGTGAAAGTCTCTCTTAGTTTTTATTTCCTTGCTTAGTTTGGTAAATCAATATACACTTTGTCTTCTCATTGGTCAGACCATGTCAGTGAGCAAGACACACAAATTACATTTTAACAACAGCAATCATTTGCTGATAGTGTACTATGAACCAGGTACTTCACTCATACAATCTTTCATTTAATTGCTGTGACAATCCTATGGAGTAGACATTATCAGTTCCATTTTACAGTTTAGAAAACTGAGGTAGGTGAAGTTAGAGCTGGGAGTCATATGTGGCTCTGTCTGGATCCAAAGACTGTTATCTCAAAAACATACTATTTCCTCCTTCTAAACACTAGTACATATTCATCCTATAGGATAGCAATATGTTGTTTTGGATAAACTTATAAAGCAAGGGTGCTTAGTCATATTTGAGTGAGAAGCAAAACTCTTTCCATAGAAATCAGCATCATCAATACTATGCAAAAGCTTTGTTTTTAACTCAACCACTCAGTATTTCATATTTGTCACACCATCACTTCTACACAGCTGATTAATTTTTGACAATACCAAAGGTTTTCAGGATTTAATTTAAGTTTGATTTTTGATTCAATTAACCACCCTGAAACAAAAATGGAGGACTGATAAAATTTTTTGCAAATGAACATACTTTCTGCAATGTTTAAATCAGATTTTCAGTGACATGTGATACCCGGGCCAAAGTTGGGCTTCTTCAAGGCAAGTGAAACAAAGCTGCTATCCCTGCTCTCCTAGGCTTCAACTATTTAGGGCATTCATTTTACCTTTATCTGGGAGATTTCACAGTTGTAGAGAAATCCCATAAATTTGAATTAGATGAGTTAAGTTTTATCCCACAAGATAGATTCAAGGTTGCAATGTCTCTTTTTAAAGTGCTGGCAGCAGCAGCAGTGTGCTCAGGCTTATGAAAGCCTGCATTTATCTGCTCTCCACAGGGGCATCAACCTCACCTCTGCCACGTCTCAAAGCAGTAAAGACAATTTCCAGTGGAGATCCCTAAGTAACAATTCAAGTGCTCAAATTAGCATTTTTACTAATGTTCTTTGAAAACACAGACTTGTCTTTTTCTATCATTGTTATTATTGTTAATATTTTGATATGGTTGGAATGAGTGTCCGACTCTTCGCAACACCATGGACTGTAGCCTGCCAGGCTCCTCTATCCATGGGATTCTACAGGCCAGAAAACTGGAGTGGGTAGCTGTTCCCTTCTCCAGTGGATCTTCCCAACCCAGGGATCGAACCCAGGTGTCCTACATCGCGGGCAGATTCTGTACTGTCTGAGCCACCAGGGAAGCCTAAAAACTACAAAACTCAGCTCCAAGCAGTATAGCCCACTTCAAAGTTCACTACCTCCTCTATAATTAGATTTGGAGCAGCACTGAAGACCTACTAGGCTAGGGAGCTTCAAGGGTAGTTTCTCAAGGACCTGCATTAGGGCTACATTTTCAAGGACAATAGCTTGACATCATGTGGCACCACATAACATAATCCCCAAGGTCCTAAGAGGGTCTTTGGGGAAAGATAGATTATTGCAAAATTATCATAGTGTAGAAAGCTTCTAATTATACATCTGGAAGCAATTCAAATGATTGGCTTGTATTTTATTTATCAGATATTGATAAATCCTCTTAAGTTCCACTTCAGTAGGACAATTAAGAAATTCCATTCTATTTGATCCTGTGGGACAGAATACGTGTGTTCCAGGGTACCACCCACAATTTTCACTGCTCCTTCAGACTGTATTAACAAAGCTACAGTAATAGAAACAGCATGGTACTGGCATGAAAACAGACATAAAGATGAGTGGAACAAAAGAGCCCAGAAATAAACCCACACACCCTGGGGTTAACTAATATGACACGAGGACAAGAAAACACAATGGAGAAAAGACTATCCCTTCAATAAGTGGTGCTGGGAAAACTGGAAAGACATAGAGAACAATGAGATTAGAACATTCCCTCATATCATATATAAAACATTCCACATATAAGAACTAACTCAAGATGGTTTAAAGATCTAAACATAAAACCTGAAACCATAAAACTCCCAGAAAAAAACAGTTTGACATAAATTGTCACAGTATTTTCTTGGATCAGTCTTCTAAGACAAGAAATAACATAAAAAGAAATAACATTAACAATGAAATAAAAAAGAAATAATATAAAAAAAATAAACAAACGGGACCTAATTAAACTTAAAAGTTTTTGCTCAGCAAAGGAACAATCAACAAAACGAAAAGACAACCTATGGGATGGAAGAAAATATTTGTAAATGGTGAGAAGTGGTTAATATCCAAAATATACAAAGAGCCTATACAAGTCAGTATCAAAAAAACCCAATCAGAAAATGGGCAGAAGACCTGAATAGACATTTTTCCAAAGAAGAAATACAGATGGCTAACAGGCAGATGAAAAGATGGTCTACATCATTAATTATTAAAGAAATGTGTAAATCAAAACCACAATGAGGTATCATGTCACACCTGTCAGACTGTCTATCATCAAAAAGTATACAAATAAATGGTGGAGAAGGTATGGAGAAAAGGGAACTCTCTTCCTATACTGCTGGTGCAAATGTAAATTGGTGCAGGTCACTACAGAAAAAAAATATGGAAGTTCATTAAAAAACTAAAAATAGAACCACTATATGACCCATCAATTCAACTCCTAGGTATATCTATCTGGAAAAAATGAAAACACTAATTCAAAAGACACATGCACTCCAATGTTCATACCAGCACTATTTACAATAACCAAGACACGGAAGGAACTCAAGTGCCATCAATAGATGACTGAATTAAGAAGATGCAATACACACACACACACACACACACACACACACACACACACACACACACACACACACACACACACACACACACACACACACACACACACACACACACACACACACACACATATATGAAATGGAATACTGCTGCTGCTGCTAAGTCACTTCAGTCGTGTCCGACTCTGTGCGACCCCATAGACGGCAGCCCACCAGGCTCCGCCATCCCTGGGATTCTCCAGACAAGAATACTGGAGTGGGTTGCCATTTCCTTCTCCAGTGCATGAATGGGAAAAGTGAAAGTGAAGTCGCTCAGTCGTGTCCGACTCTTAGCGACCCCATGGACTGCAGCCTACCAGGCTCCTCCATCCATGGGATTTTCCAGGCAAGAGTACTGGAGTGGGGTGCCATTGCCTTCTCCGAATGGAATACTACTCAGCCATAAAAAGAATGAAATAGTCATTTACAGTAATATGGGTGAATCTAGAGAACATTATGTTTAGTGAAATAAGTCAGAGAAAGACAAATACTATTATCCCTTACATGTGGAATCTAAAAATAGTACAAATGAATGTATATATAAAACAGACACAGACTCAAAGATACAGAAAATAAACTTATGATTAACAAAGGGGAGATGAAAGGAGAGACAGACAAATTAGGGGTATGGGCCTAATAGATACAAACTACTATATACAAAATGGTAAGCAATAAGGATATATTGTAGAGCATAGGAAATTATGTCCATTATATTGTAGTAATCTATAATGGAGTATAATCTGCAAAAATACTGAATCACTATGCTGTACACCTGAAATTAACACAATATTGTAAACTGACTATACTTTAATAAAACAAGCAAAAAAAGAAATTCTAATCTGTTGGATCCTGTGGCACAGAACATGTACGTTCAAGCACACTACCCACCATTTGCATGGCTTCTCTGAGTCTAGGAACAGAGCTGAACAGCTTAGCATTTTCTCTTCTGTGCCACTGCCACTTTCTCAAATGGATACAAGCTGTTGGCTTCCTGTTGTTCCCCAGGGGGCTGCAGGGCAGAGAAACAGGGGACAGAGAAAAGGAGCCAAAAAACTGTCTGTAAGATTTTCCCTCGGTTTCTGACCACACTGTGCCTCTCACTCCCATCCTTGCCCCTTGTTGAGAGAAAGAACAGTTCTTTGGAAGGACAGATGGTATGTGTGTGTATACAGACACACACACACACACACACATATACATAGAGAGAGATGAAATGATTTAAGGAAGAAGGGAAGCTAGGAAGAAAACATGTACTATGAACAAAGGCCAAAATAAGATTAGAAAATAGTAAAAGAAAAAAGAAATAAGTATCTGCAAATGGGTCTTGGTTTATTAAAGACTTTTGAGGTTATATTTCAACAAATGTAAAATTCTTCTCTATCACAAAATTACATTTCAGGAGACTCTGTCTACCCTTCAGAGTAAATCCTACACTTTTACAAGCATAGGCTTTTCCTAGCTTCTGAACTGTAAAATTCAAGTAATGCATAGTAATCTCAAGCCACTGAGCTGAATACATCTGTGTTTTTCCATCTGACAGTATTTGGATTTTGAGATGTGAATCATGTCATTGCTGCTACTACTAGGAGTCTCAGAACAACTGTTTTGGAAAAATGATTACAGGCCAAGTTCTCTACTGCAAACCACCCAGTGAACATGACATGTACATTCCATAGTTTAAATATGAAATCTATGTTTCTACAATTGGTAAGGGACATTAGAGAGCCCCAGGTCAAATTACCTTAATCTTAAGGTATGAATTTTCTTAATCTTTAAATATAAGATGAATCTTCATTGCCAATAATTAATATGACTGTCTTTTGGCTAAGGAGGAAGGCCTACAATTTGGATTGAAGGCAACATGATTCAGTGCCCTGAGCAAGGGCCAAAACAATCCACTGGCATCTAGGGCCATGAGATTATAGATTACCAAATTTTTAACTTGCTAGACTCTTCTACTTCAAATCCAAGGATTCTTTCCATTTAAAAATGGACAAATGCTCAGGGCTGGGGCAATGGGATGACCCAGAGGGATGGGATGGGGAGGGAGGTAGGAGTGGGGTTCAGGATGGGGAACACATGTAAACCCATGGCTGACTCATGTCAATGTATGGCAAAAACCACTACAATATTGTAAAGTAATTAGCCCTCAACTAAAATAAATAAATTTATTAAAAATGGTTTTCAGGAAAATTCATGCTGGTAAGCAAATCAAGTGACTAAAAGACATGAGTACCAATCACACAGTTAGATCAGAAAAAGATTAACTTTACAGTCTAATAGTCAGGCAAGTTAGGAAAATAACAAGACTAATGCATGAACTTAATACAGGATAATAAAAATCAGGATGTATTTGACTAAAGGTGTTGGAGAAAAATATTTTAGATCTGGAACAAAGGGATTCAAGGTTTAATAAATTTTGGTTTCATTCCATACAAGGTAATATATTTAAATGACTAGGAATATAGGTTTTAGAATCAGCTGCCTGGGTCTGAATTTCAGCTTGAACCTATACTTGCTGCTGTGACTTACTTTCTCTAAGAATTCAACATCTTCTCACCAAAAAAAAGGGAGATAATATTCACAACCTCAAAGTGTTATAAGGATTAATTGGGATAATGTGTGCAGAGAAATTAGTACAGAGTTTGGTGCATAGTTTGAATTTCAATAAATGTAGCAATTAATATTCTTATCACCATATCACTTCTCAGGAAAAGTGCCTCAATTGATTATTCTCGTCTTAATAAGTGTTAACCAAGTTCAGCTTACTAGGTCTCACTTTTCTTTTCATAACTGCTTTCGCCCAGTCTGTTTACAGACTACTACTTTCATATTTGAAGAGCAGAAAAAGTGAATGCAACAAATATCATTTGTTACACAACATAATAAAATAATTCCTAGATTAAACTATCTAGAGGAGGCTGAAGCAGAACAACTTAATAAAGCCTGTATCCTGGCCATATATTACTAGACAGAAAACTTGCATAAAGGAGGTGCACAATAAATATGTCGTAGGTGAACAGAGGTAGAACACTAGAAAATTAATTCACAACACAGTGTCCTACTGTTGAGAATATTTCTTATCTGAGGCAAGGATTACCTCTCCATTTCCATCCTTAACACCTACTTCCACAATATTGATTTCTATAAGAATATGCTTGAGAATGTCATTAAATACGACTAGTCAGTGATATATTTGAGTGCTTACTAATGTGCCAGGTGCTGTCCTAAGAACTTACCTTATGTAATCCTCACAACATTATATATCAGTTATTATAATTATTATTGTTTTATTTTATAGACATGGACACACAAGCAGAGAGAAGTTAAATAACTTGCTCATACAGCGAATCTGGTGAGAAATTTCTCTCTTGGCTCAATCAAAACAGTTGATGTGCTTTCTTATCTTAAAGGCATCAACAATTATATCTCCTTTCTCACCCTGGTTACGAAAAGCTTAGTCAAATTTGTGACCTACCTCTAACAAGAACAGGAGTTTACAACTTTTACTTTTCATAATAATCTTCAGTTCAGTTCAGTCGCTCAGTCGTGTTTGACTCTTTGCGACCCCATGAATCGCAGCACACCAGGCCTCCCTGTCCATCACCAACTCCTGGAGTTTACCCAGACTCATGTCCATCGAGTCGGTGATGCCATCCAGCCATCTCATCCTCTGTTGTCCCCTTCTCCTCCTACCCCCAATCCTTCCCAGCATCAAGGTCTTTTCCAATGAGTCAACTCTTCACATGAAGTGGCCAAAGTATTGGAGTTTCAGCCTCAACATCAGTCCTTCCAATGAACACCCAGGACTGATCTCCTTTAGGATGGACTGGTTGGATCTCCTTGCAGTCCAAGGGACTCTCAAGAGTCTTCTCCAACACCACAGTTCAAAAGCATCAATTCATTGGCACTCGGCTTCCTTTTATGGTCCAATTCTCACATCCATACATGTTTACTGGAAAAATCACAGCCTTGACTAGATGGACATTTGTTGGCAAAGTAATGTCTCTGCTTTTTAATATGCTATCTAGGTTTGTCATAACTTTCCTTCCAAGGAGTAAGCGTCTTTTAATTTCATGGCTGCAATCTTACAATAATAATCTTACTCATGGCTTTCTCTTAACCTTCTTCCATTTTTTAACTTTTATTTCTCAGCAAGTTTATTTTATTTTTGTCTCACTGAATATACTCTTTAGGGCTTTACTAAACACTTTTTTGAACAAAGCAGGGTATAAAAAAGTGGTGTTGGACATCTTTGTTGTTTCAGTTTTTTGTTATAATAAATATTGCCACTTGGATAAAGTTTTTCTGTATTTTTCATCATTATTTTTGGGTTGATCTCTAGGAATGAATTATGAAATAAAAATCTAAAGGCTCTTTTAATTTTTGACTATGAAATATTTGATATATACAAATAATACTTATGATAGACAAGTCATGAAGCATAATAATTAAAAAAGTTCCATGAATCTACCACCAATCTGAGAGGAAGCATTAGCACAAACAGTTGAAGTTCATCTCTCTGCCTCCCCTAAGAGGTAACATCACTGGACTTCATTTTTCACTTTCTTGCTATCTTTGTTTAGTTTAAAACATGTTAACAATATTGCTTATTTCTTCTTTCTTCTGAACTTTATAAAATGGTATCATAGTGGATGTATTCTTTTTTGATTTGCTTTTTTCAATTAACCGTATACTTCTAGAATTCATCCATGTTGATACATTTAAGCATGCTTCTTTCATTCTTATTCTACTGTAGATTTCTATTATTTGAAAATATCACTATCAGTTTTCCTATAAATGGACATCTGAGTTATTGTCAGCCTTTTTATAAGGCTATTATGAATATTCTTGTACCAGTGTCCTGGTGAAACAGCAACAAGAGTTCCAAGTCTAGGGCATGTATGTAGAAGTGGAACTTCTGTCTTATCAAGATAATATCTAATTACTTGCCAAAAGAATCACACCAATACTCTTCATCAGCTATGTATAAGAGCTCCCTTTGTTTCATACTTTCACCAGTACTTGGTATCATCAGACTTTTTATTTTTTGCCAATCTAGTGTGTGTAAAAATAGTAGGTATAAATTATTTAATGCTTTTGATATATATTGTTTAATTTCTAGAAAGATGTATTGCTTTACAATCCTAATAGTATATGAGAACACCCTTGACAACATCAAGTATAATTTTTAAAAATCTCTGCTAGAGTAAAAATGGTAACCCATTTTAATTAGCATTTCTTTGATTACTAGTGAGGCTGACCATTTTTCAAATATGTGTACTGGTCATTTCTATTTCTTCCTCTGAATTTTCTACCTTCTTTGCCTATTTATTTACAGAAGTGCTGATATATGTCTCATTAATTTATAAGATTAAAAAATATTTGCCCTGTATTAATATAGTATAGGTTTTTTTTACCCAGTTTGCCCATCTTTCAATTTTGCTTAAGTCTGTTTTAAATCTTTATTGTGGTGAAACACATGGATCTCTTTGCAACTTGTTTCACTAGCTTATAGCTAGTAACTCTTTTCTTGTTAGATAAGAGGCTAATTAAGTACTGATTTATCATTTCTTGATTAAAAAAAAAGGAAACATAACCTAAAATATTAAAACATATTCTTCAATGTCAATCAATGAAAGTGATTAAATCCTCAGAACAAA
Organism: Giraffa tippelskirchi; assembly: GCF_054371585.1. Lineage (NCBI taxonomy): Eukaryota > Metazoa > Chordata > Mammalia > Artiodactyla > Giraffidae > Giraffa > Giraffa tippelskirchi. The sequence continues at coordinate 64,224,706 of NC_137276.1, read as the reverse complement.
GGTAAGTTTTGCTTTAAAAAGTCCTCCAGATACTGGGTGAAGTAAGTCAGACAGAGAAAGACAAATATCATATGATACTGCTTACATGTGGGATCTAAAGAAAAGGTATAAATTAACTTATTTATAAAACATAGAGTTACAGATGAAGAAAACAAACTAATGGCTACCAAGTGGGGAAAAAGAGGGACGGATAAATTGGGAGGTTGGGACTGACATATACACACTGCTGCTACTGCTGCTGCTGCTGCTAAGTCGCTTCAGTCGTGTCCGACTCTGTGCGACCCCATAGCCGGCAGCCCACCAGGCTCCGCCGTCCCTGGGATTCTCCAGGCAAGAATACTGGACTGGATTGCCATTTCCTTCTCCAGTGCATGAAAGGGAAAAGTGAAAGTGAAGTTGCTCAGTCGCGTCCGACTCTCAGTGACCCCACGGACTGTAGCCTACCAGGCTCCTCCGTCCATGGGATTTTCCAGGCAAGAGTACTGGAATGGGGTGCCATTGCCTTCTCCATATACACACTACTATTTATAAAATATGTGTGTGTGTGTGTGTGTGTGCATGCTCAGTCACTTCAGTCGTGTCTGAGTCTTTGCAACCCCATGGATCATAGCCTGCCAGGCTCCTCTGTCCATGGGATTTTCCTGGCAAGAATACTGGAGTGTGTTGCCATGGCCTTCTTTAAGGGATCTGCCTAACCCAGGAATAAAACCCATGTCTCTTGCACTGCCAGCAGGTTCTTTACTTGCTGAGCCATTGGGGATAGATAACTAATAAGAACCTACTGTATAGCACAGGGTACTCTACTCAATATTCTGTAATAATCTATATGGGAAAAGAATTTTAAAAAGAGTGGATATATGTTATGTATAACTGAGTCACTTTGCTGTATAGCAGAAACTAGGGCAACATTGTAAATCAACAACTATATTCCAATAAAAATTAATTTCAACAAAATAAAATCAACTGAGAATATTAAAAAACAAAACAAAAATAAAATAAAAAATTCTCCAACTTGCTGACTTTTTTTAAACTAGTTTTTTTTTTTTTGCCATGCCACAGAGCATGCAGGATCTTAGTTCCCCAATCAGGGATCGAACCCATGCCTCTGGAAGTGTGGGGTCCTAACCACTGGACTGTTAGGGAAGTCCCTTTAACTAGTCTTAATGTTTGGGAATTTAGACTAAAATGGGGTTATTTAAACCTAACTTAACCAGGTTCCCTTTAATTGAGGGAATAAAGTCAAGGAAATCCAGTCCAGTTAACTATCTCTTTTTGTTTAAAGGAATATAATCAGCTATGGAGTGATGATAGCTCAGTTGGTAAAGAATCCACCTTCAATGCAAGAGACCCCAGTTCAATCCCTGGGTTGGGAAGATCCGCTGGAGAATGGATAGAGAACCCACTCCAGTATTCCGGCCTGGAGAATTCCATGGACTATATATAGTCCATGGGGTTGCAAAGAGTTGAACATGACTGAGTGACTCTCACTTTCACTTTCATGGAGTGATGGAGAAAGCGTGGAAAAAAAATAAGTTCAGTTCTAAAGAAAAGAAGGCCTAAAAGGACTATTCTACTTTCTTAGAAAAATTCCTCAGGTTGTTAAAGAATAATCCATCCTCTATCATTCATAATAGAAAATATTACTGTTACAGCATTTACTATGTGTCAGATCCTGTTCTAAGTGCTTTCCATTCACTAATTCACATAGCATTCTGAATTATACAAAATCTATGTGGTTGTTTTTTCCCTAAGATATGACCTTGATCAATATGAAAAAGACTCAAATTCTGGCAAAATTAACAGCTATTTAATATTCTGATCAATTTATGAAGTTAGTGTTTCCATATGGAATCACTATATCATGTTAGTCTCAAGCTATTTTTTCCTCTAAGATAACTCTTTCAGCAAGCAGTAGATATTACCATATCCAATTTCTGCTTTCAACACCATTTTATTCTAAATCACAGCAACATGAAAAAAACCTTAGTCTTGGCACTATATATTGCTTTGAGATTTGAGGCACAACATTATTCAGAGTTCAAGGACATTCTTCTTTTCATGAGATCACAAGAATTTTGGAAACAGAAAGTCCATATATTGGAAAAAAACATAAAAGCTCCAATTTTAGGAGATAAGAACTAAGGACTAATCGTGGTAGGAAAGCAAAGTGCTATCTTTTTCTCATCTGAGTGTCAGTTTGTTTTCCTCTGACTTCATTTCTGTAGATAGCTCTCTGAGATCTATTGTCCAGGTGAAAATACAACATATATTTCCATGCTGCTTTAGTCCGAGCATTGCTGATAGCATGTCAGCACTCTTTTATGAATTGGAGATTTAGCTTGTTCATTACTTGACACCTAATGTCACTATAAAAGACTTGATATGCTGATTTTACCTAAAGGTGAGGCAAACTGTGGAAGGCAGCAACCAGTGTGAGAAACTGTTAAAAAGGAATGATGAAAATTAAGACATACAATTTACTCTGGGCTTGGTGTATTCATAATTGATCAGTTCCTTATCACAGTGAATTATTAAATAAAGAAAAATAAAAGCCTCAACAAATTAGCAAACCCAATCTAGCAACATATAGAAGGGATTAAATACCATAACCAAACGGGATATATCCCATAAATGAGAGGATAGTTTAACAACTGAAAGTCAGTTAAGGTAAGACATATCAAGAGAATAAAGGTCAAAAACTAAATGATCAAAAAAAATATGGGGAGAGAGGCAGACATTTCTTCTTGTTACCATTTTCATATGAGACTATGGGTAATTTCTCCTACTTTCATTATAAGAGAAAACTCTCCAAGTCAGTAGACAGCAATTACTGGCAAATGATGAAAATATCAAAATTTGCTTAGTAGAGACAAGAAGGATATACATTTTTAGTGGACCCCAGTGAAAAAGCAGGGAAGGGACAGGGTAAAACCTTTAAAAGAATGACATACTGTTAAGGATATGACAAAGACTGGTTAGAATCAGTTAGGTCCAAGATGGCAGAAGACTTGACTTCCAATGGACCTTAAGCCTCGATATATGTTTGCTGTAATACGTTAGCATGCTAAATGACACAGTCACCAGCGCCATGACAGTTTTGAGGCTGACCATAATAGGCCAAAAAGTGGGTAGTAGTCCAATTCCTGGAAATCTCTGTCCTTTTCCCCAAATAGTTGGAATAATCCTCCCACTTGTTAGCCTATGAGATTACCCAGCCCATAAAAACTAACCATCCCATATTTGGGGTCTCTTGCCTTCTGAGATGGCCCACACTCTGTCTATGGAATGTGTTTCTCCCATGGAATGCATTCTTGCTTTTTGAGATGGACTACACTGGCTCAGATGGTAAAGAATCTGTCTGGAATGCGGGAGACTCAGGTTTAATCCCTGGGTCAGGAAGATGCCTTGGAAGAAAGCATGGCAACTCACTTGAGTATTCTTGCCTGTACAATTCCATGGACAGAGGGGCCTGGTGGGCCACAGTCCATGGGGTCACAAAGAGTTGGACACGACTGAGTGATATCTAAAAAAAAACAAAACATTCTGTCTATGAAATGAGTATCTCTCTAAATAATCTACTTCTTACCTATCACTTTGTCTTTCACTGAATTCTTTTGTGATGAGACATAAAGAACCTGAGTTTCATTAAGTCTTGAGACCAGGACTGTGATCTCAATTGAAAGACAATGGGGTCAGGTCCCAATCTGAGTTTTAGTTGGGCTGAATTCCTGGCCTACAGGTACAAGTCCCAGTCTTGTGTGACTTCACCAGCATGATGTAAATTAGCCATCAATTCACTAAAATATGTAATATGAGCTCTCCCAAGCTGTGCTGATTTGTACCTAATATTTTCATAACAATAAATTTAAACATAAAGCCTTTCTACAGCAAGAATAATTCAATCAATTTTAGACATTCTGTATTTTTTTTTTATTCCCCTCCCATCCAGGCTACCACATAACATTGAGCAGAATTCCATGTGCTATACAGTAGGTCCTTGTTGATTATCCAGTCTAAATATAGCAGTGTTAAAAACAGTCTGTATTCTAAAGGAGACTTTTTTCAGCTGTGAAAGGACTTGGAACACCTCATGGATCTAGGGAAAGTAAATTGCTCTATGCTAAGCATTTGGATTTTTCTTTATTTTCCCTCTCTGGGATATTGTCCCCGCTTTTTATCTATCTGTACAACCCTGTCCTTTCCTGAGCTTAACCTTTCTTCATAGCCCTACTGGTTATTCCAAAACATTTGATTTCTCTGAGTTTTCTGAGATCTTAAAGACGTTAGGTATAGGCATCATAGAAAATTACGCTCTGCATTATATTTTCTTTTCTTTTTGAAAGTGCACATATTGCTCTTATAACATTATGTACTTCTTGAAGGAAGAGTCCATGTCTTATACTTTTTACTCTGTCATACCCAGAGCTGGGCCACACAGCATGTTCTCAATAAATAATTTTTGCTGACTGATAAAATTTTTGCCTCATATAAGACTCCCCTATCAATTCTTTACTTATCATCTACTAGGAGCCTAAGACACACTTTTCAGCCTATACTCTTGAATACCGAAGGTGAGACTATGCCACTTCACTAGAATTGATAATTATTCCTGGGGGTGGAAAATTCTAACACTGCCACTAGAATTTCAAGAATATGATTAGTTGTGGGCCCCCCTATGAAGCTCCTTTTGCTGTTTTACCTAAGTCCAGTTATATATAAAATTTCTCAATAATATTCAGTTTGCATTTAAAAAATGGAAAGAAACAATAAAAAAATAGGTAGGTAAATCAATAAGCATACAGGAGGATGCAGACAGGATAGGCAACGTCAGACTCTGTAGGCCAAAATAATTTGTACTCAAGAGTCTGAAACTATACTGGAATGATAAATTAGGTGAGAATGGCAGGTACATTAACTCATTCAAGTGAAAACCACAAAAACTCATCAGTAAAGTTTCCCTTCTTCTGTCACTTGGTATTAGAAAACCACCATATCATCAATTTTCATAAAATTCAAGCCAGGGTAGATGCCATAAAATCATTATAGTCACACTGTCGTCCATTAGGAAAATGGGAATATTTTGATCAAAACACAGAGACCCACTCATCTAAATTAAAAGTCTGAATTGCAACATTTATACGCAGTTGAAGACATGTGTAGGGGTCTTTTCGTTTAGTCTTTAAAAAAAATATATGTTTATTTATTTGGCCACACCAGGTCTTAGTTTCAATATGTGTGTTCTTTGATCTTTGTTGTAACATGCAGGGATCTTTAGTTGCAGCATCCAAACTCTTAGGTGCAGCATGTGGGATCTACTTCCCTGACCAGGGACTGAATCTGGCCCCCACAATAGGAAGTGCAGAGTCTTAGCCACTGGACCATCAGGGAAGTCCCTCATTTAGTCTTTACTCACTGAAATTCTAGTTTGATAGCTTCTGGGAAATACTTTATGCAGCTCTATATAGTCTCTGTTCTGGCTCTCTTGAAACATGTACACCCATGGTGGGTTCATGTCAATGTTTGGCAAAACAAATACAATATTGTAAAGTTTAAAAATAGAAAATAAACTAATTTAAAAAAACAAACAAACAAACAAAAAAAAGAATTAGGATATGCTTCCTGTGCCCATATCAGAGATCTTGATTATTTGGGGTATGTAAATGAATCCAATATATTACAGTGGTAGGATAAAGGTTTTGCAGTCAGAGTGACTAGAGTTTGTTGTTTTTTATTGGGTTTTGTTTTTTGGTCTCTTACCAACTGTAAAGTCCTGAGTAATCTATTTATCCTTTCTAACCCTTGTTTCCCTCATTTGTAAAATGGGTATAATAACAGTACTTCCCTTGTGAGATTTTTCTGAGGGTTAAGTTAGATAATACATGTGAAACAATCACCCCATTTAATATTTTACAAAATGCATTTACTTATTTTTTTATATTTTAATATCTCTGAAATCAATATGCTTCTTATAATTGCTGTTGGCTAGGCAGCAGTTGCAATACTGTTGTCACTGCCTACACAAGATGTCAAAGCTTGCAAAATGAATGTCAGTGGCTTGGAAGAAAATCCTAGGTAACAGTGGAGTATTTCTTTAAGAAATGCTGCATTACCAATGCTCTTGATGGCTCAAAGGACAATTTGGTGTGGAATAACAGATATTCATAATTCTGAGTCAAAAGAGAAATTCAGAAGAATTGGGCCCTGAACGTGAGGACATTTTATACCAATTTATCTTATAATTCCTTTTATGAATACACAAGGATGACATAATAAAAATCTAAGCCTAAAGGAGTATTTCAATAGGCATTAACTAAATATATTTAGTGCAAGGAAAGCATTTTTGTTGTGATTTATTTGACAATTTTTTTCTTTTTTAGTGGTACATAAAATAATGGTACATCTCATCAATGTTTGTGTTTTAGATTCAATGAAATATGGTCGTACATTGTCTAGCACATATTAAGAGCTCAGTAAATGTTAGCTGCTATTAATAAGTGTTACGTCAGCTGCAAACAATAACAACAATTTTGCTTCTGTTAACTTCAGTTCTGTTTAAAGAGAAACATTTTCTTTCCCTACAAAGATAATACATAAAAAAAATTGAGAAAGGAGAGAAAAACTACAACTAAGTAATTCGCTTAACTCTCTCCTTATTACTCTTCACATGAACATTTTTCTTGTTTATGAGAAGAAAAGGAAAAGATGTGGGCAAGAGTGGAACTGTGCTCAGGGCATAAAAAGTTTAATTCTAAACTGTCTTTCCTTATAAAAACTGTACTTCTGCAAAAATTTCTGGAAATAGGAGGTATAAGAATAGACTATAAGCCCCGCAGTTACTACCTATGGGACACAAATAAACAAGTGGGCTGAGAATAATAATGTACAAAATGCTTCCTATTCTTTTGAGTCTCATAATCACCTTTGAAATAGGTGTAATACTGACCATCTCCATTTACGTAAGAGGAACGTGAGATCTGAAAAGTAAATGGGACAAAGCCAAAATGACAATAGCTTAATGGGTTTTAAAATGAATGTGTATTACTGGCATGATAAAATTACGTAACTACTTTTTATGAGTGAATGATTTAAAAAGTCCATCCCTAGAGGCTGATTTAAGATCATGTAATTACACATTTGCCTAACAAATTAAAAAAAAGAAAAGAAAACCTAGCTAGGCAATTATAAATTAAACTACTAGCTTATACCCAGGAGGAGACAGTATCATTAAAAACAGTTATTACTCGATGTTTTCTATAGGAACAATGTCACAGATACAAGTATGAAAAAAATCAGTTGTGGCTCAATTTGAAAAAGAGCTGTATTCAAGGAATCCATCATGACAACTCTCTCTATGCTTCACAAAAGCTAGACAGTTTAACTGAAAGAAACAGGTTCATTACACTAAAACAATGAAATAGTTATGGTTGTATCTGTTTTTACATGATGAACTAAGTTGAGTATTAAGTTGTATATTCTCAAATTTCTACCTTCTTGGGAAATACTAAAAAACTATAGTTTAAGGACACTATCTATAAAATTAGCAATACATTCCATTCTGTGGTTTCTGGAGCTCAAATCTCAATTTATCTCCCTTCTTGAAATGATGATCCCTTTTTGATTGGCTTAATCTTATCACCCATTTTAAAACTGCCCATTCAGAAAGCCACTGCATAGGCAATAAGCTCATGCCTATTACGTGCTATGGAACTGGTTACTAATTTTTAATAAACTAAAAATTATGCTGGAAACTGCCAATTTTCTTAGAACATAAAATGGAGAGCTAAAGAGTGAAATAATATACAGAAATTAGAATTCAGGTTGACTGACAAGCATAAAGACAAATGTAAGAAAGACTGAGAGACTAAAGCTTAGAATATGCAGCTCACTGAAGCTTTAATGTAGAAAGTGGGAAGAAATGATGAGTCCAAATGCAGGCAGGTGAAAGGCAAAGTATCTAATGGGCAAGATCACTTTGGTAGTCATTGTCTTTCATTAAAAAAAAAGAAAAAAAGATAATATATGTTTTTCCCTGATTTAGGAAAATGGAGGAAAGTCATCAAATCCTTTTATGATGACAATGGTAAAAACAGAAAGAGAACTCGCTTTCTATTTGAATTGTATTTTAGGTTAACAGTAAGTTTAGCTCCCCTTGGCTGGTCAGTTATGTGTTTTAGAGGCCAAAGAGTAACCACTGAGTGAGGTTATGTATTAAATCCCTCAGCACTAAAAGATTTCTGTGTTGTTTTTTTTTTTTTAAGTCATCGAGCTAATTAAGAAGGTTTTTCTTAAATGTTAGTTTTTCATTTTTTTAAAAACCAAATTAAGAGACAAAGAAGATACTTTTCAAATATGTGGTAGCATTTCAGTTTTTAAAAAGAACTAATCAGGAATTTTTCACACTTAATCATGTGAGTCTTCAAGACAGCAGTTAGTTAAAATTATCTAAACTATCATACCCTATAAGGTACCTCTAAATTATTTGAAGTTTGTTCATTTTCTTATAGGTTAAGAGACTACTGATTCTTATTCTGGGCATGTTTTAAGGTCATTATTTTTAGTTTTTCTAGTTGTATTAATGCTTCTTTTTGGTTGCACATAATAGAAACGAACTCAAGATAAGTTCAGCAAAAAAGAAATTTAGGAGCCTCAAGAGAAAAGGGCAAGCTCATGGAAGAGAAAAGACTGAAAGCTAGGATTATAATATTGGCAGGTCTCTCGTCTGTGCAGTTGCTTCATTACTCATTTTCTGTTATCCTTTCTTCCTCTGCACTTCATGGGTTTACACGGTAGGCAGCAAGCAGATGGTTACCCTAGAGTTCTGGAGTTCGTATGTTAAAACACCAACTATGCCCACTTCCAACTTCAAATTCCCTATGGAGAAACTGAATGGTCCGACTTGGGTTGGGCATCCACTGCCAGTCCAATTAGCTGAGATAGGGGAAGGGGAGGGTGATGGGAGGGGAAGAAGTGGGAGGTGCAAGGTACAAATACTGCTTCCAGGAGCCCACAGCTGTGTTTGGTAGGTAGAATGGGACAAATCTTGGAGAAAAGGGAATTGTTGAAAGTTGAGTAGATATCCCAAAAGATGCCTAATTAATTAACACATAATGATGCCATTGAGAGAGACTGAGAGGGTGAGTGCATGTGTGTGTGCCTTTATCAAGCTTTTGACTATTTCCTGAGCATCTGATTTGTGTCAGATACTGTACCAGTCACTAAGGAAGTAATAATGAGTCCAAAGCTCTATCAAAAGTTCTCAAGGAGTGTTTGGAGACAGGTATTTAAGAGATAATCATGAGACAAATGCTCAGGGCCGGGGCAATGGGATGACCCAGAGGGATGGGATGGGGAGGGAGGTGGAGGGGCTCCAGGAAGGGGAACACATGTAAACCCATGGCTGATTCATGTCAATGTATGGCAAAAACTATTACAATATTGTAAAGTAATTAGCCCCCAACTAAAATAAATAAATTTATTAAAAAAAAAAAGAGATAATCAGGAGACTATATAATCAAGTCACCTGAAAAAGTACAGAGTGCTTTGGAAATATGTAACCCAAAATGAGGTCTAACTGGGCTGTGAGAGATAAGAAGGAGGTAACTGGGGGAAGGGAAATGAGGAAGAGAGTATTTCAGGCAAATCAACAATAGTGCAAAGGCCCTTAGGTGGAAGAATGATTGGTACGAGATGAACTTGGAAGAGGAGGCGACAGAGGTCAAATTATACAGAGTCCAGGGGTAAGGGTTTAAGTCTTTATTCTAAGAATGAGGAAGGCAAGAGTGGCTATAGTGGGACTTCACTGATGGTCCAGTGGTTAAGAATCGGCCTTGCAATGCAGGGGACACCCGTTTGGTCCCTGATTGGGGAACCAAGATTCCACTTGCCATAGAGCAACTAAGCCCATGTACCCCAACTATAGAGCCCATGTGCTGGAACTACTGAAGCCCAAGTGCTCTGGAGCCCACGAGCCACAACAAAAGATCCTGAACGATACAATGAAGATCTCGTGAGAAATAAGTAAGACCTGATGAAAGAAACAAAAAAGAGTAGCTATAGTAAGACTAGTTGGGAAGTAACTAAAGTAATTCAGCCAAAAGATAACCTCTGGTGTAGACTAGAATGGTGTTGGATACGAACAGAAGTGGTAAGATGAGATGATGTTACTAACAGGGATTGTGGGAATGAGTGTGATGAAAACATCTATGCCTAACAGATTCTTTTCTGCTTCATATCTAGTTCTTTGAATGTGACTTTAGCTACTTGAAAAGCCGATCGTTGCTTGACTTTCTCACTACTAACTTGAAGTCTTTACTAAAAGAAAGTCAGATAAATTCTCATTTCTGCCTGGCAGGTCTTTCCTTGCTGGTCCTAACAGAATGTTTCCACGTGTGAAATTATACTTCCTTAAATCTTTAAAGTGCTTTTAACAGGTTCCCTTCTGAGGGTCCTATAAGACTTGCAACATCTGATACATTCATGTGAATGGCCAATACAAGGTAACAGGGGCAGTGACAACCATAAAGGAAGCTGCTGTTGTCATCTGTTGTCACTCTCCAAAGTAGCAGAGATCTCCTACCTTCAAACGTATTTGATCTTAAGAGCTAGTCATAACATTGAAGACAAAGATATTAGTATTGGTTGGTCATTCTCAGTTCTATCCCTTTACTACAATTCAAATACCCACTTCTTCGCTTCCGGCTGTCATGGAGCTGGGAGGCAAAAATAAGTCTCAAATTATTTAGGGAGGAACAAACTGTCCATAGCTTTTTTAATACAGAAGAGACTGCCACATAAACATGAGGTCAAAATTATTGCACCGTTTTCAGTACAGAGGCAGAAAGGAAGTTAATTAGTATTTCAGACCAGAACCAACCAATTAAATACACTAAAATTATAGCACCATGGTAACATAATAAGGAAAACTGCACATTCTTCTGTCATATATTTACCAGCACATACTGGCAGAGAGGAAGGTGTTTCAAATGTTTGAAGCTACCTAGAAACTACGGTTTGAGATATACTAATTATAGGTTAGCAGTATTCATTTACTAAAATTGTGTTAACTTTTACTCCGCTCTGAGAGTAAAATTTGCCCCATGGAGCCCTCTGGCACATGGACATGATGATCACTAAAAAGTCGTAGAGGGAAGGTGAATCTTTTTGGATGACCTCTGCAGAACTAGTTGAGAAGGGCATCTAAGGTTATGCTCCATTATGCTGTTTAAAATAAATTATGTTTCACTAGGCAGAGCAGGCTCCTGTTGACAGAGTATGTATAAAATCTGATTAGCTTTGGTGAGTTAATGACTACATGTTCAAATAAATGGACTTCTTACTAGACTCACTGGATTAACCAGCTCCACAATTCATTATTTTTCCTTGACAGAAATTGAATGCAAAGCCACATTAACATCACATTTGAGGTTATACATACTCACAAGTGAGGAAAATCAAAGAGATTGTTCCCCTAGCTATCATAACCCTGTCAGAGCATAAAGATACAGTGAACTAAAAAACTTATTTCAAATCCACAGTTAGGAAATGAATACACTACAACATTCTTTAAGACTAGTTGTGGAGATATTGTACTAAGAGAATTTTAATTAACCTTTCCTGATGGAGAAAAAGAAAATGCCTTCATGGGCTTTTTAAAGTCAAAATAAGCAAATCAATAAACCAACCAGCACCATTTCCCAAGCATTAGAAAAATCCTAGCATTACTTTAGATCCAAATTTAAAAACTAGTCTCAACCAAATTTAACCTGATACTCATTTACTTAAAAATTTAGTTCAGTTTAGCATTGGAAGGACTGATGTTGAAGCTGAAACTCCAATACTTCGGCCACCTGATGCGAAGAGCTGACTCATTTGAAAAGACCCTGATGCTGGGAAAGATTGAGGGCAGGAGGAGAAGGGGATGACAGAGGATGAGATGGTTGGATGGCATCACCGACTCAATGGACATGGGTTTGGGTAGACTCTGGGGGTTGGTGATGGACAGGGAGGCCTGGCATGCTGCAGTTCATGGGGTCGCAAAGAGTCCGACACGACTGACCGACTGAACTGAACTGAACTGAGCCTACAGGGAGAATTCCTGACAGAAAGCATAGTTTATCCCATTTCTTTAGTTAATATTACAGAATAAGATAAGCTTATACCTAAGTGAATAATTGTAAATTGTGTAAAGGGATAACCAAACAGTAGCTACTTTCTGCCTAAAAGTTCCAAGTTCATTAGACCAAAGAAATCAACATTCTCAGACATACAGAAGGCTATCATTAAGTGATGTATTATCCATGTGTTTTAATACATACCATCTTCTGTGTATTATGAGAGCAAAATTCCTTAAATCCTGAGTAAAAAAAGCAATGTTAGTTTTTAACACACTCTCCTTTGGTGTTACAGTGGGAATTTTCCAAGTTGATTACAAAATATTTCAGAAAAAAATCTATGAAGTATTTTCATTATAGATAGTGATTTCAAAGAGATCTTAACAGATATATTCCTTAAATTACAAGCATGCAAACTAAAACATATCACATCATTTTAGCTGTACATTTATTTCTTCAAAATGTCCAATACTTCTGCCACTAAGGGGAGCAATATACCATGATGCATAATACAACAGAGATTAAGCTTCATCCCCTGGGGGGAAAACTTGAATCCTAGAGATGAGAGGAGCCTTCCTTGTCAATTCAAAAGCTGCATAGCAGGACACATTTCTTTGGAAACAGAAGGGACTGGGACAGGGATACGGCAAGCATTTGCTGAGTCTGGATTACATGAACATGCAGCTGGGTGTCTGGTGAAGCAGAGAGAAACCATGGACGTAGAGTGCCTGAAGACTACAAGGAAGCAAGCGTTCCGGGAAGGAAGAACGTAAGGCTGCAATCCTCTGTTCACTAGATTCACAGCTAACGAAACATGTGAGGGAGAACTGTGGTGACCCTGAGCAGTGCCAGTGGTTCAGAAAGGCAATGAGGCATCTTCGAAAAATCAAGGCAGGGCAGAAAGACAAACTGGTGGGATGGCCTCCACAATGAGTCAATTGATGGGAAAGGCAGAGATGGTGGTAGGGCCATGAGACAGTACTACTGGAGATGGCATGTCACTGGAACTATTCTTGACACAGCCCGCCAAAGGCGGGCTTATACCCGGGGGAAGGTGGTAAGTGTACACAGGTGGTACCCTATATAGAAATGGTCCCCAGTGTTCCCCATCTTCTAATATTCACTCACGTGCAGTCTCCTCCCACAATGGACCATGTCAAGAGAGCCCTGTGAAGAGGTCCAGAGAAGGAGGAACTGAAAGCCTCCTGCCTGTGGCCATGTGAGTGAACTTGAAATAGGACCCACCAGACTAGTCAGGCTTTTAGAAGACTGCAGTTCTGGCTGACATTGTGACCACCACCAAAAGACAGATAGCCAGAACCACCCATCTGAGCTGCTCCTGGATTCTTATCCCTTAGAAACTGTGTGATGTAATAAATTCTCTAAATGGCTAAGTTTGGGGATAATTGCTTATGCAATAATAGCTAGCTAATGCAGAGTTGTAATACTTCAATTTTTAGAAATCATCTTCTTACTTTGAAGAAACACTGGAGCTTGAGCAGAAATCTATACCAGCAGTCGTAGTAACACCAACATCAGAGCTGGAGTTGCAACATCACACACATTACCTTGAACAAGAGCAACTGTGAAGTCAACCCTATTAACATTAATTCATCCTATATGTCAGAGAGAAACAGAGAAACAATTACTACCACAACAAAAATGACCCATCAGATAGGAAAGGTACTTTTACTACAGCAAATGAGTTGCTTCTACAGTTTCTGGGTTTGTACTCTGCCAGTCTTAATGGCACAGAAAATTCATGGAAACTACTTCTAAATAGGAAGGCAAATAATAGTATATTAATATCTTTAGCAATGGTGACAGCAATAACTTTGTATTAATGGTACTGTATATGATGTCCATCAAAGAAAAAGTGAATTCATACTATGTTCAAGGAAAAACTACTTCAGTTCCTTAATTTCTGGCATCATGCTCCATAATGTATCCATCTGGAAATTTGAAAAATATTATCAAACATCTCACTGAGTGATATCTTCCATCACAATGAGTTCAATACACCTCACTTATTTTTCTAGTTGGATATTCTGGAAATCACTGATTTGGGATGAAAAATCAAATCAACATAATGACTGTGAAAATGGAAATTTTCTGGAATCTTTTCAAACATTAAAGGAGACAAAACTGCAAAGAATATCAAGATGGGCCACTGGACAGAGATGTCAAGACGTTACTGACTCTTCCCTCACTTCCTTTTCTGATAAAGCAAGAAGTGCAAGAGACAACAGCAGTTTCTGGGAAGGGGTTCTGTGGAGCTGTTCAACATTAGGCACTAAAATTTCACACAGGCAGCAACAGATGAATGAATGAACAAATCTTCCTAGACTGATTGGTGGGTGCCAGGCATGCCACTGGGGTCTTTCTTATCTCAGGCAGTCTTCCTTACAAGTCTGTGAGGTGGCTATTACCCTAACTGTACAAATGATGAAACACAGGCTCCCAAGGCCATAGAGGTAAAATTACATTTAGATCAACTTTCTAAAAATAAAAATGGCATAACTGTATACTGATTATTCTTTTCACAAATATTTATTGTTCACCTCTTCTGTGCATACCTCCATCACTGTACTTTTCTTCCTGTACTGTAATAACTAATTTCCCAGACTGATTGTAGTTCCTTAAATTTAGGAATCGGGGTCTACTTGGTTTCATATATCCAGTATCTAACACAATGCCTGGCACATACCTAAACACTAAATAATTTTAATTTGTTATTATTTAATTGTTTTTAATTTGTTATTAATGACTAAGTTTTACATTGTTAGTTTTTATTTCTTCCGCTAGGTCGATGTGCTACCACATCTCAAGGAAAGACTGGTAAAGAAAAGGGGCATCTCCCAAAAACCTTTTTTGGCATTGCTTTATTTGAGGCTTTCCTGATAGTTCAGCTGGTAAAGAATCCACCTACAATAAGGGAGACCTAGGTTTGATCCCTGGGTTGGGAAGATCCCCTGGAGAAGGGAAAGGCTACCCATTCCAGTATTCTGGCCTACAGAATTCCAAGGACTGTATAGTCCATGTGATCGCAGAGTCAGACACGCCTGAGCAACTTACACTTTATCTGAGGCTTTTTACGTTAAAAATGATTGAAGTAGTTTATATTTCATTAGGCCAAGGAGCTTTAATATGAAAAAACATTCATGCTAATATTGTGGTAGATTGATACAAAATAAATAAGGAGAATGTGGGCAGAGAGGGAGAAAAGACATTCTATCAAAATAAGAAATGAAAGAGACTTGACAAAAGCTGTTTTTGTGCTGTTAACTGAATTCAGAGGGTAATAACCTGATGTAATTTATATGATCCTCTAAAGTGGCATTTGCTCAGAGTCTGAATTCAACAGGCTGCAATGCATTATTTATTCACAAATTACTGCAAAGCTGGCTCTGATTCCTAAGATATTGTCTAGACTTCTCAGTCTGCTCTAAGGTTATATGGCAGGCTAGAGGATAAAGCTATTTTTAAAAAAATCTCCTTTCCCTCTAAGAAAGAATAAAATAGACTTACAAGAGTTATTTAAGGCCAAACTAGTTAGAAGAAGGGGAAAAAATTAAAGGACAAAAAGCTTCTTTCCACTCATTAGTACAGTTATCATTCTTTAAAGCTCAAATTCTTCCTTTTAAAATGTTCATAAATTCTGAGAACCATAATTCTGAAATATGGTGAAAGATGGCTAGAAGAGGGATAAAAATGAAAAGACCTACTCAGTTCCCTTAGGCAACACTGAGTTCCAAGTTCTTCATTCAAGGTCTGATTTCAAGGCCAAATTTGATCTTTCTACTGGTCCAGCTAGCTCCAGAAACCTGGAGAAAGCTTCTCTTCTCTTATCCAGCCACCTGCTTTTCATATGCTTCTCAACAATCTCTGCAGACCCAGACTTGAAGGCACAGAGACTCTACCAACCTGAAAACACCTAAGAGACACATTAAATCTTGTTTGGGGCAAACTGGGTAAAAAAGGTTATTTTCTCTGTCACCCCTCTCTTGGCTCCAGTCCCAGTGTACTAAGCGCTTCCTTGCCTCTTCTCATCTATCCTACAACCAGAACAATGAGCTGACAAAAATTCTTTCTTCAGATATAATAAATTTCAGAGTTAAAGCTGGCTCAAATATTGCCATCTCTGGGAAAACTTCCTGAGTGGTCCCTTGCTCTTTTACTTCACAGACTGATTTACATGTCCCCTTTTATACTCTAATTGTACCACATAAATCTCTCCAATATTGTACTTACAACACTGTGCAAGAATTTCTGGTTTACTCACTTTTATAAGTTTCTTGGGAGTAGGGACAGTATTTTGTTCATCCCTGAATCCTGAGCATTCAGCACAACTCCTGGAAAGCTAGTGTAAGTCAGTAGTTAAGTGTAGACTCTAAAATTGGGCAGAAGGCCTAAAGAGACATTTTTCTAAAGAAGACATACAGATGGTCAACAGGTACATGAAAAGACACTTAATATCACTAATTATTAAGAGAAATGCAAATCAGAACCACAATGAGGTATCACCTCACACCAGCCAAAATGGCCATCATTAAAAAGTCTACAAATAATGAATGTTGGAGGGAATAGGGAGAAAAAGGTACCCTCCTACAGTGTTGGTGGGAATGTAAATTGGTACAGTCTCTGAAGCAGGGCAAAGGCTAATAGTTTTGCCAAGAGAACACAGTGGTCATAGCAAACACCCTCTTCCAACAACAGAAGAGAAGACTCTACACATGGACATCACCAGATGGTTGACACTTAAATCAGATTGATTATATTCTTTGCAGCCAAAGATGGAGAAGCTCTATACAGTCAGCAAAAACAACACCGGGAGCTGACTGTGGCTCAGATCATGAACTCCTTACTGCCAAATTCAGACTTAAACTGAAGAAAGTGGGGAAAACCACTAGACCATTCAGGTATGACCTAAATCAAATCCCTTGTGATTATACAGTGGAAGTGAGAAATAGATTTAAGGGACTAGATTTGATAGACAGAGTGTCTGATGAACTATGGATGGAGGTTCGTGACATTGTACAGGAGACAGGGAGCAAGACCATCCCCATGGAAAAGAAATGCAAAAAGGCAAAATGGCTGTCTGAGGAGGCCTTACAAAAGGCTGCGAAAAGAAGCGAAACAAAAAGCAAAGGAGAAAAGGAAAGATATTCCCATCTGAATGCAGAGTTCCAAAGAATAGCAAGGAGAGATAAGAAAGTCTTCCTCAGTGATCAATGCAAAGAAATAGAGGAAAACAACAGAATGGGAAAACTAGAGATCTCTTCAAGAAAATTAGAGATACCAAGGGAACATTTCATGCAAAGATGTACTCAATAAAGGACAGAAATAGTATGGACCTAACAGAAGCAGAAGATATTAAGAAGAGGTGGCAACAACACACTGAAGAACTGTATAAAAAAGATCTTCACGACCCAGATAATCATGATGTTGTGCTCAATCAACTGGAGCCAGACATCCGGGAATGTGAAGTCAAGTGGGCCTTAGGAAGCATCACTACGAACAAAGCTAGTGGAGGTGATGGAATACCAGTTGAGCTATTTCAAATCCTAAAAGATGATGCAGTGAAAGTGCTGCACTCAGTTCAGTTCAGTCGCTCAGTTGTGTCCGACTCTTTGCGACCCCATGAATCCCAGCACGCCAGGCCTCCCTGTCCATCACCAACTCCTGGAGTTTACCCAAACCCATGTCCATTGAGTCTGTAATGCCGTCCAACCATCTCATCCTCTGTCATCCCCTTCTCCTCCTGCCCCCAATCCTTCCCAGCATTAGGGTCTTTTCCAATGAGTCAACTCTTCGCATGAGGTGGCCAAAGTATTGGAGTTTCAGCTTCAACATCAGTCTTTCCAGTGAACACTCAATATGCCAGCAAATCTGGAAAACTCAGCAGTGGCCACAGGACTGGAAAAGGTCAGTTTTCATTCCAATCCCAAAGAAAGGCAATGTCAAAGAATGTTCAAACTACCTCACAATTGCACTCCTCTCACACGCTAGTAAAGTAATGCTCAAAATTCTCCAAGCCAGGCTTCAGCAATAAGTGAACCATGAACTTCCGGATGTTCAAGATGGTTTTAGAAAAGGCAGAGGAACCAGAGATCAAATTGCCACCATCTGCTGAACCATCGAGAAAGCAAGAGAGTTCCAAAAAAAGATCTATTTCTGCTTTATTGACTATGCCAAAGCCTTTGACTGCATGGATCACAATAAACTGTGGAAAATTCTGAAAGAGAGGTGAATACCAGACCACCTGACCTGCCTCTTGAAAAACCTGTATGCAGGTCAGGAAGCAATAGTTAGAACTGGATATAGAACAGCAGACTGGGTCCAAATAGGAAAAGGAGTACGTCAAGGCTGTATACTGTCACCCTGCTGATTTAACTTATATGCAGAGTACATCATGAGAAACACTGGGCTGGAAGAAGCACAAGCTGGAATCAAGATTGCTGGGAGAAATATCAATAACCTCAGATATGCAGATGACACCACCCTTATGGCAGAAAGTGAAAAAGGACTAAAGAGTCTCGTGATGAAAGTGAAAGAGGAGAGTGAAAATGTTGGCTTAAAACTCAACATTCAGAAAACTAAGATCATGGCATCTGGTCCCATCACTTCATGGCAAACAGATGGGGAAACAATGGAAACAGAGAGAGACTTAATTTTTTGGGGCTCCAAAATCACTGCAGATGGTGACTGCAGCCATGAAATTAGGAGACGCTTGCTCCTTGGAAGAAAAGCCAGGACATGGAGCAACCTAAATATCCACTGAAAGAAGAACGGATAAAGAAGATGTGGTACATATATACAATGTAATATTATTCAGCCATAAAAAGACTAAAATAAAGACATTTGCAGCAACCTAGATGTACCTAGAGATTATTATATTAAGTAAGTCAGTTAGACAAAGAAGTAACATATGATATCACTTATATGTAAATCTAAGAAAATGATACAAATGCGCTTATTTCTAAGACAGAAACAGACTCACAGGTATATAGAAAACAAACTTATGGTTACCAAAGGGGATAGTTAGAGGCAGAGGAGGGAAGATAAATTAGGAGTTTGGGATTAACATATATACACTACTATATATAAAAAAGGTAAACAACAAGAGCTAGTGTACAACACTGGGAACTATACTCAGTATCTTACAATAACATAATAGAAAATCTGAAAAAGAATATATATATGTATGTATGTATAACTCAATCACTTTTCTGTACACTTGAAACTAACAGAACATTGTAAATTAAAATATACTTCAATTAAAAGAAAGAGCAGACTCTAGAGGTAGACTGCCTAGAATCAAATATCAGCTCCTCCTTTATCATGTTAGGGAACTTGTGTAAATTACTTAACTTTTTTCGGTCTTTGTTTTCTCATTTGTTAAATGTGGATAGTTATAATGCCAATCAAACAGTGTTGTGAAGATTAAATGAAAATAATGTAATAAGGCACCCACAATAGTGCTTGCTCCTGCTGCTAAGTCGCTTCAGTCGTGTCCGACTCTGTGCGACCCCATAGACGGCAGCCCACCAGGCTCCCCCGTCCCTGGGATTCTCCAAGCAAGAACACTGGAGTGGGTTGCCATTTCCTTCTCCAATGCATGAAAGTGAAAAGTGAAAGTGAAGTCGCTCAGTGGTGTCTGACTCTTAGTAACCCCCTGGACTGCAGCCTACCAGGCTCCTCCGTCCATGGGATTTTCCAGGCAAGAGTACTGGAGTGGGGTGCCATTGCCTTCTCCACAATAGTGCTTGACTTCCAGTGAACTCAAGAGATATGTTGGCTAGTATTTTTATTATGTAATATGTACTCAATTTTTTGTTAAAACGTTTGATACTTCTACAACAGACTGTTGTAGCTAGGAGAGTAGCTACTGATTAAACATTTATAATCATCTTTTATATTACTTTCCATTTTATTGTATCACATTCAACTATATTGTATATTAAGCATTCTGCTGTGTGTAAAACTAAAAAAATTATCACTGCATTCTGATTTCCAAAGAGTTGACCTATGAACTTTTAACACACTGTTACACAGCTCATTCATAAATTGAGAAGTGTCTGTGTTCTACTAAAAAAAATGGTTAATAAGACTATTTGAATGATCAGACTGAGGAAAAATTTCCACCAGAGAAAAATCAAATTTTCGTGATTTATTTATGAGCCCCTTTTTTCTTGTGGCCAGTATAAAGTTAACTTAGAATGTAAATTAAAGATATTTGATGACAAGAAAATCCTGGTGATTGCCAAGTATGATAAGAGGTATCACTAACATATTGACTTTGGAATTGCAATGCTATCTGCAAATCAAAAAAAAGTATTAATCTCTAAGTTTTCTGCACTTTAATGATCAATCCAAAATGTCAGATTCAGAAGTACTAATTAATATCTTT
Source organism: Giraffa tippelskirchi (assembly GCF_054371585.1). Taxonomy (NCBI): domain Eukaryota; kingdom Metazoa; phylum Chordata; class Mammalia; order Artiodactyla; family Giraffidae; genus Giraffa; species Giraffa tippelskirchi. Next base: position 64,204,186 of record NC_137276.1, on the reverse strand, counting down.
TAAAAATCATGCCTAGATCATATATGTTTAAGCACCAAAGTATCACTCAAAACTTTCCTTTCATTCTCCAAAAGATAAGAAACAATAAGCACTGTTTTATGTAATTTTTATAGAATAATTGATTAAGGTTACATTTACATCAAAGGAGCTTTGTATCACCATGGACATTCTACCATGGATAGACTTTCCAGTCTGATTCTACCTACAAGCAGCAAATGACAGCAAACTTGAGCTATAGGGTGTAAAGGGAATTGCAAGAAACTAAATCAGAGTTTGGCTTTAGGTTTTACGTACCTTCTTATTAAACTAACTTACCCTGAGAGTTAACTTGGTTTCATCAGGGCAAGACTTTGGACCTACCTGACAATATGGTACAGAGAGAAGACAGAATTAGCTTTAAAAAGTGTTGACATCAAGCCATGAGTGACTGACTTATAAAGAATTATTGTGGGGACTTAAAATTTTATTCTATCATTTTTATATATTTCTATTTTTTTATTTTAATTAGAGGCTAATTACTTTACAATATTTTGGTGATTTTTGCCATACATGCACATGAATCAGTTATGGGTGTACATGTGTTCCCCATCCTGAACCTCCCTCCCACCTCCCTCACCATCCCATCCCTCAGGGTCATCCCAGTGCACCAGCCCTGATCACCCTGCCTCATGCATCGAACCTGGACTGGTGATCTATTTCACATATGATAATATACATGTTTCAATGCTATTCTCTCAAATCATCCCCCTTCGCCTTCTCCCACAGAGTCCAACAGTCTGTTCTTTACATCTGTGTCTCTTTTGCTGTCTCACATATAGGATCATCATTACCATCTTTCTAAATTCCATATATATGCGTTAATATACTGTATTGGTGTTTTTCTTTCTGGCTTACTTCACTCTGTATAATAGGCTCCAGTTTCATCCACCTCATCAGAACTGATTCAAATGCATTCTTTTTAATAGCTGAGTAATATTCCATTATGTATATGTACAACAGCTTTCTTATCCATTCGCCTGCCGATGGACATATGGGTTGCTTCCATGTCCTGGCTATTGTAAACAGTGTTGCGATGAATCTTGGGGTACACGTGTCTTTTTCAATTCTGGTTTCCTTGGTGTGTATACCCAGCAGTGGGATTGCTGGGTCATATGGCAGCTCTATTTCTAGTTTTTTAAGGAATCTCCACACTGTTTTCCATAGTGGCCATACTAGTTTGTATTCCCACCAACAGTGTAAGAGGGTTCCTTTTTCTCCACACCTTCTCCAGCATTTATTGTTTGTAGACTTTTTGTGTGAGATGGTACCTCATTGTGGTTTGGATTTGCATTTCTCTGATAATAAGTGATGTTGAGCATCTTTTCATGTGTTTGTTACCATTTGTATGTCTTCTCTGGAGAATGTCTGTTTAGTTCTTTGGTCCATTTTTTGATTGGGTTGCTTATTTTTCTGGAATTGAGCTGCAGGAGTTGCTTGTATATTTTTGAGATTAATTCTTTGCCAGTTGCTTCATTTGCTATTATTTTTCTCCCATTCTGAAGGCTGTCTTTTCACCTTGCTTATAGTTTCCTTCGTTGTACAAAAGCTTTTAAGTTTAATTAGGTCCCATTTGTTTATTTGTGCTTTTATTTCCATTACTCTGGGAGGTGGGTCATAGAGAATCCTGCTGTGATTTATGTCAGACAGTGTTTTGCCTATGTTTTCCTCTAGGAGTTTTATAGTTTCTGGTCTTACATTTAGATCTTTAATCCATTTTGAGTTTATTTTTGTGTATGGTGTTAGAAAGTGTTCTAGTTTCATTCTTTTACAAGTGGTTGACCAGTTTTCCCAGCACCACTTGTTAAAGAGATTGTCTTTTCTCCATTGTATATTCTTGCCTCCTTTGTCAAAGATAAGGTGTCCATGGGTGCATGGATTTATCTCTGGGCTTTCTATTTTGTTCCACTGATCTACATTTCTGTCATAGTGACAGTACCATATTGTCTTGATGACTGTTGCTTTGTAGTAGAGCCTGAAGTCAGGCAGGTTGATTCCTCCAGTTCCATTCTTCTTTCTCAAGATTGCTTTGGCTATTCGAGGTTTTTTGTATTTCCATACAAATTGTGAAATTATTTGTTCTAGTTCTCTGAAAACTACCATTGGTAGCTTGATAGGGATTGCATTGAATCTATAGATTGTTTTGGGTAGTATATGCATTATCACTTTAATGATTCTTCCAATCCATGAACATGGTATATTTCTCTATCTATTTGTGTCATCTCTGATTTCTTTCACCAGTGTTTTATAGTTTTCTATATATAGGTCTTTTGTTTCTTTAGGTAGATTTATTCCTAAGTATTTTATTCTTTTATTGCAATGGTGAATGGAATTGTTTCCTTAATTTCTCTGTTTTCTCATTGATAGTGTATAGGAATGCAAGGGATTTCTGTGTGTTGATTTTATATCCTGCAACTTTACTATATTCATTGATTAGCTCTAGTAATTTTCTGGTGGGGTTTTTAGGGTTTTCTATGTAGAAGATCATGTCATCTGCAAACAGTGGAAGTTTTACTTCTTCTTTTCCAATCTGGATTCCTTTTATTTCTTTTTCTGCTCTGATTGCTGTGGCCAAAACTTCCAAAACTATGTTGAACAGTAGTGGTGAGAGTGGGCATCCTTGTCTTGTTCCTGACTTTAGGGGAAATGCTTTAAATTTTTCACCATTGAGGATAATGTTTGTTGTGGTTTATCATATATGGCTTTTATTATGTTGAGGCAAGTTCCTTTTATTTCTGCTTTCTGGAGGGTTTTTATCATAAATGGATGTTGAATTTTGTCAAAGGCTTTCTCTGCACCTATTGAGATAATTATATGGTTTTTATCTTCTAATTTGTTAATGTGGTGTATCTCACTGATTGATTTGCAAATATTGAAGAATCCTTGCATCCCTGGGATAAAGTCCACTTGGTCATGATGTGTGATATTTTTAAGATGTTGTTAGATTCTGTTTGTTAGAATTTTATTAAGGATTTTTGCATCTATGTTCATCAGTGATATTGGCCTGTAGTTTTCTTTTTTTGTGGCATCTTTGTCTGATTTTGGTATTAAGGTGATGGCGGCCTCATAGAATGAGTTTGGAAGTTTACCTTCCTCTGCAATTTTCTGGAAGAGTTTGAGTAGGATAGGTGTTAGCTCTTCTCTACATTTTTGGTAGAATTCAGCTGTGAAGCCATCTGGTCCTGGGCTTTTGTTTGTTGGAAGACTTCTGATTACGGTTTCGATTTCTGTGCTTGTGATGGGTCTGTTAAGATTTTCTATTTCTTCCTGGCTCAGTTTTGGAAAGTTACACTTTTCTAAGAATTTGTTCATTTCTTCCAAGTTGTCCATTTTATTGGCATATAGTTGCTGATAGTAGTCTCTTATGATCCTTTGTATTTCTGTGTTGTCTGTTGTGATCTCTCCATTTTCATTTCTAATTTTGTTGATTTGATTCTTCTCCCTTTGTTTCCTGATGAGTCTGGCTAATGGTTTGTATATTTTATTTATCTTCTCGAAGAACCAGCTTTTCAGTTCAGTTCAGTCGCTCAGTCGTGTCCGACTCTTTGCGACCCCATGAACTGCAGCACGCCAGGCTTCCCTGTCCATCACCAACTCCCGGAGTTTACCCCAACTCATGTCCATCGAGTCGGTGATGCCATCCAGCCATCTTATCCTCTGTCGTCCCCTTCTCCTCCTGCCCTCAATCGTTCCCAGCATCAGGGTCTTTTCCAATGAGTCAACTCTTTGCATTAGGTGGCCAAAGTATTGGAGTTTCAGCTTCAACATCAGTCCTTCCAATGAACACCCAGGACTGATTTCCTTGAAGATTGACTGGTTGGATCTCCTTGCAGTCCAAGGGACTCTCAAGTCTTCTTCAACATCACAGTTCAAAAGCATCAATTCTTGGCGCTCAGCCTTCTTCATAGTCCAACTCTCACATCCATACATGACTACTGGAAAAACCATAGCCTTGACTAGACGGACATTTGTTGGCAAAGTAATGTCTCTGCTTTTTAATATGCTATCTAGTTTGGTTAAAACTTTTCTCCCAAGGAGTAAGCGTTTTTTAATATCATGGCTGCAATCACCATCTGCAGTGATTTTGGACCCCCAAAAAATAAAGTCTGACACTGTTTTTGCTATGATCTCTTTTGTTTCTTTTGCATTTATTTCTGCCCTAATTTTTGTGATTTCTTTCCTTCTACTAACCCTGAGGTTCTTCATTTCTTTCTTTTCTAGTTGCTTTAGGTGTAGAGTTAGGTTGTTTATTTGATTTCTCTCCTGTTTCTTGAGGTAGGCTTGTATTGCTAGGAACCTTCCCCTTAGCACTGCTTCTACTGAAACCCACAGGCTTTGAGTTGCTGTGTTTTCATTTTCATTCATTTCTATGCATATTTTTATTTATTTTTTGATTTCTTCTGTGATTTGTTGGATATTCAGAAGTGTGTTGTTTAGCCTCCATATGTTTGTATTTTTAATAGTTTTTTCCCTGTAGTTGACATCTAATCTTACTGCATTGTGATCAGAAAAGATGCTTGAGATGATTTCAATTTTTTTGAATTTACCAAGGCTATATTTACGGCCCAGGATGTGATCTATCCTGGATCTATTTTTTAAAGTAATGATTATTTCATGCTGCCTACCCAATTTGTTAATTCTTATAGGATTGGTAGGTATCTAGATATAAAAAATAAGTAAAGTAAAGCAATCAAAAGAAATAAAAAAGCAAGAATAAAAGTATTTTATATGGTGAAAGAATCGATTCCTTTTTTTTCTTAAACACTTGGGAAAATAATGCTTGCTAAAGGCCTTTTCTCAACAGAGTTTTATAAGCATAAAGCAGTTCATGCTGGCTATGTGCTTCAAAATTTTTACAAAAGATAAACTGGTAAAATATTTTACTACCATAACCAAATATAACCAGACTTTTTATAGTGGGGACTATTATCTTAATAACAAGGTTAAAGGGTTTTTTTGTTCATTTGTTTTGATTTTTTAAGCCTTTAAACAGATACTTTACTCCTTAAAGTTATAAATCCCTAAAAGAAACAAGTACTCTCTAATAACTCTTTTAATGATTTTTGGAAAATTCAAGTTGAAAACATCTAAGGATGAAATAAGAAACTGTAGATTTATTACTATCCACATTCTGCTTTGTAGAGGCAAAAATAGAAGAATAAAACTAAAAAAAAGAAGAAAAAACCCAACAAACATACCTCATTTTGTTTGTTAGATTTAGTTAAATCAAAGTCAATTCTCATTTTTAAGTTTACATAATAAGAATCAGTTTCCCAGGAGGAAAAAAGCCCAAAACAGACAATTAAGATAAAAAGAAATTTGCTTTGCCAAGAGTGTTCTAGTTCCTGAAAGTGTTTGGTTGCCTTCTGGTCTCCTTTCCAACAATCTTTTCGCCAAGAAAAGAGCTGAGGTTTGTCTTTTAATATGGTCCTCCACTGAGGCAAGAAAGATTTAATTCTACTTTAGTACTTTAAAGAGATGAGTACAAGGATGTCAGCTTGATGATGTAAAGGGTAGGTGATTCTGGAATTCTTTAATATTAAGTTCCTTACAATTTAAATTAAATTAACCCTCATTTTTTTTGCTCTACTCTTAATGGCAGATGGGAATAATTAGCATAGATTTTTATGTCGCCTTGTTATCTTTATTTCTGACTGAACAAATATTGTTAACATCAATATTTTTTTTCTTGAAGACTAGGAATATAAGACAGTCATTGTTACTCTCTGAATTATACATAATTTGCCTTCAGATAACTGATACTCATTCCATTTTAAAATGTGATAATCTGGTTGGTTATGCAATAAGCATGTGAACCCCAAAACTTATAAAATAAGATGTTACAAATTGGAATTCTGTTAAGACAATACTCTTTCAGTTTGCCTCTTGTGTATTCTGAAGTTGTCTTCTTCCTTGTATAAATTAGTTTTTACTTTTCTTTGACATAATGACAGCTCCTTTTTCTCCTCCCCCCAAATTAAAATTAATCATAATCTTTCAAAGAGTTCTCTATTACCTTTCATTTTTGACTGACATCCTACTTGCTGCAGTCCTTAAGAAATCAATGAATATATTAACTGAAATTAGACTTGGCACCTGTCTCCAAGGAACTCAGCTCAATAGTTCTTGGTAGACTTAGATGGAATTTTTAATAACTTCAAAGGAGATATTTTAAAAAACTGGGCATTTTTGACATTAAGCCACTATGATTTATTAAAATGCATGTATATGTGGTTTTTATATGCATATGAAAAGTTAAGTATTTAATTAAATAGTTCATAATTTTATTCCAAGTCATTATAACTCCTTTTCCCAATAGCCTTAAACACAAAGGTATTTCACCATTACTAACTCATCTTTTCTTATGAAACTGGGCATTCTAAAATCATTCTTTTAAATCTATGTTTTTTGAGTTCCCAAATAAAGACAAAAGGTATAAAAAAACAAATATGACCAGAGTTAAGAGCATTAAAACACAAAAAATCTAACAAGTCAATGACTGTTATGAAAAGAAACTAAATAGGTAGTTCACATAGTATTTTATAAACACAAAGAATGGTGTATTTCTTCTCAGTCATAAGATTCAACTTGAGGGGCAAAGGAACTGGAAAAACATGGTGTCAAAAAAGGGAAACTATAAATATTCAGAAAATTTATTTTTTTTTCTGTTCCTAAATTTCTGAACATTTTTTCTTTAGAGCTCCAAATAAGTCCTGTACAGAAACCTCATCTCAGACTAAAAGTAATAACAATCAGATGATAAACAGAAGAGAGCTTAGTCTGAAAGGCTGAGTTGGAATCTTGATTGTACCATTTACTACCTCTGTAACTTTTATTTTTTCGAGTTTCAGTTTCTATATCTTTAACACGGGTATAATACCACCAAATCCAATAGGGTTGGTGATGATTAAAATAAAGAAGGCATGTAATATCTACACATTGTCTGGCTCATAGTAGGCATTTGATAGATTTTGTTCATGGACTTTTTCCCTTCCCTGACCCATGTGGAAATTAAAATTTGACAGATAAATCATATTCTCTTCACTCTCAAAGCTACTGTGGTAAGAAAAAGATAGAAATAACTAAATGGAGCTATAAATCTCCTTGATCTAAAATTTTAAAGTAGATTGGTAAGCAATGAAATAAAACTGGTAAGAGATAAATAGAACGATGGAACTTATAAAACCCATGTGAAAGTTAAGATAGTGTTAATCATTTCTATTCTCCTCTTGGCTGTGATGATATTATATTTCATATTCAGTGAGGGGAGGAATTACCTAAACTTCAAAAAGTAAAATTAAAAGTGCTTCATAAAAACAAAAATTGCTTCCATTTTCCAGATGTTTTATCAGAAAACTATTTCAAAATGAAAGTAAGGCTTTTTGGTCATTCGTCTGGGATGATCTGTTTACGTATCTACTGTGTGCTGTGTCTACTATGTGCCGACAAAGGTCCGTCTAGTCAAGGCTATGGTTTTTCCAGTGGTCATGTATGGATGTGAGAGTTGGACTATAAAGAAAGCTGAGCGCCAAAGAATTGATGCTTTTGAACTGTGGTGTTGGAGAAGACTCTTGAGAGTCCCTTGGACTGCAAGGAGATCCAACCAGTCCATCCTCAAGGAGATCAGTCCTGGGTGTTCAGTGGAGGGTTTTATGTTGAAGCTGAAACTCTAATACTTTGGCCACCTGATGTGAAGAGCTGAGTCATTTGAAAAGACCCTGATGCTGGGAAAGATTGAGGGCAGGAGGAGAAGGGGACGACAGAGGATGAGATGGCTGGATGGCATCACCAACTCAATGGACATGAGTTTGGGTGGGCTCTGGGAGTTGGTGTTGGACAGGGAGGCCTGGTGTGCTGCAGCTCATGGGGTCGCAAAGAGTCGGACACGACTGAGCGATTGAACTGAACTGATGTGCCAATTGATATACTGAAGGTTAGAGGGTATGTAAAAGAAGGTGGAAGGATAACTATTAAAGGCATGGTACATGCCAAGTGTTTCAGGCACACATCACTGTGTTAGTTCAGTGGGGCTGCCATAATAAAATACTACCAACTGGGTGACAAACAGCCGAAATTAGTTTTTTCACAGTTCTGGAGGCTGGATGTCCAAGATCAAGGTACAGGCCGAGCTGCTTTCCTCTGAAGCCTCTCTGCTTGGTTTCCATTGACTGTCCTCTTGCTGTCTCTTCACACATTTGTCCCTCCGTGTAACTGCACCCCTGATGTGTCTGTGTCTCTTCCCAAATTTCCATTCCTTATAAGGTTACCAGTAGGACAGAAGTAAGGCTTACCTTAGTAGCCTCATTTTAACTTAATCATAGCTATCTCCAAATTGGGTTTGGGGATTCAGTACAGAAACTCTGGTGTAGGGGTGGGGAGGGATGGACACAATTCAGCCGATAAGAAACACCATCTCACTTAACCACCACTATGTTGTACAAAGGAGAATCTAGGCTTTGAGAGAATAAATAACTCATCACAGACAGCCAGTAAGTGGTAGAAGGAAAATTTTAACCAAGGTCTCACTATGAGAACACCAGAGCTTTTGCTCTTTCTTCTATTCATACCTCCTCAAAGAATTATACATCTAGCTAGGAAGACACAATACTGATCCATGAAATTTTAAATATGGGGGTTATTCGTAAGGAGGCACTTATTCACTGATCTTGTGCCATTAAATGGAAAAAATGGGCTTAAGATTAGTAAACATTTTTATGTAATAAATAGGATTTTTATTATGTGGTAGGCTGGGTTGTTTCACAAAAGTCTGTTGGTTCCCTTATATGAGGGATTGTGGATTGTCAAACAGAAACAGTTTTGGTATGTCTTTGCTCAAAGACTACAGATAATTCAAGTCAATGTCAAATAGAAGACAGCTTTCTAGAGTAAATATCTTAGATATAACTGTCTTTTAGGTATCTTTTCTTCAGCATTTGGGTGTAGCCTATGTGCAGGTACACATGTATGAAATCCCTGATCCCTAATCTGCTTTATAACATTCTACTTCATTGGCAATCTACATGGTATGTTAGTTGGCTTTAAGCTCTCTGGCTTCTCAGGATAAAAGACAAAGGTCCATGCTTTGTCTCTTGAGACTCTGTCATGTGTCCAAGAATGAATGTCAGGCTAGACTGTGGTAAAGCTGGCATCTGCTCCATATTCTGATGACCCCGTACTGTTGTTTAAAGTTTGTTAAAACTGCCATTCTGACTTGTGCTTTATCCTTTAACTACATTTTATGGATGCATACTCCATTCTAAATTATAATTATATAATTAATAAGTTAAATAATTTCACATTCTCAAATTATGTTATAAGGTTTCCAAAGAAGACCACTCCAGGTATGCATACAAGGGGCCGTATGCATACAAGGCATATGTCTAGAATCCTAGTACATAGGAACTCCTACACAAAAATGGTTGGACTCCTGAAAGCAGGATGTAAAACTCCCATGTGAGAGACGTCCTCCTTATACCAGCAGGAAAGAAACAAAGAAAGGCAACTGTGGACAAGTAACTAAAACATATGGGGGACTAAAGGAAGATAAGAATTATTTTAACAAAATCTGTTTGTACAGATAACTCTTGACTTTGACTCCCTTTTTCTGGTAATAAGAATGTGAACTTCATAAAGCTAAGTTGCTTCTCTTTGCTCAACTTAGTATATAAACACTTAACCCGAGCCACTTCTTTGGGTCTTCATTTTTTTATGGGGATTCCCATGTTATGTGTAAAAATCTGTATACTTTTCTCTTGTTAATCTGTCTTACATTAATTTAAGACTCGGGCCCAGGTAGAGACCCCAGGAGGATAGAGGTAAATTTTTGTGTCCCTTGCACTATATATAAAATAAATAAATACTTACCAAGTATTATAGGGGCTACAAGAGACTCTTGAAGGAGGCTGAATTGTGGTGAACCATTACTTTGTTATTTTAAGGTACATTCCTTAAATATTAATTATACTATTTCCAAAAAAAAACAGTTGGAAAGCACATTCTAAAGTTAGATCTGATTTTTAGTATGATCTATTCTTTTGCTTCTCTTCTAGAGAATGAATATTAAACACTGTTCTGATCAATAATGGGAATTCAGTTAGGGTTTTTCAAACTGTCTCAACTGAGGTAAGTGGGTGGAAGAAGTGGGAGTAGTATATTAGAATCTCGGGGGAAAGATGGGAGAGTAGATGGAGAAGTAATATTCAGAGTTTAAAAACAAAGCAGCACTTTTCTCCAATACTTTTATGTGTTTTTAGTCACAGTATTTAATGTTTTAAAATTTCAAATAACATTAAAAGCAGGGCATATGTTAACCAAAAAAAGGGGGTGGAGAAACAGCAGCATAAGGGAATTTTTTAAAATCTGAGGATATCAGAGACTTCATTTTTTTGTCCTCAAACAAAAATGCATACAAGAGGCATTTAATGCATGTTTTGAACCAAACAGACTCAGTAGCCAACTAATTCGACAAGTACTTAATTCAACAAATACAGGCACAGAAAAAGGTAATAATACTCTTACAGAGTTGTGTCCAGGAGCTGAATACCATGACAGTCTAAACTTTAAGTGGAAAAGTAAATCCCCAAACCCAGTATGACACCTTTGTAACTCTGAGTACATATATCTTTATTTCTGACCTTTTGTGTTTCCAGCTGTTATTACCTTTGTAAACTTTCATAGAAAGAGCTCCTTATCCTCCCCGCCTTCATCCCCTGGTGCCTTTTACACAATAAGCATACAGCTCAGGTTGAGAACTGCTCTGACTCCTGAATTTCTTTTTCCTCAAGCTGAGTATCCAGAGACAACTAAGATTTTCTATTTAGACTTCTTTGGCTTTCAGTCCTAGAATCATATTATTTCCTACTTGCTGTCAGGCTGCATATCACTGATAAGGTTCAAACCAATCAGTTCTCATGGTTGGAGGTAGATAAAAAGAATACCTATAGTGCAGGCCCCTACCAACCCAGCGGCTCTTCGTGGGTACATGATGTTCTGAAGTCCAAGAAATACCTACCTCCAGCTTCAGAACATCGTGCTGAAGTTTACGCTGAAATTCAAGGAAGTTTTTGATTGTCAGCTTCCCCTTGAGATCAGCTCCAAAAAAGTAGGTTGTGAGGGCTGAACACAAGCCAGACTTGAGGGTGTTACCAGTTGTAGAACGATCTCTGTGACGCATGCCCATGCTGGTTTGGGAGCGAATAATGCTCTGAACCTAATGGAGAAGCAAACCCCAGTCCAGAAAAATATTACAAGGTAGAAAATGTAGAAAAGTAAGAGTAATAACAATCAACTAGTTACTATCTGCCTACACTGTGCTACAATTCTCTCCTTTAATGCTCACAACAATCCTATGAGATAAGTCCAATGATTATCCTCATTTTAAGACGAGGAATTTGAGGTATGCTGTAATAGAACCGGTAACACACATGCCCAACACCTTTATAACTGGGATGCTCTTAAAAATCTCTCTTGAGAAAAAAGTATGCATTTGTTTTAGGCTCAAAACCTCACACACATCACTAAAATAATCATCAACCTCACAGTAATACTTTCCATATCTCAGGAGACTTTTAAAAATTTCACATTTCTACTACTGACTCTCCAGTTGTGACGAGAGGCAGTATAGCTATAGGCAAATACTTGATATCTAAGAGAGGTAACACATTAATTAGAATGATAATGCAAAATATAAAGTTGGTACGGAGGAATTCTCCAAGAGAAGATGGGGAATTAGTTTAATCTTTGAGAAATTTTAAGTGAGATTTTGAGAAAGAATAATTTTGGGGGCTAGCAACCATGGCCTAACTATTGATATACAAAAGGAGCTTTCTGAGGCAAGTCTATGACTGCTATAGCATTTTCCCCCTCCACTGGTTCCTGAAGTCTTTTCTACCTCTTTACAAGCTAATAAAAACCACTATTCAGAATAAAATTGTGATATGTAAAGACAGATAAAGTTATATTATTATAAATAAATACTATATATATTCTTGTGAATAACGATTTTTAAATTGCCAAATTAGAAAAGCATAATATTTAAAAACTTCAGATTTGTAACAATGGATTTACTTTAGTTAAATGTCTTTTATTTATTTTATTTATTACCTATGACCATACAAAAGACTTACTTAACACAACTGAATAGTCCTTGGCTCTAAAAGGTAACAGTAGTATAATGGAAAGACATGAGATGAGGAATCAGGAAACACGGGGTCTAATTATGTTGCTCTGCAGTATAAGCACAATTTACTTAGGTCATTTAACTTCTTTGGGCCTTAGTTTTCTCACTGGATAAGTTCATGGTTAGAGAACACTGTCTCTAAGTTTCCTTATAACTATAAGTTAATATCATAAATGCTTCTGATTATGATTTTTTTCTGGGCTCATGTTTTATCAAGTGAATAAGACTGTTTGACATTTGTTTTTCATGCACATGGAGACGTGAAAGATGGATTTTCAAATTATTTACATTGAAGATTTTTAGACTTCAAACTGAAATATAGGATAATCAGTGCAGTGTTGCTTATATTTGAAGGCAATACACAATTCATTTTCTCTGCCTAACTGTAAGAACTGAAGAATTTTTTAGTAGCAGTGAATCAATATTGAGTACCACTGTCAGGACCTGTCATGATTTAAATTTTTCCTGTGCTATAATATTATAGCTTATATACTTCCTATGGTGGAAACTGTGTATGTTAGCTTCAAAAGTGTGGTGCTGAGAGTCTGTGTGAAAATTTCATCCCCTTTCTCTGTCTCACAACTGACAGGTATTATTTCTCATACTTTAATACTAAAAAAATTTCTGTCATGGCCTGGGTGAATGTAGCCCTGACAGTTATGAGTTTTTTAAAAAAATATCTTTTGGCTAAGTTAGTTCTATTTTATGATCTGCTGTGAAATGGGTTAAAGAAAAGGATCCATGTGGAAGAAAGATCAGAGAAAGCTCATGCTTTATTTACAGTTGAGGAATGCTTTTTATTTTATTATTTATTATTTATTTATTTTGGCTGCACCACACAGCATGTGGGATCTTCTCTGACCTCTTAGGACCAGGGATTGAATCCATTCCTCCTGTGGTGGGAGTGCAGAATTCTAACCACTGGACCACCAGGGAAGTCTGAGTAATGCTTTTTAGTAATTTATGTTTACGCATGATGAAAGTGATTTTTGAAAACGATGAATGAAAGAGTAACATCAGGTATTAGTTTGCCTCATGTCACCTTCACTTGGAAGACACATAATGATGAAATGTGTGTGTCTTCATATTGGTCTGTTTAACTTTTTAAAATAAGCTTGATTAACATATTGTCAAGAAAATACCTATTTAGCTAGAAATCAGAGCAAAGTTTGAATGATTGAAAACTTAGTGCACTTTCAACTTAATGAATTATTCTATTGCCCAAAAATGTAAAACACAGAAAGATGAAGCTGAGAAACTTCTAATGCGAGCTCTTCATCCCTGAGTCACCTTATAATTATTTTTCTTTTTCTAAAGAGTTTTTAGAAGCACGTTGGCTGCGACGGACCGCATAGAAGTGTGGCTGAGAGGAGCTACCCCACGGACCAGGCCGCGGCCGGCGGCCAAGAGGAGCTAGCCCGCGCCCAAGGCCGGGGGGGGGGGCGCCAAGAGGAGTTACCCCACGTCCAAGGAGCGGCGCCTGTGTGGGCACAGGAGGGCCGAGAGGAGTTACTCCACATTCAAGGTCAGGAGAGGATATCGTGAGTAGATACCCCTTTCCAAGGTAAGGAGCAGCAGCTGCACTTTGCTGGAGCAGCCGTGAAGAGATACCCCACGTCCAAGGTAAGAGAAACCCAAGTAAGACGGTAGGTGTTGCAAGAGGGCATCAGAGGGCAGACACACTGAAACTATAATCACAGAAAACTAGCCAATCTGATCACACAGACCACAGCCTTATCTATCTCAATGAAACTAAGCCATGCCGTGTGGGGCTACCCAAGACAGATGGGTCATGGTGGAGAGGTCTGACAGAATGTGGTCCACTGGAGAAGGGCATGGCAAACCACTTCAGTATTCTTGCCTTGAGAACCCCATGAACAGTATGAAAAGGCAAAAAGACAGGACACTGAAAGATGAACTCCCCAGGTCGGCAGGTGCCCAATATGCTACTGGAGATCAGTGGAGAAATAACTCCAGAAAGAATGATGGGATGGAGCCAAAGCAAAAACAATACCCGTAAGCTGTGGATGTGACTGGTGATAGAAGCAAAGTCCGATGCTGTAAAGAGCAATATTGCATAGGAACCTGGAATGTTAGGTACATGAATCAAAGCAAATTGGAAGTGGTCAAACAGGAGATGGCAAGAGTGAGTGTCGACATTCTAGGAATCAGCGAACTAAGATGGACTGGAATGGGTGAATTTAACTCAGATGACCATTATATCTGCTACTGTGGGCAGGAATCCCTTAGAAGAAATGGAGCAGCCACCATAGTCAACAAAAGAGTCTGAAATGCAGTACTTCGGATGCAATCTCAAAAACGACAGAATGATCTCTGTTCGTTTCCAAGGCAAACCATTCAATATCACGGTAATCCAAGTCTATGCCCCGACCAGTAACGCTGAAGAAGCTGAACTTAAACGATTCTATGAAGACCTACAACATCTTTTAGAACTAACACCCAAAAAAGATGTCCTTTTCATTACAGGGGACTGGAATGCAAAAGTAGGAAGTCAAGAAACACCTGGAATAACAGGCAAATTTGGCCTTGGAGTACAGAATGAAGCAAGGCAAAGGCTAATAGAGTTTTGCCAAGAGAATGCACTGGTCATAGCAAACACCCTCTTACAACAACACAAGAGAAGACTCTACACATGGACATCACCAGATGGTCAACACCAAAATCAGATTGATTATATTCTTTGCAGCCAAAGATGGAGAAGCTCTGTACAGTCAGCAGAAACAAGACCAGGAGTGGACTGTGGCTCAGATCATGAACCCCTTATTGCCAAATTCAGACTTAAATTGAAGAAAGTAGGGAAAACCACTAGACCATTCAGGTATGACCTAAATCAAATCCCTTATGATTATACAGTGGAAGTGAGAAACAGATTTAAGGGACTAGATCTGATAGACAGAGTGCCTGATGAACTATGGACAGAGGTTCGTGACATTGTACAGGAGACAGGGATCAAGACCATCCCCATGGAAAAGAAATGCAAAAAAGCAAAATGGCTGTCTGAGGAGGCCTTACAAATAGGTGGGAAAAGAAGAGAAGCAAAAAGCAAAGGAGAAAAGGAAAGATATTCCCATCTGAATGCAGAGTTCCAAAGAATAGCAAGGAGAGATAAGAAAGCCTTCCTCAGTGATCAATGCAAAGCAATAGAGGAAAACAACAGAATGGGAAAGACTAGAGAGCTCTTCAAAAAAATCAGAGATACCAAGGGAACATTTCATGCAAAGATGGGCTCGATAAAGGACAGAAATGGTATGGACCTAACAGAAGCAGAAGATATTAAGAAGAGATGGCAAGAATACACAGAAGAACTGTACAAAAAAGATCTTCATGACCCAGATAATCACGATAGTGTGATCAGTCACCTAGAGCCAGACATCCTGGAATGCAAAGTCAAGTGGGCCTTAGAAAGCATCACTACAAACAAAGCTAGTGGAGGTGATGGAATTCCAGTTGAGCTATTTCAAATCCTGAAAGATGATGCTGTGAAAGTGCTGCACTCAATATGCCAGCAAATCTGGAAAACTCAGCAGTGGCCACAGGACTGGAAAAGGTCAGTTTTCATTCCAATCCCAAAGAAAGGCAATGCCAAAGAATGCTCACACTACCTCACAATTGCACTCATCTCACACGCTAGTAAAGTAATGCTCAAAATTCTCCAAGCCAGGCTTCAGCAATACATGAACCGTGAACTTCCAGATGTTGAAGCTGGTTTTAGAAAAGGCAGAGGAACCAGAGATCAAATTGCCAATATCCGCTGGATCATCGAAAAAGCAAGAGAGTTCCAAAAAAACATCTATTTCTGCATTATTGACGATGCCAAAGCTTTTGACTGTGTGGATCACAATAAACTGTGGAAAATTCTGAAAGAGATGGGAATACCAGACCATCTGACCTGTCTCTTGAGAAACCTGTATGCAGGTCAAGAAGGAACAGTTAGAACTGGACATGGAACAATAGAATGGTTCTAGATAGAAAAGGAGTACATCAAGGCTGTATATTGTCACCCTGCTTATTTAACTTATATGCAGAGTACATCATGAGAAACGCTGGGCTGGAACAAACACAAGCTGGAATCAAGATTGCTGGGAGAAATATCAATAACCTCAGATATGCAGATGACACCACCCTTATGGCAGAAAGCAAAGAACGAAAGAGCCTCTTGATGAAAGTGAAAGATGAGAGTAAAAATGTTGGCTTAAAGCTCAACATTCAGAAAACTAAGATCATGGCATCCGGTCCCATCACTTCATGCCAAACAGATGAGGAAACAGTGGAAACAGTGTCAGACTTAATTTTTTTGGGCTCCAAAATCACTGCAGATGGTGATTGCAGCCATGAAATAAAAAGACGCTTACTCCTTGGAAGGAAAGTTAGGATCAACCTAGACAGCATATTGAAAAGCAGAGACATTACTTTGCCAACAAAGGTCCGTCTAGTCAAGGTTATGGTTTTTCCAGTAGTCATGTATGGATGTGAGATTTGGACTATAAAGAAAGCTGAGCGCTGAAGAATTGATGCTTTTGAACTGTGGTGCTGGAGAAGATTCTTGAGAGTCCCTTGGTCTGCAAGGAGATCCAACCAGTCCATCCTAAAGGAAATCAGTCCTGGATATTCAGTGAAAGGTCTGATGTTGAAGCTGAAACTCCAATACTTTGGCCATCTGATGCGAAGAGCTGATTCATTTGAAAAGCCCCTGATTCTGGGTAAGACTGAGGGCAGGAGGAGAAGGGGACAACAGAGGATGAGATGGTTGGATGGCATCACCGACTCAATGGACATGAGTTTTGGTGGGCTCCGGGAGTTGGTGTTGGACAGGGAGGCCTGGCGTGCTGCAGCTTATGGGGTTCCAAAGAGTCAGACACGACTGAACAACTGAACTGAACTGAAATGAACAATCATTTGAGGCCACCCAGTAATATCAGTGAAGTGCAGAATTATAGAAAACTGAAGGTATTAGATGGACATAGCTTGCAAATTGAATAAACATCTACAGGTATTTTGTCTCTGTGTATTTCTTACTTAAAGATACATTATATCTGATACTTTCTCCTACTTCCTTTTTGCCCCTTTACTCATTTTGAATCCAAAACTATTTTCTTCCACATATATGTTTCTTCCTGTTTTCAAAATGCTTCTATTAATCATAATAATTATACCTGGAGAGGTACCAGGACCCTCCAAGGACAGAAGTTTGATGGTAATGTAATCTCTTACTAGAATTCAGAAGAAACTATATACATTTATGGCCTTTCCTGGTGGCTCTGATGGTAAAGAATCTGCCTGTAATGCAGGAGACCCAAGTTCAATCCCTGGGTCAGGAAGATATTGCCTGGAGAAGGGAATGGCTACCCACTCCATTATTCTTGCCTAGGGAATCCCATGAAAAGAAGAGCCTGGTGGGCTACAGTCCATGGTGTTGCAAAGAATTGGACACAACTCAGCGACTAAGCACAGCACAGCACATACATTTATGGCTAGAACCTGCTACAGTAAAAGGTATGACATAATTTTTCCTTCCCTCATAGAAATCCTTTCAGAACATATGTCATACATCCTTGTATTCTGGAACTTCCTGGCACAAAGAAGCTATTTAATAAATACTGACTGAATATATGATTGAAGAGGCATAACTTAGCCTCTCAACATTAGAGTCTAATTCATGCTGGGGAATTAGAGCAACCTTGACCTGAATCATATGCTGAAATAATTCCTTACTTTTAGAGTAAAAACAAACAAAAAACCCTCACCTATTACAAGTGGAGATAATTCTTAAAAATGATACTTTAGGTACTTCAAAAATTGGATAGCATCAGAATATACTATCAAGACCAAAGTAACTCCAAGGCACATGAAAATGTGTTAAACATTAATGTATTTAAAGGAAATTTCCAGGAAAACTTGCCTGTTCAAACTCTTCCATGTCTACTTCTCCATCTCCATTCAAGTCAAACATCTTGAAGGCAATTTCAAAATTTCTCTGAGGAGCTGTAAGTTAGGAAGGAAGGAAGGACAGGAGGGAAGGAGGAAGGAAAGAGAAAAATATTTAGAAGTATTGACCAAAAATAAAAAATCATTGCTTTTTAAGAAAAAAGGATGGTTAAACATTAAAATGTAACTTCAAGTCAAGAATGCCATCACATTTATCTTGATTAACCTTTTAGCAACAGTTCTTAAAACCAAGAGAATTTTACCATGGCCAGTGAAGATAGTACTTATCTATCTTTGTGTTTCAACACTCTCTTAAATACTTTATTAGAAACCATCTTCTCTTGATTGAATAACATTAATGTTGTTCTGTTACTAAAACACAGTGTTATTTATCTGGGCATGAAAGTCTATTTGGGGTGAGATATACTGCTGCAAAGTAAGAAGCTGAAACTATCTTTGTCTTGCCTTTTTAAAACAAGCTAGCTTTCTACTTTGTTCTTTCTAGTTGCTCCATTCTAAGTACAATCAGGAGTTCAGTGGATATCACTCTGCCAACAGGTTATTATTGACACTTTATCAATACCATTCTCCTCAATGTCACTATAGCTCTGTGGTAAGGCAGAAAAGCACACTGTCAGCTACCCAGCCCCCATTTTATTTTATTTTATTTTTTATTTTAGTTGGGGGCTAATTACTTTACAATATTGTAGTAGTTTTTGCCATACATTGACATGAATCAGCCATGGGTTTACATGTGTTCCCCTTCCTGGACCCCCTACCCACCTCCCTCCCCATCCCATCCCTCTGGGTCATCCCATTGCCCCAGCCCTGAGCATTTGTCTCATGCATCGAACCTGGAATGGTGTTCTGTTTCACATATGATAATATACATGTTTCAATGCTATTGTCCCAGAACGTCCCACCCTCACCTTCTCCCTCAGAGTCCATAAGACTGTTCTAGGCATCTGTGTCTCTTATTCTGTCTCGCATACAGGGTTATCGTTACCATCTTTCAAATTCCATATATATGCATTAGTATACTGTATTGGTGTTTTTCTTTCTGGCTTACTTCACTCTGTATAATGGGCTCTAGTTTCATCCACCTCAATAGAACCAATTCAAATGCATTTTTTTAATGGCTGAGTAATATTCCATTGTGTATATGTACCACAGCTTCCTTATCCATTCGTCTGCTGATGGACATCTAGGTTGCTTCCATGTCCTGGCTATTGTAAACAGTGCTGCGATGAACATTGGGGTACATGTGTCTCTTTCAATTCTGGTTTCCTCAGTGTGTATGCCCAGCAGTGGGATTGCTGGGTCGTATGGAAGTTCTATTTCCAGTTTTTTAAGGAATCTCCACACTGTTCTCCATAGTCCCCAGCCCCCATTTTAATCGTGTCAGCCTGATACATAAATTACTGAGTAAAATATACTTAAATGTTTAAAAATCAAAATGAAAAATGCAAAGCTTGAGAAGACGGTATATTTTTTTCCCTTAAGTGAATGGTGAAAGTGTTTCAAGACTTCTTTAACGTCCCCAGATCAATCAAAATACAATTATCATATTTGTACATTAGGATAAAATATAAATTCAACAGCCCTCCTCTCCTTCCTTACCATGCTAAATATTCTAGTAAAGAAAACTAGGGACTTCCCTGGTGGTTCAGGGGTTAGGACTTGGCACTGTCACTGCAGGCACCCAGGCTCAATCCCCAGTTGGGGAACTAAGATCCCACAAGCTGTGTGGCATGGCCAAAAAAAAGAAAACTAAGTCACTTACTTCCTTCGGTGCTTCAAATTTATATAGCTATAGAAAATAAAAGTAAAATTTCCTATATATATCCTAATACTACTGAATTAAAATTTCAGTTAATATCACTTTTAGTTAAAAAAATTAAAGATAATATGTAGACAAAAAAGTAAACAAGGGCTTAGTATATTATGCATTACTGTATACAGTTCATATTCTTATCTTGCTCATTAATTTGTCAGTGTCAACACTTTCTAAGCTTAAATTCCATTTTCAGCTAGTTAGCCTACTAGGTGGGTAAGCTCCTGGTTTTTAGTTGCCTGGGTGAATCATATGCTTCTCAGTTTCCAGCTGCCTGTTTCACTTGATAATGGCTTCTAACAGGTTTGCTTTTCTTAGGCTACCAGTATGATTGCTGAGAAGGATGCAGGGAGGAGGGGAGAGGGGATCAGATTTTTGTATATTTATTGTCACTTCTTAAATTATTCCCATTTGTCTGGATGCTATCTTTTACTGAAGAGTTACTATGCGCCAAGCACTGAACTGGATAATTTTAAGCTGTTTTCTAATTTTGTACTCTCTATCCTGAAATTATTTCTTTCTTAATTTTTTTTTTTAAACAGAGTAGGATGTTGGGGCTCCAAGCCACTAAATGACTCACTCAAAATCACACAGCTAATAGGTAACAAACAGAACTGGTAAGTGATCGAGGTCAACAATGACTTCAAAGCCCATAAACTATTCATTATGTTCCACAGCCTCCAATATGAAAATTGTGGTTCTTACAATAATAAACACATACTCTTCATTCTGGTATGCTCTAACTTAGAAACAAAACAACAAAACATGACTCACTGGTTATGTCAGTCTCTGAAATAGCTTAGAGTTTCAAGTTTCATCTAAAGGACATTCCTGATATCAAAGAAACATTGAATGTGCAATGCTCAGTAGTTTAAGCTTAGTTGCAATCACAGGCATAGGCAACATCAGATTCTGTAATGGGTTTGTCATGATTTTTAAAAATTCTGAATATAAATTCTGTTCTTCCTTATTGTCTCACAAACTTAGCTCACTTCACTCACATACATTATTTACCTAATCCTTGTAGATACTTGAAATTTTAACAACTGCAGACAATGTGTGGCCACAGAAAGTTTTAAGTAGGGGAGTGCCACAATCACACAGGCATTTATAAAGAACTTCTCTGGCTACAATATGAAGAATGTACTGGAAAACAAAATTCAGTCTCAGAGAACATCATAAAAGCTCCTGAAACTTGGAAATGTGAATTGAGGTGATGGCAGTGGTCATGGAGAGAAGAAAACAAATTTGAAATAAGGAGGCAGAAAATATATAACTTAATGATTAATTAGCTGTGATGAACTGAGTAAAAAAGGCTGACAGCAGGACTGGTTTAGGCTACCAGGTGGCTTACATATCATTAATCAAGAGAAAAAGACAATGTAAAAGATTTGAGGAAAAAATGATTTCAGACAAGATCTGCTGAATTCAAGGAGTCCACGGCATATTCTGTGAAAATGTTCAGGAGATAGCTGGAAATATGGCTCTAAAGCTTAGATGAGAGAGCTTAAAGCTAGTAGTCACATTAGCATAAACAGATACACACCTACATATGCATGCTCAGTCATGTCTGACTCTTTGTGATCCTATGGACTGTAGCCCACCAGGCTCCTCCATCCATGGGATTATCCCGGCAAGAATACTGGAGTGGGTTGCCATGCCCTCCTCCAGGGGATCTTCCCAATCCAAGGATCGAACACACACCTCCTGCACTGAAGGCAGATTCTATACCACTGAGCCTGGTTAGCTTCAAAGACCTGACATGAAGATGTCCAAGGAGAACTGAAGATTGAGGAGAAGTGTACGGAAAGGATAGGAAGTAGTTGGAAGCTAATATTTAAGGTGAAAGTAAAAAGAGAGGAAGCAGTGACAAAGTGGTATCACACCACCAAGAGAGATGTGGTTCAAAATGAATAGAAATAGGGGAACATTTGGCCAGAGGCACTCAAAGGGTTGCTATTCATGAATTACAGCAGCATTCTCATTTCCTATCTTCACTGATTACAGAGACGACACCGAGTTTTTAAATTTTTAGGTTTATCATGATCTTCTATTGCTACTGTCTTACGAGTTCTGTGATGGCATACGCACAAGCATTTAAATGACTGAATGAGTTATTCTGGCAACTCATACTTAATATGGTCTCCTACAACTAAGGTTAAATTCACTTTACCAAACAAAGAACATCTTGTACTGCTTGAGGTTTCTTTATCTTTTTATCCTGGCTTACTCTCAAACACAGTGTTTGCTTTACATGGAACGACTTTAGGAGTGTTTATTCAAGAATATGCATTGACACTCTCAGGCTGAGCTCTTATGCCCTGGTCACTGATACAGCATGTCAGGACAGCAGCCGTGCACGTTCTGATCTCATTTAGGCCTTAGCAGTCTATCACGCAAGGTCCTTCCAGTAGTTCTCTCAGCCTATTCAATCTTCATTTGCTGATCATATCAAACCACTCAAGACAAACAAGCAAAAAACCAGTCTGCCTTAAGTGAAACATGCCTCGCAGGAATAAGCTGCTAGGCAATTTTCTTGTACTCTCTTGTCTCCCTTTGAAAGTAGACTTCAGAGTAATTTTTAAGTTTTTAAATTAGTTTATTTATCTATTTTTTAACTTTACAATATTGTATTTGTTTTGCCATACATTGACATGAATCCACCATGCGTGTACATGTGTTCCCCTTCCAGGATCCCCCTCCCCCCTCCCTCCCCATCCCATCCCTCCGGGTCATCCCGGTGCACCAGCCCCGAGCACCCTGTATCATGCATCGAACCTGGACTGGTGATTCGTTTCACATATGATAATTTACATGCCAGAGTAATTTTTAAATCTAGCTGCTCTGGAAAGCTAAAAGTATCTTGAGTTTACATTAATTCACAACCTATTGCCATAGAAAGGTAGAGAGAGGGGAATTCTTTTGACTTTCAGGCTACTTGTACAGTGAACAGTGAAGCTTCACACCACCCGTCCTTGTGTTAATAGTTCAATCTATTTTCTGCACAGCAATATCTAAATCATATGTTGGGACTGATTAAAACAATGAGATTCTATACAAAGTTCATCACTCTACATCTTTTACCTATAATTCTGTGATAGTTTTTGCTACAAGTAAATGGAGATACATTAGATCTTGTTCTAGTGTAGAATAAAACATTTTTATGTTATTTTATCATCAACAATGACAATAGCAATAACTCTAGATTTGTTCAAAACACAGTAGATTTTTCTACACTGTTTTAGTAATAAGTAAAAAACCATGTTTTTCTGTGTATGTACGTCAAATAATCAGATAGCAACAACATTAGCTGTCTCAAGATTTTCATGACTGTTTCATGTACTTTCTTTTAATAGAATATGCAAAAGACTTGGGTTCCAATTCTGACTTTTCCAATCTAATGAGTTATTATGCCTTAAATTCTTTTTTGGTAGTACTGACAGAATGAACAAAAAAAAACTGAATAGGTTAGATTCTAAACAAGTTTCTTATTTTCTGTTAGTTTGGCTCTCCTACCACAAAATTCCTACCTTACTATTCCTGTTGTAAAATGATGCATAGAACAAATGAGGTAATTAATATGCAATATCAGAGAACTCTGAGTGAGGAGAAAAAACTGTATATAGTATGATGAACCTCCATTCAGTGATGAACCCACCTATTGAATTTGTAAGGATGATCACATAGCCTCTGATTATTTCTGAGGGAGGTCACCACTTGCAATGTCTAACCATTGCTGGCCATATTAATTGATGGAACTTTTTTTCTCATGTAAAATGGGCTTCCCAAGTGGTTCAGTGATAAAGAATTCCCCTGCAATGCAAGGAAACACAGGAGATATGGGTTTGATCCCTGGGTCAAGAAGATCCCCTGGAAGAGGAAATGGCAACCCACTCCAGTATTCTTGCCGGAGAATCCAATGCGGGCTACTGTCCATAGAGTTGCTAAGGTGGATGCGACTGAGCACACACCCACCACCACTTTCTCATGTAGAGCTCAAATCTAATTCTTTGTAGCTCTTACAAAATGTCCTAATTTAATTTTTGAGAGAAATACAAAATATAACTGCTTCTCACCTTTATGATGGCCCTGTGAATATGTAAGAGCATAGTCTCATGTCTCTACTAAAGGTTTCTCAGAACCTCTTTCCAGAATGTCAAGGTTATTTTGTAATAGCCTTCTCTGGGGTACTTTAGATGACCAATGGCTCCCATAAATGCAATATTCTAAAATGGTTAATTCTAGAATGACTTATCCTTTCTAATGACAGTAGGACTTCTCTGCAGACTAATATATTAATATTTTTCTTATAGGAGGGCATAATGTTTTGGTTTTCCACATTAGGCTAGAGAAAAGGAGTAGAAAAACCTGCAAGATTAGATTTCAAAAAAGTTCCCCTCTCTCAATTCTCCTGAATTCTTCAAGGTATGATGGCTAGGGGCAGTCTGGAAGAATCTTTCTGCCAGTTTTTTTTTTTTTTTTTTTTTTTTTTACACAGAGTGGAAGCATTGTAGTTGTATTATAGTATTTCCCTGGGATAATTTAGCTTCCAAAGGTCGCTACATAACGTGAAAATATCCTAAAAATTTTTAAAAAACATACTTAAGCAAGAGCAGATAAATTTTCTTTTCAATGACATACTTGCTTTCTAAGTCTGATCTGATTCTGTTAGTAACTATTTTACAGGTACTCTTTAATAATCTATTAGCCTTTTCAGCATTTTCTAATATTAGGTTTCATGCTAAGTGCCAGGCTAACACTATAGCTAGCAAACGGACTGCAAATATTTGAAAAACAAAAGACTTACAGAATCATAATAGATAAAGTCAAAGTCAAGAAATATTTATTATAAAGCTACACATTTTATATTTGATTTTATATATAGTTAAGTTTGTATAGAGGCATATTTATGTGAGGGGCTTCCCAGGTGGTGCTAGTAGTAAAAAATCCACCTGCCAATGCAGGAGACACAAGAGACACAGGTTCAATCCCTGGGTTGAGAAGATCCCCTGGAGAAGGAAATAGCAACCCATTCCAGTATTCTTGCCTTGAAAATTTCATGGACAGAGAAACTCTGCAGAGAATCAGACATGACTAAGAGACTGAGCACTCCATATTTATGTGAAGCAAGGAATGTGTGTGTGGGTGTGCTCAGTCCTGTCCAACTCTGCAACCCTACATACTGTAGCCCACCAGGCTTCTCTGTCCATGGAATTTTCCAGGCAAGAATACTGGAGTGGGTTGCCATTTCCTGCTCCAGGGTATTTTCTCAACCCAGAGATGGAACCCATGTCTCTTGTGTCTCCTACATTGGCAGGGGGATTCTTTACCACTGCTCTACCTTGGAAGCAAGACATAGCGTGAACAGTATCAGTGGCTCAAAAACTTAACAGTTACACACTTTCTGCTTCAACTCACAAGTCGCATAGACAGGCCGGCCCTCATCTTTGTCTTGTAGAATAATCTATTGACCAAAATATCCACTATTGTGCCATCTGAAGTCACTGGTGATGATGAAAATAATTATAATATTTTGCTCTGGAATCAAGAAATGATTATTCTTAAAATGCAAGATGGGAAACGGCAAATAAAAAAATCCACATCTACTATAATTGGTTACAGAAGACACTATACTGTGAATTAAGGTTAAAATCAAGATTTTCTCTGTTGGTTGTATTAGAATTACAATTTAAAACACTGTAGTAACTTTTTGACTATACTAACAAATTTTAGTTAATAACCATTTAGTGACTGAATATGCTCAAACAAGGGTAAGTTAATTAGACTGTTTCCTGAATGTGTTTTCTGTAGTTGTGCAGCTGTATGTTCCCATTAAGTTGAAATACAGGGGACTCAAGCTATATAATATAAAACAATGAACATTTTACCACTTAAAATATCTAGTTTCGCCCATGATGAGCAATTGGAAATGACAAAATGGTATGACATTTTTATTGGTAACTTCTGGAATTCAACATCCAGAAAATTTCCTTAGTGGAGGAAAAAAAGACAGTAAGGTGATCTGAAATAGTATGTAATTAATTAATTAATGGTATGTAAGTATATCAATCTAGTTCTTCTTAGGTTTGCTCTTTTAACATGGTGGAGGGGGAACCTGCCACGATTGAAATGACAAATGCCAAGGATAAAGAAAAAGAGGCCCCAATTATCCAGGAGGAAAAAAAGTTATAAAGAAAAAAGTATTGCATTGTATCATAATTCTCCACAACACCTGAATACTGCAGAGCAAGTTCTACAGAATCTTGAGGGGAAGCAATTTTAAAGGTTACATACAAGTCAACTCATCATTTACCTACATTAGCAACAGAAGATAGTCTCAGACATCAAGGACTTAGAAACTGTATAATCCACAAAACTTTCCTAACAAAATTCCACAAAAAAACAGTTACAAAATTCATAAGCAGGGATTGGTAAACTATGATGTGCTGGCTATTTGTCTGTGTATTGTTCATGGCTGCTTACAACTGAGTAGCTGTGACACAGACCTTACAGCCAGCAAGTTTAAAATATTTATCTTGCCCTTTAAGAAAAAGTTTGCCAACCCCTGGTTTAGGCAATTCTTCAGCCAACAATGACAAAAAAAATCAATCAAAATAAAGACTGTAAAGATGAGATCAATTAAGAAGTGAGCAGTAAGTTAAGTGAGCAATAAAATCAGTAGAAGAGTTAAGCTTAAATAATGGTTATTAACAAAACAATCATGGCATGTGGCATTTATTAAATGCTTATTATGTATCAGGCACTTTATATAAATTATTTAATCCTCCCAATCATTCTGTGACACTGTACTAATATACCCATCCCCTGTTAAAAGAGAGGGAACTAAGGTATTGGGTGTCCAGAATCAAAGAGCCGAGATTCAAATCTAGACATTCTACTAGAGTATACACCACTCTTAGCCATTAGACAAAAGTGGTTATAAAATAATAAAGTATAAGATAGTCCTTGAAAGATAAAATATATAAATATAAAATTATTTTTAAAAAATGACTTGGAATAAAAAATACCAGATTAAAACTGTAAAAACAGAGTGTAGAGAAGAAAGTGAAAGGAAGATAAATTTCTTGATTTCCAATAGAAGACATCAAAAGAAATAGATGATTCTATCCTAGATAAAAAAAAGCCATGTCATCCTTGAACTCCCACAGATACATACACACATCCTGATCCAGGGATCAAACCTGGGTCTGCTGCACTGCAGGCAGATTTTTTTAATGTCTGAGGCACCAGGGAAGCCCAGATAAAAAAGCCATGTCTTCTCCGAACTCCCATAAATACATACACAAATACACATTTAAATTAATTCAAAGGTTACCACAAATAGGAGAGTATTAAAATTATTTGGGAGAAAAACTCAATGAACAAAGCAAAAGCTTGAAAGAAACAAATGGAAGAAAGCATAGAAAACAAGATATAAGGTGACAGAAGAACAAATAAGTCACAACAAAGTTAAATGAACTAAATTGCTCTATTAGAAGACATAGAGCATGTCAGACTGCATTTGTTATTTATAAGAAATACACTGAAAACAAAATATTACAAAAAGTAAAGAGTAAGGAAAACAAAACAGAAAGAAAGCAGAGGTGGTATTATTAATATGAGACAGAAATGAACCAAGAGCAGGACTAAGAAGGATTAAGAACAAACATCATTTCCATATTACTCATAACTACCATCCATAAAGAACATTTATTATATATCTTTATGTATAGGACAAAATCATATAAAAATATATAATAAAATATTAGATATAAAGGAAAAATTACAAAAATTACTGTAATATCTGAATCTCTGGCATATTTTGCAGAAAACTTAATGAAGTAATGGAGACTTCATATAAAACAAACCACAAGTTCAATTTGATAGATATATATTGTCAATGTTAGTGTGTTAGTCGCTCAGTCATGTCCAACTCTTTGCAACCCTATAGACTGTAGCCCATCAGGCTCCTCTGTCCATGGAATTCTCTAGGCAAGAATACTGGAGTAGGTTTCCATTTCCTTTTCCTGGAGATCCTGCCAACCCAGGGATCAAACCTGAGTCTCCTGCACTGCAGGTGGATTCTTTAACATCTGGGCACAGAGTCTGCATGTATTTTTTAAATCTTCAAAGGAAATTTAGAAAGACATTAGATATTAGTTGACATACAAATAGACATACACACACAACACACACAAACACAAGTAAAATAAGAAATGGCAAACGCAGAATTTTTACAACTATAATACAATAAAACTATGTCATAGGAATAAAGCAACTGATCACCAACCAGGCTAAGATGCTGAAAAAGCACGTGACAAAATTTTAAGCTTTCCTAATAAACTTTTTTCCCCTGAGAAATAGAGATAGGAGAAACTTATTAAATATGGTAAAGTTTATCTGACAGGAAGATTCACAATATACTTAACTGAAAAATGCCAAAAACATTTGTTTTAATATAATATAATAAAGTGGGGATGCTCATTATTACTGACAATATTTTGAAAGTTCTAGCCAAAGCAAATATATAATGAAATAAAGCACATATGCTAGAAAAAAAAAAACAATTACCATTATTTGAAAAGAAAAGGTGGCAAGAAAACACAGAAGAACTATACAAAAAAGATCTTCATGACCCAGATAACCATGATCGTGTGATCGCTCACATAGAACCAGACAACCTGGAGTGTGAAGTCAAGTGGGCCTTAGGAAGCATCACTACAGACAAAGCAAGTAGAGGTGATGGAATTCCAGTTGAGCTATTTCAAATCCTAAAAATAATGCTGTGAAAATGCTGTACTCAATATGTCAGCAAATTTGGAAAACTCAGCAGTGGCCACAGGACTGGAAAAGGTCAGTTTTCATTCCAATCCCAAAGAGTAGCAGTGCCAAAGAATGTCCAAACTACTGCACAATTGCACTCATCTCACACACTAGCAACATAATGCTCAAAATTCCCTAAGCCAGGCTTCAGCAGTGCCTGAACCAAGAACTTCCAGATGTTGAAGCTGGTTTTAGAAAAGGCAGAGGAACCAGAGATCAAATTGCCAACATCCAGTGAATCTTCAAAAAAACAAGACAATTCAGAAAAACATCTACTTCTGATTTATTGATTTTGCCAAAGCCTTTTGACTGTGTGGATGGCAACAAATTGTGGAAAATTCTTCAAGAGATGGGAATACCAGACCACCTTGCCCGCCTTCTGAGAAATCTATATGGAGGTCAAGAAGAAACAGGTAGAACCAGACATGGAACAGACTGGTTCCAAATTTGAGAGAGTACGTCAAGGAGTACGTCAAGGCTGTATATTGTCACCCTGCTTATTTAACTTATATGCAGAGTACATCATGCGAAATGCTGGGCTGGATGAAGCACAAGGTGGAATCAAGACTGCCGGGAGAAATATCAACAACCTCAGATATGCAGATGACACCACATTATAGCAGAAAGTGAAGAGGAACTAAAGAGCCTCTTGATGAAAGTGAAAGAGGTGAATGAAAAAGCTGGCTTAAAACTCATCATTCAAAAAACGAAGATCATGGCATCTGGTCCCATCACTTCATGGCAAATAGAGAGGGAAAGAAAAGAAACAGTGACAGACTTCATTTTTGGGGGCTCCAAAATCACTGCAGATGGTGACTGCAGCCATGAAATTAAAAGATGCTTGCTCCTTGGAAGAAAAGCTATGACCAACCTAGACAGCATATTAAAAAGCAGAGACATCACTTCGGCAACAAAGGTCCATCTAGTCAAAACTATGGTTTTTCCAGTAGTCATGTATGGATGTGAAAGTCGGACCATTAAGAAAGCTGAGCGCTGAAGAATTCATGCTTTTGAACTGTGGTGTTGGAGAAGACTCTTGAGAGTCCCTTGGAGTGCAAGGAGATCCAACCAGTCAATCCTAATGAAATCGGTCCTGAACACTCATTGGAAGGAATGATGCTGAAACTGAAGCTCCAATA
This sequence comes from Giraffa tippelskirchi, assembly GCF_054371585.1. Classification (NCBI taxonomy): domain Eukaryota; kingdom Metazoa; phylum Chordata; class Mammalia; order Artiodactyla; family Giraffidae; genus Giraffa; species Giraffa tippelskirchi. Next base: position 64,174,230 of record NC_137276.1, on the reverse strand, counting down.
CTTTGGCCACCTGATGCACAAAACTGACTCATTGGAAACAACCCTAATGCTGGGAAAGATTGAAGGCGGGAGGAGAAGGGGACGACAGAGGATGAGATGGTTGGATGTCATCACTGACTTGATGGATATGAGTTTGAGCAAGCTCAGGGAGTTGTTGATGGACAGGGAAGCCTGGAGTGCTGCAGTCCACGGGTCGCAAAGAGTTGGACATGACTGAGTGACTGAACTGAAGTTTTGGTTTCATTTGGACTCATTGGTTGGTTCAGGATTGTGCTATTTAATTTCCATATATTTGTGAATTCCTCAAATTTCTTCTTGTTATTGATTTCTGATTTCTTACTGTTGAGGCCAGAAAGATTACTTGATACGATTTCAATCTTTTAAAATTTGCTGACACTTGTTTTGTGACCTAACATATCTATTCTGGAGAATGTCCATGTGCACTTGAGATGAATGCATATTGTATTTTTGGATGGAATGTTTGTAAATGTCTGTTAGGCCCATTTGATTTCAAGAACAGTTCAATGTTTCCCTATCGATTTTCTGTCTGGATGATGTATCCATTATTGAACGTTAGATACTGAAGCTCTCTACTATTATTGTACTTCTGTTGATTACTCCTTTCAGATCTGTTTGTATTTGCTTAGTATACTGAGGTACTCTTGCATACTTAAATAGTCATATTCTCTTAATGTATTAAACCTTTTATCATTATAGAGTTACCTTTGTTATCTTTTACTACAGATTTTGACTTAAAGTCTATTTTGTCCAAGTATAGCTATTCCTGCTCTCTTTTGGTTTTCATTTGCATTGAGTATCTTTTTGCATCCCTACACTTTGAGCATAGGTATTCCGTTTAGCTGAAGTATTTTGTAGGAAGCATAGAACTGGGTCTTAGAGTTTTGTTTTTTTTTCACCAATTCAGCAACTCTGCACCTCTTGATTAGAGAATTTAACCCATTTATTGGTAAGGATTTAGTATTCCTAGCTTGTTAATTTTTTTTTCTTTTTGGTTCCTTTGTTCTTTCTCTCCCTCTCACATTCTTTTGTGAATTTATGACTTTCTGTAGTGAAATACTTTGATTCCCTTCTTTTTATCTTGTGTGTATCTACTAGAGGTTTTTATTTTGTGGTTACCATGCTGCTGCTGCTGCTAAGTTGCTTCAGTCGTGTCTGACTCTGTGCGACCCCATAGACGGCAGCCCACCAGGCTCTGCTATCCCTGGGATTCTCCAGGCAAGAACACTGGAGCGGGGTGCTACTTCCTTCTCCAATGCATGAGAGTGAAAAGTGAAAGTGAAGTCGCTCAGTTGTGTCCGACTCTTCACGACCCCATGGACTGCAGCCTACCAGGCTCCTCCGTCCATAGGATTTTCCAGGCAAGAGTACTGGAATGGGTTGCCATTGTCTTCTCCGGTAGTTACCATGAGGCTTACTCAAAATATCTCATAGCTATAAAAGTCTATTTTAAGCTAATAATTTTGATTGCATACAAAAATTCTACTCTTTTCTCAACATTTTGTTGATTTCACAATATATGAATTAACAAATTATTGTAGCTATAGCTAATTTGAACACTTTGTCCTTTAACATCTATATTAGAGTTAAGTGGTTAACATGTCACCAAATTGGAATATTAAGAGTATTCTGAATCTGATTATCTATGTAACTTTACTGGTGTTTTGTATATTTTCATATGTTTTATGTTACTAAATGCTAAATCACCTCAGTCGTGTCCGACTCTGTGCAACCTCATAGATGGCAGCCCATCACGCTCCGCCGTCCCTGGGATTCTCCAGGCAAGAACAGTGGAGTGGGTTGCCATTTCCTTCTCCAACGCATGAAAGTGAAAAGTGAAAAGTGAAAGTGAAGTCGCTCAGTCGTATCTGACTCTTAGCGACCCCCTGCAGCCTACCAGGCTCCTCCATCCATGGGATTTTTCCAGGCAAGGGTACTGTAGTCGGGTGCCATTGCCTTCTCCAATCCCACACTAGAGTAGAACTTAATTCTATCGTTAAGACCATTGTTGCCAGGGGAAAGCGCGCAATTTAGCTTGATGAACTCCCTTCAGCATTTCTTGTAAGGCAGATCTAGTGGTAATGAAGTGCTTCAGCTTTTATTTGGGAAAGTATTTATCTTGCATTCGTTTTTGAAGGACAAATTTGTTAGGTAAAGTATTCTTGCTTGGCAGATTTCCTCTTTCAGCACTTTGAATATATCATTCTGTTCTCTCCAGACCTGCAAGGTTTCTGTTGAGAATTCAGCTGATAGCTTTATTGGGGTTCACTTGGAAGAGAGACTTTTTTCTCCTGCTGCTTTAAAAATTCTGTCTTTGTCTTTGGTTGTGGTCAGTTTCACTAAAATGTCTCTTTGAGAAGATCATTTTGGACTGAAATTTGGGGGTCTCCAATTAGCTTCGTGAACTTGGATGTCCTACTTTCTCCCAAGGTTCAAAAAGGTCCCAGTCATTATTTCTTTAAATAAGCTTTTTACACCTTTCTCTCTGGCAGTCAGCATGCACTCCAGCAGCTTCAGGATCTTGCATTGGTGCACACCTAGCAATGCGAGCTGGTGGCATACAAGGGCACAGACCTATTATCCCTGAGCATGTGCACAGTGGTGGGGGTCAGCTGCAAGGGCCTAGGCTGGAGAATTGCATTTGTGTAGCCTCAGAAGCCTGAACTTGCTGCTGATGTGGGTCTCAGGTTCCACTGGAGAAGGCGCTGGGGAGATACTTTGGTGCTGATGTCAGTAAGTGCAAATACGCAAATACTTTTGGGACAAAAACCTGTGAAATCTGCAGAAGTCTGTGACAGCTGTGCTGGCCATTGGTTTGATTAGCGGAGAAACATGCTGGAGTCTTCTACATAGCATGTGTCTGGCAAGCTGGTCACTCCCACTGCATGGCTTATATTAGTATCCTTGCAATTCTTTCTTATTCCTAGCCATCTCGACAATGTTTCAGTTTTGCTGGTTTCTGGCAAGGATGAAACTGAAGCAAGTCCTTTGTGTGACTGGGAAGATGCAAGTAAGTGGAGCTGATTTTCCTTCCTTTTTATGTCAGTTCAGTTCAGTTCAGTTGCTCAGTCGTGTCCGACTCTTTGCGATCCCATGAATCGCAGCACACCAGGCCTCCCTGTCCATCACCAACTCCCTGAGTCCACCCAAACCCATGTCCGTTGAGTCGGTGATGCCATCCAGGCATCTGATCCTCTGTCATCCCCTTCTCCTCCTGCCCTCAATCTTTCCCAGCATCAGGCTCTTTTCCAATGAGTCAGCCCTTTGCATCAGGTGGCCAAAATATTGGAATTTCAGCTTCAACATCAGTCCTTCAACTGAACACCCAGGAATGATCTTATTTAGGATGGACTGGTTGGATCTCGTTGCAGTCCAAGGGACTCTCAAGAGTCTTCTTCAACACCAAGGTTCAAAAGCATCAATTCTTCGGCGATCAGCTTTCTTTATAGTCCAACTGTCACATCCATACATGACCACTGGAAAAATCATAGACTTGACTAGACGGACCCTTCTGCTTTTTAATATGCTGTCTAGGTTGGTCATAACTTTCCTTCCAAGGAGAAAGCGTCTTTTAATTTCATGGCTGCAGTCACCATCTGCAGTGATTTTGGAGACCAGAAAAATAAAATCAGCCACTGTTTGCCCATCTATTTCCCATGAAGTGATGCGACTGGATGCCATGATCTTAGTTTTCTGAATGTTGAGCTTTAAGCCAACTTTTCCACTCCCCACTTTCACTTTCATCAAGAGGGTCTTTAGTTCTTCTTCACTTTCTGCCATAAGGGTGGTGTCATCTGCATATCTGAGGTTACTGATATTTCTCTCGGCAATCTTGATTCCAGCTTGTGCTTCATCCAGCCCAGCGTTTCTCATGATGTACTCTGCATATAAGTTAAATAAGCAGGGTGACAATATACAGCCTTGATGTACTCCTTTTCCTATTTGGAACCAGTCTGTTGTCCCATGTCCAGCTCTAACTGTTGCTTCCTGACCTTCATACAGGTTTCTCAAGAGGCAGGCCAGGAGGTCTGGTATTCCCATCTCTTTCAGAATTTTCCACAGTTTATTGTGATCCACACAGTCAAAGGCTTTGGCATAGTCAATAAAGAAGAAATAGATGTTTTTCTGGAACTCTCTTGCTTTTTCAATGATCCAATAGATGTTGTCAATTTGATCTCCAGTTCCTCTGCCTTTTGTAAAACCAGCTTGAACATCTGGAAGTTCACAGTTCATGTATTGCTAAAGCCTGGCTTGGAGAATTTTGAGCATTACTTTACTAGCATGTGAGATGAGTGCCATTGTGCGGTACTTTGAGCATTCTTTGGCATTGCCTTTCTTTGGGATTGGAATGAAAACTGACCTTTTCCAGTCCTGTGGCCACTGTTGACTTTTCCAGATTTGCTGGCATATTGAGTGCAGCACTTTCACAGCATCGTCTTTCAGGATTTGAAATAGCTCAATTGAAATTCCATCACCTCCACTAGCTTTGTTTGTAGTGATGCTTCCTAAGGCCCACTTGACTTCACATTCCAGGATGTCTGGCTCTAGGTGAGTGATCACACCATCGTGATTGTCTGGGTCATGAAGAACTTTTTTGTACAATTCTTCTGTATATTCTTGCCACCTCTTCTTAATATCTTCTGCTTCTGTTAAGTCCATACTATTTCTGTCCTTTATTGAGCCCATCTTTGCATGAAATGTTGCCTTGGTATCTCTAATTTGCTTGAAAAGATCTCTAGTCTTTCCCATTCTATTGTTTTCCTCTAGTTCTTTGCACTGATCACTGAGGAATGCTTTCTTATCTCTCCTTGCTATTCTTTGGAACTCTGCATTCAAATGGGTAGATCTTTCCTTTTCTCCTTTGCTTTTCACTTCCCGTCTTTTCACAGCTATTTGTAAGGCCTCCTCAGATGGCCATTTTGCTTTTCTGCATTTCTTTTTCTTGGGGATGGTCTTGATTCCTGTCTCCTGTACAACGTCAAGAACCTCCATCCATAGTTCATCAGGTATTCTATCAGATCTAGTCCTTTAAATCTATTTCTCACTTCTACTGTATAGTCATAAGGGATTTGATTTAGGTCATACCTGAATGGTCTAGTGGTTTTCTCCACTTTCTTCAATTTCAGTCTGAATTTGGCAATAAGGAGTTCATGATCTGATCCACAGTCAGCTCCCGGTCTTGTTTTTGCTGACTGTATAGAGCTTCTCCATCTTTGGCTGCAAGAATATAATCAATCTGATTTCGGTGTTGACCATCTGGTGATGTCCATGTGTAGAGTCTTCTCTTGTGTTGTTGGAAGAGAGTGTTTGCTATGACCAGTGAGTTGTCATGGCAGAACTCTATTAGCCTTTGCCCTGCTTCATTCTGTACTCCAAGGCCAAATTTGCTTGTTATTCCAGGTGTTTCTTGATTTCCTACTTTTGCATTCCACTCCCCTATAATGAAAAGGACATCTCTTTTGGGTGTTAGTTCTACAAGGTCTTGTAGGTCTTCATAGAACTGTTCAACTTCAGCTTCTTCAGTGTTATTGGTTGGGGCATAGACTTGAATTACCGTGATATTGAATAGTTTGCCTTGGAAACGAACAGAGATTATTCTGTCATTTTTGAGATTGCATCCAAGTACTGCATTTCAGACTCTTGTTGACTATGGTGGCTATTCCATTTCTTCTAAGGGATTTCTGCCCACAGTAGTAGATACAACGGTCATCTGAGTTAAATTCACCCATTCCAGTCCATCTTAGTTCGCTGATTTTTAGATGTTGATGTTCACTCTTGTCATATCCTGTTTGACTACTTCCAATTTGCCTTGATTCATGGACCTAACATCCCAGGTTCCTATGCAATATTGCTCTTTACAGCATCGAATCTTGCTTCTATCACCAGTCCCATTCACAACTGGGTGTTGTTTTTGCTTTGGCTCCATCCCTTCATTCTTTCTGTAGTTATTTCTCCACTGATCTCCAGTAGCATATTGAGCACCTACTGACCTGGGGAGTTCATCTTTCAGTGTCCTACCTTTTGCCTTTTCATACTGTTCATGGGGTTCTCAAGGCAAGAATACTGAAGTGGTTTGCCATTCCTTTCTCCAGTGGACCACATTCTGTCAGATCTCTCCACCATGACCTGTCTGTCTTGCGTGGTCCCACACGGCTTGGCTTAGTTTCATGGGATAGTTTTACGTGGATATTGTCAAATTATTTGTTTTATTGTCTTCATGAAGTTTCTTAAGTTGACTCCAGAGCTCTCTCAGTTCTATTTTTGTTGGTAGACAGTTGACTGTTGATCTTTGTGGAAGGATGGAGGCTGGGGTCTCCTTTTCCATCATCTTTGTGACATCATCAAGTGGGACCCTCATTCCAGTGAATTCACTTCTGGGTCTCCATTTATCTTTAAAGAAGTTTCTGAGATTTCACACCAGGTTATATACCTATTTTCAAAGATTTTATTACTACCACCATGTCCACTGCATGGACTTCACCATCTAGGGAACATAATGGTTTTGTAAGCATCTTCTTGAAAATATTTCTAGAACTATTATAGGAATTTATAGGTCATTTATAATTAGTGTGAATTCACTGAATCTGAGGATTCAAATTTTTTTGACCTAAATTTGTTGTATTATGAGAAAGGAAACTTTGTTTTTTGAAGGAAGGGTGAAAAGAGACAGATATTCCTTTGGTAGCTTAGCAAAAATCTGGCTTCATAGATCTGAATTAGCTCAATGAAAGAAAGGCTAATGCCACCTGTGGAATGGAACCTCTTTCTAACAAGACCACTTTGTCAACCAGGATGGTCCTGTTATCACACAGCTCCTGGATGTTAGCTGCCTCTCATCCCAATTATTACTGACAGAGTTGGGGCAGGGGGGTAGGGGGAAGGAGCCAGCATCCTTCCTTAGAGCCCTCTCCCTGACGTACTTCAGCTGTGTCTGATCCAACTAAGAACTCTGTTTTGCTAAACAGCATGTGGATGGGGACTGGGTAATTTTGCTGCTTTTCTGCCTGTGAGTTTCCCCACTAGACCTTATCTTAGATTATGTTTAGCTGCACAGTACTAACAATATGTATGTTAGTGTTCCGTTTGCACAACAAAGGGGAAAAAGTAATTGTTTTGGACAAAGAAATACATTTTACCTTGGCATTTCACCAAAGACCAATATTTTCCTCTCAATTTGTCTTGGTACAGATCTAAGGGCTTCCATCTATGGAAAGAACCCAGGGAAGAAAGAAGCCCTATGTATCCAACTAATGCTCCACTGCTGGTAAGGCCATGAAGCCAAGCACAAAACAGAAGGATGAGCTGGGTTAGTTCTATAAAAAGGCCAGGGAAGATTTCCTGATAAATTCAGCATAAACTTTAAGACAGGTAAGTTTGGCATTGGATCCAACTGGAGTTTTTAAATCAGACTCAGTCCAACTCTGGCAGGTTTCTAGACCCAGTTCAGAAAAAGAAATGTGCAAAATCTGGATGCTCATAAAGCAGAACTGCAGAGCCAGGATCCAAGAGGGCCTCACCCACCACCTACAGAGGCAGTGAGCTCAAAGGGCTCAATAGCTGAGAGTCATTACTGTGATCTGTGGCAATTTTCTCTACATTTTTTCTTTTTCTCAGTCTCTTGTTTTCTTGAGATCAAGAATTGGAAAGGGAACTTAAGAGACCTAGATTTTCAGCCTCAGGAATGCAGCTGCTCAGGAACTGTCCTGGAAAGAGACTGCATATATTGCATTGTATCTGGAGACAGACGCTTCTTTATGATATACAGTACCATTCTGAGCCTCCTGTCTGACCCTCTCTTTCTCTTTGAATCTCTCCTCCTCATAAATACCTATGGTATTGGAGTAAAAGTACTCCCTTTTTGCCCCTGCATTCATGGTTGCCTTTTTATCTCTGCTTCCTATCCAACATGAAATAGTTTTATGAAAATGAATAGATTAGTGCTGTCATTATAACATAAAAGGGGCTTTTCTGGTGGCTCAGAAGGTAAAGAATCTGCCTGCAATGCAGGAGACCCAGGTTTGATCCCTGGGTTGGGAAGATAACCTGGAGAAGGGAATGGGTACCCACTCCAGTATTCTTGCATGGAGAATTCCATGGACAGAGGAGCCTGGAGGGCTACAGTTCATGGGGTCGCAAAGAATCTGATACGACGGAACAACTAACACTTTCACTTTTGGTAATATAAACAGGAATCACTGCATTATTTCATATACTGAAATGAATCCATTTTTAAACAGCGTTACTGATGGTGCATAGGCCAATCAGATGAGCCCAAAGGAAAGCACTATTTACAGTCTGCCTAAACTACCAGGATATAATTTACTCTGATTTCAGATAAAAATCTTTACTACTTCTGCTGTTTTTCTAGGAATTAAAAATAAATTTCTTGAAGTTTTAGGAATAAGTAGAAGATAATATATGGTTTATGCTGCTAATATGCAGTAGGTGAACCCAAATAGATTTCTTTTTAAAATTGTAGGGAACTTAAGTTTTATTTTGAAGGTTCTGTTAGAACCTTCTATTTTGGAAAACATTTTTCCTTTAGTCAAACAGCCATACTTCTATATACAGAGAATGACATCTTCTCATAATTTTTATTCTCATTTAGGTACATCCTATATCATACACACAAAGGATATATATAAATATCCATAGATTTATACCCTAAGATGAATGTGACATACAATATCACATATGTGTATCTGTATATATACATATTTCCTGATCAATTCCAATATAGCTGCTTTATAAAATATGTTTCTCCAGGTTACAATTAAACATAAACTTATAAAAGATACACCTTCTTACAACTCATTTTCTTTTCAAACCAGCAGAGATAATTGCTTTAAAATTGTTAATTATAGGTTTCATTTGATTCTCAGCAAATTTATGTATCCACTTCTGTTAAAACTCTTATTTTTGCATATCAAACTTCTTGTCACACAGTGAAGTCAAGAAGTCTAGCATTAGGATTTTTTATTCAACTCCTTTTTTTTTACTTAGAATTTTCATCAAAAAAAAAATCTTATTTAAAATCATTTAGCCTTTCTCATTGAATAGGGAAAGGGATGAGGAAACCCTGAACCTTGCATATCTTCCCTCTTTCTCACCAAGGAAATCCATAAATGGACTCTGCAGACCTCCTAATGTTTTGTGGACTGCAATTTGTAGAGTGTAGTATATATTTAAACTTAAAAATTATCAGCTGCTTATCTGAAATTAAAATTCAATTTATGTTCTGTATATTTACTTGCTAAATTTGGCAACCTTACTTACAAACTATTATCTTAGTGAAAAGAGCTCTCAGTTCCATAACAGAGTAGAGGATTTTCCCAAGCAGTATTTGTACATATGTTGAACTCATGACAACTTCTCTAATTTCAGTTCTCCAACTAACACAATGAGTATAATAATTAAGGCCCTAACTACCTCACTACAGTTATTCTAAGAAAGAATTAGGCTTTAGGGAATTCCCCGGCAGTCCAGTGATTAATTAGGACTTTGCGCTCCTACTGCCAAGGATTTAGGTTCTATCCTTGATTGGGAAAGTAATACCCTACAAGCTGCATGGCATAGCCAAAAAAAAAAGTAATACACTTTAGCCAAAAGGTTCAATATGCAGTTATCACTGATGTTAGTTTTTAAAAATTCTATTAAAAAGTGCACCCTGCTTATTTAACTTATATGCAGAGTACATCATGAGAAACGCTGGGTTGGAGGAAGCACAAGCTGGAATCAAGATTGCCAGGAGAAATATCAATAACCTCAGATATGCAGATGACACCACCCTTATGGCAGAAAGTGAAGAAGAACTAAAGAGCCTCTTGATGAAAGTGAAAGAGGAGAGTGAAAAAGTTGGCTTAAAGCTCAACATTCAGAAAACTAAGATCATGGCATCTGGTCCCATCACTTCACATCAGATAGATGGGGAAACAGTGGCAACAGTGGCTGACTTTATTTTTCTGGGCTCCAAAATCACTGCAGATGGTGATTGCAGCCATGAAATTAAAAGACGCTTACTCCTTGGGAGGAAAGTTATGACCAACCTAGACAGCATATTAAAAAGCAGAGACATTACTTTGCCAACGAAGGTCCGTCTAGTCAAGGCTATGGTTTTTCCAGTGGTCATGTATGGATGTGAGAGTTGGATGGTGAAGAAAGCTGAGCGCCGAAGAATTGATGCTTTTGAACTGTGGTGTTGGAGAAGACTCTTGAGAGTCCCTTGGATTGCAAGGAGATCCAACCAGTCCATCCGAAAGGAGATCAGTCCTGGGTGTTCACTGGAAGGACTGATGTTGAAGCTGAAACTCCAATACTTTGGCCACCTGATGCAAAGGGCTGACTCATTGGAAAAGACCCTGATGCTAGGAAAGATTGATGGCAGGAGGAGAAGGGGACGACAGAGGATGAGATGGCTGGATGGCATCACTGACTCGATGGACATGGGTTTGGGTAGACTCAGGGAGTTGGTGATGGACAGGGAGGCCTGGTGTGCTGTGGTTCATAGGGTTACAAAGAGTCGGACACAACTGAACGACTGAACTGAACTGAACTAACTGCATATCAAGGGTCATTTATAAAATGCTTATTAAACATTCAAAACTCTGTTTTCTTCAAGTTGTATTGTAGTTTGAATGTAAATAATTTAATAAATATTTTAAATAGAAAATAAAAGAAGACAGGTGACTCCATCTGTGAGAATAATGGTGTTAAGATAAAACTGCTTTGAATATTTTCACCTCTGGTTGGTGAAACAAGTTGAATTATACACTGTTTTGCAACAAGTTGCAACGTATGATTTATTATTCTGTTATTCAAAGTCTATGAAACAATTTCTTCTCATTACCATCAAACAGTTATATATTACTTTACATTAAGACTATACTTGAAAAGAGACTATCGAAGGAAATATTAACAGTGACTCCTTCTCTGGAGAAAATAATTATGGTTTAACTTATCTGCTTTATATGGCAAGATTCTGCATCATTGTTTTTCTTAACATGAGGCATTTAACACCCTCTTTATCTTAAAGATTCATATTCCCTTAGCTTACCAGCAACTCTGTGACAGACAAATGACACAGAAAGACTGTAGCTAATTATATAACTGTCTAGGAGCTTCACGGAGTTAATGTATCTAATTTGGTCCTAAATAACAGATTAGATATCCAACGTATTTGACCCATGGAGGAATTCCAGGTACATAAACACATTTAACTGTACTCTAAGCCTCTATGTTTTTTCACTAAAGGAATCTTACATCTTTTCTTCTTTTATTGCTTTACACTAAGGTACCAGTAAAATAAACTTTGGAGTTCTATAGTACCAGTCAACCTAGATATGTGAAAGACAAGCTTTCAATACAAAATTTAATTAATTTTAAGAGATGTTTTAAAAAAGGAAAAATTTGAGTCATTAGAGAAGATTAATAAACTATGCCTATCATCCCAAACATCCTTAATTATTGTTATTTATTAGTAATAATTAGAGTAGCTATCCTTTTTTCCAGGGCTTCCCAGGTGGCGCTAACGGTACTAATAGCTATCCTTTTTTTCCACAGAGTCTAAAAGAAAAAAGTAAAAAGGCTAAAAGAACAAGAAAAAGGAAAAAAAGTATAGAGAATTCTAGTGCCCACTAATATCTGTGTTTTCCTTGAAAGGGATGGTGGTGATGAGGGCACATAGGACCTTGTAGGTCACTGTAAAGACTTTGGCTTTTACTTTGAGATTAAAATCTGAGAGAGAGAGAGAGAGAGAGAGAGAGAGAGAGAGAGAGAGAGAGAGAGAGAGACTGGAAGCCTCTGGGGAATTTAAAGTAGAGGAATGATGTGATTTTATGGTGGGATTCTGGATTATTTCAAAGTAGATATGACAGGATTTGCTGACATCAGAAATGCAAATATTCAGGCTATTTTTAAAAATACACACACAAACTCAAAACACAAACACTCTTTCTTTTCCCAAAATGGAATCATGAAGTATGTATGTTCTGACTCATCAGTATATTGTGAATAGTTTTCTATGCTAATAAATCTCTGCGTTACATATACAAAGTGCTGCTTTGAATTTTATTGCATAGATTTATTGTAATTTGTTCAGCCATCTGTTTGATATTTGAATTCTTCCCAATTTATTTTCTGACGATCAGTATCATTACACGTGTTGTTTTATTAACCTAAACTTGCAGATGGCATCACCGACTCAATGGACATGGATCTGGGTGGACTCCGGGATTTGCTGATGGACAGGGAGGCCTGGCGTGCTGCGGTTCATGGCATCACAAAGTCGGACATGACTGAGCAACTGACCTGAACTGAAACTTGCAGAAATGTAACTGCTGGGCCAGAGGGTAAGCACTTATGAAAATGTCTGAGAAACACTGCCAAGATTCTAAAAAGGCATGACAATATTTTATATTTTCACTAACACTATCTAGTCAATTAAATTTAAGTGTTACTCCAATAGTAAACTCTGATGTACAAATAGCTTTGGGTACACTATGGATTTGTTAGGCAATGAGAGGAGGAACAACTAATTGCCCCTTCATAAGAAGTAATCAACATTAACCTTTATCCCAGTTTCTTGGATTTCTTTAGACTCTTGAGAGTGATCTTAGTTTAGGAAAGACTTCATTCACCTCATGTAGTTTGGAGGACTAAGCCCAAGTCTAAGGTAGTTTAACTGTAGGGTAGATCAGGTGGTAAAGCTGCCCAGTATGCAAGGTACAGCTTTGATGCCTACAGTTTGTATATCTCCTCGACAATTGATTTACACGTTTATAATCAGCCACAGGACCCCAAGAACATGGCGTAGGAGAAAGGGAATTACAACGCTCTTTTTAGCAGCACTAATTGGAAGGATCTGGTTGGAAGACCCAGGTTTCTACTTTAACAGATTCTGACCACAAGGGAAAAAAACACTTAGAAATTTAATGTATATTCTTAGAACAAACTTAAAATTCATATTGCTTTTATGTGAAAATCCTAAAATAATGAAAGAAACTACAAGAGATGTTACTATGAGCTTACCACCATTACACATAGACTCTGCAATGGCTACACAGAGAGTTCTTTATTCTTTATTGTGTCTCAGTGTGATTTATTTTATGTCAAGTGGCAAGGTTTTCTAAATAATATGAAACACTATCTGTCAAAAACCTGAGATTAAAAGCTTCATAAGACTGTGAAATGTTTCTGAATTTGTTCAGCAAGGCTTTAGCTGTGCAGACACTTCTTCCGTCTAACTATTGCTCTTCTTTCATTTACATCTTTTCTAGAAAATACATTTCAGCCCTGATTCTAAAATTTTATATCTCTATATAAAATTTATATGATTATCTATCTATCTCTCTAAATAAAATTTCACACCTGAAGAAAAGAAATAGCAAATGTTCCTACTTCAAGGTATATAACCTGTTTTTACACTGTATCTCTGCCTCAGTTGCCAGATGACCTTCAGAGGGCTGCCAGAAACAGTCTTGCATTTAAATAAATCTTCCTTAACACTGTCATTTGACAGTTGTGCTACAGGAAGAGTATTAAATGCCAGAGATGTCAAAAATCTTTGATTCCCCAAGAGTTTCTGGGAAGTAGATTCTAAAAGGCATGCCAGGGCTTTACCTTTTTATTAAGGTCACAACCTTCTTCAGAAGTATATTTTCTTCAAATGCATGTTGCTATTTTTATGGGCAAATTACATACACCTGCATGATAGATTCCCCACCTCTACCTTCTGAGATCTAAAAAATATAATCATCTGCTTGACATTCATTTCATTCTATGTGGTTTCAATTCCGTTCCTTGTGCTCAATAGCCAAAGTGACAATTTATGCCAAGATACAACTTAATGCATATGTGCTTATAATTAGCTGCTTTAATAAAGAGATTGGATATTTGATACTTAATTTATGCTCATTCTGAAGGATCCTCTTTACATGTGACTTAGTTTGGTGTCACATAAAAAGCTATTTTTTCAGTTTAGTGTCCAAATAGAAAAAAATTTGCTATTCTAATCACTTTTCTAGCTTTCACTGTGTATATATAGAGAATAACTATCATTTTAAACCAGTTTTAAATACTAGGCAGGAGGCTAAGGGTACTTGGAGCAATATAAAAATTTAGTATGTATACTAAAGTAACTATTCAGAAAAATTCTTAGATACTTAGCCAACAAATATACATGGAGTACTTGTTACAAGCCAGATACTGGGCTGGATACCTTCTCCAGAAGGGACAGTGATTAGGCAAAACAGTCCATGAAAATCACTATTTCTTGCCCTGATTTCATTTTTGCACCCTCAAATTCTTCAGCAAAACAAATGAGCATTTTCCAAAGCTGTTCCAGGAACAGGTAAGCAACACATCATGAAGCCTAAGCATAACCAAACACTATTAAGTTGTGGGTTTTAGGGAAAAGTCAGATATATAGAAAGGACAGATACATTTGATTCCAGTCTAGCTTCTAAGAGGCAAACAATATGAAAAAGTGGGGCTCATTGGCCACAGTAAAGATTTTACACAACATAAATTACTGAGGGCTGAATTCCTACAGAGCCACCCCAATCATCAACAGAACAAAAACAAGATACAACAGAGGTGGAGGAAGACAGGACAGAAGGTAGGTGAGGTACAGAGGGGAAATTTCTATAATCTGTTCTTGGGAAATGAAGGAAAGACTCTGGCAGGAGGGTAAACTGAGGTCTATTTGACACTGTAATCAAAGGTATAGAGATGGATAGGTGGTTTTGTCTCCTTTCTACCTAGAAGAGACCCAGAGAAGTCACATCCCAAATATTCTTTCATTGAAATATTTTTGGAATGACTACTATTAGTAGGATACTGTGTTAGGTACTTTGGGGATACAAAGCCACATAGCAGAGTTAATAATTTCAAGATATTATTTAGTGATACCATAACCACTGTCTAAACTTTCGTTAATTAGAGAGTCTTTCAAATTAACAAATATCTCTGAAGCTGTTACAAGGTATCATAATTCATTAACAATTCAATGTAAAAAATTTTTTTAATTCTGATTTTTAAAACAAGTAGAATCTTAGCTGAGATATAGGAGAAAGTTCTGATTTGAAGAGTGAAGGGAGAAGAAGAAATAATGTGACAGGTTAGGGTACTTTCTAAAAGGCAGAGAATTTAGCTATATTGGAGTTTTACTTTTCTTGCTCCAGTAATTTTCTCCCATTGATAAATGAGATCTAAACCAGAAGGAAGACTTCCCTTCTTAGGCCTTCACTCCCAAGGCCCCAGGGAGCAGAGATGGAAAAACAAGGGAAGACCTCTTTCTCTTCTTTCTTTCAGAGCTCCTATATATGAATCTTATATATCATAAGAAGTGGCTCCACAGAAAAGTGGCAGAAAGCTTTACAGGCCAACATAAGCCATTCAAGAGAGAACAAAGTATATGCAAACATAATTATTTTAGTGGCGGCATCAGCTCATAGAGCATACAGAAAATACTCCTGATTACCTCACTCAATATTCTTTTTAGAAAATAGGTCCATTTGACTATCTATACTGAAAGGGTAGAGCTCTAGGAATTCTGTGATCTCAGTCAGATTTCCATAAAATCTTAAGTTAATATTAGAATTTTATTAGAATTTTTAAAATAGAATTTTCAAAACATGAAAATGGATCAATTTAAATAAAATACAAGGGGGTGGTCCTAAGATGGTGGAGGAATAGGACGGGGAGACCACTTTCTCTCCCACAAATTCATCGAAAGAACATTTGACTGCGGAGCAAATTCCACAAAACTTTGAATGTTGGCAGAGGACATCAGGCACCCAGAAAGGCAGCCCGTTGTCTTCAAAAGGAGGTAGGACAAAATATAAAAGATAAAAAGAGAGACAAAAGAGGTAGGGATGGAGATCCGTCCCAGGAAGGGAGTCTTGAAAAAGAGAGAAGTTTCCAAACACCAGGAAGCACTCTCACTGGCAGGTCTGTGGCGAGTCTTATTATCTCAGAGGGCAACATAACTGGGAGGAAAAATAAATAATTAAAACCCACAGATTACGTGCCTAACAGCAACTGCCAGCAGAGAAGCAGCCCAGACGCTCACATCCACCACTAGCAAGCGGGGACTGGACAGGGAGGCGCGGGATGCATTGCTTAGGGTAAGGACGGGGCCTGAATGCCCCGAGGGCAATCTGAGGGAACTAGCTTGAGATAGCAACCCAGACTGTGGGATAGCTATCTCGGGAAAAGCCCTAACCTAAGACACTGCCAGGCCTACTCACAGAACAAAAGACTAAGCAGAGCTAGCTGGCTGCGGACTGGCCCATCCCCCGCCAGAGACAGGCAGGCAGGGGCAGCCAGAGCCGGATAGGGGCAATCGCAGCCCCAGAGAGGCATCCTCTACCAAACTGCAAGCAGGCTTCGTTGCTAACCAAGACTTCTTGGGATTCTGGACGGTTGACATCCACCAGGAGGGTCGCAGCCAGAGATCAGCTCCCCAGAAGAGACACACGGCACATCTGAGAAAGAGTGCCCATTGTACACCCAGAAAACGGGGTGGCTGGGACGGGAGAGGTGATAAGACGCACCCTCCAACTGGAGGTGACTGTGCTCGCCAAGCAACTTGAGTTGCTCAGACCTGGGAAGGGCACAAAACACAGGCCCAGCTGAGTTTGCGCCTTTGTGGAGTACCCGAGAACCTGAACCTGAGCAGCTTAGACCTGGGAAATGCACGCAACCCAGGGCCCACTCCAGACAGTTCCTGGCACAGCAACCTAGAGCCTGGGAAGTGTAGACCATGAAAGCACACACCTGGTGAGCAGAGGCAAACCCAGTGCGGCTGAAATACTGTGAGCACTCCCCACACACGCCAGTGATATTTGTTTGCAGTGTTCCTCCCTCCCCACAGCACAACTGAACAAGTGAGCCTAAAAAAGTGACCACCACTGCCCCCTTCTGTCAGGGCAGAAATTAGACACTGAAGAGACCAGCAATCAGAAGAAGCTAAAATAAACAGAGGGAACCGCTTTGGAAGTGACAGGTGCAACAGATTAAAACCCTGTAGTTAGCACCAACTACAAAGGAAAGGGCCTATAGATCTTGAGAAGTATAAGCCAGATCAAGGAACTATCTGAAATGAACTGACCCCACACTGTCCGCAACAGCTCCAGAGAAAGTCCTAGATATATTTTTACTATTATCATTTAAAAAAAATTTTTAAGTCCTCTATTACTCCTTTAATTTTCATTTTTATAACCTACTATTACCTTGTAAAAAAAAAAAAAAGACCCTATTTTTAAAGCAAACTTCATATATATATATATATTATAATTTTTGTGACTTTGTTTTGTTTTTTTAATATTGTATTTTTGAGAATCTAACCTCTACTCTAGATTTTTAATCTTTGCTTTTTGGTTTTTTTATCAATTTTTTACTTTTAAGAACCCAATCTTCAGTACCCATTTTTACTTGGGAATGAGATTACTGGCTTGATTGCTCTCTCCCCCTTTTGACTCTCCATTTTCTCCACCAGGTCATCTCTATCTCCTCCCTCCCCCTTCTCTTCTCTACCCAACTCTGTGAATCTCTTTGTGTGTTTCGGGCTGTGGAGAACACTTAGGGAACTGATTACTGGCTGGATCTGTCTCTCTCCTTTTGATTCCTCCTTTTATCCTCCTGGCCACCTCTGTCTCCTTCCTCTCTCTTCTATTCTCTGTGTATATATGTGTATATATATATATATATATATTATAATTTTTGTGACTTTGTTTTGTTTTTTTAATATTGTATTTTTGAGAATCTAACCTCTGCTCTAGATTTTTAATCTTTGCTTCTTGGTATTTTTTATCAATTTTTTACTTTTAAGAACCCAATCTTCAGTACCCATTTTTACTTGGGAATGAGATTACTGGCTAGCTTGCTCTCTCCCCTTTTGATTCCCCCTCTTCTCCTCCTGGTCACCTCTATCTCCCTCTTCCCTCTTCTCTTCTCCATGTAACTCTGTGTACTTCTCCAGGTGTCCCTCACTGTGGAGGAACTTTTCATCATTAACCTAGATGTTTTATCATCAGTGCTGTATAGATGGAGAAGTCTTGAGGCTACTGTAAGAACAGACTAAAAACCAGAGGCAGAAGGCTTAAGTCCAAAACCTGAGAACACCAGAGAACTCCTGACTCCAGGGAACATTAATTGATAAAAGCTCATCAAAAGCCTCCATACCTACACTGAAACCAAGCACTCAAGGGCCAACAGATTCCAGAGCACGACATACCACACAAATTCTCCAGCAACACAGGAACACAGCCCTGAGATTCAATATACGGGCTGCCCAAAGTCACACCAAACCCACTGACATCTCAAAACTCATTACTGGACATTTCATTTAACCAGAGAGAAGAAATCCAGCTCCACCCACCAGAACAACGACACAGGCTTCCTTAACCAGGAAACCTTGACAAGCCACCCATCAAACCCCACCCACAGTGAGGAATCTCCACAATAAAGAGGAATCACAAACTGCCAGAATATGGAAAGGCTACCCCAAACACAGCAATATAAACAAGATGAAAAAGCAGAGAAATACTCAGCAGGTAAAGGAACAGGACAAATGCCCACCAAATCAAACAAAAGAGGAAGAGATAGGGACTCTACCTGACATAGAATTCAGAATAATGATAATGAAAATGATCCAAAATCTTGAAAACAAAATGAAGTTACAGATAAATAGCCTGGAGACAAGGATTGAGAAGATGCAAGAAATGTTTAACAAGGACCAAGAAGAAATAAAAAAGAGTCAATATATAATGAATAATGCAATAAATGAGATCAAAAACACTCTGGAGGGAACCAACAGTAGTAGAATAACGGAGGCAGAAGATAGGATAAGTGAGGTAGAAGATATAATGGTGGAAATAAATGAAGCATAGAGGAAAAAAGAAAAAAGAATTAAAAGAAATGAGGACAACCTCAGAGACCTCTGGGACAATGTTAAACACCCCAACATTCGAATCATAGGAGTCCCAGAAGAAGACAAAAAGAAAGACCATGAGAAAATACTCGAGGAGATAATAGTTGAAAACTTCCCTAAAATGGGGAAAGAAATAGTCACCCAAGTCCAAGAAACCCAGAAAGTCCTAAACAGGATAAACCCAAGGCGAAACACCCCAAGACACATATTAATCAAATTAACGAAGATCAAACACAAAGAACAAATATTAAAAGCAGCAAAGGAAAAACAACAAATAACACACAAGGGGATTCCCATAAGGATAACAGCTGATCTTTCAATAGAAACCCTCTTCAGGCCAGAAAGGAATGGCAGGACATACTTAAAGTGATCAAAGAGAAAAACCTATAGCCCAGATTACTGTACTCAGCAAGGATCTCATTCAAATATGAAGGAGAAATCAAAAGCTTTACAGACAAGCAAAAGCTGAGAGAATTCAGCACCACCAAACCAGCTCTCCAACAAATGTTCAAGGATCTTCTCTAGACAGGAAACACAGAAAGGGTGTATAAACTCAAATCCAAAACAAAAAGTAAATGGCAAAGGGATCATACTTATCAATAAGTACCTTAAATGTAAATCGGTTGAATGCCGCAACCAAAAGACAAAGACTGGCTGGATGGATACAAGAACAAGACCCCTACATATGTTGTCTACAAGAGACCTACCTCAAAACAAGGGACACATACAGACTGAAAGTGAAGGGCTGGAAAAAGATATTCCACGCAAATAGAGACCAAAAGAAAGCAGAAGTAGCAATATTCATATCAGATAAAATAGACTTTAAAATAAAGGTGGTGAAAAGAGACAAAGAAAGACACTACATAATGATCAAAGGATCAATCCAAGGAGAAGATAAAACAATTATAAATATATATGCACCCAACATAGGAGCACCGCAATATGAAAGGCAAATGCTAACAAGAATGAAAGGGGAAATTAACAATAACACAATAATAGTGGAAGACTTTAATACCCCACTGACACCTATGGATAGATCAGCTAAACAGAAAATTAACAAGGGAACACAAACTTTAAATGATACAATAGACCAGAGAGACCTAACTGACATCTACAGGACATTCCAACCCAAAACAATGAATTTCACCTTTTTCTCAAGTGCACATGGAACCTTCTCCGGGATAGATCACATCCTGGGCCATATATCTAGCCTTGGTAAATTCAAAAAAATTGAAATCATTCCAAGCATCTTTTCAGACCACAATGCAGTAAGATTAGATGTCAATTATAGGAGAAAAACTATTAAAAATTGCAACATATGGAGGCTGAACAACATGCTGCTGAATAACCAACAAATCACAGAGGAAATCAAAAAAGAAATCAAAATATGTATAGAAATGAATGAAAATGAAAACACAACCCAAAACCTATGGGACACTGTAAAAGCAATGCTAAGGGGAAGGTTCAGAGCAATACAGGCTTACATCAAGAAACAAAAAAAAAAGTCAAAATAAATAACCTAACTCTACACCTAAAGCAACCAGAAAAGGAAGAAATGAAGAACCCCAGGGTTAGTAGAAGGAAAGAAATCTTAAAAATTAGGGCAGAAATAAATGCAAAAGAAACAAAAGAGACCATAGCAAAAATGAACAAAGCCAAAATCTGGTTCTTTGAGAAGATAAATAAAATTGACAAACCATTAGCCAGACTCATCAAGAAACAAAGGGAGAAGAATCAAATCAACATAGAAATGAAAATGGAGAGATCACATCCATTTATGATAAAAATCCTCCAGAAAGCAAGAATAAAAGGAACATACCTCAACATAATAAAAGCCATATATGACAAACCCACAGCAAACATTATCCAAAATGGTGAAAAATTGAAAGCATTTCCCTAAAGTCAGGAACAAGACAAGGGTGCCCACTCTCACCACTACTATTCAACATAGTTTTGGAAGTTTTGGCCACAGCAATCAGAGCACAAAAAGAAATAAAAGGAATCCAAATTGGAAAAGAAGAAGTAAAAGTCTCACTGTTTGCAGATGACAAGATCCTCTACATAGAAAACTTTAAAGACTCCACCAGAAATTACTAGAGCTAATCAATGAATATAGTAAAGTTGCAGGATATAAAATTAACACACAGAAATCCCTTGCATTTTTATACACTAACAATGAGAAAACAGAAAGAGAAATTAAGGAAACAAGCCCATTCACCACTGCAACGAAAAGAATAAAAGACTTTGGAATAAATTCCTAAAGAAACAAAAGACCTATATATAGAAAACTATAAAACACTGATGAAAGAAATCAAAGAGGACACAAACGGATGGAGAAATATACCATGATCATGGATTCGAAGAATCAATATAGTGATAATGCATATACTACCCAAAGCAATCTATAGATTCAACGCAATCCCTATTAAGATACCAACGGTATTTTTCAGAGAACTAGAACAAATAGTTTCACAATTTGTATGGAAATATAAAAAACCTCGAATAGCCAAAGCAATCTTGAGAAAGAAGAATGGAACTGGAGGAATCAACCTGCCTGACTTCAGGCTATACTAAAAAGCTACAGTCATCAAGACAGTATGGTACTGGCACAAAGACAGAAATATAGATCATTGGAACAAAACAGAAAGCCCAGAGATAAATCCATGCACCTATGGACACCTTATCTTCGACAAAGGAGGCAAGAATATACAATGGAGAAAAGACAATCTCTTTAACAAGTGGTGCTGGGAAAACTGGTCAACCACTTGTAAAAGAATGAAACTAGAACACTTTCTAACACCATACACAGAAATAAACTCAAAATGGATTAAAGATCTAAATGTAAGACCAGAAACTATAAAACTCCTAGAGGAAAACATAGGCAAGACACTCTCCGACATAAATCACAGCAAGATCCCCTATGACCCAACTCCCAGAGTATTGGAAATAAAAGCAAAAATAAACAAATGGGACCTAATTAAACTTAAAAGCTTTTGCACAACAAAGGAAACTATAAGCAAGGTGAAAAGACAGCCTTCAGAATGGGAGAAAATAATAGCAAACGAAGCAACTGACAAACAATTAATCTCAAAAATACGCAAGCAACTCCTGCAGCTCAATTCCAAAAAAATAAATGACCCAATTAAAAATGGGCGAAAGAACTAAACAGACATTTCTCTAAGGAAGACATACAGATGGCCAGAAAACACATGAAAAGATGCTCAACATCACTCATTATTAGAGAAATGCAAATCAAAACCACAATGAGGTACCATTTCATGCCAGTCAGAATGGTGGCTATCCAAAAGCCTACAAGCAATAAATGCTGGAGAGGGTGTGGAGAAAAGGGAACCCTCTTACACTGTTGGTGGGAATGCAAACTAGTACAGCCACTATGGAGAACAGTGTGGAGATTCCTTAAAAAACTGGAAATAGAACTACCATATGACCCAGCAATCCCACTGTTAGGCATACACACCGAGGAAACCAGAAATGAAAGAGACACGTGTACCCCAATGTTCACTGCAGCACTGTTTATAATAGCCAGAACATGGAAGCAACCTAGATGTCCATTGGCAGACAAATGGATAAGAAAGCTGTGGTACATATACACAATGGAATATCACTCAGCCATTAAAAAGAATACATTTGAATCATTTCTAATGAGGTGGATGAAACTGGAGCCTATTATACAGAGTGAAGTAAGCCAGAAAGAAAAACACCAATACAGCATAGTAACGCATATATATGGAATTTAGAAAGATGGTAAGAATAACCCTATATGCAACACAGCAAAAGAGACACAGATGTATAGAACAATCTTTTGGACTCTGTGGGAGAGGGCAAGGGTGAGATGATTTGGGAGAATGGCATTGAAACGTGTATATTATCATGTGTGAAATGAATCGCCAGTCCAGGTTCTATGCATGAGAGAGGGTGCTCAGGGCTGGTGCACTGGGATGACCCAGAGGGATGGGATGGGGAGGGAGGTGGGAGCAGGGGTCAGATGGGGAACACATGTACACCTGTGGCAGATTCAAGTCAATGTATGGCAAAACCACTACAATATTGTAAAGTAATTAGCCTCCAATTAAAAAAATTTATATTAAAAAAATAAATAAATAAATAAAACACAAATATGAAAAAGCTAATAACTGATTTCCTCATGTGTGTAAAATTATAAAACCTTTCTCAAGATACAGTCAAAACATATTTAGATCTTATCCTTATTGTAAGTCACAATTTGCTACTTTAGTCTCTGTTCTCCCCTTGGCCTTATGAACCCTCAGAACAAATCTCAAGCATTGTTCTCTAGAGATAAACTTTCCTTTTGCAAATGAAAAAGTTTAATCTTCTAGTATAGTCACAAGGAGACTTGAGAGAGCTAAATATGAACACCATTTATTTCTTGCTAATGTGAACTAAAATTGTTTTGTGGTTGTTGATGCTGCTGCTGCTGCTAAGTCGCTTCAGTTGTGTCCGACTCTGTGCGACCCTATAGACGGCAGCCCACCAGGCTCTGCTGTCCCTGGGATTCTCCAGGCAAGAATACTGGAGTGGGTTGCCGTTTCCTTCTCCAGTGCATGAAAGGGAAAAGTGAAAGTGAAGTCGCTCAGTCGTCCGACTCTTAGCAACCCCATGGACTGTAGCCTACCAGGCTCCTCTGTCCATGGGATTTTCCAGGCAAGAGTACTGGAGTGGGGTGCCATTGCCTTCCCCAGTGGTTGTTGATAAAAAGATGTAAATGCCTCAACTTTCTGTAACAACAAGGTCTACTGAAATGACATAATATTTTCAAGTACATCTGGCTGAAAATGAACTTAACATCATAAATATTTGATATACTTACATGCATTATTTTATTGTTTTGACAGAAGCTGTATTATTATAAAATGAATGAATTATCCATGATAAGGCTATGCTAGAGAAAGAAGTTACTGGTAAACAACACAGTGAGACACTTTTGGCCTAACAGCATGCTAATGAGTATTTCTGAAGTTCTAAGCACTTTTTATAGGGTAAAACAACACTGAATAAGATCAACCATTTTCTGCTTTGTTTTACCCTCCATAAGGACAATTAGGCAACAGCAGATAATCCTGAGGCATAAAAATTACATGTGCTGGTGCTCAGTTGCTAAGTCACGTCTGACTCTTTTTCTCACCAGGTACATCAGATTTTCCAGACAAGAATACTGGAGTGGGTTACCATTTCCTTCTCTAGGGGGAATCTTCCTGATCCAGGGATTGAACCCGTGTCACCTGCACTGGCAGGCAGATTCTTTACCACTGAGCCACCTGAGAAGCATCAGTCAGTTCAGTTCAGTTGTCAGTGGTGTGTGACTCTTTGTGACCCTGTGGACTACAGCACTCCAGGCTTCCCTGTCCATCACAAACCCCCCGAGCTTGCTCAAACTCATGTCCATCACGTCAGTGATGCCATCCAACCATCTCATCCTCTGTCGTCCCCTTCTCCTCCTGCCTTCAATTTTTCCCAGTATCAGGGTCATTCCCAATGAGTCAGTTCTTCACATCAGGTGGCCAAAGTATTGGAGTTTCAGTCAGCATCAGTCCTTCTAATGAATATTCAGGACTGATTTCCTTTAGGACGGACTGGGTGGATCTCCTTGCAGTCCAAGGGACTCTCAATAGTCTTCTCCAACACCACAGTTCAAAAACATCAATTCTTCAGCACTTGGCTTTCTTAATGGTCCAACTTTCACATCCATACATGACTACTGGAAAAACCATAGCGTTGCCTAGACGGACCTTTGGTGGCAAAGTAATGTCTCTGCTTTGTAACATGCTGTCTAGGTTGTTCATAGCTTTTCTTCCAAAGAGCATGTGTCTTTTAATTTCATGGCTACAGTCACCATCTGCTGTGATTTTGGAGCTCAAGAAAATAAAGTCTGTCACTATTTCCATTTGTTATAGCATCTATTTGCCATGAAGTGATGAATCAGATGCCATGAACTTAATTTTTTGAACACTGAGTTTTAAGCCAACTTTTTCACTCTTCCTCTTTCACTTTCATCAAGAGGCTCTTTAGTTCCTTTTCACTTTCTGCCATAAGGATGGTGTCATCTGCATATCTGAGGTTACTGATATTTCTCCCGGCAATCTTGACTGCAGCTTGCGCTTCATCCAGCCCGGCATTTCGCATGATGTACTCTGCATATTAAGTTAAAATAAGCAGGGTGACAATATACAGCCTTGATGTACTCCTTTCCCAATGTGGAACCAGTCCATTGTTCCATGTCCAGTTCTAACTGTTACTTCTCAGAAGGCAAGTAAGGTGGTCTGGTATTCCCATCTCTTGAAGAATTTTCCACAGTTTGTTGTGATCCACACATAGGCTTTGGCATAATCAATAAAGCAGAAGTAGATATTTTTGTGGCACTCTCTTGCTTTTTCTATGATCCAACAGATGTTGGCAATTTGATCTCTGGTTCCTCTGCCTTTTCTAAATCCAGGTTGAACACCTGGAAGTTCATGGTTCACATACTGTTGAATTCTGGCTTGGAGAACTTTGAGCATTACTTTGCTGGCATGTGAGATAAGTGTAATCGTGCAGTAGTCTGAACGTTCTCTGGCATTGCCCTTCTTTGGGACTGGAATGAAAACTGACCTTTTCCAGTCCTGTGGCTACTGCTGAGTTTTCCAAACTTGCTGGCATATTGAGGGCAGCACTTTCACAGCATCATCTTTTAGGATCTGAAATAGCTCAAATGCAATTCCATCACCTCCACTAACTTTGTTCGCAGTGATGCTTCCTAAGGCCCACTTGACTTCACATTCCAAGATGTCTGGCTCTAGGTGAGTGATCACACCATCGTGGTTATCTGGGTCATGAAGATCTTTTCTATATTGTTCTTCTGTGTATTCTTGCCACCTCTTCTGAATATC
This sequence comes from Giraffa tippelskirchi, assembly GCF_054371585.1. Lineage (NCBI taxonomy): Eukaryota > Metazoa > Chordata > Mammalia > Artiodactyla > Giraffidae > Giraffa > Giraffa tippelskirchi. The sequence goes on along the minus strand of NC_137276.1, from coordinate 64,148,376 downwards.
TTCAGCTTCTGTTAGGCCCATACCGTTTCTGTCCTTTATTGTGCCCATCTTTGCATGAAATGTTCCCTGGTATCTCTAATTTTCTTGAAGAGATCGCCAGTCTTTCCCATTCTATTATTTTCCTCTATTTCTTTGCACTGATCACTGAGGAAGGCTTTCTTTATCTCTCCTTGCTATTCTTTGGAACTCTGCATTCAATTGAGTATATCTTTCCTTTTCTCCTTTGCCTTTAGCTTCTCTTCTTTTCATAGCTATTTGTAAGGTCTCCTCAGACAACCATTTTGCCTTTTTGCATTTCTTTTTCTTGGGGACGGCCTTGATCTCTGCCTCCTGTACCATGTCACGAACCTCCGCCCATAGTTCTTCAGGTACTCTGTCTTTTAGATCTAATCCCTTGAATCTGTTTGTCCCCTCCACTGTATCATCAATCGTAAGGGATTTGATTTAGGTCATACCTGAATGGTCTGGTGGTTTTCCCTACTTCTTCAATTTACGTCTGAATTTGGCAATAAGGAGTTCATGATCGGAGCCACAGTCAGCTCCCAATCTTGTTTTTGCTGATTGAGAAGCATAGAAAAGAATTAAACCAAATTTTCTCTATAACTTCCCCAACTATGATATGCAATAAAAAAGATTTGTTAATAGATTTCAATATGTTGCTGTGCCCGTATTTTCCAACAGATCACTCAACCTGAAAAACTTATTTTGAGATCTAACTTCTATAACATTTTCATTAGCCAGAATGGCACTGATCAATACTACTACCTCCAAGTCACATACACTTTGTGATCAGTTCTTAACTTCAATATGGCAAGAGAAATAAAATATTATAAGCTTTCACTTGAATGATGCTGTAATTTCCCAAAAGGTTTGCATATTTGTGAGAAAGATACATCACAATGAGGATAACTGTCAGTAAGTTAAATTCTCCTATAGTGAAAACCCACTTTATTAAATTTCTCCACTAGTTCCTTCAAATCTAAAGAAGGAATCAAAAGCAGAACATACTGATTTATGCCCGAATTTCATTATGTCTCTTCTTAGGTACTGAACACATTGTACCAGTTCTTGCTTTCGATTTTTCTGGTGGCTTTTCAAAGATTAATAGTGCATAGTAAGACTGCTTACAAATAATCCACTTTTTCATCATTTTATTATTGCCTCCACAAGCTATCTAAAACTTGGGTCTAGATAGCCCACAGAGTCAATAACTTTATTTAGAAAATATATGAAGACAAAGAACATATATAAATATTTCAACCTGTCAATGGCCAAGATCCAGATTCTAAGTTATGTTATGATAACCTAGTGAATCTTAGTATTAGCTATGAATGATCCAAATCAATACATAATACATAGCATTCTAGATAAATCTAGATGACCTTTCTCTGTACCAAGTTATAAGTCTCTGACTTCAATTACAAGATTTAAGACCACCAGCTAATGTTGTAGTTGGTGAGTCCACAGTACTAAGCCATTAATAAACCATGCTTTGTCATTCTCATTCAATTTGTATTAACCTAGTTTAAGGATCAAAGCCTCTTTGGAAATTGTTTAATAATAATAATTATTAACAGTCTTTATCGTGCCTGGAATGAATCTAAATTTATTTTATCAGTGAGCAGTTATTTAGTAAATACATAGTATTCTACTTAATACAGATGCTATGGCTCATGTTTGACAATTGTTCAAGTTGATCCATCAAACTTCATCAGACAGATAAAGTATGAAACAATAAAATCTATGAATTAGGGTAAGAGAGGGATACAAATATGTTAATTCTGAATTATAAGAAACCTTGTATTTCTCATAACCTACTTCATTTAGAAATAGGTTAGCTTAAAAACATATTTTTCTCACTCCACTGGTACTGGATGAGGACTGAGGACATCAACAGCTAAAAGAACTGTTCTCAACTCAGGATATAAACAGCAAAGTCTTCTGTTTTATAAACTTCATTTCAGAGAAAACTGAAAAAAACAATCGTTGCTTTGTTACTTTGCCACAATGCTTTATATATAGTAGATAAGTGTGTGATTAATATCACTACAAATCTGTAACAAATAATCATTACAAACTTATGCTTACTGTCAGGCAGTTACATTCTAGGTAGGAAGATGGACAATAAAGAGGATATATCAATTATCCACTTCTGGGTATTTATCTGAAGAACACAAAAATACTAATTTTCAAAGATAAAGGCAATCCTATGTTCAATGCAGCATTATTTACAACAGCCGTGCCATTGCAAATGGAAACAACCTAAGTGTCCACTGATGGATGAATGGATAAAGAAGATGTGGTATATACACATGCATGCACGCACACACACACACACACACACACACACATATAAAATGGAACATAACTCAGTCATAAAGGAAGGTAAAATCTTGCCACTTGTGACAACCTTGGACCTTGAAGGTATTATGCTAAGTGAAGTAATTCAGATGGAGAAAGACAAATACCAAATGATTTCATTCACATGTGGAAACTAAAAAAAACAAATAAACAACATAAAGCAAAACCAAACTCAGAGAGATCACACTAGATGTTATCAGAGGGGAAGGGGTGAAGGGTAGGTGAAATGGGTAAAGGGGGTTAATTATGTATGATGACGGATGGTAACTAGACTTGTAATAGTGATCACTTTGTAGTGTATATAAGATGTTGAATTATAACGTTGAACACCTGAAACTCATATAATTTTTTAGGAAAGAAAAGAAATCAATTATATAGAATGTGAAATTAAAAGACACTTGCTCCTTGGAAGAAAAGCTATGACCAATCTAAACAGCATATTAAAAAGCAGAGACATTACTTTGCCAACAAAGGTCCGTCTAGTCAAAGCTATGGTTTTTCCAGTAGTCATGTATGGATGTGAGAGTTGGACTACAAAGAAAGCTGAGCATCCAAGTACTGATGCTTTTGAACTGTGGTGTTGGAGAAGACTTTTGAGAGTGTCTTGGACTGCAAGGAGACTCCCTTGGACTGAAAGGAGATCCAACCAGTCAGTCCCAAAGGAAATCAGTCCTGAATATTCACTGGAAGGACTGATGCTGAAGCTGAAACTCCAATACTCTGGCACCTGATGAGAAGAACTGACTCATTGGAAAAGACCCTGATGCTGGGAAAGATTGAAGGCAGGAGGAGAAGAGGACAACAGAGGATGAGATGGTTGGATGGCATCACAGACTCAATGGACATGAGTTTGAGTAAGCTTGGGGAGTTGGTGATGGACAGGGAAGCCTGGCGTGCTGCAGTCCATGGGGTCACAAATAGTTGGACACGACTGAGTTACTGAACAGAACTGGACTGATATAGAATGTGAAATCATGACAAATACCAAGGAGAAAAAAGATAGCAAAAGAGGGATTTAGGAGATGTGTATGTGTAAGTGTGTGTGTATGACAGGATAATGGGTATTTAAAATTTTAGACTGGCCAGAGAAGGCACCCATTATCCAAAGTACATACAGAGAAAAGCAAGAAATTTATGCCACTGCTTATTATAAGCACAAGATATTGCTGCCAAATTGATTGTTATTCTGGGTGTGAGTCAAAAAAATTCTTGTTTAGCTAAAAAAATGAAACTTCTAAAATTGATGGCAAATTCTTGAACACCACTGAGTCTATTAATTTTGGGATAAAAAACCCCAGATAATTAGAAATACGATAGTCTTGTATCATATGGGTTATGCTCTTCACATTGCGCTAGCTGGTTTTCCATTAGAAATCTCAAGAATGGTCCATGTTGTTCATCAGAGTAACAGATGAATAAATATGCTAATATACTCTCCAAGGCCCAAGACACTCCCTAGCAAAGCTTTTGGTGTTTAAAGGACTGCATTTCTTCTTACCAGACGACCTGGGAATTATTTCGTGTATTTAGATGTAATGATTCCTTGTTATTCACAAAAAGGTCGATTCACTGAATGCCTCACTTGTTGTCCTAGCAGAAATTAGGATGTGGGAAATAAATGATCTCAACATCATTTCTGTGGTATATTTCCCTCCAAAACAATGCAGTGCACAATATACAGATTGTAAGAATGCTTGAACTGCCCATTATCTACAGGAGAGTTTATGACCAGCCTTTCCACAGCTCAGTTTTAGAGAAAGAAGAGGCACTATGGTAAGCTATGGCTTATCACTGCTGAAAATGTGACCACAGCAGTAAAGCCAAGTGACAGAGGCCCATGTGCTGGCGTGGCCTGGGTTCAAGCCCTAAATAATCTACTTACTGTGGGACTTGAGGCAAGTTTTTAATTGTTTTGAACGCCTCAATTTCCTCATCTGTAAAATGAAGATAGTAAACTACAAACATTACAGGGTTGATATAAGGAAAATGTAGGTGCAATTGAAGTCCTCAAAGAAAAGTATTTGGTGAAATAAGAGTTGAAACTTTTCCAAATTTGATGAAAACTATAAACCTACAGACCCCAAAACTCAAAGAATCCCAAGTCAAGAAACACAAGAACACTATATTGAGGTACACAATAAAACCAAAACCAAACAACCCTGCTAAAAACTACATCAGTGGTTCTCAACCAGGGATTATTCATCCCCATTCCTACTTCTCTGGGGACATTTGAGCGATTAGCACACTTATATACAGTAGTATATATGTCAATCTCAATCTCCCAATTATCCTTCCTCACCCTTTCCCCTCTGGAAACCATAAGTTTGGAAAACTGTTTACAGTTTTATCTTTATAGATGCCTACTCTGGAGAAGGGTAGGAAGAGGTGCTTGTTTTTATTTGGTTCTGTCCCCCATGGGGAAAAAATTGAGAATCTCTTCTTTCAAGTATCAGATCTCTTTGGATCAAGTTAGGTAGATTTCAATAGAATGCACACAGATAGCTAGAGACATACACTTTTTTTTCTGAATGGTTAAAACAAAGTCATACTAAAGGAAAATAATGCTAAAAACACTCAAAGTAGCATACTAATCAACAAACTGTTTAGCTTAGAATAATGAGAAATTCATCAGTGCTCTAAAGGAGTAAAAGCTGAGTTTTGTGTCTTAAGAAGCAATCTTCCAAGGTTCAAAAATGAATATTCAACACAATTAGAACAACTGAGCCAATCATCTTTAGTAGAGGAAATACTAGATTAATATGTGTTTTACTGAGGAAGTATAAACATTAATGAGGGCTAAAGGAGCAGGCAATGTATAAATTATCTTGAGCTTCAAACAGTTAAAAGTAGATGTAACTTTGCAGTTGCTTTTTTGTTTTCTTCTAACTTTACCTGGATACTTTATTTTCCTTCCTCTTTTTCAGGTGGTTCTATATACAAGTTATAGAGAATCCAAAACAAATGAAATTTGATGTAACTTATCATTCATTAACTTTGCAAATATGTTTTGTTTCCTCCTCCAATCAACTTAACTCTTTTTATAGTCCTGTATGCTACCTGTAAGTGAATAACAAGTTCATACTTACTCGAAAGAACAGTCGTAAGGAAAATGTAGTCTGAAAAGGATATGAGTCCACATTCTCCAAGGGTGTAAAATATACTGCCTTCATCAGCAAATTTTTCTCGTTCCTGGGCAATTTTCTATTGAATGTATGGGTCCCACCAAAAGATAAAAAGAAGATATAACAGAATGAGAATATAAATAGTTAGAGATGAATGACCATTTATCTGACAGTTTTATGCTTTTTATTATAAGCATTTCTCTGATAGCCATTCCAAATTAATGGATCCTTTACAGTTTTTAAGATGATTAAAAGCAAAAGATGATTTTGTTTATTTGCTCCAACACTGGCTTAATGTGAGCAATGAAAAGTTTTCAGTTTCATGAACTCCTGCCATTTAACATATAACAGGCCCACTTCAGGTCTGAATTTGTTTCTGAGTTTGAAAAACAATCCACCTTTTTTTATAGAGGTATATAAGGTAGAGAGAAAAAAAATCAGTTCTAAATACCTAAGAAAAACAACTAGTGATTAGAACTAGTGATTAGAACTTCATCAGAAATGAAGAAGTTAGCAACCTTGTCAATACCCATCCAAATGCTCAGAAAATTAATTTCTGAAATATTAATTTTAACTTTTACCTTATGAACCCCCAAAATCTTGGGCTTTGAAATGTAGAACAGTTTACAGAGTAAACAGCATCTCTGAAATATAATGTCAAATCAGACATATACATCAAGCTTTAGGCATGATATAATTCAGTTATATTTACTGTTACTTTGGTGGAGGCTCCTCAATTTTAGCTATTTGAAGAAACTCTCCTATAACTTAGTTTTAATTCTAAGTATGTATTTCTTTTCTTTAATCTATAAGCTCACAAAGAGAGTTAATTCTCAGGTTCAGAAATGGTCTATCTGGGAAGCAGTCTATTCCTGAGTGTTTAAGGGAAACCTATCCTTTTTTTGTTCTGATTCCCTACCAGATCAGAAACTTAAGAGGTGACATTGATGATACTTTCAAAAACTGAAAAGGATCCATGAAAGAGTTAGACTTGAAACTCACTTTTACAAGTTTGACTCATTTTGGACCAACCAAATAAATTTTAGGAATTATTCTAGGTATCAAAAAAAGAGAGAGGAGGTTTTAAAGACCCAAACCAACAAGCACAGTCAAAGTAATAATATCATGCAAGCACAAAATAAGAAGCAGCATTGCAAGCACAACCTTGGGAGGAGTATCATGAAAACTAAACCAACAAGCACCACCACACCATCATCCAGGTACACAGCCATCCAATAAGTTACCTCTGTCTAGTGAAGATCCCATCATACACACAAAGGAAAGAAAACTGGTTAACCAATTGAAGACATGAGTATCAAATGAATCATCATGATATTCTTAGTAAACTCACTCAAAATAGCCTCTACTGGATATTTGCTTATAATATGAAACAGCAAGAATGGACAGGCAAAAATCCACATTTGAATGCCAACGAAGCAGTAAGAGGTTTTGATGGCAGTTTCTACTTAGGAAAGGGCTTCTCTGACTCATTTGTGATGGGCAGAAAGCCTGGTCTGGCCTAACAGCATTTAGTGATTACTTGCTTGAGCCAAAACCAAAAATGAGCCCACAGTCCAATATGTTCATTTAAGGTTAGACCTCATATCACACTTGATCTTCTGCCAACAGATTAAACACAAATTTAGACCAAAAAAAGGCTACTGGATGAAAAGAGAAGCAAAGTTGTTCACTGGGAAGTTAATATTTTAATTTCTCAAAAGGAAATTGTACATTTTTGAACATTATCCAAGATACTGCAAAGGAAAAGCATGTGAACAAGTAAAAAATACACAAAATGAGAACAGGTTGTCAAAGGCATACAATCTTACTTGCTAGAATAAATTTGAATAGAAGCTGAGTACCCGTAGTATGTAATAATCTTATAGAAAGACTGCTATGATCAAAGAAAATAAATAGTATATTGGGATCCAAAAGTTGAGAAACAGACAAAAACCTAAGGACAAACTGAAAGGAGGAAACCAGGCCAAAAAAGCATATCCAACACTATTTCTCTAAGAATCATCTGGACCATGCTGCTGCTCAGAAGATAAAAAGACAAATCTTAAGTTTGTAACTTTTAATTTTGATATAATTTCAAATTCAGAAAAGTGGAAAGAACTGTATAAGGAACTCCCATATGCTTTTTACTCAGATTCACCAACAGTTTACATATCTCCTTATTTGCTTTATCATTTTACATCTCTTCTTTTACATTATATCAAAACCTGGAGAAATGCCCCTTTAGACTTCAATACTTCAATAAATATTTCCTATGAACAAAGACATTCCATCACAAAGTGAAGAAGAACTAAACAGCCTCTTGATGAAAGTGAAAGAGGAGAGTGAAAAAGTGCTAAGATCATGGCATCTGGTCCCATCACTTCATGTGAAATAGATGGGAAACAGTGGAAACAGTGTCAGACTTTATTTTTTTGGGCTCCAAAATCACTGCTGATGGTGATTGCAGCCATGAAATTAAAAGATGCTTACTCCTTGGAAGGAAGGTTATGACCAACCTGGATAGCATATTTAAAAGCAGAGACATTACTTTGCCAACAAAGGTCCGTCTAGTCAAGGCTATGGTTTTTCTACTGGTCATGTATGGATGTGAGAGTTGGATGGTGAAGAAAGCTGAGCGCTGAAGAATTGATGCTTTTGAACTGTGGTGTTGGAGAAGACTCTTGAGAGTCCCTTGGACTGCAAGGAGATCCAACCAGTCCATCCGAAAGGAGATCAGTCCTGGGTGTTCATTGGAAGGACTGATGTTGAAGCTGAAACTCCAATACTTTGGCCACCTCATGCGAAGAGTTGACTCATTGAAAAAGACCCTAATGCTGGGAAGGATTGGGAACAGGAGGAGAAGGGGACGACAGAGGATGAGATGGTTGGATGGCATCACTGACTCGATGGACATGGGTTTGGGTGGACTCCGGGAGTAGGTGACGGACAGGGAGGCCTGGCATGCTGCAATTCATGGGGTCGCAAAGAGTTGGACACGACTGAGCGACTGAACTGAACTACAGTAAAAATTTCATAAAACCAGGATATTTAACACTGATACATACTATTACTTGTAATCCACAGTCTATTACCAAATTTAGCAAACTATCTCAGTAATTTACTTTTTAGCTATTAATATTTTCCCTCTATGGACCTAACAGAAGCAGAAGATATTAAGAGGTGGCAAGAATACACAGAACTATACAAAAAAGATCTTCACGACCCAGATAATCACAATGGTGTGATCACTCACCTAGAGTCAAGACATCCTGGAATGTGAAGTCAAGTGGACCTTAGGAAGCATCACTAGGAACAAAGTTAGTGGAGGTGATGGAATTCCAATTGAGCTATTTCAAATCCTAAAAGATGATGCTGTGAAAGTGCTGCCCTCAATATGATAGCAAATTTGGAAAACTCAGCAGTGGCCACAGGACTGGAAAAGGTCAGTCCTCATTCCAATCCCCAAAAAAGGCAATGTCAAAGAATGCTCAAACTACCGCACAATTGCACTCATCTCACACGCTAGTAAAGTAACGCTCAAAATTCTCCAAGCCAGGCTTCAGCAATACGTGAACCGTGAACTTCCAGATGTTCAAGCTGGTTTTAGAAGGCAGAGAAACCAGAGATCAAATTGCCAACATTCAGTGGATCATCAAAAAAGCAAGAAAGTTTCAGAAAAACATCTATTTCTGCCTTATTGACTATGCCAAAGCCTTTGACTGCATGGATCACCACAAACTGTGGAAAATTCTGAAAGAGATGGGAATACCAGACCACCTGCCCTGCTTTCTGAGAAATCTGTATGCAGGTCAGAAAGCAACAGTTAGAACTGGACATGGAACAACAGACTGGTTCCAAATAGGAAAAGGAGTACGTCAAGGCTGTATATTGTCACTCTGCTTATTTAACTTACATGCAGAGTACATCATGAGAAACACTGGGCTGGATGAAGCACAAGCTGGAATCAAGATTGCTGGGAGAAATATCAATAACCTCAGATATGTAGATGATAACACTCTTATGGCAGAAAGTGAAGAAGAGCTAAAGAACCCAGTGAAAGAGGAGAGTGAAAAAGTTGGCTTAAAGCTCAACATTCAGAAAACTAAGATCATGGCATCTGGTCTCATAACTTCATGGCAAATAGATGGGGAAACAGTGGAAACAGTGGCTGACTTTATTTTTCTCGGCTCCAAAATCACTGCAGATGGTGGCTGCAGCCATGAAATTAAAAGATACTTACTCCTTGGAAGAAAAGTTATGACCAACCTAGACAGTATGTTAAAAAGCAGAGACATTACTTTGCCAACAAAGGTCTGTCTAGTCAAAGCTGCGGTTTTTCTAGTAGTCATGTATGGATGTGAGAGTTGGACTGTAAAGAAAGCTGAGTGCCAAAGAATTGATGCTTTTGAACTGTGGTGTTGGAGAAGACTCTTGAAGAGTCCCTTGGACTGCAAGGAGATTGAACCAGTCCATCCTAAAGGAAATCAGTCCTGGGTGTTGAAGATGAAACTACAATACTTTGGCCACCTGATGCGAAGAACAGACTCATTTAAAAAGACCCTGATGCTGGGAAAGATTGAAGGCGGGAGGAGAAGGGGAGGACAGAGGATGAGGTGGTTGGATGACATCACCGACTTGATGGACATGTTTTAGTAACCTCTGGGAGTGGGTGATGGACAGGGAGGCCTGGCGTGCTGTAGTCCATGGGGTTGCAAAGAATTGGGCATGCCTGAACTGAACTTTCCCTCTAGTCCAGGATGTAGTTCACAAACATAAATGGCCTTTAATTGTCATGTCTTTTTAATCTCCATTAATCCAAAACAGCTTTCTTTGCCCATCTTTCATTTTTCCCTTTGGAGGTTTATTATCATTTTCCATTGTGGTAAAATTCACATGACATAAAATTCACCATTCTAACCATTTAACCATACAATGTGTGGGCTTTTTGAATTTGGTTTCTTTCACAGATCATGGTATTTTGTTGGTCCATCTGTGTTGTAGCAGCAATCAGTATTTCATTCCTTTTTATTGCCAAATAATATTCCATTGTATATATACCATGAATTGTTTATCCATTCATCCATTAAAGGATATTTGGGTTGTTTCCACCTTTTGGCTGTTGTGAATAGTGCTACTATGCACATTCATGTTTGAGTATCTGCTTTCAATTCTTTTCAGAATTGAATCCATCTGGGAATGGAACTGCTGAATCATATCACACATCTATGTTTACGTTTTTGCGGAATGGCCAAACTGTTTTCCACAGCAGTTATACCATTTTGCATTGCTACCAGCAATGTAAAATGGTTCCAATTTCTCCACATCCTGAGTTTTTTTATTTTTTAAATTATATCCATCCTAGTGAGTGCAAACTTCTATCTTATTGTGGTTTGATTTACATTTCCCTAGTGGCTAATGATGTTGAGCATCTTTTCATGTGTCTCTTGGCCATTTGTATTATCTTCTTTGGAGAAATATCTATTCAAATCCTTTGCCCATTTTTTTGAATTGGGTTATTTGTTTTCTGTTGTTCAGTTGTAAGGTTCTCTATATATTCTATATACTAAACACGGATATGCTGCTGCTGCTGCTAAATCGCTTCAGTCGTGTCCCACTCTATGTGACCCCACAGACGGCAGCTCACCAGGCTCCCCCATCCCTGGGATTCTCCAGGCAAGAACACTGGAGTGGGTTGCCATTTCCTTCTCCAATGCATGAAAGTGAAAAGTGAAAGTGAAGTCGCTCAGTCATGTCTGACCCTTAGCGACCCAATGGACTGCAGCCTATCAGGCTCCTCCGTCCATGGGAGTTTCCAGGCAAGAGTACTGGAGTGGGTTGCCATTTCCTTCTCCGAAACACGGATATAGGGTTTGCAAATAAATTCTTTCATTCTGTTCATTGCCTTTCACTCTCCTGATTATGTGCTTTGGTGCACAGAAATTTTAAATATTGATGAAGCTCAACTTGTCTATTTTTTTCTCTTATTGCTTGTGCTTTTAATGTCATATCTAAGACTCCATCACAAAACCCAGGATCATGAAGATCTACCATTTCTCTAACAGTTTTGTACTTTTAGCTTTTATATTTAGGTCACTGACCTATTTTGAGTTAACTTTGTATTAATGAGAGGTAGGGACCAAATTCAATTTTTTGCAGATTATTCTTTCACCATCTGGTACTCTTGTTGAAAACAAATTGACAATATATATGTGAGTTTATTTCTGGACTCCCCATTTCACTCCACTGATCTATGTGTCTATTTTTATGCCAGTACCATGCTGTTTTTTTTTTCATAATTTTTTAAACCTGTGGTAACATGTACTTATTATAAAATTTACCATGTTAACCATTTTAAAGTGTACAATTTGGTGGTATTAAGTACAATAAAAACATTATATAACCATTACCACTACCTAGTTCAAGAATGTTCTCACCACCCCATTTGGAAACCCCTTATCCATTTAGTCACATTCCACTGCTCCTCCCTCTAGCCCCTGGAAACCATTAAGGTGATTTCTGTCTTTATGGATTCATTTTTTCTGGATATTTCATGTAAATGGAACCATATCTAGTTATTTTCTTAGTGGCCACTCTGTGAATTACAATTAACATCTTAAATTTACAGCAATCTAGTTTGAATAAATACCAACTTAACTTGAACAGTATTTAAAAAAATTCTGCTCTCGTAGAGTTCCATTTTCCTTTATAGTAGTTTCACAAATTACATTTTTATACAGTGTGCCCGTTAACGTAGATTTTTTAATTACTGTTTTATGCATTTGTCTTTTAAATCACAGAGGGATAAACAGGAGTTATAAACTACAAATAAAATATTGCTTATTTACCTGTGTTATCTTTACTAGTGTTCTTTTTTTTCTTTTTTTATTTTAAATTAGTTTATCTATTTTTTAAATTTAAAATATTGTATTGGTTTTGCCATACATTGACATGAATCTGCCATGGGTGTGTATGTGTTCCTCTTCCAGAACCCCCCTCCCTCCTCCCTCCCCATCCCATCCCTCCGGGTCATCCCATTGCACTCTTTTCCTGAGTCATATTTTGTTTCTTTTCAAGCATAATTTCTTGCTGAAAATTGAACATTTTGTATATTACAATGTGGTAATTCTGGAAATAGGGTTCTCCCACCTCCTCAGGGTTTGTTGTTGGTGCTTGTATGGGTTGTAGTCACTTCTTTAACAATTTTTCTAAATTCTTTTGAAAACACTTTGTCAGGCATAGTCATTCAAATCTCTGTTTCATTACCAGCTGATGATCTGACAGAGATTTCCTTAAGTTCCTGGATCCAAAGGGTGGGAAAGACATACTCTCTAAATGCTTGCAGATTGGCTCTGTGGTGGGCATTCTTTCAATGCTTAGCCATTGTTTACCATTCTACCTTTGACTTCTTGTTTTCATGAAAGCTAAACATCAGCCAGAGATGAAAGTTTAGGGTCTGCTGAGGTTTTCCTCTTAGTAGTCATTCAGCCCTAGCATGTACATGCCCTTCCAGATTCAAGACTATATTTGGTTTCTTTAGTTTTTGACCTTGAACAACTTGAAAAGTACAGGTGAATTATATTGTAAAATACTCCTCAATTTGAATTAGGCTGGTATTTCCTCATGATTATAATCATATATATTTGTCTATTATAAACTATGAATTCATAATGATATCTCTAATTTCATTCTAATACCACAGAGTACAATTTAGTCTTGCCCTTTATACATGTTACTCCCTTCTCCAATGGGGAGAAAACTGATTCCCATTATCTGCAATACATTTACTCATTTGCTCAGGCTTAGAATACAAGAAAGATAGTTTCACAGTTGCTAATTATCTCTGCAAAAACAAATGTAGAGTTCAATATTTGCTACAATTTTAAGTAAAATCCACTTATGGTGAAATGTTCAAATCCAATATACAATTCAATGAGTTCTATAAATCCATATCTGACTAACCCAGGTACATACTCTATTTGGGTTGTAGGACATTTCCACCACCCCTGATGTTTCCTTTATGTCCCTCTACAGTTAATTCCCACCATATTTTTGCACCATAGATTAGTTTTGCCTCTTCTAGAACTGCCTACAAATGGTATCATCAATATATATGCTTCAGTGTGCAGCTTCTATGGCTCAGCATAATGCTGGGGAGATTCACCCACACTCTATTACCAGTAACTCATTAATTTTCATGCATTGGAGAAGGAAATGGCAACCCACTCCAGTCATCTTGCCTGGAGAATCCCAGGGATAGCAGAGCCTGGTGGGCTGCCGTCTATGGGGTTGCACAGAGTCGGACATGACTGAAGCGACTTAGCAGCAGCATTAATTTTGATTGCAGAGTAGTATAATAACTCACCAACAAAATAAAAATAAATAATTTATGCAATTTGTTTTGTGATTAATTATATTGTGCATCTAATATTAACGCACACAGTAATATCACAATTTATTCATTCCTTTATTGATTGAACACTTAGGCATGTTTCAGATTTTGGCTATTTTGACTTTCCTCCAAGTTGTAACTTTTTTACTTGCTATATTACTTGCAAGTAAAGTTGAGTATGAGTTCTAGTTGCAACACATCTTTGTCAACATTTATGTTGCCATTTTCTTTAATTTAGCCATTTCAGTGGTTCTCTCATCATGGTTTTATTGAGCATTTCTCTGATGACTAATGTTTTATGCACTCAGTTTATTGGCAATTAATATATCTTTCTTTAGGAAGTATCTGTTCAAGTCTTCTGCCCATTTTTAATTGGGTTGTTTGTCTTTTTATTACTGATCATGGTATGTTCTGGATATGAGACTCTTTTCAGTGTCTCCAAAATGACCCCAATGTTTATTGCCTTCTGGTATCCATGTCCTTATGTAGATCTAGTCTCTTCCCACACTGAATCAGGGCTGGTCTGTGTAACTAATAGAATACAGTTCAAGTGATAATGTATGACTTCTGATGCTAATGCATAAATAAAAGGCACCTTGCTCTCCTGGAGGGAAGCCAGCTGTCATCAGAACAGAACAGTCAAGAAGCAGGCTTATGGAGAGCCTACAGAGAGAGGATCTGAGGCCTCTCAGTAACAGTACTATCTTATCAACCATTTGAGTGAGCTACATTAGAAATGAATCTTACACCCTTGGTCAAGCTAGATGACTAAGGTCCTAGCCAACACCCTACTGCAACTTAATGGAAAAGCCTGAGCCAAAATCATGTAGGCAAACTGCTCCCCAATTTCTTATTCACAGAAAGCATGAGAGACAAGAAATAATAATTGTCGTAAGCTACTAGGTTTGGATTTGTTACTGGTAACAGATAATACAATCAAATATGTACTAAAAGTGTGTTCTATCAGTCTGTGGCTTATAATTTCTATTTTATATCAATAATCAGAAGTTTTTAACCTTCATGCTAACTTCTCAATTTTTCCCTTATGGTTATTGCTTTCTGTATGCTATCTAATAAATTTCTGCCTATCTCCATTCCATAAAAATATTCTCTTATATTTTCTTTTAGAAGGCTTATAGTTTTAGATTTTATACTTAGGTCTATGATCCATTTCAAAAGAACTTTGTGTATAGTGAAGTAAGGTGGTAAGGTTTATTTTTTAAAATAAGGATATACAGTTGTTTCTAAGCCATTTGCTGAAAATACCTTCCTTTCTCCATTTAATTATTTTGTTACCTTTGTTAAAAATCAATTTACATATAAGTGTGCATCCACTCTTCTTTAATAGCTTCTGACTTGAGCAGCCTATTTTCTTTTGAAGGTCTTTTGATTACTAGCAAAGTATATGATCGTTTTCCAAAATACAAATAATGTAGCTTGAGAGACTCTGCATGAGATGCATTTAAGGTTATAGTTTAGGTCTAATCACCTCCACCATTAGGGAAATTATAAAATTTGCAGAGATAATAAAGATGTCACTGAACAGACCTTAAATTGTATACTGGTTGAGAATTACTATCAGAACATATCTCCATAGGGGCTATTTTACATTGACACTTGACAATGCTAATTTAGTTAGTGTGATTTTCTCCTAGAGAAAAGTCCTCTAAACGAGAAAATACTTCTGTTTGCAGGGCTATATACAAGACCTCTGCTGTTGAGTACAGCTATAGGGACCAGGAGAGGGCAAAAGAAGGTCAAATTGCTCTACATAAGAAAAAGTTGAAGAAGACATCTGGGAGAAGAAATATAAAAGGAAGAAGGACTCTTGAAAGGTGAGCCAAAAAGGACAAGGAGACGTGACCAAGAGGAATAGAAAGTATCAAAGTCGGGAAAACAGAGAAAAGAAAGCAGGTAAGCACATATGGGTACACGTGTGTTTGAGAAAGGACAGAGAATACATATTTCTGCAGTAGCTCTTTAAAAACAAGAAACAGGGATGTTTAAAGAGGACTTTTAAATTAGTCATGCTTTGTGATGTGCCCTGTGCAACAGTCTTCTCTCTCTTTAGTAAAGGTCTACATTGTTTTTCCATACTTCTGGAGTTGGGGTGGGGGCAGAAGGAGAGAGGGAGAGAAGTTACATTATGTTTTCTGAGGCATCCACATACTAAAGAGTAGTTCAGGTACATTTATGATTATACAACTATATTAACTCTTAACTTATAAGTGGGTTTTCAAATATCCAAAACTCGGACAATTCTTACAAAATTCATAACATATATTAATCACAAACACCAAAACTATCATAACACCATCATAACTGATCCATCAAATTAGTTAAGAGGAGAATCAAATAAATATGTCAAGATTTGGAAAGAAGTAGGAGTTACCAGAAAACCAATTTTTAGGCTATTTTGTGTTGCATGAATGTTTCTTAGCTGATCTTTTCAAATCAAATGCCCGATTCTACCATAAATGATATCCTCAAGTCAAACAGCAAAGCCAGAGGAGAATCTGTGAAAATAGATATATTTGAGTTTAATAATGAATAAATCTTTACCAAAGTATAGTGAAAATGGAAAATCAAGATTTAAAGGACAGTGGAAGGAAGGTTTTTGGTTATTTTTTCTTATTTCTAAAGTCTTCTCAATGTTTCATTTTCCAAATTGAGAATGTCAAGTAAACTGTTCCTTCACTTAATCTTTTGGATAAAGTTTTATCTTTGACTAAATTTTAACTCACTTTTGTTCTAAGCAAATACCATTTATACACTTCAGGAGGCACAGAGCAAGTAAAACATAGTCTTCCTTAGCAGACTGATGGTAATGCTCATTTTCTCTCACTGTCTCAGAGATAGTTATTTATATTCTTTGTTACTAATGAACATTTAGTATTAATATGCATTTTTACTAGGAAAACCTATCATAATGATTTATACTTAATTCAATATGTTATAAATTCAATATACATAATGAACATAACAAGACAAACTAAAAGGAAGATAATCTGTATAAAAGTTAAAAGAAATAGAATATATTCCAATTCTATTGTAAGACCATACAATATGAGATTAAGCAACATATTAACATATCATTCAGTAGAAAAATTTATAGAAACTGATTTCATATTAAAGTTCCTGAGGTTAAGATTCTAGCAACTACTTCAGTGTATATGCCGACAATTAAACAGAACTGGGTATTTTAAAAAGAAGCAGTACTTGCAGATACCTTACAGAGCACTATACTATTTCATGCATCTTAGAAAGTGAAAGTGAAGTCGCTCGGTCATGTCCAACTCTTTGCAACTCTATGGACTGTAGCCTACCAGGCTCCTCCGTCCCTGGGATTTTCCAGGCAAGAGTACTGGAGTGGGTTGCCATTTCCTTCTCCAGGGGATCTTCCCAAGCCAAGGATCAAACCCGGGTCTCCTGCATTGTAGGCAGATGCTTTACTGTCTGAGCCACCAGGGAAGCCCTCATACATCTTAGAAGCTGCATATCAAACACTATTCCAATCACCTGAATCTCTGAAAGCAGAATGCAGGTAAACTGATCACAACAGAACTTCTGTTCAAGTTACTGACAAATGTTATTCCCCTTTTGGAGAACAAAACTATGCAAAATATTTCAAAGCAGTGGGCTCACTGACTTAAAATGAAATTTAACTGTTTTACTATTCATTTACATGACCTAGTTAACTTAGATCTTGTATGTTCTAAAATTTAAAACATAGCAGTAGATTCAATATCACTAGAACATTCAAATTACTGGCCTCAAGCACAAAGAAATTAATAACTTCATAGGAGTCCTGGTATTGATCTCAACTGCACCATATCTAAGTCTTTGAATTTTTTAGATAAGCTGAAAGACTTGAGTAAACTTAGAACAAATCAGCAATTACATGTGTAATATACTTCTTAGTTAGTTTAAAATCTCAAATTGTTTCACCAGGATGGCTTTATGCTGAAAGATTCACACTCTGGTTTCTGACCCATCACAAACACTTATAAAATATCTGGTTAAAATTGCAGGAAACCACCAGGAGACCTGGGACTGGGATTTCCAGACATGATTCAAACAAACTTGTTAATACTCACTGTGCTCAAACACAGTGAGTATTATAATAGGTTTGATCAAAATAAGGCCAACAATTTTGCCTTCTAGGACTCAACTAGATAAAGCCAAAGAAAAAAAATCGTATCTAGGAATTTAACCTCAATTATTTATTCTAGTTAAGATCTACTTTTCAAGTTCTATAGTTTAAAGTAAACTTTTTTCTGTTGAATAGAAGTTGATGGACTATGCCGGCAAAATAGATGCTAACACATCATCTAGAACTTCAAAACATCTCTGGTATATAGAAAATCTGATAAAGAACACAGCTTTCCTATTTAAATTAAGATGTCATCTTTTATGAGATGGAAATAATTGGATTGTTTTAATACTAACATTTCTCTATATTGCTGAAATACATTTCAAAGCCCGCCCAAATCCCTCAAGAAGTACTTGAGGTTGTATTTCAGAAACAATGATAATAATACGCTTCTTCCAAAAGATGCAATTTTTGCATATCATTTCCAAATGATAATAGTTTTTCTACCTAAGGCTGGGTTAAGGCCAGGAAGGAAGGATGTTAGAAAGAAAGAGAAAGTTCAGCGATTTCCTCATGCAATTAATGCTCACTCTTCATTGTTTAGTTGGTGCATAGATAGGTGCCAAAGCCTTGTAAGATATCAATCTTAAACAATCACACTATTCTCAAACAGAAAACGTTGCACAGTTAAAATACGTGTTATTCTTCTTTTATCCCATACCTGAACTTGCAGAAAGAATGCATTTGGGGCTATGTTAGATGAAAATTAAATTGAGATGTTTCTAACTTATAGTTCATGATTTCTTCTATTCCTAATTCAGTTTCCAAACTTTTTGAAGGTATTATTGAATTTGAGGCAACAAACACAAATTACTGTGCAACAAACTACAGAACGTGAATGCTTAAGATCCTGGAAACTTTACTCCTGCAGAAAGCTGTTCTCTTTTCAGTCCCAATTCTAGCCACTTTAGCTCTAAGAACAACTCCAAACTCCTGGATACAAATGCTTTCCTATTTCATTAACTAGATGGCTAGAGAGAATAAGGATAATAAATGAGGATGCTTAAAAAAAAAAAAAACAGTGGCAGAAGATTTGATTAAAGCAATGATACAAATTCAAAAGTGTAATGCGATAGAATTCATTTCAAAGAAATGATATAACTTTATTGAAATGATCTATTTCAGTTCTTAGTATTTGATGAGATGTTATCAAAACCCTAGATGTGGAAAATCATCAACCGTATTAGTTTCTACCACATTATGCCTGCAAACTTGCTTCAAGGCAGCTCTGGGTGAGAGTATCTATATTTTTCATTACTGATTATCTGCTATCCAAATTTAAGAATTAAATTTTGAATGTTGTCCACTCAAATCAATCAGTGCTGAAAAGAACTTTTCAGTGACATGGGTTAGAAAAGGCTTCCCAATCACTCTGTGGGAAAACAACCTCACATACAAATTTTGAAAAATGAGTCAATAGTGTTGCACCTTCTCCTATTTGGAAAATCACTTTCAAAAAAAAAAATACACCATAGGAAAAAAGGAAAAGAACTTCACTCTGAGGATCACTGTTCATACCCTTGATTTACACTATTATAGAAACTACCATTTCCCAGGAAATCCTTTAGATGAAGAACTTCTAAATCATTTCAAAGTCAAACAGTTTTAGGTATTCCTTGAACACTACCAATGATTAAAGATATTAAGAATTATAGTTTGCATGTTCTATGCATGCATGCTTAGTCACTCAGTCGTATCTGACTCTGCGATGCCATGGACTGTGGCCCACCAGGCTCCTCTGTCCATGGAATTCTGCAGACAACAATAATGGAGTAGGTTGCCATTCTCTTCTCCAGGGAATCTTCCTGACACAGGGATCAAATCTGTGTCTCCTGCATAGCAGGCAGATTCTTTAACCTCTGAGCCATTGAGGAAGTCCATTCTATGCTAAGTATTGTGTTAAACACTTGTATTATCTCTTTTAAGTTCTCACTACAATTCTATGAGATAGGTGATACTATTACCTGCACTTAACAGATAGAAAACTGAGGGTCAGAGAAGTAAGAAACCCAAGGTGACAATGCTATAAAGTGGCAGGACAGGTCATGATCTGACTCCAGAACCCATGCACGAACCACTGTATGTTGTATCAAACGCACAAAAATATATCAGGTGTCTATATGGTGGTTTAGTTGTTAAGTCGTGTCTGACTCTTGCAACCCCATGGACTGTAGTCTGCTAGGCTCCTCTGTCCATGGGATTCTCCAGGCAAGAATACTGGAGTGGGTTGCCATTTCCTTCTCTAGGGGGATCTATCGGACTCAGGGATTGAACCCGGGTCTCCTGCATTGCAAGCAGATTCTTTATCAACTGAGCTATGAGGGAAGCCCAACTATTTGCAATTTCTAAAACTGATAATGCAGATCAAATACTGTTGGAACAAAACAGTTCCTTATTGTAAAATACTAATCTTGAGGTTTAGCTTGTATTAGCTTATTTATCTTGAAGATGAAAATCTAGTTAATGATGTAGGTGCACATCATATTTTTATGCCTTGATTTGTTCAAACACGTATTTTAATAATTTGCACAATGAGTATCACTAAAAGAATGTAATGATTCTCTGTAATTTTCTTAACTAGCAGATGTTAGGTTGATTTATAATTGGAGAAATTTTTTAAGTTTAGAATTTAGAAAAAAAAATGCACCATGGCAAAGATAAATATGCAAACCAAGAACTATCCACTGCAATCGAAGGTAGTCAATACATATGAGTTGAGAAATCATTTTTAGCCATCATTACAAGAAATAAAATGTTTTGAGTGACTTTCATAGAAATCTGTTTGTGTAACTTTCAAACATGCTAGCGTATTTGTGCTAAAATTATTTTTAAAATTAAGTTAGTTTGGAATAAAGTCCTTTCATATTGAAGGGAATTTCATATCTTGTTTCATGATGGAAATGCTAAACAAAAAGGCATTGGAAATGTAATGGTTAGTCACGTGTACGCTTTCAAATCAACACTGATAAATCAAATGGGTTCACAGTTGATCCCAAATTCAAACACAACAGAATCTAAAATAAAAATGTATTTAAAGATATCTTAGTAGAAGTCTTAATATTTGG
The DNA here is from genome assembly GCF_054371585.1 of Giraffa tippelskirchi. Classification (NCBI taxonomy): domain Eukaryota; kingdom Metazoa; phylum Chordata; class Mammalia; order Artiodactyla; family Giraffidae; genus Giraffa; species Giraffa tippelskirchi. Next base: position 64,127,286 of record NC_137276.1, on the reverse strand, counting down.
GGTAACCATGTAAACTATACCCTCCTTGGGAGCACTTAATGATTATATTATTGTTTCTTTGTTCAAGATGAATAATCAAGGACATGGGTTAAATCAACAGACTTTAGCAGTGGTGGAACTCAGGGACTGGAAAGAGACATTACAGTCACTCCCTACCATTCATTAGCTGCATCTGAAGAACAGCACTCTCATACTGTACTACCAGAAAAAAAAACAACAAAATGATTCCAGCCTTTCCACAGGCAACAGGAACTTAGCATGCAAAGGACAAATTCCTGTAAGGAAGCAAGCAAGCAAGCCCTCTCCTATAAAGTAACTGCTCATTGACCTTTGGAAGCTTAAATAATTTTACTAGTGTCACCAAAATGAGTGATAGTTATAGAAGCCAACGTAAGTAAACAATTCCCCCACTACCTATTCTAAGAAAAAGAGCTTATTATTTTTAATACAAAAAGCTTATTAATAAGAATTTTTAGCTGCTTCCTACAAACCGTCCTGCCATAAATAAGAGAACTGGAAGTGGTTTTCCTCAATCACAGGTGTTACCATCTCATTTGATTTACGCTCCTTAGTACTCTGCATGATGGTTGAGCCATAGCTATTCTAAACAAAATCTCTGGATTAAGGAACATTGATAATGAGGTTATCAATCAATTATTTTGATATAATAACTTAAGTATTTGTTGATTTGTTTCAGAATGTAGTTAAAGGAAAATTAAGATAATCTACAGAACCACTAACAGGATGACTGGTTTGGGGGTTTGGTAAGGAAACTACTACAAATACATAACATTTTAAGAAAAAGGAAGCACAGGGAAAATGTTGTATGAAAATAAAGAACACCCTGTAATCTTCACTAATTAAATAATTATTTTAAACCAAAAGATGTTCTAATTAAGTTTAGTTTATATTTTTATTAAGAAATACAAGAGTAATGTTTTTAGTGAATATTTTTGAATACATTTTAATAGTTTATAAACTATAAGAAGTCAAACTTTCAAAGATCAATTTGAAAAGTACTTCTTAGGCGTGTCCTTGAAATTCTCCTTTGTCAGCCTACAAATCTATATATTCTTTTTCATAATTTTCTCCATGTATTTGCTGCTTTTCCAAGTTAAAGCTGTTGATTAGTTCAAAAAAGCAAAATAATGAAGTGTTTCTAAATGCTTTATCTGTTTTCTCTTAAGTCATTTTACTGAGTTAAGTACAACTAAGTAACTGCTTATCTGTATTTATTACTTTAGAAATTTCAAAAGAAAAAAAAAAGTACTAATCTTTCACTTGGAGTTACTGTTGTCTCACCATACCTGTTACAGTTCAGCCAGGAACATGGCTTCCCTACTAAGACAATTTAAATGACCCAACTGAGTATCTACTATACAATGTTTAAAACAGTTTCTTTAACTTTTGTGTGGCACATAATGTTAAAACTTCCTTTTAAATTATGCTAGGTTCTATATTCTCAAGGACTTGTGAAGTGTTTGACCTGTCATATTAGAGATAAAGTACGTTAATTTAAAGTGACAGGAACTGAATCATTCTAAAGGGAGCAGGGAAAAGACATAAGCATGCACTGAACCTTTATCCCTGCAGCATTACTATGGGTTTTGAAACATTAATTAATTTAAAGCACATGCTGCTGAGTCGGTACCTGCCAGAAATCCTGATCAGAAGATGAGAAAAAGAAAAAAATTGACATTGTTTGATTATATGAACAGACACTCCTAAATTAAATATACATGCATCACAAACTATTATAACATATAAAAGACCAAATGAGATTTGTAATAAAATGATTGAAAATCTGTAAACAGGAAATGAGAAATATATAGAAATATTTTATGTATTATCTAGTAGGTACAGTAGGACAAAACAAAACAAAAACCCAAGTAATTCAATTCCTAACCTTTCCCTAAAAACCATACAATTTCAGAAAAACTTCACAACAGTATAAAAAGGGAATACATGAATAATTACTTAATTTATTAAAGAAAAGGGAAAAGCAAATATTTAACTTTTTTTCATAGGTAGTCAAGCCATTTCTTTAATTAAGGTTTCCTTTAAGGATATCTCATTATCATTTCATATTATTTTTTAACTTTATGGCAAATTTGTTGCTTTACTAACCATATTTACCATATAGACAACCAACTCAGATGAGTTCAGAGGATTAGTAACTACTCTAAGGAAGAGTTCAGAATGACTACTTAGAAACAAATCTCTTGCAAACTATATTGCCAAATAAAGTACTAATCACATTAGCAAGAAAAAGCTAATCATGAAGTC